>NC_138054.1:94975256-95590935 GCF_964194185.1 Rhinolophus hipposideros
GAATCGAACCGGCAGCCTTCGGAGTTAGGAGCATGGAGCTCTAACCCCCTGAGCCACCGGGCCGGCCCCAGACTGCATTTCTGGTTTAGAAAGGGCCTTTTTCACTTCACAGTTATGCCCATTAATAGTGTGGTATTTCTGAACAACAGTTTTATCAACTGTATCGTGATCATCAAAAGTTACAAAAGCAAATCCTCTTTTTTCCCCACTCTGCCTGTCTTCCATAACTTCTATGGTTTCAATCTTGCCATACTTTTCAAAGTAGTCTCTCAAATTATATTCTGTATCTTCTTTAATACCACCAACAAAAATGTTCTTCACTGTTCGATGGGCACCAGGCTTTACAGAATCCTCTCTAGAAACAGCTCTCTTTGGTTCCACTACATGCCCATCAACCTTGTGTGGTTGAGCACACATCGCTGCATCCACCTCTTCAACACAAGAGTAAGTAACAAAACCAAAGCCCCTGGAATGTTTTGTTTGGGGATCTCTCATCACCACACAATCCGTGAGTGTGCCCCATTTCTCAAAATGTTCTCTTAAACTATCATCTGTAGTTTCAAAGCTCAGACCACCAATAAACAGTTTTCTCAACTGCTCTGGTTCCTTTGGATCATGGCCCTCTCCCCCGCAGCGGCGGCGGCGGCCGGAGTCGGGCTGGGGGCGACTGGGCGGTGGTTTTACCTCCATTTTGAGACCGGACTCGCCTCTTCCAACTCGAGTTCAATATGGGACCCGACTGACTGATTTTTGATCACCCACTACGTGCTAGGTTCTGTGTTCGACCCTGGAAGCAGAGAGGGCCGTGGACTAATGAGGTGAGATGCAGAGGGAGAGCGAGACCCCCCGGGCACCAGGTGGCAGCAAGATTGGAGGGGTCACGGCCCTTCCTGTGGCCCTTCCTGTGTTCCCGGGGGAAGGCTGGCCCAGGTGAGGGCACTCAGGCAGCGTCTCTCCCTTGTCTCTGCCTCCCGTCCGGAGCTGTCACCGTGATTACTGCGGGGGCTCCTAACTGCCAGCCTCTGGTAGGCAAGTGAATTGATTTGTAAGGTGACATAAGGAAGTGACAGTAGAGTCAGGAAGAGCACCTCAGCTTTCTCGGTTTCTGAGTTGGGAAAACGGGGGTCAGTTTTGTGCAGGCGGAGCCCAGTTCCTGCTCTTTCAGAAAGGTCCCCAGATGACTGTGAATGAAGAGATTAGGAAGGGCTCAGCACTGTGCTGGCTGCAGTGGCACCTGGAGGCCACTGGCCCTGTGTGACTAGTGAACACTTGCAATGAGGCCAGTCCAATGCACCAGATTTCAGCCACAGCCCCTGTGGTGCATGGCACCCCGCTGTGCCTCTGAGGACAGGGCCGCAGATGCTAGCACCGTGCCATCCTGGCGACTGGGCCACTGCGGTGACACCTGGGTTTAGCAAGGACTCCCTAGAATGACACCTTCGGTTCCCACTAGCTCAGTTGGAGTGTAAGTGGCGTTGGGCTATCGTTACTTGATGAATTATCTGCGTAGCTTTTGTTCTGATTTGAAAAGAACAAGAACCTTTATGTTTACAAGATAGTAAACTGAGGTATCGTGTTTCCCCAAAAATAAGACCTAGCCGGACAATCAGCCCTAATGCGTCTTTTGGAGCAAAAATTAATGTAAGATCCAGTCTTATTTTAATATAGGACCGGGTCTCATATAACATAAGACCCGGTCCTTTATTAACCTTTGCTCCAAAAGACGCATTAGAGCTGATTGTCCAGCTAGGTCTTATTTTTGGGGAAATATGGCTCCTCCTCCCTCCTGGAAGGTCAGCTGGGAGGCCAGACCATGTAGGGCTCAGTGTGTGTGCCCGGTGTGTATAGATGTCTGTACTCGCAGTACAGACTCACTTCTGCTCAGGGTGATTGGATCGCTGCCGGTGTCTTAGCGCATTAGGGCTGCACCTGAGACCATACCATTGTCCACAGAGGCAGCGTATGAAAGGAACGTGTCCTGTGCCCGTGTTACCCGACAGGACAGCAAACCCCTTCTCTGCGTCAGCCGCCCTGAGTTCTCTTAAAATTTGCATCAGAAAAGTGAGAAACAGGAAAATCTCATGAGGATCGTAGATGTTGAATATACTGCATGCTAATAACATGTCATGCACGCAGGTCAGTGTTCAGACAGCGTGTGAACATTCATTACGTGCGCTGGGCTGGGGCCCTGGCTGGCAGGGACTTGGCTTCCCCTCGGAGGCCCATTCCCACCTGCGGGCCACACAAAACTAGTTAGTTTACTGTTTATGTCTCTGAATGTTCTGATTACTACTTCTGATCTACTAGGCATCAAAACTTAATGCTGATTTTCATCACTTCTGATACGTGGATGTGTGAGTCCCCAAGGTCAGCCATTTAGTGGTTCAGACGAATTTGGGGATTACTGGGGTCGCATCCTTCTCCGACGGCCGACCTGCCGAAGTGGCAGGGTGACCTGTGTCATTGCAGGAAAAATGTCATGACTCGGCCTGCTTGTGGGATGTGTGCTCCCTCACTTTTAAAACCAAGTTTTACAGCAAATTCAGTACATGCTTGTGATGTAGTCAGATACCAAGAAATACTGATTTAAATTTAAAAAAGGGCAGCCGGTTGGTTCAGTTGGTTAGAGCGCAGTGCTCTAACACCAAGGTTGCTGATTCGATTCCCACATGGGCCTGTGAGCTGCACCCTCCTCCTCCCTCGTCCTCCCCTCCCCCCCTTTTCCCTCCTACCCTCCCTCCATTCCTTCTTTCCTGTCTTGGAGTGTCTTAAAGCAAATCTCCAAATCTTATTTCACTCATAAGTAAGGAAGTATTTCTATCAGTTAAGGTCGTGGGCCCATTGTGACATCAAACAAAGGAAGAGCAGCTCCTTCACATCTTTAAATACCCAGACCACATTCAGATTTTCCTCATTTTCTCTAAAAAGTCTGTACATTTGGGTTTTGAATCAAGATCCAAAGTCTTGTGACGTTTTTTTAAACTTTTAATGGAAAACTGGAACATGAGAGTATGTCGGCGTACACCTTTAAACGGAGGGCTAGCCAGGGTCCGTGGTGTGGGGCGCAGTGTCCACAGGGCGCTCACTGCACCCACTCCAGCAGCGACACTGGTCCAGCCGCGGCGTCTTTGTCCTGCTGCCGGTGTGGTTAGAACCGTGTGTCGTTTTTTGGGTTTGCACCGTCTTGTTTGGAGGTTAGCTTGGATATGGGAATGAAAGAAAAGTAGAAAAGCTGATGGAATTGGTTCCAGTCCCTCCTGCAGACCCGTCTCAGAATGCTGCTTTGTCTTGTTAGGCGTTGGGCCAAGCCAGGCGGCAGACTACTGCCCCGTGTGACCATGGGTGCTCTGTGGGCTGGCTGTGACCTGAGAGGTTTCAGAGGAGCCACTGGAGCAGAGTGGGAAGCCAAGGGCGTGCGAGGGTTAATGGAGGGACACCCCAGGGCTGAGAGCACATGTGTGCGTGTGCGAGGCTGCTCTGTTGAAAGATGCTTCGTCCTCTATCACTGAAGGGCTGACAGAGCACTTTCCAGTTGTCTCATTTAATTGTTACTGCAGCCTATGATGTGGAGAAGACCATCCTGATTTTGCATGAAACAGACTAGAGTGAAAAGGATTCGGGGAAAGTCACGTTCCTTGTATGTGGTGGAACCAGAACTTGAATTACTCTAATACATTACTAAGTGCATGGCCTGAGTGTCATTGTTAGCAAGTGTGTGACAACCGGGGCGGGGCGCTGGGTTCCCGGATGGTCCTTCCTGGGCTTTACAGGGCTCTTCATTAGAGGGAGATGGTGGTGCTGCGTGTATCCTGAAGTAACCGGGCGCCACCCAGGGCCAACAGGGAAGCACATTATATTGCCAGTGAGAAATAATTTGACTAATGAAATTAGGCTAACACATTGACTTTCAAAGATGTTGCATGTCATCTAAAGTAGGGGCAGATCAGGGGCCGGCCCGGTGGCTCAGGCGGTTAGAGCTCCGTGCTCCTAACTCCGAAGGCTGCCGGTTCGATTCCCACATGAGCCAGTGGGCTCTCAACCACGAGGTTGCCGGTTCAATTCCTTGAGTCCCGCAGGGATGGTGGGCAGCGCCCCCTGCAACTAACAACAGCAGCTGAACTTGGAGCTGAGCTGCGCCCTCCACAACTAAGATTGAAAAGACAACAACTTGACTTGGAAAAAAATCCTGGAAGTACGCACTGTTCCCCAATAAAGTCCTGTAAAAAAATAAAATAAAATAAAAATAAATAAATAAATAAATAAATAAATAAATAAAGTAGGGGCAGATCACATACTGGCTTTTAAGTTACTTCGATTTCTACGAAAAGCATTTCCAAAACAGAAGTTCTAAATAAAAGCCAGTGGCAGCTGTGGGTCACAGAGAACAGACCGGAACCTCTCCTCTCAGCAGGTCCTGTCTTAGTGGATTAGGCTGGTCAGTGCGCTGAGTCAGCATGGCCAGAGCTTAGCAGTGACTTGGACCCAGGCCACGGGACCTGATGGTGGGGTTTCCAGAAGGCTTTGGGGGCACCCGGGTAGTGCAGAGAAGAGCAGAGGCAGTTCAATGTAAGTACAACTTAAAATGTACATTCATTGTTTCATTATCAAAATACTAAAAACTGCAAGCCCAGTATTGGAAAGTGAGAAAATATGACCAGTAATTCTAACAAAAATGCTATTCGTCTTTTTCTAAATATATTTTTAGTTTTATAAAATAGCTAAAGTATTACATTTGTTTTTCATTTAACATGATAAGCATTTTTCTAGATTTTCCTACCGTCTTCATCATTGTTCTTAGTGATAGGTAATAGTTCATCTGGTAAAAAGTTAATATTAGCTTTTTCTTTTTTTTAACTGAAAAGTAGGGAGAAAAAAGTGAAACCTTCTTGGTTCCAGGGCCCAGATAACCTGTTAACTTTGTTGAAAAAAGAAAAAAGTATATGTATGAAAGGTAATGTGAAAAATAAAAAAGCTGCCCCACTATTTCTGTGTCTTCACAAATAGCCACTATTAACATTTTCTTACGTATATACAAAGAAGATTGCTCCCGTTAGCATAGACGTTTGTCCTTTTCATACATACAGAAAGAAGAGCGCCGTCATTTATACGCTGTCTACCTGTGGATTTCATGTGCTGTGTCTCCACAGGGGAGCATTTGGGGCCAGCCTGCAGGTTGTGGGAATAAGAAAGTTGCTTGCTTCCTGGCAGTTCCTCCCCAGACCCTCGCTGCCCCTGGGGTGCGGGCCTCTCTGGGTGGGAGTATTGGCTGCCTGGCTCCTGTGCTGGTGGTGGTGTTGGGACTCTGCACGCCCATCCTGTGGGACCAGTTCAGTGTCCCAGCTCAGGGCAAAGGGGGCTGCCCTGTGGATGTGCACACACCACGTCACGGTGGTCCTGCACAGTGCCTCTCCACCCTGGGTGACTGAGAGGCCAGCGTGCTGAGACCCTGGGTGTCCCCCCATCTCCAGAAACTTCTTTTCCAGATTTGATTTTAAAAAATATACCTTACACATGGAGTATAGTCAGCGTAATTTTCAAAACCTTTAAATGCCTAACAATAGGTTTTGTTTTCTTCCCACCCCTTTTCCACGCCCCGCCCCCCCCCCACACACACACACTCTAGTTCAAGCGGTTGTTTCTCAGTCTAGTTGTGTAGGACACAGCTCCCCGGCCCATGCTGGTGTTATGAGCCTTGCGCTCCCCCCCCTCCCCGCTGAGGCGGTCGGTCGGCTGCTCACAGCAGCTAATGGCAGCTCTCACCGGCTGCCGGCCACTCACGTCAGCACATGGTAGCCCATGGCAGCACTCAGCAGCTGGTGGCAGCTCAAGCGGACCTCTGGCTGCTCACGGCAGCCCAGCTCCAGGGAGAGCTGTTGTTCCCAGTCTTAGCTGTAGAGGGCACAGCTCACTGGCCTGTGTGGGAATTGAACTGGTGACCTTGGCATTAGGCGCACGAGGCTCCAACCACCTGAGCCACCAGCCCAGAAGTTATGTTTGTCGACTAAAACTGAGTTTAATTCAGGGTGGCTCAGGCCGACATTAGCTGTTGGTTTGGGAAGGATTGAATAACGTAGCTTGTTCACAGACTAAGAAGGACTCTGACATGAGGTGCTGGAATCATACCGCCCCCAATACTGCAGGCCGGTCTCACGGTGCCATCGAGGCACATGTGTAACCTGCAGGTGAGTGGTGCCTGTGCTGGCACACAGCACATGGCTGCAAGCAGTCTGTGGGCCCGAGAGAAGACCACAGCTTTCTGTGTGAAAATTAGTTCGTATTCTCTTGGCACTGTTAGTATTTCAGGCATTCACACATGGGTGCAGTCCGTAGTGTGTGTACGTGGACACGAGAGAGGGCATCAGTGTGGTCACCTGGAGTAGACAGCCATGGTGTGGCCACTCTGCATCTGTCCGGGGCTCCCCCATGAGGCGTCCTGCCTTAGTGTGCTCACAAGCAAGGCCTTTCCAGACAACTCTCTTGGCCAGAGGGACTTCCAAGACTGGCAGCATAGGTCGCCTTCCCACGGAGCTGGGCACAGGCCCCACCTCTGCGGTGTCCTGGCTCCGTGAGGCCTTTCCTGGTGTCTGTCTAGTGCTGGTGACGTGAGCTGCCTCTCTCGAGTCCGTCTGCTTCCCCTGGCTGGCCCGAGCAGCTACGGTGTTTCCAGCTGTGACTGGGTCAGGCGAGAGCAAGGACCAGATCTCACCTTCCAAGATGCTTTTCGTTGGGAGTGATGTTTTTGTTGTCAGCAGTAAATATACGTCAGGTTTCTGTAGAAGAGACCATGCAACAATTATTTGGAATGCTTTTTGTGTAGCATTGTGTAGAGTAGGAAAGCTTATGTAGACTAGGAACTGGGACATCCCAGCTTCTGGGGTCATCCATGTAATTTCCCCCAGGTGTGTGTCAATCTCAAGAAAATAAACAAGCACTGTTAGTTAAATATCTGGTGTGTGTTATATTAACCCTATGACTTTTACACGAAATCTGTGAGGGAAAATACTCCCCTGTGTATTTGCATAGGAGACGGAGGCCTTGTATAAGCTGTGTTTTCATGTAAGAGCTGATGTGTTCTTAAGTGATTAAAAGATGTGAATCATTCTGTCTTCAGCTTTGTGCTCCATTGGTCAGATTTATGACTGACTGCAGCCATGTTCGGGGTCAGAAATGCAATACCCAAATCTGAGATTTCTTTGGGAAAATAAGTCTCTCGTTAAACAGCATGGCTTTGTTTTGACTGACTCAGGAATGCTGTCTGCTGAGACAGGGTGTGGGGCAGGGCCGAGTGTGGACGCAGGGCGGCCTGTGCCTGTTGGCATTAGGGGGTGTTCTGAGTCTGCTGGCCTCCCAGGACCCCTCTTGGTGGGGTAGCATGCTGTCCCCGAGCCAGAGGCCAGCTGGGCACCACACAAGTCCTCCTAGAATTGCTGTGCAAACAAGCCGACAGCTGGGCGGTCGTGGGTTCAAGCTCATTGATGTGGCTTGAGGTACTTGGTTGCCAGATTGCCACTGTATCCCATTTCCTGGCCTACCTAGACCAGGGTTTTCACGTGAGAGCTATTCTACAAATAAATGTCAGTTTTAGGTTCTTGGGTTCCCTAGTGAGACCCAGATCCTTTGTGAAAAATGCGTCGTAACAGACTTTTCCTTTTTCAGCCCACCACCATTTTTGAGTAAACCAGTAGACATTGTTGTACAAAGCTAGTCAATTACTGGGCATGTTTTGCTAACCAGCCTCTGGTAGGGAGGCATTTTATTACAAGTTCTGGTGAATGCTACGGTGCTCTGACTCAAATGAAGAGACAGCTCTCAGAACTGCAATTTACCCTTCTCACCTGCTTCATGAATTACTCAGCCATTGTTTATTAATTTTTCTGTGCTTGCATTTCTTTCAGATCTCAGATTCTTTGAGGTGGCGTTGGAGAGAGAGCACTGAGATCAGAAGATGAGTGAACTTGACCAGTTACGGCAGGAGGCCGAACAGCTTAAAAACCAAATTAGAGTACGTAGCTCATACGTGTTTTTTAAATTATTTGGATTTTAGGTCAGATGTTATCTGTTTTAGGAAAGATGGGTTACAGAATGTCTACCAGTGCTTTGTACTTAAACTGAATCTTAATTGGCCCAGCATATACTAATCACACTTCCAGATACTGCCTCTGGCACCTTAACCGCAGGATTGTTTCCTAGTGGGTTATTATTTGACTACGTGTAAAATGTTGCTGTAGAGTTTATAGACATCTTCCTGTACATTTTTTCTTAACCCTGGGAATTTGCTTTGTGACTTTCTTTGGTCACTGTATAGAGTGTGGTGTCTGCCTCCCTCCTTTGTGCCTGTTAAGTTGAGGGCAGGAAACTTATTTAAAAATAAGAGTATTAACAGCAGCAACACTGTGCTGTTGTTTTAGGTGTGCCCGATTTATTGCTCCCTGGGGGATGTTATTGGAGTCCACATCTGTGGCTAGGCTGTTAGAGCAGAGACATCTCACCGAACATAAAAACAGCCTTGCACAGTTGAGCTCACTGTACAAAGAACATTCACAGGGTTCTGAGACTCTGAATTCCGTTACTGATGTACGATGTCACGTTACAGAACCAGGATCTTTGAAAACGGGAGGAGGAGTGGGCCTAAAGGGATGAATTTTGCTCTCCTACAACTTGTGCTTTTAATGGATGTTTCTAGAGAAACATTTCCCACGAGTCGTTGCTCTTCTCATACTCGATATGAAGAATGAAAGGGAAGGCGGTGTACTCAACAGGAAGAAGCAGGTCTCAGCACCTTTAGGTAGATGATTGTCGGGGAGAAGGGCTGCAGCTCAGCCGTTCTCCACTTCATCCACTAGGCGTCCGCCACCCCTCAGGGTATCACCTTTCAGTGTGTCCTGGTGAAGCCTCATTATTTCCTTCTCAATGACCAGTCGTTTTCAGAAGGCCTAGTGGTAATTGGAGAAAGAAGCATCAACATTATTTTAGCCAACTTTTTGTGTGAGCTTGAGAACAGATAATGGAATTGTCTGAGATCTGCAGCCTGAGAGGAAACAGAAAATATCCTTTCACTGTTAAGAAGTTTTCAGCTCTTACCATTTAAAATATCTGATATACTCAATAAAAATAAGGAAGACTCAAGTGTTTTTAATTTGCTCTGATCAGACTTTTTTAATATTACATGTCTGTCTATCCACCCTCTAGAATATAAAAATTAGAATTTTGTTTTTCTAAAAAAAAAAAAAAAAAGAATTTTGTTTTTCTGACAACTATAAATTGTTCATAAAGAGTGGATTCACACCCGTTCATAGTAGATAAACAGAGTTTGTATGGCAGAAGTGAAACCACATTTGGAGAAAAACAGGCAGAAAGTCGACATCACGTCTCTTCCCAGTCACATTGTGAAGTGCAGGCAGGGCTGTCGTGTGGGCCACATGTGGAGTCTAAAAATGTGAGAGGAAACAGGTGGGATTAATTTTTAACAAACTGTATCTAAAACGTCATTTCAAAATATACTTAATATTTTCTTTTTTTTCTTTCTTTTTTGTACTAAGTCTTGAGAATTGAGTGTGTCTCTCACATTAAACGGCACATGAAGTTTGCACGCGCAGTCTCATGTGGCTCCTGGCTCCCCGTGGGAACAAGTGGGAACAAGTCCCAGGAGAGTGGCTGAGCCACCCGGCCTGTGGCCCCAAGGCTGTGTCAGCACAGTGCAGGCGACAGGGGCTGTGCGAGCCCACACAACAGGAAGGGGAGACTTTCTTTCAGGAAGGAAAGAAACCCCCTTTTCCTGATTGCTCAAGGAGGGCGTGCTTCTTAAAGAAAGAGATGGTCCATGAGTCTGAGCGGGGCTGCTTTCTTTGTTAGGTTTGATTTTTAAGTTGCAAGACCCCAGAGGGCTCTCATCCTCTTTTGACTGATGTGTGAGGAAGCAGGGCTCTGAAAGGGATGCCTGTTAAGAGCGTGGCATGCCTTCAGGTACACAGGCCGCCCGATGGGTTAAGGAAAACGCCACGAAATGTACGGGTGCCGATCGTTTACAGAGCGACTGCCAGTCTGTGCGCAGCGGGCCTCACTGTGTGACAGGGTCCTACGTGTGGCCGTGTGGTGGCCAAGCAGAGCGGGGGCTTGCACTGCAGCCTGAGCAGGATGAGGAACTAAGCGGGCAGTATAAGGGGACACAGAGATGACCTATTACCTTCCGTGACATTTCTCATCACCAACAGTACAGAGGCCTGTGCACTAAATAGTACACCTATTAGGCACGTTCTCACCAGCCCGTTAAATTGGGAATGAACCTAGAAGGTGCCGATTTCTGCCGTTATTAGGCAGCAGTGGGGATGTGGCCCTTGGATGGACCCTTCCTGACCTGTGGGAGGTGGAAGGTGCTTGTTCTGAGACACGCGTGCACACAGGCACCTGTTGGCTGAAGTGAAGACTGAACCGAACTTCCCTGTGCCTGGTGTTAAGGTGGTCTTTTCCTCTTACCAGTCGCTGACACAGTCTGTTCGGGGCGCATCCACTTGAACTTCTCGAGTTCCTAAGTCACATGGTTTGTTTTTTCCATTTAACAAATTCTTGTTCTTTCTGAAATGGAAGGCACAGATAACATCAACAAAACTGGTTTCAGAAATAAACACTAAACTCAGTACCTGACAAGTAGAGTTTGTTGATGCAAGACCTGCCCCTGTCTGTCTGGCCTCCACTTCCTCCTGGCAGAGGAGTGCTAGATTACAGAAGATTCTGTGTTACTGTGTCATGAATTAAGCAGAGTGACAGGGGGTAGCATGATTAGAGGTGCGGTTGGAGCCTGGGTCTGCGATACACTGATGATAACAACCTGAATGGGTTTCTGTGCCCTTGTGCTAAGTGTCCCCATCGCCCTGTGAAACAAGATCATCAGCAGTGAGGCAGTCGGTCCCGGAGAGTCCCTTCCTGGGACACCCCCACGCGTTCCCTGGTGTGTAAGGGCCATCATGTGGCCAGTTGCGTCTGTCAGAGCAGTCGGTCAGGTGACTGCATAAGGCAACATTTTTCTTATTAGAAACTCATCATTTCCTGAGAAATTATTGCTACACTCAGATTTTGACCCTTTTAAAGCTATTACCTCATTTTCCTTCATAAAGTATGGCTCCCTTTGTAAAATATATACACTAATTTGAGACTTCAAGATTTCATTTTCTAGTAACTTTGGTTAGGGATAATGAAACATTTTAATTAGCTTTAGTATATCCCTTTATAGTACTTAACCTGTCTCCCAAGGTCATTTCATAGATAAGAAAACACATAACAGAATAGAAGAGCCAGAAAGTCTCATTAGAGCCTTCGTTCTTTTTCAGAGTTTAGCAAGAGCAACTGTTTGGCTTGAAAACAGAGTCCTCAGTTAACACAATTGCAGAAGCAAAGTTCTTTGGGCTGGCCATTGGTGCTCTTTAGACTTTCTCTGGGCCTCCCAGCTCCTGGGCTGTTACAAGACAGAGCGAGATTTGTTTGCAGGTGTGTGTCAGGAATGGGGCCTCGGCAGGCAGGAGAGGAGGCAGCACTGGTTGGTCTGGGGTCTTACCAGCACGGGCTGTGTTTTTGGGGTCACGGGTGTAGCCTGGGATGTTTGGGTGCTGTGGGCTGTGTGTTGAGTGGGGTCTGTGTGCCTGTGTAGTCCCCAGATGGCCCTGCCCTGTGGGCTGCGAGGACAGGGAGGGGGCGGGTGTGCTATCCTTGCACGTCCTGCCCTCACTCCAAACGGTTTATAGAGGCTCTCTGAAACTTTGGTGTGAGAACCTGGGATTGATGTGTGAGGAACATGACTAATTTGCCCTTCATCTTTGTTATTTCTAGGATGCTAGAAAAGCATGTGCGGACGCAACTCTCTCTCAGGTAAGTACCACCTCACGCAGAGTCGCTGCCCGACATGCAGGTTGGGGTATGGTGGAGCCCCCCACTGGGGACCCCTAGAAAGGGCTCTGCTCTCGTTGCTTCCACACGGTGAGGAGGAAAACCAGTGCTTGGAGATTGGCACTCAGAAGTCACTCCCGTGCTAGGTGTTGGAAATAGTGTTGTTTTTTAAGATGAAACATGTCTCTCGCCTTAGTATTTACTGTTAGAGGTCAGTATTGGCAGATACTGTTACAGCCTTCAAATGAAGTGTTTGCAAGGTCCTCCCTTGATACAAAATCTGCCTCAGAACGTCTGTTCCTAGAGTTGAGTTTGGCAGATCCTCAAAACATTAGACGTAAATTTTGACGCAGTGATTCCACTCCTAGACACACACCCAAAAAGATTGAAAACCGGGGCTCCAACGAGGCCATGGACCCATGGTTCTTAGCACTGGTCATAACAGCCAAAGGGGGAACAGCCAGCTCCCACAGTGGGTGCAGTGGATGAGTGGGTGCGCAGGCTGTGGTGGTACAAGGGAGTGTTAGTCATAAAAAGGGATGCAGTCCTGATGCTCGCCATAGCTGGGACAGAAAACATGGTGCTAGTGAGACGAGGGCACAGAGACCACGTGGTTTGTGCTTCCCTTCATATGACGTACTCAGAGCTGTGACCCCACAAACTGAAGACAGGGCAGCGCTTGCTGGGCACACTCCTCTTGGGGAGACGGAATACGCTAGATGCCACTGGGCTGTGTCCTGTAACATGCTGAGTTCCACCTCGTTAAAAAATGACATTTGTCCAAAGAATTGAACAGGAATGTAAAAAAATTCTATTACTATGGAGGATGATTAATTTTTCAGTGTCCTAATGCTTTAGGAGATGCATTTTAATTGTGTTTAAGCAGTAAGTTAAGGAAAAATTGTACTGCATAGAATTAGTGTGTTTTGCCATGTATAATGTGCACCTACATTTTTTGGCCCAAAACTTTCTGGGGAAAAAAATCTTAATTTTTTAATTTAAATTTTAATTTGTTTACATTTAGGTACTTCTTTTTTGCATTGTAAAGAAATTTTAGCATTTATTTTTTAACATATGGTACAAAAAATTTTATGTAATAAATACTTATGAAACACTAGAACAGATATGAGGTAGAAGAAATTTTACGCACCAGCAACAAATTTACAATAGTTACGCCTCATAGAAGTCCAAGTGCTCTTCATCATAAGTTCAACAAAACCGATCATGTTCCAGGGTATTGTTTTGTATACGTATATCGTTATTGATTTCTAGAGTTACACTTTTAACTCATAAGAATAAATAAAAGAATTAAAAACATTTACATAGATATGGAATTAGTATGACGCATGTATAATGTGCATCTTTATTTTCCCCTCACAAATTTGGGCAAAATGTGCATTATACATGGCGAAAACACGGTACGTGAATTTGAGCCCGCAGTTACACTTTGGACCCCTTGCTGTGACACACTTACTTCATTTGTCAACCCGGGATTTTCCATTGGCATGGCGCAGGTTAGCGTCCTGGGCTGTGCCTCGGGCCAGCCCTGGTCGCTGGAAGGACTGCCCTGGTCACTGTGCCACCCGAGGGCTGTGAGCAGGACGCAGGCACAGGGCCGTCCGCTCGGTTGTGCGGCTGCTGGCCGATGGGGCCCTGCTGGCCGAGGGTGGTGGGAGGGGCTGGGCTGTGTGAGCAACAGCGAGGGAGGCGGGGGTCCCCGCCCCTGGGGGCCTGCAGTGTGCCCGTCACATGGGGGGACCGACAGGGAGACACAGGTGGTCCTGATGACCAGGTAGAGCAGGAGACTTAACGAGAACCACGAAAGGAAGGTAAACGCACGTCCCCGTGGTTGGAGAGCTGCCTGGCTGGCGGGCAGGACTTGGGTGGGCACGGGGAGGGCGCTGGTGCCGCCGGTGGGTGGGTGTGGAGGAGACGGGCAATGGCGTCGTCCCGGGGCTGATTGCAGGAGCTTTTCTTTTCAGATCACAAACAACATCGACCCCGTGGGCAGAATCCAGATGCGTACCAGGAGGACGCTGCGGGGCCACCTGGCCAAGATCTACGCCATGCACTGGGGCACCGACTCCAGGTGTGTGCTCGCAGCCCCAGCACCGTTCTCTCTATCGGGGAAGTAACAGGGCGTTGGCTGTGCCTTGTCAGGAAAGAACGGGGCGTTGCAGCTCATAGTGGGCAGCCCAAGTACGGCGTCACAGGGGCACGCTCCCGTCTCTTTCCAGACCTGGGCTGCGTGTACACGGTCACTGCTTCCCTCCCTGCTCAGTTCATGTCAGCTCTGAATGCGTCTTCCCTCACCTGTGCTGTCCTGGCTCCATGGCGCAGTGCTGTGTGACCATGGGGAAGTCACCGCCTCTCTGTGCTTGGTTCCTCTTTCCAGCCTGTGCTCATGGCTTCTTGGCCGATCTCTCTCCTGGTTTCAGTGTCCTGGCTCAGGGGTCGTAAAACCGGCCCCAGGCAGCACCAGCAGGATGCAGTGTGTGGAGCCTTGGGACAGCGCCCTGCGCATCCCAGGTGCTGAGCCCACACCAGGCGTGTGTGCCTGGGCTGCGGTCCTCATTCTCTCCCCCGCCGGTCTGCCCCCCTCCTTTTCTCCACCGCCCCGTTGTGGGTTCATTGTCTCTACTTTACATTCTGCCCCTGATTTGGACTTTGTCCTCCGGAGGCTCATCTCGAGCACGCTGCGGGTCTTTCCTTCCCTCCCCTCTTTGCACCGCGTTTCCCTTAACCTGCAGCATTGCGGAAACAAAATCTGCTCAGCCCTCTTCTTTTTCGTTAGAGGCCATTGGAAAGTCCACCTTTTCTACCTTCTCCACCCAAATAATTAAATAAAATGCCGTGTGACTGTGGCTCTAACGTTCTTTCAGATATCTCACAGGGTTCTTCACATGTCTTTCTTTGAATAGCATTTTTTTCATGTTTAATTGTCAGAGTGGAATTTTCAGATCAGTTTCCTCTTTGTTCATAGAAGTGTCTGCGTTAGAGTGTAAACAGCTACAGAACAAAAGATTCTATCTTTAGTCTTTTGTATACAATATCCTGTGCAATTCCAAATGCAGATGAGAGCTTAGATCATTTCAACGATGACAGTAATCAGAAAGAATAAAAAAGGAAACAGAAAAATGCCCGGACCAATCGATCCACCTTAGACTTATTGTCAGAAGTAGATGGTTTGTCCTCCGTCTGTGGGAGCGTCAATGTCCTGATCACACCAGGACGTTTGATAGTGCTGTAGCCAGGTTGTACTCGGAGCCTGGCACTCAGGGGCCTAGTACTCAGACCTTGGTACTCAGGATCCCAGTACTCGGGGGCCTAGTACTCTGAACCTGGTACTCAGGAGCCCGGTACTCAGAAACCCAGTACTCAGAAGCTCGGTATTCAGGAACCTGATGCCCTGGAGCTGGGTGCTCAGGAGTCCAGTACTTGGAGCCCGGTGCTCAGAGTCTGGTACTCGGAGCCTGGTAGCTCTCTTGGCTCCCTAAGAAATGCGCTCTCCGCCAACAGCCAGGCTTTTGTTTGGGGAGTCTGGAAGGCTTCTCACAGAGGGGACACTTCACAACGCAGCTGTGTTCTGGGAACTGTGGAAGTGTGTGGCTAGAGCAGCGGAGTTGAGGAGGGAGGGTTTCGCGGTGAGGTAGGACAGCGGGCGGGGACCAGAGCACCCAGGCCCGCCATCAGCAGGTGCAGGCTCTTCTGCTCTTTGCATCTCAGGGCTCCGATAGGAGCTGTGCTCTGAAAGCCCTGGGGTTGGGCAGGAAGGACAGCAGGGACCTGAGAAGCGGCCTCAGGTTCAGGGTCGTGGTCACCTACGGAACGGCTGGCGTTGGGAGCCGCTGGGTGTTGTGTTGGTCTCCATCTCCTTCTTGGGCAGGAGGGGGCTCCTTTTTACAATCAGAAAGAAAAAAAAAAAAAACGGAAAATGATGTTAAGGAGGACCTCTCTGTCCAGAGCTTTTCAGAGTTTTTTTGTAGAAAGTCTAGACTTGTTCTTTTAGTTTTGGGTGTACATTCTGCTTTTGTCATCTTCATACTTCTTGCCTTCATAAATGCAGTTGGATTCTTTTTCATGACTCAGGGCTGTAACTTAACAAACAGCAGTTATTTAGGCCCATTCTTACAGTTTGTGGATGTTGACAGCCTGGCACTGACGAGCAGCTGGTCTTTCCGGCTGCCAGAGAGCCCCACAGCGGGCAGGTGTGGGTGCGTGCCAGGGTGTGATGGAAACACTTGTGAAGTGTCTATCAGTGTATTACAGTAGATGGACTCATCCTTCATTCCACTGGTTACAACATGAACTGACAAACTTTTCCTCCTTCTAAAGCCTGTGCGTGAAACCCAGCGAGGCCCGAGGCTCGAGGCCCGCCCTCGTCTTTGCACGTGGGCTTCTGCTTGGCTCCTGCTCAGTGTCTGGGAGCCCTGGCTTCCCTCCTGGCCACTCGAGCCTCTGCGTCTGGGTGGGTGCTTACCTCCTGGGAGCTGCTTAGCCACAAGCTCTGAACCCCGTTCCCCAGCAACTACCCCCCGGGATTAAGAGGTGTGTCTTCTGTCACCTGGAGGATCAGCAGACCGCTTAGCGTCTGTCTCACTCACTAAAACCTGGGCGAGTCAGCAGACACTGAGCTCTCTGAGCAGGAGACTTGCTGAAGGTGACCCTTGGGGGTGAGCCGCTCTGCGTTGGTCCTGAACTTCCAGACAGAGCCTGTGCTGGAGGGCCGACAGACAGACAGAGCGGCCACCGAACTCAGATGCCACAGTCTCCTGAAGACACTGCATCTGAGAAATAAGGCATTGGAGCCTCCCTTACTTTAGTCCTGGTATAAGTTTATAACCGTGCTGAAATTGTTTTTGTTCCAAACTCATCATTGCCTCCTCATAAAAAAGGAGGCTGTGCGAGGTGCATCCCAACATACAGTTTGATGAAAAGTGTCCAGATTATCAGAGTGTCGAGTTCTACCTCCAGATTTCGATCAGTTCAAGAAACCAGATATGCCTGTGGCTGAAACGGTTAAAACCTATTTTGATGAACGCTTTAAAATTAGAAATAGTCCTGTCATCATTCACCATAATGGCATGTGTCTGGTGGAGTTGCAGGGCCCTCCCTCTGTTCCTTGAAAACAGCACGTCCTGGAAGAGGTCCTAGGGTCTGACGAGTAGCTGCACTTCCCAGAATTAACTGTCACGTGATGTTCCTTTGCCCAATAGTCATGCTATCCTTCTGCAGTACCCCGACTTACTTCTGCAGACACAGTCGGACTACTTGTCAGCACACAGATCCCAAACTTAGCCCCGTTGCCCAGAGCAAGAAAATCATCAGGACAAAGATTCGTGACGCTTACTAGTGTCTCCTACTGGACCAGGCCCAGTCTGCTGTAGTTTTGTCACTTTGCAAAGCAGGTGGGATGTGTGTCTAGGACACCTGGGTTCCAGTTCCTCAGTCTGGGAAATTCTCATGGGTTTTTAGTGAGAAACGCCTCAGGAATTTGGAGTATCTAAAAGCGTGTTCCTTTACATCTAGGCTTTCCATATTTCGGAATAGAACAGAAATTGTATACTACGTATTTCCTACCAACTTTGGCTCTTGAAAGATCTGTGTATCTCAGATTTGATTTATGAGGAGCAGAAACCAAACAAGCAGTTACAACACGTCCCAGTCTCAGCTGACCAAGCAGGTGGCCTCGGTGACCAGCTGCACGTGAGGCCACGTGTTCGAGTCTGAACTCTTCTCTGAGCACTGTCTTCCGTGCTGTCACCGTTGGTCTGACAGCTAGAACTTTTTTTGCCTATAAACAACTGTGCTCTGTCTGAAGCAGATGTAATATTAAAGCACGTGGTCATCGTCACTGGTTGGCTGTGTGTGACTGCTGTGTCGCTGTCATACTAACGGTGTGTTCTTGTCCTTCCCGCCAGGCTCCTGGTTAGTGCCTCACAGGATGGTAAACTTATCATCTGGGACAGCTACACCACAAACAAGGTAGGGACCCCAAAATGCCTTCCCTGGAAACTGCCTGGATCCACTCACGTGAAACTTGTAACAGGATGGGCTGGGGACATAGCAAGTTTGGCTGTGGTCCAAAGTCTCCCAGCCAGAAGCCGAATCGTGGGGCCAGCACACGTAAAGGGTCTCCTGCTGACCAGATCTGGCTCTTTACAGAGCAGGTGGGCGGCACTGACTCCTTGTTTCTGGGACACCTGGATAGCAGTTTGGCCTCAGTCTGGGAAATGTCACATTTTAGTGAAAAATGCAGAAATACAGCTTTTCATGCAGTTACTAGTTTTTACAAGGGATCATCTGAAAGACATTATCCTTTGAAGTATAAATGAAATTCTTTTAAAAACTTAATCCAAGGTTGTATCATAGTGGATGAAAAGTACTATCGTTGTTCCAGACGTGTTTAAAAGATCAAATTCAGTTGTGTTTTACTGAAGAATGCTAAATGTGCATAAAATAGTACAGTATTTATAACAAATCTGTCTGAGACACAAGGAGGATTAGTTACAATAATGTCTAGTTTGGTCACTTCAGTAAAAATGTGTTTTTTAAATGATTTATAGACATGCTTTCTTTTTTTCTTTAAGATTAAGTGAATTTTATTATGAGCAGATGTGCCTTAAAATAATATTAAAGGAAACTGCTTTTGTTTTAATACATTGGATTTCTCAGTAAAACTTTGCTGTACCTGACTGGCCACACATGTAAATTGTTTTCAGATTAATTTCAGTAGTTGAGCTCGTTGCATCACGTGTGTTCTTGTTCTGTCACTCAGGTCCATGCCATCCCTCTGCGTTCTTCGTGGGTCATGACCTGTGCGTACGCCCCTTCTGGGAACTACGTGGCCTGCGGTGGCCTGGATAACATTTGCTCCATTTACAATCTGAAAACTCGAGAAGGGAATGTCCGTGTGAGTCGTGAGTTGGCCGGACACACAGGTACGTGTTCTCACCAGTAACCTCTGGGTGGTACCGGCTGCTTGCCTGGCGTGCGTCCTGTGCTCGGACACGCACCTCTTCTCAGGAACCGTTTAATGAGACTGGTGGCAATGACAGCCAGAAATACTTTGAGAGTGAAATCAAGGACAGTCGTTGATAGGCCTTTACCAGTAAGAAACCTCTGGAGCGAAGTCACTGTAGTGTCCCGGTTTTGAGGGTGTCAGGTGTTTAGCCCCGCCCTGCATAGGCTGCGGCTTCCTGTTGTCAGCAGCGCAGGTCAGTGTGTTATCTCCTAACCCTCTTCATCTTGAGCACCTTTCCACAAGGGTTTCCTGATGGAAACATGCATGCGTGTAAATTGCATACAGGTGTGTACATGCGTGTGCGTGCGTCCTTACTGAGCACCTTCATTTGCTTCATACATCTTCTCACCAGCACTCTTGTTGCAGAGGGAACAGAACAGAGTCCTGGGGGCTGTTGAAGGTCTTCTGAACACAGCCAGCTCTACGGTTTGGGTGGTGTGTGTAGTTCAGGTTATTCGTGACAAAAGGCACAGTGTTTCTGAAAAGGTCTTGTCCTGGTATTTCCTTCTGTGGCTATATTCTCAGTTCTAAAAGTCCAACCCCACTAGGTGCACCTCCTCCACGAGTACCCCGAGAGGTGGCTGTAACTAATGGAGTCAAGAACCCTGCTTCCGATGCTCGTCTGTTAACTTGAGCTGGCTGAGAGCATATCCTTTGTCCTTTTAAATGCCATTCTGTTCAGGGAACACATTCTGTATCCTTTCCACATTGACAGGTTTATCCAGATGTGTGTTTCATGGAGGAAAGTCTCACGCTGACCCTGCGCTGCATTTGGAAGTGGGGTCTGTCCGCCCCCGCTTGCCGTGTCGTCAGTGTGGCAGGCAGAGTGAGACTGGCCTCTGCTCGGAGCTCCTGCGGCTCATTGCTGTGAAGCGCGGAGGGCGGGCGTGAAAGGCTGAGGACGGCCTGTTTCTCCCTTTAGTTCTGTCCGTTTTCGCCCAGACATTCTGAGCTCTGTTAGTAGAAGCTGTACGTTGATGACTGTGGTCCCTCCTGATGAATGGCTTTGGCTGTCACGATGAGAAAAGGTCTGCCTGTCTGGTGTGAGTGTAGCCGGCCCAGCCTTCGCGTCTTGCGGTCTGCTGTGTGTTTCCCATCCGTTTTCTTTCCACTTGACTGTGTTGGTTAGTAGAGCCCCTCTAGCCAGCATGTGGGTGGTGCTTCTGCCTTGCACAGCGTCCAGTTCATTCCCTGCCTTTTGGGGGACTTTCCTGCCTTTTTTCCTGCCTTTTACTCGACTTTTTCAAAGTCGACTTTACCTGTTACTTCTTTGGTTACCTCTGCGCCGCCTGTGTAGAGCTATGAAGGGCTTACAGGGCACGTGTATAATTTTTCGGGGCCCACTCCCAGTGAGCACTGTATCGACTCACGGAACATGAAGGCCCCTGTGGCTGCCCTTCCTCGTGCTTCTCGAGGTCCTCGGTTCTCGTAGGCATTGCGTCTGCAAGGGGTACGAGCCCCACAACACATGGTACATTTTTCCCTTTAAACATTTGGAGACATTTGAAGAAATTTGAGGAGTCTCAGACATTTGCTCACATGGGAGTCGTTCTTGTGCTCCTCCTCCCTTGTAAAAGTGTGAGTTTTCTTAGGGGCCCTCAGCTGGGTGACCTTGTTTATCAGGTCTCCCAGTCCGTGCGGCTCTGCTAACTGCATTCTCTGTTTCCATTTTTCTGAAAATGCCTGTTTTCCTCCATTCTTAAAGAATGTTTTTGCTGCATATAATTCTGAATTGATTTTTTTTTTTTTTTTTTTTTTTTAGAGCTTCCGAGATCCTTCTGTTGTTTTAACGGCTTGGCTGTGATGTCCTTGGTGTGATTCTTTGTATCTCTTGTGCTTTAGTATCCTGAAGCTGTAGGTTTTGTCTTTCACTGAACTAGGGATGTTTTCGGCCATGTCTTCCCCTGTGTTTCGTGTGCTGTGGTCTGTCCATCATGCCCAGGAGGTATGTGTTCAGACCCGATGTCCCCTCGGCCGCTGTGCGTCTGTCTGGTGTCTGTTCTTCAGACTTGCCTGTTTCGGGTCTGTCCTCAGAGCCGTGTGGTTGGTGTCCTCAAGCACCGTTTACGTGTGACGTTCTGATGTGAGCTCTGGAATTTGTTTGCTTTTTAGAAAATAGTTCTTATTTTTCTGTTGAGATTTCCTGTCTTGTGTTAATTACGAGCACGTGGATATCCTTGAGCACAGTTCCAAGAACTGCCTTTAGAGTTCTTGTCTCCATTTCCAGTAGCTAATCCTCGAGGCTGGCCCTGGCGGGGCTCTCTTCCCTCGAGTAGGGGTGGCATTTCCCTGTTTCTCAGCACCTTGAGTAATCGCTGTTGTGCTGTGAGGCTGGTTCTGCTGTGTTTTCCTGGTCTGGTGTTTGCTCCATCAGGTGGCAGCCCGACCCTGTCGGGCCACGACGGCCGGCTCTGACTGTGGTTCATGTGCGAGCCAGGTGTGGGGCAGCTGGGGGCTGACTCACGGGCCCATCCTGTGGCTCTCCTTTCACTTTCTGGTTGCGGTTGCCCAGAACTCTGTCCACGGGCTGTCAAGCAGGTTGGCCACAGATCTCAGGTCTGCAGTGCAGCCGCATGGGTGTTGCCGGTGTGGGCCTGCGTCTGGCAGTGCCTTTCCCGTCTTCCACCGTGGGCTCCCTGACTTGTCCGCCTTTGCTGCCAGTTCCTGTAGAGATTTGTCTTTCTACTTGTCCTGAGCTCGTAGTGGTTTTCTGGGAGAAGGCTGCTCCTGGGGCTGGAAACCGCTGCCCCCCGCCAGTCCTTGTAAACTGGGGCATGCTGTGTTTACCGCACTGCTGTGCGTCCTCAGACGTTCTCAGTCTCGTTTCTAATCAGGGTCAGTGTGTCGGCTCCCAGGTTTAATCAGAGGCTTCTGGATTTTTTAACACTGGGTTTGTTGAAACAAAACTAGTTATTAGAGGGAATAGTTTAGATACTTGTTTCCTTCATGAATCATGAAATTTTACTTCTGGGAGCTGAGTGTTGTTGTGTAAAACATTTGCTCTTTTAAGAGTGTAACTGTCTTCAGATAGGAGACGCAATCGTTAGCTCCAATCCAGTAGAGGTTACAATGCGATAACTTACAACAGTCACACTTCAATCAGCAGGTAAAGGTGTGAGCAGGGTCTGCTGATTAGAGCTTCTTGTTGGGCCCTTTTTCCTCTGGCCTTGAGTGTTGACTTCCGAATACTTTGGTAAGCCATGGTTGGGAGACATTTTTCCGAATCTTAGAGACTCAGCTGCCCACACACTTCACCCGAGCCGTGCCCTCAGCAGGCTTCCTGCCTCCCCCGTGACAGAGCCTGACAGTCTGGGGTGGGAGTCCCTGCGGTCAGCGGCCAGGAGGTGCATGGTGGTCAGGGCTATGTTGCTGCTGTTCCCCTGAAAAGAAGGGCCCACATGGAACCAGGAAAAGCTTCTTTCCCTGGAGCCAGCTGCTCGGGCTTTGGAAGCTCTTGAGCCATGCGGCCGGCACTAAGGTGTGTGGGTTCGCCCCACGTTACTGCGGTTAAGCAAACAAGTTGTAGCCCTGTTACGGTGGAGGGTTCCGCCTTCGGTTTGTGGAAAATGCATTGTCTGTGAAGTGCAGTGAAGGGAAGACCTTCCCTGTAGGTCGCAGAGGAAACATCAGGCGCTTTGGGTCTGGTTGGAGTTCTGCCTTTTAAGAGTCCATCTCACAGAGTGAGGGGCACAAGTGAGAGGTAAACGCAGTGATCGGGACAGACACTGTTACTGCTGTACGTACGTACGTCACGGGAGGATGAAACTTAGCGACAGCTGTTTCTATTGAAGCAGTAGTTGAGAGGCGTTACATTATGTGTGAAAAGTGAGTGATGACGCAGCACTCATTTCTGACGAGGGCACCAGGCCCATTCTCACAGGTGATTTTCATAGCAGATGCCGTGGGCTAACACAGAGGTTTCTTCTTCCCTGAACCTCATGTCGCATTGTAGACGCACTTACCTTGCCTGAGATCATTCAGCTCCAGGAGTCCAACTGGGCTGCTTTTTGGCGGGTGGTTAAATGTGACATCTGATTTAGGCTTTCTGTGGTCACAGCCTGGGGAACTCAGGTCCCACTGCTCACTCGCGACTTCCTAGACTGCCTGCCACCGGTGAGGTGGGGCCTCGTGACACCTCCTATCGGAGCGCGTCGGCCCGCAGCCCCCAGGTGGCTCCCTGAACCTGCTGTCCGTCTTCCTGCCGAGCTGCCCCAGCAGAGAGGACCCTTTTCCCAGGGTTGCCATGCATCTTGACCATGCCCGCTATTGTCCACAGTAGTTCCACAGCTGCCCGGGATTGTGACTGTCCAGATCGGGCTGTCAGACGTCCTCGTGATGGTGAGCCCTGACGAGTGCTGCCAAAAGCCCGAGGCTGAGAGTGCCAGTGGCCCTAAAGGTTTTTCCCGTCCGCGTCTGTTCACGCTGAGTCCAGCTTTTAGCGGAACACAATTCGGAGTTGGCCTTGCTTGGGGTGCTGGGAGGCCTTCCTCCTAATAAACCGTTCTTTGGCATTTCCTCACTTCGATCTTCACGTTCCCTCAGTCCCTCTCGTTCCTCTGCACCAAACGTCTCCAAGAACACGCGTCCCACTCCTCCTCTGCCGCCCGCGCCTGTGCAGCCTTGGGGAGTGCTGGCCTGTCCTCGGGGCCAGGCCCACACGGTCCATCCCTCGAGCAGCCACTGCAGCAGCCGTTTGCTTATGTCCCACTGCAGCTGAGCCGCGAGTGAGAGCAGAGGCAGCTCCCTGGCCGGACAGGTGCCTGCTCTTGTGCCCAGTGCCAGCCAGGCTCACCGTGCTCTGCACGGTGTGGTCGGGTTAAAGGTACAGCGTGCTGTCACGCTCGGAATAGAGGACAAAAGTACATTCATTTGTGTTCTGACCTGTGCTCTCACCCAGAACTACAGTGTCATTTTTAAAGAGTGCGGCATGCTAATCTGTCCCCGTTGTTGGACATTCAGGCAGTTTCCAGTTGTTGCGGGTACAAACATTATTCTAGGAGATAAAGGATTTCTCCAGCCATCCCAGTGCCTCAGGATAAGTTAGCAGGCTGGGTTGTGTGATCTTGGGCTGTGCGTGGGCAGGCTTTGGTGCACATTGGTCACCAGCGGCTCCTCCAGGTAAAGAAGAGAACGTATCTGCTTCTCTGGCACTGGTGCCCAGCCTGGACGGCCACCTCCGTCCTCGGGCGCCTCCATATGACCTTCACGTGCCCTTGACCTCAGTGCCTGCTCTACCCTGGCTCACCTCATCCCTCCATCAGGCTGTGTGCACATGCACACACACCTGGGGCTGTGTCCACCTGACGTAACAACACACACACACACCTGGGGAGGGGGCTGTCTCCACCTAAGGTGACTTCTGTCTCACACACACCTCAGGGAAGTTGTTCACTCTTCAGTAATAACACAGGTGGTAGCCACTAGGTTTTGCGAATCTCTTGAGTGCGCAGACAGCTGTTTCTCCCAGCGGTTCTCTGGACTTGTCCCCAGTTCATGTGGTCCAACAGGCTCCTGAGAGAACTTACGGGGGTTCCTTCTGGGCAGTCTCCACGCTGAGAACTGAGCCCCGCCTTTCTGGTTTCTAAGCCCGCCTCCCTGCTGGCCGGCCAAGGAGGCTGTCCGTCCCGGAAACATGGGGTGCCCACACGGGGCTACCAGGCTGCACCGTTGTGTTTGTATCTGATGGGTTCCTGTCCCAGTGCTGTTGGGCGTGGTGCTCGGTACTGGTTTCCACTTCTTTCTAGGAGAAACAATTTGTAAAACATGCTACCTACCCATTTTACTGCTTTTCCCCTCCATTTACAAAATACAAAAAGCACCCAAACGAATTGTAAGATTATGACCCAGCAGCCCGGACCCTGTTTCATTAAAAGTAATATATTTGAAAGATCCTATTTGAAGGAAGTTAGAAAATGAAAGCTGGAGGCTGCCCTCTTGGACACTCCCTCCTACCCTCTGGGGACGAGTCCTATGTGTGCTGGGAGGTGGGGAGGGGCTCTGCGCCCTCAGCCCCACGGCCACACTGCACGTGGCCTTGACTCAGGTGCCAGTTACTGTTCCATTGGTGGGGTCGCCCCACAGCCCTCCCTCCCACTGCCTGCTGGTCGCAGCGATGCTTGCTGACCTCTGAGGCCCTGCTGAGTCCAGGTCGTGTCGCAGTGCTCGAGCCGTGCTTGTAGTGCTCAGTCTGGGTTGGGGGCACCTCGTGGCTGGGCCAGAGCTGCACGAGGGTGGACACAGGTGGCCTTTGAGGTCGCGCTCTTCGTGTACAACACCTAGGAGAGCCCCTGACCCCTGTGCTCACAGGCGGAGGCTGAGGGCGGTGGCAGTGCGCTGAGGGTCATGGACCTGTGGGGGGTCACCTTACTGTGGGTGCTCCCAGGAGGCGGCATCGGGAAGTTCACTGAGAAGGTGAGTGTGCCCGGAAGGTGCTGTTCTTGCAGGGAGCCCGGCTGATGGAGGCAAGGGTCACTGTGGGCCTGACTTTCAGCGCTGGCTGCTCCTATCCCGTGCGATGGCCGCCGGGACGTGTGTGAATACACATTCTGTTCTAGGCACAGACCTGGTATTTCGAAATTGTCATCTCCTCATATTTTCTCTTTGGGAGCCAGTTCAGTAATAGTTGTTAGAGAAATGCTTTGTTTCCTGGTATTCTTGTACTTTCCACATCCAAAGCCTTCGGTGGATTTCTTCTGCTTCTGATTTTACCGATTCATGCAGCATCACACGTGCCCTGGTGTGGACTGGGGACAAAGTTTCAGGGCACAGGCAGGCCTGGCAGTTAATGCCCACAGGAGCGGCCATGTTGCTGCGTCTCCCCCGGCTGCCGCCGTGGGCCCACGCCCTCCAGCGAGGCTCACTCCCCCACCCCCACCCCGCCACACACACACACACACACTCTCTCTCTCTTTCTCTCTCTCCTCCCCCCCCTCCCCCAGGTTCTCAAGGTCACTCACTGGAACAAAAGCAGAATCCTGCAAGTGACCTACTGCTGTTTGTCCTTTCTTCCTGTGCACCCACAAGGCTGGGGCCAGGAGCTGACGAGGCATTTGTCTTCACCGACATGTGGGACTCCAGGGGTGTCCATTCTATGCTGCCCACAGCTTCTCCACTTACAGGGCCATGGGGTCGTGGCGCGTGCAACTTGGGCTCATTGTGTCTGTTTTCTAGGTTACCTGTCCTGCTGTCGCTTCCTGGACGACAATCAGATCGTCACCAGCTCTGGAGACACTACCTGGTGAGTATCCGTCTCACACTGCTCGCCTCACGTCTGCAGCTCTAGGCAGGTAGGAAATGAGATTCTGGATATTAATCAGGCCTGATGCGAAAGCAGCCTGTCAGTGGTTTGGCTTTCCGTGCGTCGGACGCACGGGAACAGCACACGCTCTGTTCCCCTGCGGTTGGTGTTGCTCCAAGCCACGGCTTTGCCTGGTGTCATCCCCACACCCCAGCCTGTAGGACCCCCGAGGGCACTGAGCTGGCAGAACAGAACTGTCGCCTGCCCCATCTGGGCCACGAGCCAGGAGCTTCCTCCAGCCCTTAGCAGCGTGTGTGTGTTAAGCACCCCCACATCCTATGTCCCTGCTGTAATCGGGACACTGGCTCCCTCTTTGTTGGGGTTTCAGATGACGTGGAGGTCACAGTCACGCAGGCGCTGTGGCCAAGCACTCACCTGATTGTCGTTTGTTTGCTTTGTTTCCCTCCAAATAAAGTTACATTATGAATTGAGATTTGTCTGAAGTAAAAGCACAGAGGTTTCCTGTGGTCCTGGGTGGTTCTGACTGGGTGTCTGAGAAACTGCTTGTCATGTCTCCTGCCGCAGCGCTCTGTGGGACATCGAGACCGGCCAGCAGACGACCACGTTTACCGGACACACCGGGGATGTGATGAGCCTTTCTCTCGCTCCTGACACCAGGCTGTTTGTCTCTGGTGCTTGTGACGCTTCAGCCAAACTCTGGGACGTGCGAGAAGGGATGTGTCGGCAGACCTTCACTGGCCACGAGTCGGACATCAACGCCATCTGTGTGAGTGCTGGGGTCCTGCAGTGTGGTCGGGGGTCAGGCTGGTGCCTGGGGCGCGCAGAATGCATCTTTTCACTTGAAAATGTTTTTAGGGTTAGATGTTCTTTTTTCTATATAAGTACAACTGAATTTACCAGAAGATCCCTGTAGAAAATTCGGTGTGATGTGTTCAGCCATGGGGGGGCCAGCTGCTGTGTGCAGACCATGAGTCTCATAGACGGTGGTGGTGTCTGCTGTGTGCCGGGCCCGCTCCCCGTCCTGGGAAAGTGGGGCTCCCCTGCAGGCCAGGCTTCCCTTGTCCATGGACTTGAGGGGCCTGGCCCTGAGGGGAGACATGCAGGGACACGACGGGTAGGCCGGGGGTCCCTTCCCGGGTCAGCCTGACTGCTGGCGGCCTGCGGAGCAGCCCAGACTCACTGTTGATGCCCACACCTTTATGTTCCTGTGGAAAAACACTAAAATGAAATGTGCTCCTGTGTTGGAGGCACTCCTGCAGCTTACTCAACGCAGAGCCCCACGTCCTGGTTCCTAGGCTGCTGCCCGGCCCCTGTGGAGTGGCCTCCGACTCCTGCCAGAGTCCTGCCCTGGCCGGTGTCTGGTTCTGCGCCAGCAGTAGCCCTGCTCTGGGGCGGTCTGTTTCCGGGATTTACCTTGTGCCTCGGCACACTGTGTGCTTCCTCTCACCAGTTCTTTCCAAATGGCAATGCGTTTGCCACCGGCTCGGACGACGCCACCTGCAGACTGTTTGACCTCCGTGCGGACCAGGAGCTCATGACCTACTCCCACGACAATATCATATGCGGGATCACTTCCGTGTCGTTCTCCAAGAGTGGGCGCCTGCTCCTCGCAGGCTACGACGACTTCAACTGCAACGTCTGGGACGCGCTCAAAGCCGACAGGGCAGGTGGGTGAGCGTCGGGCCGTCTGTCTCCGTGCCATCCACGGCGCGTCTTTCAGGCTGGACTGGCTCCTCACACACGCCAAACAGTGGAGGTTTCTGTCGGTCAGGCTGGCAAGAAACGCATGCCCCTGAGTGTACTGCCAGCCCCACGGCGTGGCCTGGACAGGGGCAGGGGACAGGCTGGAGGCACCCAGCCTCTGGCTCCCCACGTGCACTGTGAGGGCCATGGGTCTGCCACATTGGCGGGGACAGGTGGGCGGCTGGGTGTTCAGGCCCCACCTGCTGTCGCTCCCATCCGGTCGCACATGAGGAACTGTCGCCTGCTGATGGAGCACAGGCCAGGCAGTGTGCCAGTGAGGTGTAGAGCCCGAAGCCACACAGCGAAGGCAGGAGTGGTGGTGCCACTTGCATCGCGACGGGGGGCGAAAGACAAGGACTGGCAGGGTGGGACGGACTGAGCCCTCGTGTCGTTGAGCTCTGTTAGGCTCAGTGCTCAGGGAGTGTGACCCCGGGGCCTGTGGGGTCTCACCTTGCATCTGCTTCTGAGTGGCTCTACTCCCTGCCCTGGGAGAACTCTCCTGTTTCCCCTGCTCCCGCCGCCTGGGCCCCAGCTCCCTGTTCACGGTGCAGCTGAGCACCCTGGAAGCCAAGCGAGGCCGTGGAGAGCCCTGCTCCACCTTGGAGGCTGGTTCCCTCATGCAGCTGTGACGTTGCTGGGTGCAGGTGGTGGGTGTGGGTGGGGGTCTCTGAAGTCAGCACTCAGTTCCTGTGGAAGCGCAGGACACTGGCTGATGATTATGGTGTTGATGGGAGGCCTGTCTCTGTGACCCTCACTGCGTCCCACACTAGGCCCGGGGGTCACAGATGCAGGAAGGACAGCTCACAGCTCACACTCTTGTGCGGGCATTGCCTGAGACTGAGGTAGTTCGGGTTTTTTGTTTTAGTTCTTGCCTTTGCAAGTGCTCAGGAGCTGCTGTGAGAGGCCCTACTGTGTGTGTGTATGCACCTGTTCCTGTCACCGTGCTGCCCGGGACAGGCTGATCGCCGGTGGTTCTGCAGTGTGTCTTGTGGGGACACCTGTCCTGGCTGGAGGTGTACCCACAGTATTTCCAAGACAGAAGCGCCCTAGCCCCCGCGCCTCAGGCTTCAGTCTAATTTCCAGCCGACCAGACCATTCCCGGCATCCTCTCCTGGCCACCCAGCCCTTGCAGGACGGGCCGTAGCGGGTCCTGGGCTTGCCTCACAGTGTCACTGCGTCACTGCGTGAGACAGACATCTTTGGGACCCAGAGTGACTGCTGTCATCGCTTCCAGGTGTCTTGGCTGGGCATGACAACCGCGTCAGCTGCCTGGGGGTGACTGACGACGGGATGGCTGTGGCGACAGGGTCCTGGGACAGCTTCCTCAAGATCTGGAACTAAGCCGGCAGGTAAGGGGGCAGCCCAGTGCCCTTTTGTGCTCGTCCTGCATGTAGTTCCTGGGACACATGTGATGGCATCCGCGTGGTTTCCTGCTGAGTTCTGAGCTGGCGTTGATGGGCTGGGAGCCACTGTAAGGGGCCTCGGAGCCTCGTGCCTCGGAGCAGTGGGAAGCACAGCTCTGAGAATGTGTCCAAGTTTAAGGCTGTTCATTGTGCGATTTTTTTAAACTCTGTTTGAAACAGCAGGTGGACGCCATGGTGACTGGAAGACCACCCCACCCTGAAGCGTTACAGTGACAGCATTTCCAATCCACCCTACTAATGTGGACGCCCCCACCCCCACCCCGAACTACAAAAGGGCAAGATCTTTCCTTCACTTCACTGCTGAGACCAAGAGCACAATCCCCACAGAGAATCTGCTGTAAACTCGACGACTCGCGCATTCCTTCCGGGACCACTGTCGTGTCTTTTTGTCTTGAATGAATTTAAAAGGAAATACTGTAATAAAAATGTTAACCAGAGAGTACACTTGAGTGTGATTGTGAGACACACCAGCTCACTAGTTGGTTTGAAGTTAAGACCAGGGACCCTGTTGGGGAGATGCTGGTGCAAAACCATTGCGGACTTTACCTGTAATAGCTCTGAGTTTCAGGTGGTGTTCGTAACAGGATTTTGAAAACGTTCGTATTTCCTTTTTAAGACATCTTATCTCCCTTTATGTTCACTAGTTAGACAGAGAAAGAGGGTCTAGTGCAGCCTCTCTGAAATTGTCAGTGATGTAAACTTAGTCCCCGGTTTTTCTTTTTTGTCTGGTGTCCCAGAATTGTGCACAGATGTGGCCTAGAAAGGACAACGCTGAGAAGTGACGTCACCAGGCACATGCTGTTGACAGTCTAGGATGTGTGACTGTCACTGGCCAAGTCCAAACAGGCACCTTCTGCCCTACCCACCCTGCCTTCTCAGTTTCTCACCTGCCCAGCCCGGCCTTCCCTGTGAAGTTGGGGGGAGTCTCTAACAACTGCCTGGCTCCACCCCGAGCCCCACCCGGCCTTCGAGAACCTCTGTTTTCAAGAGAGGTGCCCATCCTGTGCTCGGATAGTCAACTCTTTGTGTATGAAACCATGTACAAATCAATGTTTTGAAAATAATGATCTCAAAGTTTCTAAGTTAAATTTTAAAAAATTTGGTCGTTTGACATATTGGGTGGGTGAACTCTTAGACTCGCATGCTGTAGAAATGCTCAACCGTGCATATAGGACTCAGTCCTTAGTTGTTCTTTTCTTTTAAGAAATAACCTCTGACTTGTAACCATTGCGGCTCTCTCTCCACTTCCTGTCGCGACTCTGCACGCTCCGGAAGCAGTACAGTCCGCAGCTCTACACGCTTGAGTAGCAGGATAAGTCACTGTTTCTTCGTTTCTTTAAACAAGTCCTGTTCCAAATGATCGCTGTTGGATTCTGGGGGGTGGGGGCAGGGGCGGGCAGCCGGCCTTCCTCTTCACAACTTCCTCTCGGCCTGTGTCCCCCGTGGAGTGAGCCTTGGGCATGGGACACAGATCAGCTTCCTGAGGCGGACATCTCTGGGTCTGTGGCGAGCCCGGGGCCAGCAGCAGCGTTTGGACAGGAGCGTGGTGGCCCCACACTCCCGTAGCAGCAGTAGTGGCTTCTCGTCTGTCCGTCTGCAGCACCCTGTACAGAAGTGCGGACACGCGGGGGCCTGGGCCTGCAGAGTCAGCGGGAGCCCCAGCCCTTCCCATCCACACCTCTGAGCTGTCTGCTCCCTGTACCCTTCCACCTTTCATATTTAATTTTACGTCTGTACTGCAAGGAAGCTGGCTGCAAGATAGATACTGTATTAAACTGTACTGTTATTTAAGATGTAATAAAGCAGTTGGACATCAGGGCCTGGTGTGGCTGCTTCTTGGAGGCGGCCGCCTTCCCCGCGCACCAGGACTGGCCGACTGGTCACCTGGGCAGTGCCTCACCGCCCCTGGGCTGCCCACTCCTGCCGTCTCTTGTCCCCATCACAAGGATTCCATGAAAGGAGGGTCCTCTGACAGGCCCTTCAGAGCAGCATGGGCCCTTCAACCCTGTCCACCTGTCACCATCCAGACTGACCCGTGCTGTCCTGGGGTGGCCCTCACTCCCTCTTCACTCGCTGAGATATCTGAGGACGTTACTCCAGAGATAGCCTTCCCTTCTGACTGCAGTGTTCATCTCAGTCTGAATAAAAACCAGCATCCTGGAAGAAAAAATGAGCATCTGCTACCAGAGTGAGACAAAATCTTAGAGTGCGAGAGTGGAGGACAGCAGCTGCCACCTCTTCCCAGGGCGGGGCTCTCAATGTGGCCCCACCCCTGGGGACTGGAAGACGACTGTCCGGTCTGCCCTGCGTTCTGCCCTGCGGTGACAAGGGAGTCCTCAGCACTACATACCCGCCGCCCCTACCTGCCTGGGGGACTGCTCCGGGCTGCTCCCCGTGGGCGGGGTGAGAAAACGCCCACCCTGCCCCGCCCCTGCCTCAAATCCTGCTGTGTCCTTCCCAGAGCCAGGGCCAAACTGCCACTCCGCCTCCTCGCTGAGTGATCTCTGGCAAGTTACTTGGCCTCTCTGTGCCCCCAATTCCCCGTGAAAACCGACCACAAAAGCACCTGCTTCCTAGAGGCCTTGTGAGAATTCAGGGAGTCCCTTGTGTGCGAGGTGCTAGTGTGGGCGCGCTGGACGCTTCACCACCAAAGACACCACCCACCCACCCCAGGTTCGCAGCTGTGGTGCTCCCCCTGCCCGGTGCTCTTCCTGTCTCCAGTCAGGGCGGGTCCCTTCGCAAGGGGAAGGTTTTGCTCTGACACAATTGTGTGTCTGGCACTTAGCAGGTCTGCAGGAAGAGAGACTGCTCCCTCACCCCGTCTCCTAAAACCTGCCAAGTGGACAGTTTTGAACACTGGCCCTTGGGGAGGTAAGACCAGGCAGGAGGGGACAGACTTGTCCTAGGCATGCTGGCTGAAGGCCAGAGACTGGGAGACAAACAAGATGACCTCCGTGTAGACATACCCCCGCCACAGGGATCCTGGGGGCCCCCGGCCTCCCCTGCAACCCAGGCCCGTTTAGTGTGCTGGGCAGCCTCTGTTTATCCAGTTCTTCCAGTTGGGCACAGCAGAGGCCAGAGCTGGGAGCAGGAGCCACTCCTTCCTGCCACCGCACCTGAGAGCCTGGGGCACCCCCTGACTGCACCTGAGAGCCAGGCAGCTGCCCCCAGGCTGCACCCAAAATCCAGGGTGCCCCTGCCCCCCCCATGAGTCCAGCTGTGGGAGAGCAGCCCCATCAAACGCTGCCCTCCATGGCCCAGGCTCCGGGCTTTTCCCTTCCCATCAACCCTGCTGTCCCCCATCATTCAACCCTCACAAGAAGGTGTGTCCAGGTTTTGGGGGTGTGAAGCTTATACAATATGGGAGCCATGTTTAAAAAAAAGAATACAAAGAAACACCAAATTATGTTAAGAGACTGCAGCTCTGCCTGCAGGAAGATTACAGCATGAGCGTGTCACTCACGCTGACCCAGAAGGAAGACTTTCTGCCTTTCCAGACTCCTGAGCCCCCCTGAGGCAGACGCCCTAATCCTATGCCCAACCCAAACTGGCCTGACTAGCATCCATCCCCACCCCCACCCCAGCCTCTGTTCTCGCTGCTGGCCCTCTCCTCTCTCCACCACAGCCAGCTCAGCCTTTGGATTCAGCCCAAAGGACACCTCCTTTGGGAACCTTCCAGGTGCCCTAAGGCACCCCTCCCAGCATTGTCTTCTAACCAACTGAAAGCCCTTAAGGGTGTGAGCTCCAGGCCTCTTGTTTACCCAGGGTGGGACCTGGCCTTCTGGGAGAAATTGCACAACCAGAGGGAGCTGAAGCAAGCCTCAGTCTATTTTCTCATCTATGAAATGGGGAAGCTCTCCAGCCTGAAATCTCGAGGTCCGGGGGGACAGAGGGTTTCTGTGACTCTAAGCACGCACCTGCACAAGTTCCCTTTAGAGAAGGGTACACAGGAAGGGTGACTGTTATGGGACCTTGGCTAGTGACACTGCTCACACTCGTGCCTTGGTGCCTTCTCTGTAGACTACCCGGCTCTAGACGGGAGGCCTGGCCCAGTGCCAGCGCTGGATCATGTTTAATGTTATTATGTTAATGTTACATGCAGAAGGGCAACTCCAAGGCCTCTCCTGTGGGTGTGGCTGGTCATTTTGGAGAACCAGCTGGGATTACAAAACAACCAGATGGGGAAGTTGCAGAGCTTGAGAAATCCCCTCAAATTCCCATCATCCTTGCCCCCCCATTCCAGCCACCTTTGGTGACCTCACTGCCCAGTGGTCCCAGGGCAGCAGTGAGACGTGGCCTTTTCTGTGACAGCAGTGTCCCAGGTCTCTGGACACAGGGCCAGGAATCCCAGCTGGAGAAGACTAACAACAGGCGGGATGGGGGTCTGGGGAAAGCCGGGGGCCTGGCTGCTGCAGAGGGGCGGTGTGCTCCGTGTTGGGGAGACCCCAGCGTAGAGAAGCAATGACGGCTGGCACTCGGGGAGCCAAGCAGGTTACAAAGCAGCCCACAGTGCATCGCCTGGTTCATCTACAGTGACCCTGCAGCAGCTTGTTCACAGCCGTGTCCCTGACGCGGCTGGGACAGGATTCCTGGGTAACCTTCAATTCGGCAAGCCGTGGGAGAACCCACGGGTACGTGGCGTGGGGGAGGTGGCACCTCCCCCAGAAGCTACAAGGTGGGCACTGTGGCCTCGGCTCCCTTCCTCCTCTCTGGGTCCTCCCGTCCCGGGGGACAGTGTCGCAGGCCCCGAGCCAGCGGTGCGGTGGTGTGCAAGGACGCGCCAGGCCAGGCTGCGCGGGGCGGGCGAGGCCCGCGCCCTCCTCCAGCTGTGCTGGCAGCCTAGGGACTTCGGTGCCGCTGCTCACACCGACTTTTGCTTCCCAAACCACGTTCCTTCTAGGCAGAGGCACAGCGGGGTAGTCACGGCATCCTGGGCGGGTGGAATCCTCGCTCACCGGGGCCTGCAGCCCGCCAGCCAGGCCTGCGGTGGAGCGGAGCGGGGCGAGACCGCGGCCGGGGCCGGGGCCGGGAGCGGGCCGGCAGGCTGCCTGGAGACCCGGGCTTGGTGGGCGGCGGGCAGCCACCTCCCCCAATCCTGGGCGGGCGTCAGCGCGTCCCGCCCCTTCGGCGCGGGGGAGGGCGGGACGCGGGGCGCAGGCGCCTGGCGGCGCTAGCGGGGCGGGGCGGGGCGCATGCGTGGGGCGGGAGCGCGCGTGCGCACTGGCGGCGCGGCGGCATCGCTTCTCGGCGGGCCGGCGCCGCGGGCCGGGCGGCCATGGGGCGGGGGGCGGCCGCGGCGCCGGGAGCCGGCTAGCGACGGCGAGCGGCGGAGGGACAGCGGGGTCCGCGGGCTCGGCCCAGCAGCGGGACGGCCCCGCACGTGCCCGCGGCAACGAACGGTGAGAGCGCGCCGCCGCCGCGCCGGGCCCGCCGCCTGGGGTCGCGGGGAGCGGGCTGCGGGAACCGGGCACTGCCCTGCGCCCGGGTGTGGACGCCGGGGGCGCCGGCCGCTGCCCCCGCCCCGGGGGGTGCGCCGTCTCCCCGACGCGGGCCGGGCCGGGCCCGAGGGGCCGACCCCAGCTCGAGCTCCGGGCCCCGGCCGCGCGTGGTGGGCAGTTTGGGGCTGTGGCCCTTTGGGCAGCGCCGCCAGGGGCCTCGTGCTGCGCGTCGATCCCCGAAGGCGCCTGTGCACTGGGCGCCGGCCCCGCTCGCTGTCCCCGCGGCCCCGCCGGCGGACGGGCGCCTCTGCCCCGGGGTCGCGGGTCACCGCCTCCCTCCCCGAGCCTCGCTCAGCGGCCTCGGCGTCTCCCTTGCCCGCGGTCTCACCGCGCCCTCCCGGGGCCGGAGGAGCTGCTCCCCCACCTTGCTGGACGACGGCCCCCCTCGGCCTCTGTTCCCAGCAGCTCTCCTCGCTGTCCCCTTTGCTACCGCCACCCAGGGTCTCGGGGACGGGGCAGGTGCTAGCCCGGTGCCTGACACTCTGGTCGCCCTTGCAGGAGGGCCTGGGTTTCCGCTGAACTTGCGGTTACGTTTATGCTGCGAGCACAAGCCGCGTGACAGAGGGGTCTCCCGGCCGCGGGCACAGTCGCAGTTCTTGGGGAGTGTAGGAGGCCGACCAATAAGGGAAAGGTGCCCGACAGGTACGACAGGAAACAGTCGATTTAGTGACTTAGCGCTTGAGCAAAAGTAGGTTCAACCTGCAAAATGAAGAGGCAGGTGGTTTTTTATGGCGGTTGATAGCCCCACATCTTTGTTACCTGAAATCACAACTTTGCTGTGTTACAGCAGCTCGGGGGCGTCAAGAAACAGGGGGAGGGGACCTGCGGGGCGGGGGCTGGGGGCTGGCGGGTTGCCAAGCAGCCTGCAGGGCCTCCTCTGGGGGGGCTTCACTCCATCCACGTAAACCTGGGCAAGCAAGGTGGCCTGAGCCCTGCACAAGTCGGGGTCAGCTTGTGACTGTGGTTTGTACTGGCGGACCTCCATTTGTACTCTTGCCCTGACCCACATTGCCACATTGCGGAAGTTGAATGCCTGGGAGCAGGTAAACACTTGTTTAGACAGTCAGTGAAAAGTATGCGGAGACAGCAGGTGGAGGTGCCCCACTCGCTGCCGCGAACAAGGTGGGGTGAGACTGGTTTCAGGCAGAGCCACACAGACCCTCATTTTCTCTTCCGCGTGGGAGGGGTGCAGCCACCTCTCTGCAAAGGCCCCTCACATCTCTGTCCTGGAAAGTGCATGGGTGGAAGCTCAGGCTCTTGCTTCACATGGCCATGGGACTTTTCAGAAGGTCTTTCTCAATCCACACACATCTCATCACGTCCTTCCCTGCACTGAGTGTTATTGGGGGGAGGGGAAGAAGACGAGAAAGGCGATTTAATAGGCACCTTTTCCCCAACTCAGTGCTAATAGTGAGGTTGGACAGTTTTCTGTTTCTGTCACCAAATAACCCACTTTTCCGTTCAGTATTTCAGCATACGTGTTGAGAGCTCACTCTGGACATCATGTATTGTATTAGGTGTGCGTGCGTGTGTGTGACTTATTGGCATTTCAGTGTGTCTCATCATTTTGTGAGTTCTTTATCTCTGAATACTTTGTTACTGTGCTCCAACACTTTTTTCCTAATTAAACTTTCCCATGCAGAAGTTGTTTTTTAAAATTAGATTCCTACTGTCAGCAACTTAGATGGAGTTAGAATTGCATCCTTTAGAACAGTTAACAGGCCAACCAAACTTGAACTAAATGTGAGTCCCGCTTCACCATTTTCAAAACATGCGCTAAGGGGATGATGTAAATTTTAAAAGCTGGTTTTCATAGTCAGTATGGTTATTTCATAAATTAGTTCACTGCCTAGTCATCAAGTTAGTCTTTGCAAGTAAATGTTAACAGCTTCTGGATAATGTGTAATAGAATAGGCAGTTTTCAAATACAGTTGTGTTTAGTGATTTGATTGGTTTATCCTTTTTTTAAAAAGATTTTTTTTTTATTGGGGAAGGGGAACAGGACTTTATTGGGGAACGGTGTGTACTTCCAGGGTTTTTTCCCAAGTCAAGTTGTTGTCCTTTCAATCCTAGTTGTGGAGGGTGCCGTTCAGCTTCAAGTTGTTGTCCTTCAGTCTTAGTTGTGGAGAGCGCAGCTCAGCTCCAAGTCCAGTTGCTGTTGCTGGTTGCAGGGGGCGCAGCCCACCATCCCTTGCGGGACTCGAATCGAACTGGCAGCCTCGTGGTTGAGAGCCCACTGGCCCATGTGGGAATCGACCAGCAGCCTTCGGAGTTAGGAGCACGGAGCTCCAACCGCCTGAGCCACTGGGCCGGCCCAGTTTATCCTTTTTTATTAACCTTTTTTGAAATACTTACAGACACCCAGGAGGTTGTAAAGAGTACAGAGAGCCCCTGTGCCGCTTGCCAGTGTCATGAAAACCAGGAAGTGGGTGTTGGAAAAGTACTGTGATTTCGCCAGATTGTACGCATGTGTGATTCTGTGTTGTCCCCCATGTCTGCATTTGTGTAACCACCAACACGATCAATTGAGATTCAAAAGTGTTCGTCACACTGAGGAGTAGCCCTGCCCCAGTTGCCATCCACACTCTCTGGTGACTGCTCGTCTGCTCCCCTCTTTAATTTTGTCTCTCCGAGAATGTGTACATGGGCTCCATCAGTCTGTGGCCCTTTCAGGTTGGCTTTCGGACTCAGCATGATGCCTGAGAGCCAGCCACACCTTTGCAGGTCTCAGTTGATCATTCCCTCCTATCGTGTGGATATACCACGTGTGACCGTCCCTTCAGCAGGTGGGCCATCTCAGCTTTTGGGCCATCTCAGCTTTTGGCCACTGCACAGAAAGCTGCTGTGATGCGCAGGTTGACACTCAGGGGCAGGCGCTTATGTGAACATCAGTTTTGTTTCTCTGGTCTAAACGCCCAGGTAGCTTTAGTTTTTATAAATAAACTGCCCACCTGTCTTCCAGAGTGACGGTACCTATCACGTTCCCACCCATTGTGTGGGATGTGTTCTCCATAGCCGTGGCTTGAGTAATTTCAGAGGTCCCAGTAGGTGTGTGGCAATGTCCTTGTGGTTTACTTGCATTTCTTAGTAGCTAATGACATACCGTTTTCTCCCGTACTTATACTTACCGTGGTCTGTTCATCTCTTGCCGTTTCTAATTGGATTCTGTGCTTCTTTATTGTGCTTTGAGAGATCTTTATATGGTCTAGCTAGAGTCCTTTGTTGGATATCTAGTTTGCAAATGTTCTCTCCCAGTCTGTAGCTTGATTTAAAAAAAAAAAAAATAGGGCGCAGCTCATAGTGGCCCATGCGGGGATCAAACCGGCAACCTTGGTGTTACTAGTACCGTGCTCTAACCAACTGAGCAAAGAGGCCACCCCGTGTAGTTTGACTTTTAGTCCTCTCGACAGTATCTTCCACAGAGCAAGTTTCTAACTTGAATGAAGTTTATCCGTTTTTTACCTTTTATGGACTGTGCTTTTTATATCATGTATAAAAAATCCTCTTTGGCCCTAGGTGCCCCAAATTTTCTCCGATGTTTTCTTAAAAAGTTTTATAGTTTATGATTTATTTCTAATGTAACTGATTTTGATCCATTTTGAGTTCAATTTTGTGTTACGTATGAAGTTTGGGTTGAGGCTCACTTCGCTGCCTGTGGGTGTCCAATTGCTCTAGCACTGTTTGCTGAAAACACTCTCTTTCCCCCACTGACGCACGTGTCACCTTTGGCTCACGTCAGGGAGCGTATTTGTGTCCTGCTGTCCCCTTGATCTGTGTCTGCCTCCCACCAGATGCCTGGGTCTTGATCATTATCATTGGAGATTAAGTCGCAGGTCAGGGCAATTCATCTCCCTCTGGTCTTCCTTTTAAAAATTGTGTTAGCTGTTCCAGTACCCTTACCTTTCCAGGTAAATTTTACAACAAGCTTGCCTGGATTTTTATAGACATTATATTAAACCTATAGATCAATTTTGGTAGAAGTGACACCTTTACAGTGTTGAGTCTTCCAGCCTATGTGCCGGATCGTCTCCCCTCTTTGATTTCTTTTATCAGCGTTGTATTATCTTCCGCATCCAAGGCCTCTGTTTGTTTTGTTACATTTACATCTCATTATCTTTTATTTCCCCCCTTTCTTCCGCCCCCCCCACACACACACACACTCCAGGTCAAGCCGCTGTTTCTCAGTCTAGTTGTGTAGGACCCAGCCCCCCCCCATGCTGGTGTTACGAGCCTTGCGCTTCCCCCCCCTCCCCGCTGAGGCAGTCGGTGGCCCATCGTTGGTCGTCTGCTCACAGTGGCTCATGGCGGCCCTCGCTGGCTGCCGGCCACTCATGGTGGCATACGGTTACCCGCGGCAGCTCACGGCAGCTCTCACCAACCCTCCGGCCGCACACGGCTGCCCAGCCCCAGGGAGAGCCGTTGTTCCCAGTCTTAGCTGTAGAGGGCGCAGCTCACTGGCCCACGTGGGAATGGGACCTGCGACCTTGGCATTAGGAGCATTAGGAGCTCGGCGCTCCCCACCTGAGCCACCGGGCCAGCCCTACGATTTATTTTTGTGTATTGAATTTGTCTCCTGCAACCTTGCTAATGAGCTCACTTATTAGCTGTGGTCACTGTTTTGTAGGTTCTTGATTTTCTACAACCATGTCACCCGCACGTGCAGTGTTACCTGCTCCTACCCCGCCTTTATTTCATTCTCTTGCCTTACTGCACGGGCTGTACTCACCAGGCAGTACCAGATGGGGGTGGCCATATCAGACATGTTTCTGTAGGTTCTGCGTTTCATTGAATTTGCCGTCTGTGTGGATAAAACATCAAGCTTTGGAGGATTTTGCTCCACTAGGCAGTGTTGTCACTGCAAGCTAAATATTAGAATCACCTGGGGGGCCCTTTAGAGCTGATGCCTGTGGGTCCAGGCGGGGTGTGGGGACTAGGCGTTTCCAAAGCCCGTGGTCACCACGGGGGGGTGGGGGGGGGAGGCATGTTCAGGGACCCGTTACCTTCGACCTTAACTTGAAGACCCCAGGCTTGTCTGGAGTTCCGAGCTTCCTCCTGCCTCCTCCCCACATCTGTCCCTCTAGTGCCAGCGGCTACCTTGTCCTCAAGTTAGGAGGGCGTTTTCCTCTGTGACAGAACGTATGGGGTGTGTCGTGACCTTGCTTCCTCTGCCTGTGGTGAAGAGAGTTGTGTGGCCTTACTCAGCTGGCTTCCACCTGGGTGCCCCTCGTAGGGGTCTTCCTAAGCCATGAAGCCCATCCTTTCTCTTTGGCTCCTGAGAGGGCCTGGCAGGCCCAGTGAGGTCTGTTATCCCTCCTTCTCCAGTCAGTCGGGAATTGTCTTCGAGAATTACTTTCTGCTCCAAGTTTTCCAGTTAGCATACTTCTTTTAATCCCTCTATCGAAACTGGTTTATTTATTACAGTTTTTGTCCAAGTTGTACTCTTTTCCCATTTTTCAGTGTATTGATTTCTGCCTCTATTTTCTGCCTGTCTCAGGCTGATTTTATTCCTTTTCTCGCTTTATTGAGTAAACCCTCAGCTTGTTATTCTTCATTCTCAAGAGTCTCAGCACAGTTTCATGGGCGGCACAGAGTGTGTTTCGTGTTTGCACTCATTTTTTCCATGTGCTGTAGCATTGGTGTTGGTGTCGTTTTGATCCCTAAGTTGGTTAAAAGGAAGACCGTACGTCCCCAGAGCGGCATTCTTTTTGTTTCTGCTCTCATCCTGGTTTTATTATACTGTAGTCAGAAGAGAAGGTTCTCACAACCTTCACTACTTTTTGGAAGTTGAAGTTTTCCTTGAGGCTTAAATAGGTCAGTTTTGGTGCTTCATTGGCGCTGGATTAAAAGCCTGGACTCCAGGGCCTGGAGTCATGTGTACCTGCCGGCCACTGTTACTGATGCTATTTGTTGAGCTTTCCTGGACTCAGACACTTAAAATCACACCCCCGAGTCTCTGTGAACTGCTGCACCCCGCCCTGGTTTGTGAGAAAATGCTGCTCACAGCCCTGACTAGGTGTTTTCCTCGTCTTTGACCTTCAGCTCTTCTAGACTTCTTACAAACCAGGTAGGTTCTTGAGTTCTCAGTACGTTTTGGATGGAAACGGGCTATTTTCAAAGTTCCTTGGTGAAGTGGATTTCAGCCATTTCCCTGATGGCCTAGGAGCACACATGTGTAGCCATTGTTTTGTGCACACTTACTTACTTACTTACTTACTTTATTTTATTAAACTAAGGGCTCAGCGTTTTTCTCAGCAAAGCCCTCGTTCATCAACGATGGAAATGGAGCAAGAAAAAGTCAACATGAGGAAGGGGCTGAGTGCAGACGCGGCCTCATACCGCTGCTCCGCGTGTCATGGGGATGAGGACTGGGTGCTCGGCGCCCCTATTAGGGGTCGGGCCAAGTCCCGCAGCCTGTCTGCCTCTCCTGCCCTGGAGAGCACCAAGGAGTTCAGGTACGAAGGCCTTTGTGGCCTGCCTTCCCTCCCTCCCTTTCCTCCCTCCTTCTCTCCTTTTCCTTCCTCCCTCCCTCCCCTCCCTCCTTTTCCTTCCTCCCTCCCTCTTTCCCTTCTTCCCTCCCTCCCTTCCTCCCTCCTTCTCTCCTTTTCCTTCCTCCCTCCCTCCCTCCCTCCCTTTCCTCCCTCCTTCTCTCCTTTTCCTTCCTCCCTCCCTCCCCTCCCTCCTTTTCCTTCCTCCCTCCCTCTTTCCCTCCTTCCCTCCCTCCCTTCCTCCCTCCTTCTCTCCTTTTCCTTCCTCCCTCCCTCCCTCCCTCCCTCCCTTTCCTCCCTCCTTCTCTCCTTTTCCTTCCTCCCTCCCTCCCCTCCCTCCTTTTCCTTCCTCCCTCCCTCCCCTCCCTCCTTTTCCTTCCTCCCTCCCTCTTTCCCTCCTTCCCTCCCTCCCTTCCTCCCTCCCTCCCTGATTTTCCTCCCTCCCTCCCTTTCCTCCCTCCCTCCCTCCTTTTCCTCCCTCCCTCCCTCCCTCCCTCCCTCCCTCCCTCCCTCCTTTTCCTTCTTCCCTCCCTCCCTCCCTCCCTCCTTTTCCTTCCTCCCTCCCTCTTTCCCTCCCTCTCTCCCTCCCTCCCTCTGTCGCGTGTGAGGAGCACACTCAGGAGCTCACTCATGAAGACTGAAGAAGGGCTCTTCGGGTGGGGTCCTGTTGGGGAGGGGACACTGCCTGAGCACGTCCACGAGGCCAGCTGGCTTCCAGCTGCTCCCCCATCAGTGGGCCTGCTTGCACTTGAACATGAGGGGTGAGGTTTGTGGCCCCGTATGGCCGGGCTGATGGAGGGCCTCACGCGGCCCCGGGCTGTGGGGCAGGCACCCTGTGCCGAGCGCGCGGCTGTGGTGACATATGTGGATGCCCCTCGGGTTTCCGGAACAGTGAACGCAGGGGGTTCACTGGCAGCTGCCTGAGCGAGTGTTGCCTCTGAAGCAAGGGTCATGCCTGTGAAATGCAAGAGGGCCTCGGGGCTGACAGCTGGGTGAGGTGGCGGTGCCGCAGCGGCCGTCACCACGCCTGTGGGCAGTAGTGCAGGGACGCGGTGCAGCGTGGCTTCTGGCTGGAAGTTCAACCCCTGAGTGCGGCCGGCAGTGCAACCCCTGCCCGTGATGCCCCCTCAGTGTTCGTTGACCGTCCAACCCAGACCACGCGCAGGGCAGCACTGTGCTTGGTTTTGGTTTTGTGGCGTTTCCACAACGCACCTTGTGCTTCAGAGCACACCGAGCAGTGGCAGCACCGAGAGGTGCCTCTGCCAATGTCAGGAGGGGAGGGCCGAGGGGTGTGCCTGGTCACAGGCAGTCCTTGAGGAGCAGAGCTGAGAAGTAAACACCAACGTAGACAGAGGAGCTCTGAACACACCGCCAGGGTCTTTGTCCCAAAGGCCATGGGGGTGGCCCCGGCGCTCCAGGCACGCCCGCGAGGACAGCACGCCCGGCCTTTACGCACGCATGCTGCGACTGAGGGCAGCAGCCTCCACAGGACAATAGAAAGTCCGGTTTGTCTGCATTGGGATCTGAAGATCTCGTTGACCCTGAGGTCGGGAGTTGCAGACAAGAGCAAGTCTGCAACTCCGACTGGCTGTCTTGGTGGCAGTATTTTTGGGGCAGAGACCATGAGGCGCTGGAGGCTGGTGTTCTGTGAGGGGGTGAACACTTCCCTTTGCCCTATCACGTGGGAGTGTCCTCGGTGCTCCTTTGGCCCCCTGCCAGGGGGTGCTGGGTCCTTGAGGACAGGAGAGGGAAGGCCCCTGAGTGGCGTCCCTGGGACATGGGCTGGCCTGAGTGCCCTTTATGAAATGACGTGATTGTGGCTGAGTCACATTTCAACTGTTGGAGAGTTGGGCCTCTCACGTAGCATCTTCTGTGTTGACGGTACAACTCAGAATAAGCGTTTTGTTAGCATTTTCACCGGATTACTTGGGACGGTTTCCCAAATCTTGGTTCCCAAGTGTAGCTCCGAGGACTAGCCCTCAGTTAGACTTACCGAGACACTGCGCAAATGCAGATTCCAGGCCCGTCCCCCAAGGTCGCGGTCCCCTGTTCTGGGGTGGGCCCTTGTTCTGAGGGGCATTTCTAGGTGGTCCTGTCTGTCTCTAATCGCTATTGCTACCTGGACAGCATGTGGCGTGCCCATCAGCTTTGCAGAGCAGGGCGGAGTCTTCGGGGACCATCCCGTGGCTACTGGACAGAGTTCATGTCACTCTGATGAGGACATTTCTGAGTCAAGAAAAGCCCGCACTGTGTCTACACATGCGGTCCTCTGGCCGCCCGCCGGCTCACCTGCTATGTGCCCTCTCCCCACAGGAGGACTCGCTCTCTGCATGGGCCGTGCCCAGTGACCACGTTTGGACCAAAGGCCTGTGTGCTGCAGAATCCCCAGACCATCATGTGAGTGCTGGGGCCCCCGGGGCTCTGGCACACTGAGTGTTGTCACCTGAGTGCCAGCCTCCAGGATGGGCGGGCAGGGGACTTCTACTAAGACAGAGGTGCTTTTTTGTTTTTTTGCAGTAAAAACTCTAGGAGGAAAAATGACATACTTCATGCTAGCACATTTGGTGGGTCAGCTGCTTCTCCTTTAATTATTCTTAAACTATAAGACATTAATTGGCTTTTTTGAAAATCTGAATTTACTTGTTTGAGAGACTCCCACTTGCAGGGGCTGCGTTTTGGCCGCAGCCTGATGGGAGCAGGGCCGTCATGTGGTGCCGGATGAGACACTATTTAAACTCTAAGAAGGTAGGGTGATTTTTATGGGTTTCTTCTACCTCACTAACAGTCAGCCCAGCTTCCCCCATCTGGTATTTGGTGGCTCCAGACAGGGGAAACCTGTGAGGATGCTCTGTGTGGAGTCTGCCTCTGGATGTCTCAGGAAAACACACTCAAATGACTTACCTGATATTGGGGATTTATGATAAAAAAAATAAAATCAGAATTGCCTCTAACCCTGACGGCCAGGCCGGGCGCCCTGTGGCACCTCAGCACCCCTCAGCCTTTGTGCGGAGCCCCCATCGGGGTCCCTGGATTAGAGGGAAGCCCAGGGACCTGGCCGCGCTTCTGTGACTGACCCATCTGAGGGCCTTTGCTCCCTGTGAGCTGCTCACCACAGCAGGCCACCCCCATCTCACAGCTACCCCTATCTCACAGACACCCCCATTTCACAGCCACCCCCATTTCATAGCCACCCCATCTCACAGCCACCCCATTTCAGACACCCCCATCTCACAGCCACCTTTATCTCTGCCACCCCCATCTCACAGACACCCCTATCCCCGCCACCCCATCTCACAGACACCCCCATCTCACAGCCACGCCCATCTCACAGCCACCCCATCTCAGACACCCCCATCCCACAGACGCCCCATCTCATAGACACCCCTATCCCCACCACCCCATCTCAGACACCCCTATCCCCGCCACCCCCATCTCACAGACACCCCCATCTCACAGCCACCCCCATCTCAGACACCCCTATCCCTGCCACCCCCATCTTACAGACACCCCCATCTCACAGACACCCCCAACTCACAGACACCCCCATCTCACAGATACCCCTATCCCCGCCACCCCCATCTCACAGACACCCCCATCTCATAGACACCCCCATCTCTCAGCCCGGTGGTCAGGACCCCAGCCTCAGGGCACGACCCCTCCTGAAAGGTGGGGACGTGGCCGGCAGCTAGGGAGCCGGTGACTACCTGTTCTGCCACCTCCAGGCCGCCTGGGGGCTGCGTTTGTCCAGTGGCTTGTGGGCCACGCCTCTCCACCCAGACGCTGAGGCTGGGCTTGGCACGGACATGGCTGCCCAATGGCCGGGTCCTGACCCCGCCTGCTCCCCAGCGGCCCCTCTAGTGTCCCCACAGTGCAGTCTGCACAGCACACACTGCTAACTTGGCCCATGGGTGCCCGCAGCCGCTCCCACTCTGCCCTGCCCCCAGGCTAGTTCTGCCCTGGCCTTTCACCAGCTGCCTTCGGGCCAAGCCGTGCATTTCCTGGTCTTGGCAGAGCTGCTTTCTCCTTGTCACTCACATCACGGTTTAAGTGCCACCTGATGGGCCTCTCACCGTCCCTCTTCAATCAGCAATCACGTAACTCCCAGCCCAGCTCAGTCACCGTCTGTGTCTTTGGGTTTTGTGAGCTCGGTGGCATCTGAGCTGCTCCCTAAGATCAGGTGGGGCTGTTCAGGGAGGCTGCCTGAGCAAGGACAGGTGTCCCAGCAGTGTCCCCCACAGGGCTGCCAAGGGGGTTGAGTAAGCAGCTTTCTCCTACTTTCCTAGGCCCGCGCCTGGTACTGTCTGGTGGGGCTGTTCTCTGGGGAAACAGGCTACGTACCCCCACCTGTGCCCCCTCCAGTGCGGTAGCTGGCTGGGCCATGGCTTCATAGTATGGACCTTCTTCCTGATGTTCAAAAGGAAGAGACGGTAGGTAGGTTGGTCATAGGGGCCTTCACGTCCCGCTCTGTCCTCTGACATTTCACTGTGAATGCCAGTGTACTTTCTCTGACATTGAAATGTGGAATGGCCAACACCTGATTGCCTTTGGCTCAGCTGGGTCAGCTGCCAGGTCACCAGGCGCCCTCACTCTCCGGTCTGGCACCCACAGCTTGTGTGCTGGGGAAGGGTCTGCATTTCCCTTGGAGGGAGTTGAGTGACCAGTTGGCGCCCTGGCCCCTGCAGGGCACGGCCGAACCTGCCTGGGTCAGTGGGGGAAGGGGCTTTGTATCTGCCTCAGCCAGTAGTCAGATTCCCACTGACCCAGCAAGGGCTCTGAGCCACCCATGCTGCTTCCAGGGCCTGGGGCCAAGCAGGGACGTGTGCACGCCCCTGTCCTGACCCAGGCCTGAGAGCTCCTGCCGTGGGCCCAGCCGGTCCCACAGCCCCGCTCAGATTCCTGTGTGTTCCGCTGGGACTTGTCACTGGAGCTGGAGCAGAGCTCTGGACAGGGCTCGTCCTGGTGCCCAAGGCAGCTGAGCTCAGCCGGCCAACCTCGCAGGGCACCTCGGACCTGGCCTCTGCTGTCGGAGGGACACGGGGACTTGCTGTTTTAAGCAGGTGATTAGGCGACAGGATGGCGTGCAGCACGATTACCCGTGGTTTGCCGTCTGTTTTTGAGCTTCAGGAAGCTCCCGACGTGCTGGTTTCGTAGCCTTTAGTACGTTCCTGCAGGGCGACGTCATGCTCTCAGTTTTGAGGCTCTGAGACCAGGTGTATAGTGCAAATGCACAGTTGGGAGGGTTGGGGCCAGTTTGCGGGACACGCCTGTCGTTAGCCAAGTGTGACAGCAACGCTGTGCGCAGGCCAGGTGTCACCTACCCATGAGCTGTACATGCGGCCGGGGCAGGCGGTGAAGCTCTTAGAGGACGTCATGAGAGACCTCTCTCCTTGCAGAGATGCCCAGAAAGGGTGAGGGACGGTTGGCCAGGATGGTGCCGAGGTCAGACACCCTCCACTTTTATTAGTGGTTTGTGTCACGGTTCTGATGGTTGCCAGCGGCGCTGTCACGTCTTTGGGGCAGCCAGAGTCCAAGAGGCAGTCTTGTGGCCGGCATCTCAAATGGGGATGTCCTTGTGCCACTTGCCTGGCAGCTTTCAGAACTGTCCCCAGTGGGCCAAGGCATGCGCCAAGCATGGTGGCTGGCCCGGTCATGTGCTGCTCTTGACCTTGTCCTCCGCCAGTTCCCAGCAGGCCAGGTGTGGACGTCCCCATGACTTACACACTTGTCAGAGGCACAGTGGGTTTCTGATTCCAGCTTCCCAGTTTGCTTCCCTGTGGCTTCAGGACACACATCTTCAAGCTCATCCTTCCCACCCCCCTGGGGAGTCCCCAGTTCGCCCATTCCTCTTCCCCACCAAGAAGCCTTCCCAATTGCATGTTACCAGGGTTCCTCTCTCGCAGGGGGACAGAGTTATGTCTCCCCCTCAGACTGGGTTTCTGACTGCACCCTGAAAGCAGGGGTATGCCGCCAGCCTCCTGAACTCACCTGACACGCCCCGACGGTGCCGCCACCTAGGAAGGCCGGGCTGGTGGGCTGAGGGGAAAAATTGTTGTAGTTGAGGATATGGGCCAAGGAGGGCGCAGGCCGGGCCTCAGTAGGGTCAGGGCCATCGTGGGCCGAAGCCCCGGACCTCCTGAGGACCCCTCCAGGCCAGCATTCTCCTTGGGCCCTGGCTCCAACTCGTGCAGAACACACAGCCCATTCCAGCTGCCCTGCTGCAGAATGGGAGCATGCCTCATTTGGGGGCCCTTCCCAGATACCCCCCCCATGCATATATGCAGGCATGTGTGTGCGTGCACGTACACGTGTGCACACACACACACACACCACTCCCACACAGGCACGCAGCTTCCCCTCTCAGGCCTGGAGGGGTGGGTCTTCCCTAGTGAGGGAGAAGGGTGGGGCAGGGCCACCCTGGGCTCTACCCGCCTCCCAGCTGCCGTAACGTGTTTGCAGAGAGTATGTGTATCCTCAGTGGGACTGGCTTTCTGCCTTGAAGGGTTGCGATGTTTATATTTTTTTTGTCTCCTGTTGCTTCAGTAGGTTATATTTCTGTGATCCCTTCAGAGTGCTTGTGTGTCTTCTGTGTGTCTCTAAGTATCTGTGAGTTGACTTGTACACACAGACACACCCACAAGTTAACTCACAGATACTTAGAGACACACAGAAGACACACAAGCCTAGGGTCTGGCTTTATGAGTGGGTACGTGTGTGTGTGTGTGTGTGTGTCCCCGTCCCTGGGCAGGTCTGTATGAGTAGGAGCCTGTCCGTGTCATCCTGTGCGTGAGTGTAGCCCTGTGTGGGAATACACGTGCCCGTCTGAGTGAATGCCTGTGTGTGTCTCTCTGTATGTGCACGGTAGGTACCGATGTGTGTTTGGTGTGAGTGTGTGAGGCTGTGTGCCTGCACCTGGAGATTCCCTGCAGAGGGGCATCAAGGCCATTTCCTGCAGCAGGTCCAGCCTCTGGCCTCTCCAGCTGCCTCATTCTGGCTCCCCCATCTGTTACTTAGCAACAGGGCCCTTGGAGGAGGAGGGGGCGGTGAGGAGTTGTGGGGCCCAGGAAGGCCACCTCCCTCCTCTTTCCTGACCCTGAAAGCCCTCAGCCCGACTGTCACTCACCCCTCAGGCTCCTACTCCTTGGTCAGTGCGGCTGCCGCATGGTCCTTGGGAGGGGCCAGAGACCTGAGGGTGAGACAGGACGTGGAAGGTGAAGGCTCTGCCAGTGTTCCTGCCAGCTAGCTGCCAGCTTCTGCCCTCTTCAGGAAGCCAGAGGCCTGGCCTCCGCCCCAGCGTGACTTCTGCCTTCATTTTGCTTCCCACCAGCCCTGGCACACTAACACCTCCTCCCTCGCACAGAACACACCAGCCACACTGACTCACACTCACGTCCACCTGACCCACCAACACACTGCCACACACGGTAACACACAGCAACACTCACAGTGTGTGTCCCTGCAGGAACGGGCTCGCCAGCCCCCCTGACACCAGCACAAGCTCTCTCTCACACGAGCCCAAGCTCTGATGCACAGTGGGACGTACAAGCTGTCTGCGGGGAGGCCTGGCCCCTCGGCGAGGACCCACTGCCCTCGGGCCGCAGTGTGTGTGGCCCCCCTCACCAGCGCGCCTTCGGGGTGGGGGCGATCCCTCTCCGGCAGGACGCCCACTGGCTTTTAGAAGAATTGCTAGAGCAGGTTTAGGCTCACAGCACAGTGGGGGAAGGCGCAGGGATTTCCCACGTCCCCCCCCTCCGTCCCACGCACAGCCTCCCGTCCGCGCCCCCCACAGGGTGCACGTGTTGCCTGTGACCGGCCCGACCTGCACTGACGCGTCATGGCGCCCAGGGGCCCCTTGCATTGGGGTCGTCAGCGCCGGCCGCGGCGCCACGTAGCCACCCGACCATCACGGGGGTTTCATAGGCTGAAGCAGTTTTTACAGTTAAAAATAGGGTGTTGTTTAAGTAAAAGTCGAGGCTCAGCTGAGTTGGACATAGTGGTGTAGACATGGGGCTGCACCCCACATGCCAGCCAGCAGGAAGCGGGGAGCTGAGGGGTCTGCAGTGGTCTCCGGGGGCATTGTCCCCAGTCGGCTGGTCTGGGTGTTTGTGAGAGGCTGGCACCTCGGCTGGGTGCAAGGAGGGTACCGAGCAAAGGGCGGCCAGCTGGGTCCTCCTGGAGCTGGGCTGTGCATGATGTTTGCCCCTAAGGAGCCCTCGGGGGTGTCATGGGAACTAAAAGAACACGTGTGTGTGAGCTCGGACTGAGGTGAGCAGTGGGCTCATTCAGGCAGCAAGGTGCCCGGGGCACGTGGCCTTCTAGCGAGGCCCTTCCAGGTGGGAGGGCAGCTGGCGGGAGGTCGGCCGCTCTGGACCCGCCTGCGCCCAGGCCGCGGGGCCTGTCCTGGTGTGAACGCTCCTCTCCCCCAGGCACATCCAGGACCCTGCCAGCCAGCGGTTGACGTGGAACAAGTGCCCAAAGAGTGTCCTGGTCATCAAGAAGATCCGGGATGCCAGCCTGCTGCAGCCCTTCAAGGAGCTGTGCATATACCTGATGGAGGCAAGCAGGCGGGTCTGGGCGGGCCGCCCCGGCCCCTCTGCACCCCCCTCTCCACTCAGCCAGCAGGGGGCTCAGGGCTGGTGAGGTCAGCAGGCCAGTCCCAGGCAGTGGCCTCCGTGGCCATGGGCAGCGGGCTGTGCAGACGGAGCAAGCAGTTTGCAGCCAGGACAGGACCCGGTCCCATCCTGCAGTGCTGGGCTGGCGAGGGGCCCTCGTGGAGCCGGCGTGGTCGGGTGGGTGTCAGGCCTGGGCTGACTGCTGTCTGCCTTCCAGGAGAACAACATGGTCGTGTATGTGGAGAAGAAGGTTCTGGAAGACCCCTCCATCGTGGGCGATGACAGCTTCGGACCCGTGAAGAGGAAGTTCTGCACCTTCAGAGAAGGTGAGCCACCCCGCTTCTGTGCAGTGGCTGGTCAGTGCCATCCCCTGCCTCTGGAGGGCAGCCATGATGGCTTCCTCGTGTTTTCTAGACTACGATGACATTTCCAACCAGATCGATTTCATCATATGCCTGGGGGGGGACGGGACCCTGCTCTACGCCTCCTCGCTCTTCCAGGTGAGACTCCCGTCTGCCTCGGGCTGCCCGGCCCTCTTACTCCATCCCGTGCCTGCCTTCCTGGTTATAAGCTTCATGCCCCCATGAGCAGTCACACACGTTCTTTGACACAGACAAGCTTTCCTTAAGTTCAGTTACTTGGGGACAGAGCAAGTTTACAAACAGGCCTCGTGGTGCGGCTGCTCTGTGTGTGCTACAAGCTGGGACAGGCTGGCTCTGTCACCAGTTGGGGAAGGGGCAGTGGAAGGAGAAACCGTCCTGGGGCAGCTGCCCGCACAGACGGCGTCGCAAGGAGAGCTGGTGCCGCGTGGCCTCGTGGGCGAGGCCCTCCAGGGCACTGGGGGAATGCTGGGAGGCGCGAGATGGCAAGGGTCTGTGCGGGGAGCCCAGGGGGCCATCCGTGCCCACCCTCTCCTGGACGGACCCAGCCAGGGGCACTAGATGGTCAGGTGGAGAGGGCCTGGAAGGGAGCATGGTGGCCAGTGGGGCACGATGAGCAGGTCCTGCAGGCAGTGTGGACTGGGGCCTTGGTGCCAGGTGTCATGGGTAAGCAAGTCCCACTGCTGCAGAGTCAGAGCTTGGGAAGAGGAGCGCGGGGGTCCTGGGGGTGGCCCGAGCCCAGCTGAGCCCTGCTGCGTCGCCTCCACAAAGCCCTCCTGCCCAGCAGGGGCTACGGAGCCATGTGGCAGGAACTGGAGTCCCACTCACTCCACTGCCCCCGGCCCACCTAGACCCTGCTGGGCTCAGGCTCGGCGCTGGGGGAACTGTGCTCCCCACGACGGTCCTATCCTCTGGCCAGCGGCCTGGTCAGTCCCGTTGCTCTCCGCACGGCTGAGCCTCCTGCCTCCCCAACCTCTTGCTGACCTCGCGTGGTCACCCCACGTCAGCCCAGCCCCACCAGCCCCGCCTGGCCTTGACCCTCCCCTCCAGAGACAGACATGGCGGGAGCTGGTCAGTGCTGGGGCTGGCTCGATCGATGACCTGAGTGGACTGGCCAGCTGAGTGACCCGCCTTGTCGGCTCACAGGGCAGCGTGCCCCCGGTTATGGCGTTCCACCTGGGCTCCCTGGGCTTCCTGACCCCCTTCAACTTCGAGAACTTTCAGACCCAAGTTACTCAGGTGATACAGGGTGAGTGGCCGTGTTCTGGAGCCACTGCAGCTCTGGGCAGGCGTGTGTCCTCACTTGGCTTGGGCTCAGGCATAGTGCACGCTTCCCTGTTTCAGCATCAGAGATCCTGCATTTTCACCAGTTCAGGCCTTTTTTCCTAATGCTGGGAAGTGGGGGCAGGTCGCGGGCTGAAGCTCCTGTGCCTGTTGACTTTCGCAGAAGACACAGAAGTGTTGCTCTCGCGGTGGGAGAAGAAAGGGAGTCCCTGGTTGGGGGGGGAGGGTCTCTGTTTCCTTTGGGGTGTCACCCCCACCCCTGCTGACCTCCCTGGGTGTGACCTGTCCGGGCCCCCAGGGAACGCAGCTGTGGTCCTCCGGAGCCGGCTGAAGGTCAGGGTCGTGAAGGAGCTCAGAGGGGAGAAGGTGGCCGTCCCCAACGGGCTGGGTGAGAATGGGCTGCTGGCTGCACACCTGGACGTGGAGGTCGGCAAGCAGGTCATGCAGTACCAGGTCTGTGGACATGTCCCTCAGCGAGGCCCCGAGTCCCCGAGCCTGTCTTCCCTGTCTTAAAGCCTTGGGGAGGAGCACAGGGTTTGAGGTCTTTGATTAGACCCCAAGGGGGAGCCCCCATCCTTCGAACCTCGCAGAGAGCCCAGGAGCAGGGCTATCTGTGGTAGAGGCAGCTGAGGGTGCTGCCCAGCCCCTCTCAGTGCATGGTGGTCCCCCCGCCCCCCCAGGTGTTAAACGAGGTGGTGATTGACAGAGGCCCCTCCTCCTACCTGTCCAACGTGGACGTCTACCTGGACGGGCACCTCATCACCACTGTGCAGGGCGATGGTAGGTGGGCATTGGGCGTCTCCATCCTGCGGGTCCCCACTGGGCGGGGGGTTGCGGGGGGCGTGGAGAGCGACCCTGCGGCTGTCCCCAGGCGTGACTGTCCAGCCCGGTCGGTGGGTGTGCCCTGGGGACCCCACGGTGGGGGGGCCTGGAGAGCGACCCTGCGGCTGTCCCCAGGTGTGATCGTGTCCACCCCGACGGGCAGCACAGCGTACGCGGCCGCAGCTGGGGCCTCCATGATCCACCCCAACGTGCCGGCCATCATGATCACGCCCATCTGCCCCCACTCGCTGTCATTCCGGCCCATTGTGGTCCCGGCAGGGGTTGAGCTGAAGGTCAGAGCCCACCCTCTCCACCTTCTCCAGCTTGAGCCATTAGCGTGGGGCCTGTGGGATTGACCACCTGTTCTGGCCTAGGCGCCTTATCCCCCGGGGTTCCCAGGCCATGGAACCCACCTTGCTGATGCCAGAAAGGGCCTTGCTCTGTCCTCGTCTGGGCCCACATCGGGCGGGGACAGGCTGAGCGGCCCCAGGTCAGGAATGAGCCCTGGTGGGTGGGACTGCGTCTGCATAGAGCTCCGGGCCTGGACACACAGCTGGCCGTCCTCTGTTCCCCAGTGCTGATGTCAGCGAGACACAGAATGGCGCCTGGTGGTCTGGAGCTGGCCCCGGCATGTGGTGGGCGCTGTGCACGCCTGCAAGGCCCCCGGCCGGGGCCACCTGCCAGGCAGGGGTCTGAGGGGCTCAGCTGCACACACGCGCCACACCTGCCCTGCTTGCCTCCCTCAGATCATGCTGTCCCCTGAAGCAAGGAACACGGCCTGGGTGTCCTTCGACGGACGGAAGAGACAGGAGATCCGCCATGGAGACAGGTGGGGGGGGCTGCTGGGCTGCAGTGGCGCGCGCAGGATTAGGGGTCCTTGTCACACATGATCACACTGGGGGAAGGGGCCCATGCCTGTCGGGCAGCCTGTCACTCAGGTTGCCGGGGGGTCCCACATTCTGCAGAGCCTGGTGGTAACTCGCCAGCTGCGCTCGTCCGTCCTGTCCCCTTACCATTCCCAGGATCTCCTCCACGGATAGGGCTGCACGGCTCTGTCCCGGGACGTCCACCAGGACCACTGAGCCCCCAGCCGGTGGCTCTCCTCATGCGAGACTAAAAGTGACAGGCTTCCTGGCCCACGTGCATCCGAGGACTTGGGGTCAGGGTGCTCGGGAAGTGACAGGACCAGGACTAAGGTGGCCTGCAGCCAGGCAGGGGAGCCGGGTGCAGAGTGGCTCTCTGCTGGTTCGGTGGCTGCAGCCCGGGCAGGGGTCTGGGCGCGCTCACCAGCCACGCTGTCTTCCAGCATCAGCATCACGACCTCCTGCTACCCGCTGCCCTCCATCTGCGTGCGAGACCCTGTGAGCGACTGGTTCGGGAGCCTGGCCCAGTGTCTGCACTGGAACGTGAGGAAGAGGCAGGCCCACTTTGACGAGGACGCAGACGCAGAGGACGGGGCGGGCTAGGCCACGCGCGCCCAGGCCCCCGCCGCCCTGTCTCCTGCCCATTACCACATCTCCCCACAACCCTTCCTGAGCACGCCGGCCTGAAGGGTCACAGCCGTGCGGTGTCACGTCTCCTGCCTGTAGCCAGGGAGCGAGCCTGGAACCTGCCTTTTCTTGACCAAATCCGCCGTTTTTAACATTTTAAATCTGACTTCTTTTTGCGTTTCTAAGTAAGCCAAGTGGCCGAACAGAGGCCGAGCTCTGACGCCAGCACCGCGCCCCTGTCTTGTCAGTCAGAGTCTGTCCCCAGGGCAGGGCTACGCGTGGCACGGGCTACCTATGACCCTCGTCAGGAAACTCCACGAACCAGTCTGTTAAACTCAGAGGGGATCAGGATGGATAGAGCTTCCTTTAACGTTGGAAATAAATGTCTCGGCCAGAGATCTTCTTTCAGCCCCCACGGTTTCCCCTGCATCTGCTCCTTTTCCTCTGAAGGTCCTGGAGGGGACGCCTCCACCATGAGCAGGTAGGAGTTGGTTGGCGGCGTCCCTGCCCTTGGCTGGGGTCTGCCCACACCCTCCTGCCTCGGTCCCCTGCCTGTCTCCTAGCCCTGCTTTGGTGTGTCAGGTGCTGCAGTGTGCCACACTGTGGCCCGTGAGCCAGGTGGCAGGTGGACCCACGCACATTCCTCACAAATCAGGGTCCACCCTCTGCGCCCTGGAAGAGATTTAAATCCTGTGTATACTTGTTAGAGATTCTCGTGTATGGGTTTTAGCAGGTGCACTGAAGAGTCCAGAGGAAAGGGGTTTGTACTGTCATGAAATGGAGCTTTGTGCCGTGTTTACATGTGTTCTGGGTGATGTGTGCTGGGCCCCTATGTCCAGTCCAGCATGGTCACCGTGGCTGGGGGTGACGGTTCACGCAGAGAGATGGGTGACTCAGTAAGCTGTGGTCTTGTGCACTTGTCACAAGAAGATTGGGACAAATAGGTTGGTGCAGAGAGCGGTGGTGGTAACATTCACATTGGTTCTGTTCTTTGTCCCTGTGGGTCCTGGGGTGCTTGGAAACTGTCATTCCAGTACTCACTCCTCTCTTAGCAGCCGGGGCAGGGTGGGGGTGGCGTGTGCGTGAGTGTGGGGTCCATGGGCAGAGTCGAGGCTCAGTTTGCATGTGGCCTTGCTCCCTCGCCCAGCAGGCACCCTAAAAATGGGCCTGTTTGAGTGACTGGTTTGTCTCTGCGTTTTCATCTGCTCAATTAGCGAGAAGGGAAGAGCTGTCCCCCCGTCCCTGCCATCCTGGTTCTTGCTTCTGGGGTGATGGGTGGGGCTGTGCCTTGCCCACTTGGAAGGTCCACTCTGGCAGCCACCCTTGGAGTTTCCACTGTCCATGCATGTCCATCAAGCACTGTCCCCCACTCTTGCCCCTCTGGGTGCCTCGGTGGGCTGGCAGTTGCCTGGTGTTGGACCAGAGGTCGGTTCTCACCGCCATCTGCCTGCTCACCAGCCTCCCTCTGGCTGAGGGGCCAGCCCAACCCAGCTTCAGGTCCAAAGAGCGGCGTTCAGAATGCAGGTCACTTGTTCAGACAGAAAAGCAAGTATCAGCCCTAAGCAGCATGATGTTGGAATGATCTAGAAGGCTTTGGGTTTTTTGAAGCAAATTCTTAATGTTTCATATTGTTAATATCCTGAAAATTTGTTAAATGATGTTGAAAGCCTTATTACTATTTTCAGATCCTTTCAATAAACAGACTTGTTATAAAGTTGGGTTGAGTGGTGACTTTATTTGCTTCTTTGTAACAACTGGAAGTCGCCCATGACCCCCAGAACGGGTGACACAGGGTCCTGCTTCGGTGGCCCCCGGGGTGAGTCCTGTCTCTAGTGCCATGGGGTTGGGCGGTGTCCTCCCCAGAGGGCCTTTGGAGGGGGGGAGGCGGAAGGTGCAGAGGCCGCAACAGGCACTGCCCTCCCTGAGGCTGATCGGAGGGGCCTGGGGGGCTCTCTCTCCTGCGGCCCCCAAGCCCGAGGCTGCAAGGTCTTCACAGTCAACTCCATCCAAGTCTGTGTGGCCGGGGGCCGGGTGCGAGCACCTGCCTCCGTCCCCTGCTCCTTTCCCCGCTGACCAGGCCTCGGTGGGCGTGGGCTAGGCTTTGCCAGCAGCTGAAGTGGGCACTGAGAGGGACACCCAAAGGAACCGAAGGACTACCCTGTGGGCACCAGCTCCTTGGGCAGCCCTGACCTCCTGGGACCCTCGTGCTGAAAGGACACTCACCTGTGTTGCCACCGGCCGTCCTTGGGACAGACGTAAGCAAAGGCCTGGGCTGGGCAGTCAAACTGGCCCCCGGCCTCCCTGTCCATCCTGGGCCACGTGTGGTCTGCCCACCCAGCCCCATGGTCCACCACTCTGCGACTTTTCTGTGGGAGGGCCTTTTCATGAAGGGGACAGTTACCCTCCAGCGCAGGTGTCTCGGTGGCTGTCAGGTATCTGCAGCCCCCTCTGGCGGGGGCTTGGTGGCCCAGCCCCGTCTGCGGTTAGTTGGCACAAGCACCACATGTGGCCTGCTGATAAGCAGTCTGGGGCTGGCGCTGAAATGCACGCTGTCATCCCAGGTTCCTGAATAGGGACAGGCCAAGCCTCGGCACTCCTGGTGGCAGGGCGCCCCTTGAGAGCAGGCGCCAAACGCAGCTGGCTGGAGCCTCTGGGCCAGGGCCTGTCTCACTGGTGGGCATGGGCACTGCCCATGGGTCGTTCTCGAAGGCTGTGGACGTCCGAGCCTTGACCTTCTGGCCTTGGGGAGCAGAACAAAGGGAGCAGGGAGCACGCTCAGGACGGCAGGCCCGCCCGCCAGCAGAGCGGGCATCCCGTGCAGGCCTCTGGTTGAGGCCGGCCTGACCTCAGCTATGTGCACACGTGTGAGGCCGGGCCTCTCCCCAGCACTGTGGTTTGGCCTCCATGACCTTGGACCCAGCCCAGGGGAGGGGACCTTGCATGGTGCTTCCCTGCTCTGGCTGGCAGTGACCCGTGGAGCAGTTTTCCCCAGCAGGGAAGGGCCCTGTGGTTGAATGTGGTACAGGGTCCCTAGTCTGGGCTCAGCCGCTGTGGCACTGCTTCTAGTGACCTTGGGCTGCTGACTCCCTCAGCCTCAGTTTCCCCACCTGCTGATCAGGTCATGTCACAGAGTGTTAGTGCCTGCAGCTGCCCCCGATCTCTGGGTGAGTATGGCTGAGGGGCCTGCAGGTGTGATCCCCCCACTGGACAGGGTCTGGCCCTCGGGGCACTTGGCTCAGGCAGTGGCTAGTGTGACGGATATCGGTCTGCCTTCTCTCCAAAGCCCAGACATGGATGATGGAGTAGGTGTCACCCACAGGACCCAGGACAGTGTCCTGGCCACTCCAGGCTACGGGGGGTCCCAGACACCACTCGGGTGACCTGGCCTGGACCTGGAGCCTGGGAAGGAAACTCAGGAAAGCCCTGTGTTATTCTGGAAGCAGGAGGCCCCGTCTCTCCATGGCCCAGCAGCCAGGGGAGGGCCAAGGGCGACGGGTCAGGTCCCACTTTCTGACTGAAAGGACCAAGGATAGCTGGACCTGTCCCCTCCTGCTTCTCCCCCAGGACCAGGGTGGTGAGGGGCCAGGGCCCAGCCCAGATGGGGCCAGGCAGATGCACCCCGACCCCACCCAACAATGGTCCTGGCTGGGCAACCAGCACGCAGGCCCACTACTGGATGCCCTGCTCGTTGGACTGGCCGGGTCTGTACTTCGTCTGTCATATCCCTTCCCAGTGGCCCACGACATGAGGTGACGTTCGCAGGAGGAGAGCAGGTTCAGGCCCTTTGCCCGGGCGCCCACCATCACCACCTGCCTTCCTCTTATCACAGGCTCGTCAGCCCCAGTTAGGGGAAACGAATCCCCGAGTTGAGGAGCCTTGATAAATGTCTGTTTAAAAACAAAGGCACCGGAAAAAAAGCAAAACAAAAAAACAAAGGCACCGAGACAATATGCAACAGACCAAATTGGGCTTGGCGGGGCTTCCCCCTGGCTTGCCAAGGGGCTGTGGTCAAGAGGCAGAGACTAGGTGCCCGGAAAGTGACGGGCTGGCCAGTGCTTCCTGGCTGTATTGGCAGGGGTCCGGCGGCACAGGACAGGGCCCTCAACCCTCTTCCTGCCCGCTGTACCATGACCCAGAAGCCGTTCTCTGAGTTTTTTGGGTTCCTGGGTCCCTGTTCGCACCTGCCTGTTGCCCTCACTGTCCCCTAGGAACACAGGCTCCTCTGGGCCTGCAGGTCTCCGTCCCACACAGCTGGAACCATCACTGTCAGACCAGGCCCCAGGCCCAGACAGAGCCTGGAAGGAAAGTGGGGACGGGGCAAGGGGAGGTCAGGTATGGGCGGACCCGTGAAGGCATCAGAGCAGAACCCCCTGTGGACCCTTGCCTTCCCACCCGCCTTCTGGAAAATCACCCTTTAAACATCATCTGAATTCCAGGAGAGAGTAGCTGGGAAGGCCCTGGAGGTGTGTGTGGGGAGGGATAGGCAGGCTGGGCCAGGGGACACCCTGGAGCTCCAGTGGGTTTCAGGCCCCGCCCCCGCCCCCCCCCCCATCCAAGGCACTGCTTCTCCACCCATCGCATCCCCACTGGAATCCCGGGTGCACACATTAGCAAAGGGGCTGAATGGGCACATTGGAAGCTGATGGTGTGGAGAGTTGTGCCCAGTCTATATTCTTTCACCCCAAAATCCTGCTTCTTGGAATCCAGTCAAAGGAAGAAGTCAAAACTCCAGTAAAATGCAGATAAAACACACAGATCCGTTGTTGGGACTTCTCATGACCACAATCAATCAGGCATGGGCCACTGGGGAAACCTCTGCCTTCACAGGCAGCCAAGCAGTGTTTCTACAAACGCAGCACGTTCTCAAATAACATCGTTTCATTACATTGAGGAGGTAAAAACCTCGATTCCCACCGGGGCCACTGTGTGTGTGGGTGTGCACATTCTCCCCATGTCCACGGGGGTTTCCTCCCACGTCCCACACATGTACAGGGAGGTGAATGGTGTGTCTGCATTGCCCCGTCTGGGGGTGGCCCTGGATGGAAGGGTGACCTGTTCAGGTGGGTCACGAACCTGACGCCCTGAGCTGCCTGGACAGGCTCTAGCCTCCTGGACCCTGACCTGGAGTCAGCAGGGTGGGAAATAATCTTATTTGTTTTTATGCATCTTAAATATAGAGTTTGCATTTATTTCGGTGTTTAATTGGGTCTTTAAGTGTTTGGTGATGTTTTTGTAACCAGAAATATGCCGTAGGAACTTTTGTTTATATCAGCCTGTGGTGAAATTGGTTTCATTATATACCGTTTCGCTAAAAGTCACAGTCTCCAGAAACTTATCGATGATGTCAAGTGAGGATACGCTGTATTGAGACCAGAAGGATTGTGAACAGGAAAGGGTGTCCATGCAGCGAAGGCTGCCTCAGGTGGTGGCTGGAGGCCCCGCAGCATTGCCCAGAGGCCAGCTGTGAGCTCACTGGGGAGGGGAGCACTGTCCTCCATGCTGGGGGCCCTAACTGGCGGGACCAGGTGCCCAGACTCCCCTGACATTTCAAAATTATCAAAACTACCATCCCAGATGAAATGTAAGAAATTTTGCTGTGAAAGTTTTGAGAGTTTTTGTAAGTTTGTTTCTGAAATTATTTGGTTACAAATGACTCATTGACTACCCACCCACAGCCATGATGGCTGGGTGATCATCAAGCATCTCAAGAGTTTTGTGCAAAGTGGAAAAAATCTACCCTGTAAACCTGGTTCAGGTTTATGAAGTTGTTACTGGAGAGTGAGTCCTTCTCGGCACCATGTCCCGGCTCTTGGTGTCTCGAGCAAAGAACTGAACGAGACACAGAAATAAAGTGGTGAGAGAGCAGTGTATTAGAAGAGCTAGTACACTTCAAAGAAATAGAAGTGAACCCAAGCCGTAGTGAATGGCTCAAGGGACCCGGCTGATGGGACCTTCGTGGTTTTTATCTTTTTCTCTCAATGGGCTGTTCCTTTCCTGGTGTGGGACCACCTGGTTGACACTTGTGATTGACAAGACGCTATTACGTCATCTGTTTTAAACTGCGCAGGTGGGAGTGGCCAGTTTGATCTAGTTGGGTATGTTGTACCCATTTGTTTACAATGAAAAGGGGAAGTTTTGGACAGAGAGGGGAGGTCTTTTGGGCGGTAATGCAGAGACACATGCCTATCTCTAACTGCCTGCCCTGTTTTTCCCTTGAGAAACAGTGATCCCCATAAAATCTCTGTGGGAATTTGAGGGACAGGTCTGTTCTGTATCTGCTTCCTGCTGGGCAGGAGCGTACAGCTGTCCCTACCTATTGGGGGATTCACAGAACTCTCGCCCTGTCTGATCTCAGATGAGAGGAAGGGGTTCTCAGGATCTGTCTGGAAAACCATATTGGCTTCTTTGGTTGTGACTGGCAATCTTGCTGGGGTATCCTCTGTATTCCCAAGGCCCCTGAATGAGGAAAAATAGATTTTAATTAATAAATCTGTTAGCTCTCTAGAGCCTGTGGCCATTCAACCAGTTATTTATGTGGCTTCAGTTGTTCTCAAGCTGGGCCCAGAATGGGTTGGAAAGAACCTTAGGCTTCAGTGATTACAATCAACAAGCATACTGGCCTGGGGGAATGTTAAATCCTATTTGGTTTCTGGGATGGAATTATCCAAGAGTTGGGAATTACCCCAAGCCCCCGGAATGGCTTGGGGGGTGTTGGGAAGTCACAGGCTTTTTAGTGGTTATCTGAGAGACATTCTGTGATTCAGGCTAGGAGCAATCTTCAGTCTAGGATCTTCAATCTTCAGTCTTGAATGGCCACAGGCTCTAGAGAGCTAACAGATTTATTAATTAAAATCTATTTTTCCTCATTCAGAGGCCTTGGGAATACAGAGGATACCCCAGCAAGGATTCAGAAACTGGTTAGGAGAGTAATCAAAGCTAAGGAGCTAAGAAACTAGGGAAAAGGAGACTTAAAATTTCTATAGTGAGGGAGGCTTAAGACTTGTAGCGAGGGAGCTCTCCCACATCAAAGTCATGGAGAGTACTGTTCGGGAATGATGAAGACACATTTCTCTGACAGTCAGAAGTACGTGTGTCTCTAAACACTAATTTCACTTCTGCTTTCTTTTTATCTTTTTCATTTCCAGGTCCAGGCTCCTAACCAGCCCCAGGGACCCTCCCTGCCTCTCCACCAGCCAAGCTGTCTGCATATCCCAGGGAAAGCCCCCGCAGGCCAGCTGATTTTTTTCCTACACATACACAACTTGTCACTTAAAGGAAGCACTGTACAGCTTCTCTGTGTCTGAATCACCAGCATCACTATTCTCTACTTTGGGGCCATTATTAAGTAAAATAAGGGCAACTCGAACTAAAGTGCGATAAGCAACAGTTGATCTGATACCCAACCAGTCCATGTGATAACAGACAGCTATTGAGTGAGCGAGGAGCTTGGACAGCATGGACACTTCAGACAAAGGGATGATTCACGTGCCCTACTGGACAGAACAGGGCCTCGGGAGATTTCATCACTGCTCAAAACAGTGTGTAATTTAAAACTTATGAACTGCTTATTTCTGGAATATTCCATTTAATATGATAAAGATGAGCTGGCACTTTAAGGAAACTGATCAGGCTCCAAGGTCTCTGAGGAGGAGCTGAGCTCATGGAAGTTCCTGAACCCACCTGGTCCAACTCTATGGTCCTCATTTCCTTTTCATAAAACTCGATCGTTCTAACTTCTCGTCTCCCTGCCTTAAATACCCTCCATCTTAGCACAAAAACCGTAATGTGCACGTGGTTGGCCGATTCTGCACGTGCTGGGTTGCAGCCCTTTTTCCAGAATAAATCCTTTTTGGTGATGGAATACCTAGTTGATAATTGTTCAGTCAACAAATATTTTATGGCTGCGATTGACTGCGGGTAACTGGAACCGTGGAAAGTGAAACCGCAACTAAGGGGGTACTACTGGCCTATTTGGGCTGGATTTGCTGTCCCTTGAAAGCATGAAAGCAAAACTCAGCAGTGCCTCGGGGATTAGAGGCAGACGCTTCGGCCTACTGGTCTGACCCCCCCCTGGGATGGTGGTACGTTCTGGAGGGAGCCCAGGACAACGTAGTGGGGCGACATCTCAGCACCACCACCCCCGCCTGGGCCGCGGTGGTGCGGTCCGGACTGTGACAGCGGGCCACTCCCCGCCTGGGCCGCGGTGGTACGGTCCGGACCGTGACAGCGGGCCACCCCCCGCCTGGGCCGCGGTGGTACGGTCCGGACCGTGACAGCGGGCCACCCCCCGCCTGGGCCGCGGTGGTGCGGTCCGGACCGTGACAGCGGGCCACCCCCCGCCTGGGCCGCGGTGGTGCGGTCCGGACCGTGACAGCGGGACACCCCCCGCCTGGGCCGCGGTGGTGCGGTCCGGACTGTGACAGCGGGCCACCCCCCGCCTGGGCCGCGGTGGTACGGTCCGGACCCTGACAGCGGGACACCCCCCGCCTGGGCTGCGGTGGTACGGTCCGGACCGTGACAGTGGGCCACCCCCCGCCTGGGCCGCGGTGGTACGGTCCGGACCGTGACAGCGGGCCACCCCCCGCCTGGGCCGCGGTGGTGCGGTCCGGACCCTGACTGGAGCGGCCGCGGGGGTGCGGACGCCCCGCAGCGCGTCCCCGCCCTGGCTCCGCGGCGCGGGCGGGAAGCCCAGGTAGCCGGAGCGCAGAGGAGCAGGTCCCGCGTGCGGGTGCAGAGCCGCGGTGGGCTTCCGGCGCGGCTCTTCCGGGCCGGATGCGAGCACTTCCGGCTGCGGCTCCCCCGGCCCCCGGCCCGGGCCCGCGCGGAGCTGGGCGGAGGGACGTTGGCCGCCCCACGGTGAGGCGCTGTCCGCCCAACCCCGCCGCCTTCTTTGCAAAGCGGCCGTCCAAGGCTCCACGCGGGTCGGAGGGCCTGCTTGGGGCCTTGCGGCGTCCGCGATGCGGCCCCTTCCACGCCGCGGCGGCGCGGCCTTCGCCCCGGGCTCGCCGCCGCCCGCGCGGCAGCGCTGTGTTTCCGGCCCACCTTAAGTGCCGCGCGCCCTTAAGTGCCCACGTGCGGCGGGGGCGGCCCCGGGGGAGGAGGGCCCGGAGCGGGCTCCCCGTGAGCGAGAGCGGGTGGCCAGGCCGCCGTCGATGTCCTCAGGCCGACGCCCAGGCGCCTCCCGACGCGCACGGAGCGCTCGCGCTGGCTGTCGCGCGTGGACCCTCTGGCCGGTGGGTGGCGGGGCCCCGAGATGCCGCCGCAGAGCCTCCCTGATTTGCGCGCTCGGGGCGGAGGCGTCTTCCCTCGCGAGGGCGTGGCCTGGGGCGCGGAGGTCTCCCGGGCGGGCCGCGCGTGGGGAGCCGCGCTGGCCCCTGAAGACGCCCGAGTCCAGTAGCTTCCTGGCTCCCACGGGCAGATCCGCGGCGCGTCCAGTAGGCGTCGTTCTGCGAGGCCGGGGGACCCACTGACGCGGAAAGCGCGGCATAAAACAACGCTTGCCCCCGTGGTCGCCCACCGCCATCGGGACCAAAGGCCACTGCGCTGCGCGTCCCCAGCCGCAGCCCCCGGCCCCCGCGCGCTCCCCGGCGTGCCAGGCGCCCAGCCCCGGGCCCGTGCCCTCGCGTGCCCCTTCCTCCCGAGGTGCCCCCTCCCGGAGGCCCCCGACGCTGAAGCCGGGTGGCCCTCGGTTCTCCATCACGCCCCGTCCCGCCCTTTTCCGTGTACCTTTCACCCTGTGGACTGGCCGTCCCACCTTGGCACCCGCCTCGCAGGCGCCGACCGCGTGGGCCACAGGGCGCTAGTCCGTTGGATGAGAGACCTCGGCTCTGGACGCGGCAGGCGCGCTGCGGGCTCGGGGGTGCGCGCCTTGCGCTCCGCGCTCGGTTTCCCCCGAGGCCCGCGGGCCACGCAGGGCGGGAGGCACAGGTAGGGCCGCGCGGGGCGCCGGGGATTGGGGGGCCGGGCGACGCGGCGCTTCACAGTCGCGGGGGCTTTTATTGCTCTTCGACCGCGGCACTCAGGAGCCCTCCAGGTGGGCACGGCCCTGGGTGGTGCGACCGTCCGCGGAAGAGCCAGGTGAAGACCTTCCGCTCCAAAGCCAGAGGGCGTGATCGCCCACGAATTCATTGCAGTTTCTGCCCAGGATTCTGTAAAACGAAATTAAAGGACGGCTGCCGCCCTACCCAATGTTGGTTCTAGCGGACCGTGGTTCCTCGCTGAGTTGGGTGGCGTAACTCCCAGGCCGGCCCAGAACTGCATTCTGGTCATCGGTCACTTCCTTCACGTCCAGGCATTCCCCCCGCACAGTACTCGGGCTCTGACAGCTTTCAGCACTTGGCTCTCTACTGCCATGGCAAACAAAAACCCTTCCATTGAGAGGCGGAGTCTCTGTTTACTGGCTTTTTAACCTTTTTTTTTTTTTAATGGAGTGCTGTACTTCACTGAAAGTATTTAAACTTGCAAGTAAAGTTTTAAAGCAGAATGAAACTGTCAGCATTAAAAGCGACATTAAGAGGGCATTGGAAGGCTTTTACATTAACAAAACCCATTTTCAGTGCAGACAAATTAGAAATTGGAGAGAAGCAAAAAACCCAAATTTTAGTGGATCTGTGATTTCACTCCCTAGTGACTACAATTGGTGACTTGCGTATGTTCTGAACCAGCTGTACATTTTAGATCAGAGCATATTGTACAAGGTTTTGTAACTCTGTTCTCACTTAATTTATGACAAATACATTTTTGTTAAAACTCATAGGGCACCATGCCAGAGTTTATTACAAATCCCTCAGTGGACCCTTGGATGTTGTCCAGTTTCTCAGGCTTAAAAACAAAGCAGAATGTCCTATGTACAAGCATGAACCTTTGTCAGATTGTTTCTTTAGGAATTCCCAGAGGTGGGATTTCTGAACTGCAATGGGTAACGTCTAGGCTTCCAGTATGTTTTATCTAAGATGCCCGCTAATAGTTTGAAGCAATCTAATTGCTCATTAGGTATCTGAGAACGTGGAGTTCCTTGTCCTAGAGCTGAGGTTCTTAACCTCAGGCATAGGACCGAGCACTAGGACCTGCACAGTTGGATGGGGAAAATGGCCCTCCAGCTGCACTTGCCTGCGGTGCTGAGTGTCTCAGTTGCACTAGCAGCCGTGCTGGCTTTGTCTGGGGTTTAGGGTTTGGAGCCTAGGTTCCTTCCCAGCCGGTCCTGAGCCCCTCAAGGGCTGAGCCCCCTTGAGGCCATGTTATGCGGTGTACCACTCATGTAAAAATGTCTCACATTTGTCTTGCAATGTGTCACATTTCAGTACACCGGGTTTCCTGTTGGTCTTACATTCTTCTGAGGATGGCTCCAGGCAGGACAAAAGATAAAAGCCAACTCCTGGCCTAGCAAACATGGCTCATTTGCCACCCATTCCGTGCTGGGCCACAAGGGTGATAGTTTAGTTCTTTATGCCATCATCCAAGAGGGAGATAATTTAGACTTTTCTCACCAGGGACCTGGCGGGTAGCCAGTGTTCCCGTGCCACACATCCAGCCCTCTCTGTCCCATTTCCAGGCAGAGACAGGTAAGGTCGGCTATTGGCTCTTAAAGTCAATATTTCCTCGTCAGATTAGGGCCGCTGACCTTTAGTCTCTTGCAGGACCTGAATTGCTTCTCACTGAAAGCAACTTGAATCGCATGGGCTGAGAAAGAACTGGCTGTGGAATGAGCTGGCGCCCAGGAAGGCAGTTGTGATTCTGGCCAGGACCTCGGTGAGTAGGACCCTCTTAGCTCAGGACCAGCTGACCCCCAGCTCCTCCCTGTGATGCCCAGCACAGCCACTAAGAGTCTTCATTGCATCCCAGAGTGGGTGTTCTGTTTATGATTTAAGCTCCAGGCCAATTACCTATGATAACATTGATTTCATTCGATCAACCATCCATGTTGAGAAGACCTGTTTGTGTATTCCTGTTTGTTACTTATTTTTACTGCTGTCTAGTGTTGCATTGTGAGAAAATCCCAGTTTATGTGTTCTCTCTCCTGTCTGGAGACGGCTGGGTCTCCCCAGTTGTGATGATTGGTTCTTTGGACATTGCAGCATGCGTCTTCAGTGCACACGAACGGGACTTTCTGGGGGAAATTCTCTGGGATGGAATTATGGTTTTGTAAGGGTATACAGATGTTTACCTTTTGTCAACCTTAAAAATGAAATAGCCAGTTATTTTACCAGCAAAATGAGTTTATTCGGGAATAGCAGAGGAATTGTAATTCAGGACATGCAGACAATGGTGAACCAGAGGCATGCCAGGAGAACAATGGGAAGGGGTCCTGGTATAAAGGCAAGGAGGACATTGGGAGGGGCTATTTTGAATGAAAGATAATTGGAGGAGAGCCAGGGTTTGGGTTGTAGTGGCTTTTCATAAGCTGAGCAGCTGTGGCTTCTCATTGGCTGGGTTGCTGGGTGAGGAGAAAACCTTCCTCCTGCTGGGATGTGTAAAGTAAGCTGGGAGGTGGTGTGTGTGTGTGTCAGAGCGTCCCCTTCAGGCTTTCCAACTCCATATGGTGAGGTTTTTTAATTCATTTTCACATTTCCAAGATCAAGCCAAATTGCTTGTAAAAAGTGCTTTTACAGGTGTACACTCCAATTAGCGATGTATCCAGAGAGCTATCCAGCTACCCTTGGCACTGTCAGACCCTCCAGTTTTTGCCACTGCGGAGGTGTAAAATGTCACCGCACTGTGGTTTACTTTCTGTTCCCCTGACTGTTAATGAGGTTGAGTGTCTGTGGTCGGCATCCTCTAAGATGACGCCATGATCCTGCCTCCGGGAGGTCACGACCTCTGTGATCCCCTTCACTTGAAGGCAGGCTGGACCCTCGCACTGGCTTCTAATGGATGCCATACAGCAGACGTCGGGGGAGGCCACTTCTGAGATGAGGTTGCAGAAAGACTCGCCTCCTTCTTGGGTGCTGATGCCTTGGCCCCCTCACACTGACGAACGCCAGGTGCCAGGTTGTGAGCAGCCCTGTAGAGAGGCCCATGTCGGGCAAGGGACTGGGGGATGCCCTCCACTGACACCAACAAGGAACCGAGTAATGAATGACAACAACCATGTGACTGAGCCTAGCAGGTCCTCCAGCCCCGTGGAGCCTTCAGATGAGGTCTCAACCCCTGCCGCTGTCAGGAGGGTAACTTCCTGAGAGACCCTGAGCCAGGTCCACACAGCAAAGTCGCTCCCTGACTCCTGACCCTCAGAAACTGGGATTGTGAATGCTTTTTGTTTTCCGCTGCCAAGTATGGAGTAATTTGTTATGTATATGGCAGTAGATAGTTGAAACACACCCCTCCGTGTGCTTATTGGCCATTTAGAAATCCTTCTGTGGCATGTTTTCAACTACAATGTATTCCCTATCAAGTTGTAGGAATTGTTTATGTGTTCTTAATAGTAATCCTTCGTCATGTTGTAACTGTCTTCTCCCTCCCCAGTTGTCACTTGTCATTTGACTTTGTGACGTATTGTGAGGAAACAAAAGGTCTTAATTTAGCCAGTGTAGTCTGTTTTGGTCATGTTTTCTTTTCTGTCTCTCTCTCTCTGTCTCTCTCTTTGGTTGTCAAATGATCTTTCATTGAGATACACTCTTTTGTAGTCTGAAGTAGCTGGGCATCCCACTGCACCACTGTTGATGTCACCTGTGATGTCATGAGGGTGGCAGCCATCAGCATTGCAGCCCAGAGACTGGGCAGAGCCCAAGATGTCTTTAATGGTTCCAGAGAGTTCTCTAGCTAAAGACTGGTGCCGCATCTGTCGGGCAATGTTGACAATCTCATAAAAAGTGGTATTTCCACTGTGCTTACTGTTTTTTGCTTCTTTCTGTCTCTTGGCGGTTCTCTGAGGGCTTTGATGATCAGAAGCAGAGGCAGAAGTTACCACCTCAATCTGGGCCTATCTGTACTGAATCGTCAGTTTCACTGTCATCCTCAGACCCTTCCAATCACCAGTTGCTTTAGCGATATCATCACCAACCTGTTTGAGACAGACTCAGGGGGCCTCTGTCCATCCATCCATCTATACATACATCTATCCATCCTCCATGCATCCATCCATGAATGCACCATCCATCTTCCACCATCCATCTTCCATCCATCCATCCTCCACCATCCATCATCCATCATCCATCCATTCACGAACCCATCCATCCATCTATCCATCTACCCGCCATGTGCCATCCACCCATCCACTCATCCACTCATCTATCCATCCTCCATCCATCCACCATCCATCCATTCTCCATCATCCATCCATGCTTCATCCATCCATCCATCCATCCATCCATCCATCCATCCATCATCCACCCATCCATCCATCCATCCAAACCCATGAGCTCTGACACCAGATACCTCCATTCAGTCTAACACCACAGACTTTTTCTACACTTTCTATATTCTCACTGTCTTCACCAACAGAGAGGTCTCACTCCAGTTATCTACAATATATTTACTTATTTGCTCAATCCTAACCCAGTAAAAAAGCCTATCATTTAGAGTTCAATATTGTTTAGAGTTCATTCCATCTTTACTCTAAGCATGTAAATTATAAGCATTATGTTCAGAAGTTACTTGTGTTGGTTCTTTTCTTCAGTGTGACTGTTGCTCATTGGATCTGTGGTTTGTGTCATATAATTCTGTCTTAGTTCATGTATTGCATTTTGGAGGTATTTGTTTCCAGAGATTTAGTTGATTTAACTATTTTTGTTTTTGAAGCATGTGCAACATTGACTTGGTTCCAGAAGTCACCACTGTTTAATGACATGCATCTGGGAACTGTCCGCGGCCTCCCTCCTTCTCCCTCCCCTCCCCTCGCCACAGTCTCCCCGTCTTGCTCCAGCCCACCCTATATTTCTGTCCTCAGTGCACCTTTCATACTGCTGAGTTGTGGGTGACGTGTACTTTCTGCCTGGATGTGCCAAGATCTTGCCTTTGATCTTCTGTGGCTTCATCATAATATGTCTTCGTGTGGGTTTCTTTTTTATTTATTCTACTTAGGATTTGTTGTGATTCCAAAACTCATAATTCTATCAGTTCCTAAAATGTTGCCTTCTCTACCTCCTCATACAGCCTGTCTTCTCTGTTTTTCCCTGCTGGATCTTTTATTCTCAGGATTACCTCCATACTTTGGTTTATGTCTCTAATATTTTAATTCTATATCTCTATGCTGCATTCTAGATAATTCCCTCGGGTGTTTTTTTCAGCTCTATCTTTTCTATGTAACCGGTCAGTTGAGTTGTTTTTCAGTTAAAACTTTTTCAAACTTTTTGTTTTGAGAAACTTTTAGCCTTACCAAAAAAAGGTGCAAAAAGGGTTTACGTGTAAAGTACTGCCTTCTCCCAGCTTCCCCGAGTTACATAATCTTACAGTGACCTAAACTGGGAAATTAACATCGACGCAATACTCTTACTGACCTACAGACTATATTCAGCTTTGGCCCCTGTCCCATTCGAGTCCCTGTTCTGGTCTGTGGTCCCATCTGGGTCCCGCATCTCCCCCAACCCTGACCTCAGTGACCTGCACTCTTTTGCATTTGTCTGACATTTCTCACGATCAGACTGGCGGTCACGCATCTGTGGCAGGAAAACCGCAGCAGTGACAAGCTCTTCCCAGTGCATCTGACCAGGGAGAACCTGACATCTGCCCCACGTCCTCTGCTTTCTCCCTTGATGTCTTGGTTAAAGCGATGTCTCCTGGGTAAAGCCATGCTTTCCCTTTGTAATCAGGGGACACGTGTAGAGAAGCAGTTGGACGGCGCAGGCGCACCGCTGGGTTTTCAGCAGTTGTGTTTCATCTCTGGGGGCCCCACCCTGCGTCCCTGACGTTTCTGTGGCTTGCGTGTATCGCACTGTCCTGTGCATCTCAGAGCGTTAGCACCTGCCATCCTCGGCTCTGTCTGTCACTCCCTGGGTGGCTGGCTGCTCCTCCCCCACTGGCCGCCTCGAAGTGGGGTCATCTTTGACCCTCATCCCCGGATCTTTGTCTGCGAAGGTCCTCAGGCCTGAATTGCCGGAGGACTGGCAATTTTCTCCAGAGTGGGTGGCTGGGGCCCGCTGCTGGTGCCACTGCAGCCTCTGTGCGGTCGCTCGAAACAGGAGCCCACATCCTCCTGGTTGCTCCAGGCTCGCTCGCTGTCTGCCACCTTGAGCTCCCCGTCTGCTTGTTGAGGGTCCTTAGAGCCCCCCATCTTATCCCAGCCCCGGTTAGAACTTCCTGGGAGCTTGTCAGCCCCTGATGAGTCTGGCCTCTGTTGTCCTGCCGTGATTTCCAGGGCCCTTTCTGGTTGTTTGTAAATAGCATCTCCCAGGGCCTCAGACCTGCTTTCCTCCTCCTGGCTTCCTTTCTCTGCTTTCCTGTCTTTGTTCCCCTCCCGGTGGGCACTGGAGGCGGCTGGGCTGCGTTCTCTGGCAGGGCCTCTTCCTGTGGCCCCCATTTCCCTACTCAAGCTGTGCCCTTTGCCTGTTGCATTCCCCAGAGACAATTCTTCTGTCTCCTGCCTGGAGGGGATCAGCCTGGCCGCCTCTCATCCCTGCAGGCTCTCGGCTGTGGGTCTCCATACCCAGCTGTTTCCTCCAGTGTCTCCTTCCCCACATGCCCTGGGAGCCTCTGCAGGGTCTAGAGTGTCCTCAGCTCTTCAGCTTTGCCATCCTTCCTTCTCCTCTCTCCCCCACCTGTGGTTTAGTGTCTTGACAGGAAGGAGAAGATGTGGCCAACATCTCCTTTCAGTTTTTAGGACGTTCAGGGCCCTCACTGGGACTCCAGAGGCACTTAGACGCAAAACGGAAGCCATGTGACTTGGGGCTCCTGTCCCCTCAGCTGCTGGGGAACAGTAGTCACCATATCTGGACGCAGAGACCAGCGGGGCCAGCCCATCCCTACACGCGGCCTTTCTCTCAGTTGTCACATCGTCCCTGGGCTGGGCGGGCTGTTTGTGGAGATTCAAGTGTCGTGAAAAGATTGTGACAGGAAGGTGAGTGTCTGTCCTGGGCCCACTGGGCCCTGCTCTGGACGCGAGTGGATGGCCGCGTTGGTCACTGCGTGTGGAAGAAGGGACATTCTGCCCACCGACAGAGCTCCAGCCATCATGGCCGTGGTCAGCGAGGCCATGGGATTCAGGGGAAGCGCTCACTGACAAATGGCTTCGGGGGGCCGGCCTGGTGACTCAGGCGGTTGGAGCTCCATACTGCTAACTCCGAAGGCTGCTGGTTGGATTCCCACATGGGCCAGTGGGCTCTCAACCACAAGGTTGCCAGTTCAATTCCTCGAGTCCCTCAAGGACTCCACCCCCTGCAACTAAGATTGAACACGGCACCTTGAGCTGCTGCTGAGCTCCCAGATGGCTCAGTTGGTTGGAGCGCGTCCTCTCAACCACAAGGTTGCCGGTTCGACTCCCACAAGGGATGGTGGGCTGCGCCCCCTGCAACTAGCAACGGCAACTGGACCTGGAGCTGAGCTGCACCCGCCACAAACAACATGATGGAAAAAAGTCCTGGAAGTACACACTGTTCCCCAATAAAGTCCTGTTCTCCTTCCCCCCCCACCAAAAAAAAAGAGGGGGAAAAAAAGAAATGGCTTCAGGGCAAGGGGAGGGTGGCAAGGGGAGGGCAGGCGATCAGACCTGCGGGAGAGAGTGCCAGCTGCCCCGCACCCCCTCCAGGGCAGCTGGTCCGGGGAAACCGGATCCACAATAACAGCAGCAGTCTGGTTCTGACAGCGGGCTCTGCCTTGAACAGTCAGCGGTCATGGATGCCGGGCCCCTGCAGCTCGAGGACAGCCACGAGGACTTGGTGGTGCTGTTTCTGAGGGTGGACGGGACGCTTCTCTGTGTATGAACCTTGAACCGGCAGGACTGTGGGAAATAACAGGATGCCTGTCCACGTGTGTGCTGCGTACTTTGCAAGGGTCCTCGTCCTGCCCCCGTTCCCTGTTCTTCACTTTTTTCCAGAACTTTCTCACTTGTGTTTCTAAGCAGCCTGTAGTGTTTGGGCGCACTCAGCTGTGTTTTGTGGGGCCAGACTGTGTTCCTTCTGCCACTCCGTCGTGTCTCGCTCGTGTCACGGAGCTCTGATGGTTTGTGCCTGAGCAGCGGGCACATGCACAGTAGGCGTCATTCCCAAACACAGTTATTGTTTTCCTGTGGATAGAATCCGGGTTGTGTTTGCTACCACTGAAAAATGCTGCATTAAACCTGCCCGAGAGTGGACTCCGTGAGGGTTTGCAGGGCTTCCACCCTGGGACTGGTGGCTGGTACTGAGGTTGGCCTCTGCCCAGCACTTGGTTGATTTTCTCTTCTTTCCTTGTTCCCTGTCACTTGCAGTGACTTGTAAAAGACACATCCTGAACATTTCAATCTGGAATGGGTGTTTTCAACCTGGGGACAGTGACCGTGGCCCTTCTGTGGGTGGCCTGGTGCCGTGGCTCTCTGCGTGGCCGCACTGGAGAAGCAGCCGAGAAGCTAGAATACTCTGATGTCTGGGCAGCACGCGAGTGCCTGAGCTCACCGGCTCTGTCTGCTTGCATCTTGGTGTCAGCACACGCAGCCAGCACTGGGGACCGGGGCACCAAGCTGGCTCCAGGCTGGGAGGTGATGGGGGTTTGGTTCTGCTTCTTTCTGTGGCCTTGCCTGCGGCGAGGGTGGGCCGTGGTTTTCACGGCCTTGGGAGCAGACGGGCAAGAGAGTGGGAGCCAGGAGGTCGGGCCCCCAGGATGAGAACACAGGTCGCCCCAGGGCAGAGCAGAGCCACTGCCAGCGCAGCCCCAACAGAAATGTGTGAACAGACCGTAGCATGTGCTGGGGCAGTCTGCAGAGTGGGACTCGTCTGGGTGTTTATCCGTGAGACTTTTGTATAGTGAGGAGATGGAGAGACTACGGCAATCTGGAACCCCGTGGTAGGTCTTTGTTTAGAGAGAACACAGGAGAACAGAGAACATGTGCCCCGTCACACGGTGATTTCTTGTCCCTTAAACCTCTGACCTGAGCAAATGTGACCAGGGCATGTTGGATCCCTGTTCACTGTACCCATGGTCACTGGGCTTCTTGGTGGGAGTGATGTCATCAACCCTGGTGAGAGGGGCAGCCCTGCTGCTGCTGGAAGTTGTGAGATTCTCAGAAAACCAGGGGAAGAAGGGAGGTGCTCGGCCACGTGTGAGCTGGAAATGCGCATGTTTGAATCAGAGCTTCCTTTTGTGATGTGACAGAGGGAGGGGGATGGGATTGTCCCCTGGCCTGCCACTTGATCACGTGGTGGCTCCCTGAACACCAGTTTCTGACTGCGATGAAGCTCGGAATTGGAAGCTCTGTGACGGCTATAGGACACAGGTGACAAATGCCTGACAGGGCCCCCGAACAGAGGGCCTCAAAATTGGGATCTGACCTGAGGGAGGCTTTCCTGAGAAGGCCGGGCCATGGGAGGTGGCCGTGCTGTCCTGTTGGGGGGGCAGGGCAGGCGTGTGGCTGGTGGGCAGAGGGCTGCTGCTGCAGGCCCACAGCCAGATTGCTGGGTGGCCCTGCAGGAAAGAGCCCAGGAGGCACAGCCCGGCCAGGCCCTGGGTGGGCTGCTCGCTCTCCCTGCACCTAAGCGGTGGGTTTGGTTCCTGCACTTGACCTCCACATGCCACCAGGCCAATTCCCACAGGGGACAGGGAGGTAGAGCACAGACCTCACTCCCAGCTCAAGGCAGGGCGTCGTGGTTGCAGGGGGCTCGGGCGTCGTGGTTGCAGGGGACTCGGGTGTCCTGGCTGCAGGGGGCTCGGGTGTCCTGGCTGCAGGGGATTCGGGCGTCCTGGCTGCAGGGGACTCGAGCGTCATGGCTGCAGGGGGCTCGGGCGTCGTGGTTGCAGGGGACTCAGGCATCCTGGCTACAGGGGGCTTGGGCGTCGTGGCTCCAGGGGGCTTGGAGCCCATGGAAGCTCAGCTCTCAGCTCACCGTCACTCGAACAAAACAGTGCGCTTGGGCTGATGAAGAGGAAGAAGGAAGTGGCACTGAATGGAGACCTGGCCTGTCAGGGCCCACAGGGTTGAAGAGCTCATGGTTATCCCGTGGGCAGTGGCATGTCCCCGACACGATCTGGGGTGCATTTTGGGGGCTGCCCTGGGGTTGAGGGTCGGGGTACACAGGGTGGATGGGGAGAGATGAGGGTGCTGCTGGGAGCTGATGGCGCTGAGCTAGTGGTGTGACGGGGCAGACCGGACGCGGGGAGCTAGGGAAGGCGGGAAGGGGCTCCCAGCGCCTCTGGTGCTGCCCAGGCTGAGCAGGGGGGCCAGGCTAAGTGTGGGCGGCACCGGTTCAGTCTGGGTCAGGCTGAGCACTTGCAGGTGGAGGGGCACAAGCAGTGGTGGCCACCTGAGCTCCGAGGACCAGTCGGGGGCCAGCCCGCTGGACACTCAATGCATCCACTGCGCACACGTACATGTGAGGGATGAAATATAATGGGCATCACTTCAGATGCGTGGCTGGGCTCCCCCAAAGGAAAGGAAACCCCAGATGCCACACAATGAGGGACCCGCGATCTGAGCAGTCGCTGTCAGAGGCTGGGGGGGGTCGGGGACTCAGGTGTGGGGTCACTGGGAAGGTAGGGTGGGCAGTGGTGTGGGAGAAACTGCTGCAGACGAAGCCCTAGATCGCTTGACATGTGGGCACAGGCCGAACTACAGCTGCAGGGTTTGTCTGGAAAGCAGCGTGAAATTGGTCCCGGCTGGTGGCGGCCCTCAGCCCTGGCAGGTGTTTCCTCGGCCTGTGTGGCTGCACACCAGCCCTGCAGAGGTGATCACAGTGTACCAGGAACTGCCCGGGGCCACTCAGCCTACACGAGGGGTCAGGTTCCACCGCTGACGTGACCTATGAGACTGCAGTGAGCGGCATCAAGAAGGAATCGAAGCCAAGGAAAGAGCAAGCTGCTGAGAGAAAAACAGGCCAGTTTGACATGGAACCAAACAGGACATCCATGAGTGGAAAATCCGGTGGCTGAAATTTAAAGCCCGGTGGGTGGAGTAAGAACTCAGCGTGTCTGCCAGCAGCAAGTCGGTCCTCACGCAAAGAACAACTCCAGACTGGATAACAGGTTGCCAGCCTGGGCGAGCCAGCAGGTGTGACACGTGACAGGACCAAGTCCACAAAGGGACAGGCCCAGGGTACGGCGCCGTGGCTAGTCCCAGAGTGGATGGCAGGTGCAGAGCAGTGACAGCTCCAGGCACCAGGCAGCAAAGACCCCTGGTCTAGGCCGAGCTGACCTGATGGCTGTAGGAGGAGCAGCCTGGCGGGGTCTCCAAGGCTGGGGGCCAGGGGTCCCAGAGCGATGACAAGGGCCTCTGGATCCCACCTTAGCAGCCGGGCACCGAGGCCAGGCCTGCGTGGGTCTGGCGGGACGGCCAGAGCTGGTGGGGACTCAGGGGTCAGCACGCGTTTTCAGGGCAGCGGCCAACACGTGTGCTGATAGGCCACAATTCCACATTTGCATTTCCAGTTATTTTAAGGACATTAAAGTTTGTGTGAGCAATATGTTTCCTTTTCTTTCTGTTACAGCTGCACCCCTGCTCTTAGCAGGACGCCATGCCGACGGGTCCCAGTGTCCGTCCTGCCACCTGAGGGCGGCGTGGCCATGCTGGCGCGTCTTGCAGACGAGAACGTGCACCATGTCGGCAGCAGCAAAACCCCAGACCCCAGCAGAGCCAGCCCCAGGCCCCGAGGAGACGCCCCGAGGAAAGGCGCTCCTTGGCTGGGAATCTCTGTTCGGCCACCGAAGTGAGAAGATTGTTTTCACCAGTAGTGATAGCTCCCCCGGGGAGCGCGTGCTGACTGTCACCATCACCGAGACCACTGTCATCGAGTCGGACCTGGGAGTGTGGAGCTCCAGGGCTCTGCTCTACCTCACGCTTTGGTTCTTCCTCAGCTTCTGCACCCTTTTCCTCAACAAGTACATCCTGTCCCTGCTGGAGGGTGAGCCCAGCATGCTAGGTAAGCTAGGACCTCCCAAGTGAGGGCAGGGTGGGAAGGGCAACCTCCCAGGTGAGGCCGGAGGTGGGGGGTGATCTCCCAGGTGAGGGGGACCACCTTCCTGTGGAGGGCCTGTAGGGCCTCTGTGCTCGGGAGTCAGAGCTTTCCCTGTGGTCAGTATCAGGAAGAGCCAGCAGCCCGGGAGGGAGGAGGGTAGCTGAAGGGACGTGTAATTGTGCCCTGGGCTATGGACCAGTGTGTGGTCTGCTGTGCTTGAGGCAGGAAGTAATCCCTGCCCGTTGGCCCTGCCTCCATCCTCAGGTGCTGTGCAGATGTTGTCCACCACGTTTATTGGGTGCCTGAAAATATTTGTTCCATGCTGTTTGTATCAGCACAAAACTCGACTTTCTTACCCACCCAACTTCATCATGACCATGCTGTTCGTGGGCCTAATGAGGTAAGGAGGCCACTTCTCACTTGTGTGTCTGACTCTGTGTATCAACTACCTTTCCCATCACCAAGTAGGTAGTCAGTTGGCTGACGTCATGATTAGGTGATTGTGGGGTGTTTTCAATGCAAACTTTATAAGGGCTGTTGAGATCTGGGGACAACAAATGTGTTTGGTTTATGGACCTTAATGCCACATCCATTTGATCAGACCCATCTAGAACAGCCATAAGACTAATTTGATAATGGTTTGAGTGTAATCAGCCTCCTCCTCCCTGGGGCTGCCGCTTTGGCGACACTGTCCCAGCCGAAGCCCTTGCAGGTGGGCTGGCCGGTTCCTGGAGGGCCGGACCTAAGACATCACAGGAGGGAGGGGGCGTCAGTGTGCCCACCAGCTTGGGCTGACTTGTCGCAGAGTCTGGATGATAGCTGCAAATGCCCTGATGTACACTGACGGTCCTTTGGGCTTATTTCTAGGTTTGCAACAGTGGTCTTGGGTCTGGTCAGCCTGAAGAACGTGGCGGTTTCATTTGCAGAGACGGTGAAGAGCTCTGCGCCCATTTTCACTGTGATCATGTCCCGGCTCATCCTGGGGGAGTACACTGGTGAGCGCTCCTCCTCTGGGTCCCCGGGTCACTTCTGCCCTCTGCCTGCCCTCTGCCTGCCCTCCTGCCTGCCTTCCTGCCTGCCCTCCTGCCTGCCTTCCTGCCTGCCCTCCTACTTGCCCTTTCTGCCTGCCCTCTGCCTGCCTTCCTGCCAGCCTTCCTACTTGCCCTTTCTGCCTGCCCTCTGCCTGCCTTCCTGCCTGCCTTCCTGCCTGCCCTCTGCCTGCCCTCTGCCTGCCTTCCTGCCTGCCCTCTGCCTGTCCTCCAGCCTGCCCTCTGCCTGCCTTCCTGCCTGCCCTCTGCCTGCCTTCCTGCCTGCCCTCTGCCTGCCCTCCAGCCTGCCCTCTGCCTGCCCTCCTGCCTGCCTTCCTGCCTGCCCTCCTGCCTGCCTTCCTCCCTGCCTTCCTACTTGCCCTTTCTGCCTGCCCTCTGCCTGCCTTCCTGCCTGCCTTCCTGCCTGCCCTCTGCCTGCCCTCTGCCTGCCTTCCTGCCTGCCCTCTGCCTGTCCTCCAGCCTGCCCTCTGCCTGCCTTCCTGCCTGCCCTCTGCCTGCCTTCCTGCCTGCCCTCTGCCTGCCCTCCAGCCTGCCCTCTGCCTGCCCTCCTGCCTGCCTTCCTGCCTGCCCTCCTGCCTGCCTTCCTCCCTGCCTTCCTACTTGCCCTTTCTGCCTGCCCTCCTGCCTGCCTTCCTCCCTGCCTTCCTACTTGCCCTTTCTGCCTGCCTTCCTACCTGCCCTCCTGCCTGCCTTCCTACCTGCCTTCCTGCCTGCCCTCTGCCTGCCCTCTGCCTGCCCTCCTGCCTGCCCTCTGCCTGCCCTCCAGCCTGCCCTCTGCCTGCCTTCCTGCCTGCCCTCTGCCTGCCTTCCTGCCTGCCCTCTGCCTGCCCTCCAGCCTGCCCTCTGCCTGCCCTCCTGCCTGCCTTCCTGCCTGCCCTCCTGCCTGCCTTCCTCCCTGCCTTCCTACTTGCCCTTTCTGCCTGCCCTCCTGCCTGCCTTCCTGCCTGCCCTCCTGCCTGCCTTCCTGCCTGCCTTCCTACTTGCCCTTTCTGCCTGCCCTCTGCCTGCCCTCCAGCCTGCCCTCTGCCTGCCCTCCTGCCTGCCTTCCTGCCTGCCCTCCTGCCTGCCTTCCTCCCTGCCTTCCTACTTGCCCTTTCTGCCTGCCCTCCTGCCTGCCTTCCTGCCTGCCCTCCTGCCTGCCTTCCTACCTGCCTTCCTGCCTGCCCTCTGCCTGCCCTCTGCCTGCCTTCCTGCCTGCCCTCTGCCTGCCCTCCAGCCTGCCCTCTGCCTGCCCTCCTGCCTGCCTTCCTGCCTGCCCTCCTGCCTGCCTTCCTCCCTGCCTTCCTACTTGCCCTTTCTGCCTGCCCTCCTGCCTGCCTTCCTGCCTGCCCTCCTGCCTGCCTTCCTGCCTGCCTTCCTACTTGCCCTTTCTGCCTGCCCTCTGCCTGCCTTCCTGCCTGCCCTCTGCCTGCCCTCCAGCCTGCCCTCTGCCTGCCTTCCTGCCTGCCCTCTGCCTGCCCTCCTGCCTGCCTTCCTGCCTGCCCTCCTGCCTGCCTTCCTGCCTGCCTTCCTACTTGCCCTTTCTGCCTGCCCTCTGCCTGCCTTCCTGCCTGCCCTCTGCCTGCCCTCCAGCCTGCCCTCTGCCTGCCTTCCTGCCTGCCCTCTGCCTGCCTTCCTGCCTGCCCTCTGCCTGCCCTCCAGCCTGCCCTCTGCCTGCCTTCCTGCCTGCCCTCTGCCTGCCTTCCTGCCTGCCCTCTGCCTGCCCTCCAGCCTGCCCTCTGCCTGCCTTCCTGCCTGCCCTCCTGCCTGCCTTCCTCCCTGCCTTCCTACTTGCCCTTTCTGCCTGCCCTCCTGCCTGCCCTCTGCCTGCCTTCCTGCCTGCCCTCTGCCTGCCTTCCTGCCTGCCCTCTGCCTGCCCTCCAGCCTGCCCTCTGCCTGCCTTCCTGCCTGCCCTCCTGCCTGCCTTCCTGCCTGCCCTCCTACTTGCCCTTTCTGCCTGCCCTCTGCCTGCCTTCCTGCCTGCCTTCCTACTTGCCCTTTCTGCCTGCCCTCTGTCTGCCCTCCAGCCTGCCCTCTGCCTGCCTTCCTGCCTGCCCTCTGCCTGCCCTCCTGCCTGCCGTCCTGCCTGCCCTCTGCCTGCCTTCCTGCCTGCCCTCTGCCTGCCTTCCTGCCTGCCCTCTGCCTGACCTCTGCCTGCCTTCCTGCCTGCCCTCTGCCTGCCCTCCTGCCTGCCCTCTAGCCTGCCCTCTGCCTGCCCTCCTGCCTGCCCTCTGCCTGCCCTCTGCCTGCTCTCTGCCTGCCCTCCTGCCTGCCCTTTGCCTGCCTCCTTGTCACTGACGAGGGCCTTCCCTCTTCCGTGCAACATTTTCAGTGGTCACAAGTTGGCTGGCACATTCACTTCAGCGCGTGTGTCTTCACTGCTGCCTGGTGGGGCTGCGTGGACACGCAGAGGTCAGAGGGTTGGATGGAAAAGGCCATAAGGAAGTAACCGCAGGTGCCGTCAGTTGTGCCAGGAAGATGGAACTCCTTGCCCGCACGAAGTGGCACTTGGCGAAGACAGGGTAGCTGTGGGGCCCCTGCTGCCTTTCAGCTGTGCCGCTGTGCCCTCTCCAAGGCTCAGCAAATCAGGGCATTCACACTTCTCCAGCCGTTAGGACAAGCGCTCTGTTTCTAGCTACTCGGCACACACTCCCCTAGTTTTCCAACCAGCCCTTGAAAAAACAGTATGTCCCCTGTTGGTCCAGGTAGACAGATGAAGTGTGGGTGATACATGTGACACGTAACCTGTTATCTAGGGGTGCTATTGTACGCACATGTATTTGTTAGGAAAATGACTCGATCTCAAAATAAGGCACATACCTGCCTCTGGGGGAGGGGACAGAGACGCAACTGGACTTCTTGCAGCTGTGTCGTTGGGATTGTGTGAACATTTTCATGATGGTAAAACAGTGAAATCAAAGCGTGAAGGCAACATGACCCCAGTGGGCCTGGCTCAGCCGCAGGAAAAGGGTGTATTTGTCGTGACTTTGAAACTCTGTGATTGGGCTTCCAGCTAGCTGTGGGACAAGCTTGACGCAAACAAGCTGTGTCACTGAGAACAGAAAATCGTGATGAAATTTAGCAGAAAGAAATCTGTTGGGAGGCATTGGAGAACGAATGACCAAGGTACCAGGGCTTAAGGGGCCAAGATTTCAGTGCCGACAGTCACCCAGGGAAGTGACCCCAAGAGTGGCACCCTCCCTGCACAGCAGCCTCGTGGGTGAGGGATGAGAGCCAGTGGTGGGGAGCTGCCCCTGGACTGCACCCCAGCCCAGAAAGCTGGTCCTTCCGGGCGGTGAGTCAGACGTGTCGACCGCGTGGGGCCTTGGGTTTGCTGGGTGACTGACATGCACTCCTCAGCTCACCTGAGGAGCTTGGGCTGTGCTCTGGATGGCCCCTGTGACGGGGACATGGCCGCTGTCCTGTGAGGTTGACGTGGATGGTCTGAGGGCTGCGCTTTTGTTCCTTTTTGCTGAACACAGAAGGCTTCTACCCTCATCTACTTTGAATTTCCAAATAGACCTGAGGCTGCCCCTGAAATCCAGGCAGAGGTGCAAAAGGTTGCCTGGTGCCCTTTCCAGGGAGAATATAAGTTTCCCTCATACCATTCACGTCAAGGTTGTTTATTAGATTTCAGAATGAAACAAGGAGCAGGGAACTCAGAGTGGGTCCTCATGGAAGCCCCTCCCCCCATGCCATTGAACTGCACTCCCACCCCCAGTTTTCCCTCTTTAATAGATTCACTTTCCTGCCTTTGCAAGTGAGAACTGGTGGAGTCGCAGGTGCTTGGAAAGGCGGGTTTCAGGGCACAGGGCTTGTGTTTGGCCCATGCCTCAGAGCCACCGAGGGGCCTGGCCTGGAGAGGGGACAGATGCCTGCAGGTGCGGGCTCTTTGTTGTGTCTCCCTCCGGCACAAAGAATCCAATGGGTGTTGGCTCTGAATTTGAGCGAAAGGCCACAGCTTTTCTGAGAGGAGAGGATGCCACCAGAGCTCTGACCAGACAAATTGGTCACAGCCAGGCTCTTGTGTTGTGTCCCTTTCAGGGCTGCTGGTCAACCTCTCCCTCGTCCCGGTCATGGGAGGCCTGGCGCTGTGCACGGCTACTGAGATGAGCTTCAATATCCTGGGGTTTTCGGCCGCGCTGTCCACCAACATCATGGACTGGTGAGTTCTGAGGGGTGCTGGGGGACAGCGCCCACTGTCCTTCACGGTCCTTCAGTCAGTCCAGAGCCACTCAGAACTGCTTCCCATAATTCAAAGCCAGGCACAGCCAATGCTGCCTTTTCCTAAACAGCAAAGCAGTAAGTGGCCTGAGGAAGTAGCTTTTTCTCAAAAAACAAGCCAGATAAGTGAAAGAAAGCAATGCACGGCGTGTCCCAGGCTGTGTGCGTCAGTCCAGGAATGGCTGGGTGAAGTCCACACTGCGCCTCGCAGGGCTGTCGTTTCCGGTTCCTCCTGTTCTAGAAAAGAGGAAATGACACGGGAACCAGAGCGTTTCCCATTGCAGGCACCACCAAGGTTCTGAATAACGCAGCTTCTTTAATCCGTTGCCAACAGATTATGTGTTGGCCTCTGCCCTCACAGCCCCTAGACACATCACACGAGTCACGTCGCCATTGAATGTGCGTCCTGCGTGGTGAGCTCGTTCCGTCTTGGGAGCCCCGCTTCCTGCACTGGCCGCTCCCGCAGCCCGAGTTCTGTGACCACCCCTCCACCGCCTCCCACGACAAGTCTTCTGTCTAAATCTCGGGGGCATCTTTTCACACAAGCCTCCATCTGAGTTTCTGACTGTCCTTAGTGTAGATTCCTAGAAGGGAGGTGGAGCCTGCGGACATACTGCTCCGGAGGTCCCTTGCTCTGTGCTGTCGGTGTCTCCAGAACAATTGGTCTGCTTTATCATTGTGTCGCAAGCGAGAGTTTCTGCCTGACGCTGTCCTCCCCTAGGTTTTTGCATTAACACAAAACAAAGCAACCCCTGCTTCTAGAGCCCAGAGAGCAGTGTCATAAGTGACGTGCCAGGCTCTTTGGTCCCCAGGCCCAAGGATGGTCCAGCTTTCTCGTTGGCCGTATGTGTGTGTTTCCCACACTTTGTCTTTCCCGTTCAGGAGTTTCCTCCATGTTTTCCTCGTGGGCTTAAGCTCCTACTTTGTTCACTCGCTCCCACGCGTTGGGTGCCTGGCCCGTGACCTGTGATGATTTAGGGGAGCTCCTGGTTCAGAGTGGGGTTCCGTGCTGTTCTCAGAGCAGGGACTTGGGATCCTCTGGCGCCTGAGAGTGGGGCAGCTTCAGGCACATCCCTCAGCCTCCGAGTGCCTTGGTTTACCCATCCATAAGTCCGTAAAAGGGAGGCAGGTATGGCATGCCCTCATGGCGAAGGGATGCCTGGAAAGCACCCGGGTGGGCCCGGCTCGTAGCAGATGCCAGGGGCCGTCCGCCACGGGCTGCTTTCGTCCTCACTGTTTGGGAACCAGGCCCGCGCTTTGTCTATTGGAGGCTCCATGCTAACTTCCCGTCCTGATGGGTAACCTTTTCTTTCCTTATTCTAGTTTGCAAAATGTTTTTTCCAAAAAGCTGCTCAGCGGGGACAAGTACAGGTTCTCGTAAGTATCGTGACTTCCTGTGCCGAGAGGACGTCCTGCCCACGTGCAGTTCAGCAGCCCTGTGGACCTGACGCCTTCCTCACTTTGGCGTAGGTGGCCTTTAAAGTACCCTGCTGAAACTGGGAAGAAAACCCCACTGTCTGCAGCTGCCCGTGGAGGCACCCTAAGGAGTGGCCGGTGGGCTGCTCTCCACTTCCCGTGCCTGCGGGTTGGCTCTGTCACACAGGCCCTCCTTGTCCTGCAAGCAGAGACGTCTAGTGCACTGGGGCCCTTTAGTGGGTGTCGCTGTGAGTCTGGGTGGAAGCCTGGCCTCTGCGAGAGGAGCCTCAGGTGCCCCTGTCCCTGCAGGGCCGCCGAGCTGCAGTTCTACACCAGCGCCGCAGCCGTGGCCATGCTGGTCCCGGCCTGGATCTTTTTCATGGTGAGTTTCAGGCGCCTGGCCACATTTATCCTCGGTGACTGGGTGGGCAGCAGCTAACTTTGCAGCTCGCTGCTGTGCCTTGTGGAATTCTATCTGTGCTGTGTCCCCACGGAGAAGGGAGAGAAGGGGAAGCCAGGCTCGCTGTGTCCCCACGGAGAAGGGAGAGAAGGGGAAGCCAGGCTCGCTGTGTCCCCACGGAGAAGGGAGAGAAGGGGAAGCCAGGCTCGCTGTGTCCCCACGGAGAAGGGAGAGAAGGGGAAGCCAGGCTCGCGCAGGTCTCTGAGGCGGGTCCGTGCCTCTAGAGGCCAGTCCACAGCAGTGTGCGTGTGAGGGTTTTGGCTTGCTTAGAATTTCAAAGTGACGTGTACCCACTGTAGGACAATCAACAGGGCAGGCGTGCATGAAACAAGAGGCAAGGTGTGTCCCCCAACCCCTGGGCCCCACTCCTAGAGGAGCCCCTTCTCAGACGTGTCTGTGGGGCTAGAAATGACTCACGTGGCCCCACTAGTCTGATGTAGGTACAAACCTGCACAGACACAGTGGGTCTGGGTAGCCCAGTCTTGTGTGGTGGCAGGGAGCTGCCCTGTCCCATCACCATAACAGGGAACTTCTGTCACACCTTCAGTGGAAGTTTCTTTGGGCTGCATTTCTGGAATTGGAATGGTTTATTGGAAGAATAGGCATATACAAAATTATTTTTACTGTGGCAAAATACACATGACACAGTGTACCATTCCGACCCTTTTTGAGTGTAATTGAGCCCATTTGCACAGTGGCGCAGCCATCACCACCGTCCATCACCAGCACCTTTTCATCTTCTCGAACTGAAACCCTGTCCCCGTTAAACGCTGGCCCCCCCAGCCCCGTGCAAGAGGACAGGACTTCACCTCTCCCCTCCTGGGGTTTCTGGCTGGGCCTGAGAATGACAGTGACAGCAGACAAGCACCAGGGGAGAGGCACACAGTGTACACGGCACGGGAGCCCTTGTGAGGGAATGGAGACCGAAGCAGTGGCAGAATGTGAGTGCCCACGCAGCGAGTTCTCAGAGAACGTCGCCTTGCTGAAAGTCGCAGAACCTCTCGAGGACATTCAGCGAGGACTTCCTGTATCTTAGAGAGAGGCAGTTGTGGGGACATCACTGAGTAGAGCGGGGCTCTGAGGGAAGGTGAGCCATGTTGACACGGCCTGTTCGCACAGCGCCCTTGGCCTCGCTCCCGACTCGTGATGAGAATGTCCCTTTCCTCCTGGGATAGGAGGGAATCTTCCACAGGGGGTTTATCTCCTCTTTCCAGCAAGAAGGGAGGTCAGAGCGCCCTGCCCTCACCTCTGTCTTCTAAGTGCCTCTCGCTCAAAATACCCTTATGCCAAGTGGCAGATTTGTGGGAACTCCTCCCGTCCCCCAGCCCGGGTCCCCCGCTGCCGCCTCCCGGTCTCTGTGAACCTGGCCTCTCCAGGTCCCCAGAGGAGTGGACTCATAGCGTCTGTCCTTCTGTGTCTGGCTTGTTCATGGAGCACAGTGTCCTCCAGGCCCACCCACGCTGTGGCGGCCTCAGTGTCACCATCCTCGTCAAGGCCGAGTGATACCCCACGTGCAAACAGACCACACGTTGTGTGTCCGCTCGTCCGTGGTGGACGCTTGTCTTGCTTCCACATTTGGGCCGTTGTGAGTAACTTATGCTGCTGTGAATGTGGCTGTGCAGGTCCCCTCTTTCAGTCCTTTTGGGGACACACCCAGAGGTGGGGTTGCTGGGTCGTCCGGTCGCTCTGTGTTTAACTCTGAGGAGCCTCCACACCGTTTTCCGTCACGGCTGCACCGATTTCCATCCCCACAGCAGCGCGCAGGTTTCCATCCTCTACGCCCTCATCAACACATGTTAGGTTTTGGGGTTTCTTGTCATTGGGCCCTAATGGGGGTGAGGTGGGGTCTCTGGTTGGATTTGCGTTTCCCAACATCGTGTCACGTGCTCGCTGGCCGCTTGTGGTGTGTTTAGAATCTCAAATCAGTACCGTTCAGTTGCCACCTCAGAAGGCAATTTCCAGGGCACTCCCCCATGCCGGTGCATTTGCCAGGTCACTGGCATGCGTGGCACTGTCTTTCGGGGTGGGTGGCATGAGGAAGGCGGGCATGCAAGAGCCGCTCTATTCTGGCACAGGACTTGCCGGTGATCGGCAGGAGCGGGAAGAGCTTCAGTTACACTCAGGACGTGGTGCTGCTGCTGCTGATGGATGGCGTCCTGTTCCACCTGCAGAGCGTCACGGCGTATGCGCTTATGGGCAGAATCTCCCCTGTGACTTTCAGGTAAGACAGCAGCGCCCAGGAGACAAAGTCACCCGCGCTATTTGCAGAGCAGGCCTGAAGCCTTGTGTCTTTACAAGAGGAATGTTTGTGTGCAAAGTGCTCTATTGAAGACCATAGTGATGAGTGTGGTCACATGTTGTGGTGGCAGGCTGCTTGCGTGGGTACCATCTGAAATACAGAGATTTGTAGGGAGACGTCCTCTGGAAATCTTCCTAGTAGAGTAGGAATTGTTTGCAATGGCTTGAGTCTTGTTCTGTCTGAACAGCTGTCAGTAAACTTTCTGCGATGATGGGAGGGCCTGTCTGCTGCGTGGGGCGGGGCGGGGAGTGGGCCGCAGGGGGAAAGAGCTCCTGAAACATGGTAGGGGGTGAGGCCAAGTCCCAGGTGTGTGTGGCCACACGGGCCCTCGCCTCCCACACTGGGTGGCACAGCCTGAGCCTCGCAAGCTGCTTTTCACTTGTATAACTGTATGAGTTTCAAAACTGGGCCGTTTTCAGTAGCAAATGGAAAGGAATGAGCTGGTCGCCAGCAGACCTACAAATCCATGTGGTGAAGTTAGCAGCTTCGGCCACACCATGTTGTGTAAGTAAGTCGGTGGCCTTTTCCTTTAACCTCTCAACTGTCACTGGAGAAGAGGGACTGTCCCTGAGTGAAGACAGCGTAGGCTAGATTGCTTCGTGCCACCCGTAGGCCTCATGGGGCCACACCTGCAGCGGCCGCAGCTTCCCCGGGGCTCACACACGCTGGGAAGCTCACAGGCCTGCTTGTTTCAGTCGGCCCAAATCTGCAGCAAATGCTGACACCGGCCGGTGGCTGTACCCACATCTGGGCGGGCCCCGTGGGCGCTGTGCTCTGACCGGCACCACTGCCTGGCCGGCCCTCACCCTCCTGGGTCCTGAATGGGAAGTGTCTGCAGGTCTGTCGGGAACACTCGTCATTTCTATGTTCTCCTGTCACTGAATTCTCCCAAGGTCACTGTCTTGTCACACACAGTTGTTTTTCAGTGATCATAGTGATGGCTCAAAAAAAAAAAAAATCCAAAAAACAGGAAACTAATTGTAGTTAAAGAAAATGGCTTTCTTTTAAAAATTCCTATTATAATCTCTATTATAAGAGCAATCTTCACTATAGAACATTGGTAAAGGTAGAGAAGTACAAAAGATAAAGTTTAAATGACCTGTAGTCCCTAGACATGGCACTGCTCACGTGTTGGTGGATTTGGCGTTAATTCCATTTTCCTGGTGTGTACAGTGCTGTTTCACAGAGGGATTGTCCTTCTTAGGTGCCACAAAGCTACTGCAAAGAGGTGGACGACCCCTCAGTTAGAGGGAAGCTGAAGCGATTAGGGGTAAAATGTCCTGCTGTCTATCATTTACTTATAAATGGTTCAGTCAAAAACAGGCCGAAGCAAATAAGGGAACATGGTATCGTCCATCTGGAAGGTGGGCGTGGGGTTGTGCATCGCAGCGCCCTCTGCTATCTCTGCCGGGTACTTTTCCTGATAGGAATCCTGCCACCCATGGGCTGGGGGAGGCAGGGAGCTGGGGAGCCTGGAGCCAGCCACCAGCCCGGGCCTGCCTGAGCCGTCACTGCCCCTCCGTCTTGCAGTGTAGCCAGCACCGCGAAGCACGCCTTGTCCATCTGGCTCAGTATCATCATTTTCGGCAACAAAATCACCAGCCTGTCGGCCGTGGGTACCGTCCTGGTGACAGCCGGCGTCCTGCTCTACAACAAGGCCAAGCAGTACCAGCGGGAGGCCATGCAGACCCTGGCTGTGTCTGCCGGCCGCATGCCGGAAGACAGCGCCGAGCTGCGGGTCCCCAAAGAGGCCAGGCCACACCACTGAGCTTTGGGCCCTGGCAGGCTCCCGGTGCCACCTGCTGCTGCCGTCCTCACTGACCCGGGATTCCTGCCCTTGGCCCCTGGACAACTCCCACCCTCACAGTCACTGGGGTGAGGAGACCAGGCACATGCAGCCCTCCCTGTCCCTGTCTGGGGTTTTCAGGCAAAACCAGCAGGAACTTGAGTGGAACTGCAGACGCCAGCTTCCTGGGGCAGAGCTGCCTGCTGCTGAGCCATCGCCAGTGATGTGAAAATGTGAATAGCGCCTCCTGCTGCCCCACACTGAGCACATCAGAGGGGTCGGGACGTCGGCCTCTACATGGCCCTCACAGGGCAGGAGGCCCAACTGCAGTTAGGCCCCCATTCCTCTGTGGGTGACAACCACGGGTTACAACTGTGGAGCCAGCGCTGGGTCCAGCGGCCAAGGTGGGCCGCTGTCTGCTCGGTGCCAGTGGAGAGAACTCATCTTCCTGACCAGCACTGAAGGCCCCTAAGGCACCGCCCGCTCCTCAGTGTGTGGGGAGACCCTGTGCTGGGACCGAGGCCAGGTGATCGCTGCCTTGGCACAGAGGCCGCACCATTACAGAGACCACAGAGCCAGGCAGCCAGCGGGGAGCAACACACGGGGCTCAGAAACAAGGGACCCCTGCTGCTGAGGGTGGCATGTTGGGCCCTGTCTTGCCACTCCGCCCTTCTACCCAAGGCATCCTCTCCCCCACCTTGGGCTGCCAAGAGCCGGTACCACTTAGGGAAAGGTCACTCCAGGAAGGCAGGGGCATCTTTCAGCTTCTGCCCCACTAAGCCCCCTCCCCCTGAGGGGCTCTGGCCTGGAGGCTGAGGACAGATGTGCAGTGCTGAGCTCAGGCAGAGGATGCTGTCCTGGTTTGCTCTGGAGTCAGCTGCTGGGCGGGGTTCCCTCCCACCTGTGTCTTATCGCGAGGACGTTACGATTTTCCTCCTGAATGGGTGAGAGCAGGAGGAATGCTTGGAGTGTTTACTATTTCCATTACACTGTAGCATCGAAAATGACAGTGTAGTTTTAAAAAAGGAGATGCAGGCACAGGTGGCATCTGGAGTGCAGCGTGTATGTCACACTCTGAACCCACAGGCTGGCGGCGGGCTCCCCTCGCGGAGTGGACGGGCAGCTGATGGAGCCCTGTGCTCGGCTGAGGCTCCTGACCTCGTCACGTTACCCCTCCCCCCCATCTTGGTGGGGTTTCTGATGGGGACATGTCCCCCGCCAGCCAGTCTCTGAGGCCCTCCCCACCATGCCTTTGCCCATTGCTGGGCTAAGTTCTGGGTGCGTCAGGGGCAGCCCCACTCGGTGGACCAAGGCAGTCTGGCCACCTGCCTGCTGGAACTGAGTGCGCTGAGAAAGGGGACGTGAGGTGCCCCTTGCCTGAAGTCTCATTTCCCTCCCTGTTGTTCAGGTCTTTGGCTCTCATCATCTGTTCACTGCTTTCCAGTTGGCTTCTCAACTGGAAAATATAAAAATAGCCTCTTCGGGAGATCAGATCTCTTGGAAACAAAGAGCAATAATTATGTCTCATTAAGTTCTGTCTACTTGAAAAAGTTTGCCACAACAAGGGATTAAAATGAAGCCTTTTATACTACAACTAACTTTATTAAGAAGTTGATCTGCGTCCAGAGGACAGGCAGGTGTGTGGTCCAAGCTCGCCTTCACTGTGAAGCTTTTTCTCCTGGGATTTACCCCGGGTTTCTATTCCCTTTCTTTTTCTGCTTTCTGTGCCCCCAAAACAAAACTAAAGAGGACTCGTTGGAGGTGGCTGGAGTGCTGGGGTGCTGAACTGATCTGTGAAGACCAGAGTGAAAGCACTGCTTCCACTGGGCTCCCACCTGCTCCCTTGAGGACAGGGCTGTGACGCCCATGACTGACTGGGATGGGAACAGTGGAGGGGGCACACGTGTGGCCACCCCGTTGCAGGGTTTTCACATTGGCCTTCTCGCAGACTTCAGCATCTGAGTGTAATCAGAAACACAGCTGCCTGTTGCCGAGTACTGTCGGGGGTTTCCTGATCCTGTGCCTCGTGGAATAATGAAGCTGCAGCCTGTGATGTGCCCCACCCTCCACTCACAAGTGAATTTCAGGTTTTGATTTTCTAATTTTGGGACCAGAAACTAATAATTGCCAAATTATTAGTAAGTGGGGCAAGACTGCTTTTGAGACTTCTCCTCATCCTGACTTCACCACTGCCCTCCCGTTTGTCTCCCATCTGCCCCTGAATCGCCCACTTCTTGGGCATTTCCAGGACAGCCTTGTGTCGAGAGCCACAACTCGCTACCTGGCTTGGCCATCTGTTTAATGACTGTACAGATACAACATGTCTTTACTAACTTTGTCTAGTTTTTATAGCATGTTCTCAGCTGTCGCAGATGTGCTTGTAGTGACATTGATAGAGTGTCACTGCTCATGCTGTTCGGCTGCTCCTGTGTTATCTGTGGTTATCTGTGCTTTGTAAACGAGCCCACACTGAAATCAGGCTTTCGAGGCTGGCTATCTACTTATGCGTCAGAGATGGCAAGTCTCTGGCCCAAGGAAACCCCCACTGAGTGGCATAAAAAGCTTTTTGTTTTTAAATTCCAAGAGTCATAATTTCTGCAGATCAGCATTAAAATCATCTGCCTTGGAAAGCTCAGAATACTCTTGCACAACCCAAAATGTGTCTTTAATTTGAAGAAAAATAAACATGGTGAATCAGAAACAGTAAAAAAAACCAAGTGCTACACTAAGAGGATCAGCCACGTGGAGCTGTGTTTGTCATCTGTGTTTGACATACTTTCCCTAAAGCAATGGCTTTTGCTTCCTATTGTGCCACTGTCCTGTGGATGGTCATTTAGGCTGGGGGGTGGGGGGACACGTGGCTTTTTACATCTGTCCTGGTGATAAGCTTCCTAAGGCCTGAAACTTTCTTCACGGTGTCCCTGGGCTGGAGAAATTAAACAAGGATTTTCTGCAGCTTGAAGTCCTCTGCTTTCCTTTGACCCACATTGTACTAAGGGCTTTCTTTCTTTCCAAAGTATGTACATGCTCTGGTTGGGGCCCCTTCGTTTTCCTGGTTTATAAACAAGAATGTCACAGGTCCCCAATGAGTCTGCCCATTTGTCTCTGCCTGGCCGAGCAGCCAAGAGCAGACCGTGCTCGGCTGCTCCCCGGCAGCTGAGCATGAAACCTCCCACATTGCTGTCTCTGAAGTTCTTGCTTCCAGTTTTCCTGAGGGCTCTGATTCTGCGTGTGATGGCCCCTGGATCCACGCCCAGATGTCCAAACTGAGTTGGAAACTGTTCTAACTGGCAAAGTCTTCTGTTTGTCTGTTTTTTCTTTCATTTTTCGTTTGAGGAAAACTGGCATTTAGCTAGTTTGTGGTTTTTAGATTGTTCACTGATGTGAGTGTGAACCTGCCCAGGGGGTTGTGGGCTCCACGTTGAGGATGGCCGGCCAGTCTGGGTGACATTCCCACATTGAAAACTTGAAAATTGTATCAGTGACCGTCCACATCAGAGCCAAGTGACATTTGCTCTATACCAAACAGAACTGTGGAGAAGTGGAGTGTAAACGTCCAGTGTTTTGTATTTCGCCTGTCCCAGTATTTGTGTGACTAGGTCAATCCTTTCTAGAAAATGGTTCTGGTTAGTGAGTGAGTGAGTCACTGTCGGTTCTGCTACGATAATAAATTGATGCTGTGTAATTATGCCCGTGGGCGCCGCCTGTCATTTTTGTCCAACTTAAGCTTCTGTGACAGCCACTACGTGCGCCCCGGGTGCCGCCCCAGGCCAGCAGAGGCTCGGCGCGCCCGCTGGGATCCGCATGGCGCGGCGCTCGCCTGGGCCAGTGCTCAGCGGGAACGGGACGGGGGAGGAGACGTGACTGTCACCGAGCACTCAGTGCAGAGCAAACGGTGGGACACAGAAAGTGACAGGGAAAACAATCCCATTCCACTCGACTTTCCGGCGCCCCGATTCTTTTGTCATTCTACATTTTCCATTTCAGGTCCAATAAATGTGGATGAAACTTTCTCTTCCATTCTCTCCCCTGAGGTTCAGGTTGTTCGCTTCTCCCGCAGTCGGCCTCGCACTGGTGACGGGGGACGGTCCCCTCCGCGGGTGACTGAAGACGCAGTCAAGTTGGGAGAGCCGCGTCTGGGCACAGGCCTAACCCCCGTGGTAACAGCTCCGCCTGCCGTGGGTTTCTGTTGTTTGCTCGTTAGGTGGAGCCCAATACGTGGCCGTAGGAGGCAACTTTCTCATGGGAAAAGCCACTCAGCCGCGGCGCCGTCGGAGGGCCTCACTCAGCGCCACGCTCGCGGCTGTGGGGTCGCTGTGGGGCACACCCAGGGCGCCAGTCCGCTGCCGGGAAGGGGCGCGGCGGGGTGCGGCGCCGGCGACCTGGCAGGGGCGGCGCAGAGGCCGGGGCTCCGCAGGCCAAACGCGCGGGAAGGGGGCGAGCGGGGCGGGACGACGCTCCCCACCGGGCTGGCCCCGCCCCGGAATTCGTCTTCAGCCAGCGCCGAGGCCGGAAGTGACGCAGGGAACGCCAGGGCGCTATTGGGTCTCGGGGCCGGAGTCGGCGTCGAGGTGCTGCCTGCAGCGTCATCAGCCCGCGCCGACACAGGAAGTGACGACACCAGTGGCGCGCGCCGGCCGCTGTTTTTCCTCAGGCTCCCGGACTGGCGGCGGCGGCGGCGCGGGGGTGAGTAGCGGTCGGCCCACCCAAGCTCCCGGGTCGGGCGGGCGACACTCCCCACTCCCTCGTCCGGTCTCGCCCCGCGTGGAACTTGGGGTTCAGGAGGCGGCGGGCTCCGACGCTCCCCGAGCCAAGCCCCGGGTTAGCGCGGCTGAACCCCGGGCAGTAGGAGCCCGGCGGGCGGCCTGGCCTGCGAGCGCGCCCTGGCGGAGCGTCCCCCACCCCGGGCGCCCCGCTGGCCTCTGGTGGAGGCTGCGGCCGTCAGCCGGGCCCGTGGCTCACGCAGCACGTGGGGTCTTTGTGGTGAATGAGGACGGCAGGCACTGCGCCACGGATGAGCTCATGCCGTCGCGGAACGAGGCCGCCGTGCGGGCGGCGTGCTTACCGTTACGTAATGGCGAGCCGGGGGAAGCACCGTGCCCGCGACCGTGTGCGGGAAGGACGCGCCGACCTGGACCCGGCAGTGGCTTTTCAGAGCCCGTCACTCCCGGCGAGTCAGGCAGCGCGGCGTCAAACCGCAGCTGGCCGCGCCCTGACAGCTCCATTCTTCCTCTCGTTGCAGGGTTTGAACTCCAATGGGTGATGAAAAGGACTCTTGGAAAGTGAAAACCTTAGATGAAATTCTTCAGGAAAAGAAACGACGGAAGGAACAGGAAGAGAAAGCAGAGATAAAACGCCTAAAAAATGTAAGCCATGTTTTTTAAGTAAGGGGTTTTCTTAAAGGAGATTTAATTTCTTGCCCTCGTTTTTCCATTAGAACAACGCTTCTTCGGTGAAGTTCTTTTGTACTTCCAAATGTCGCAGGTGAGCCCAAAATCTATTCTAAAAATTAACAAAAACATTCAGAGACTCAGTTTCCATTGCAGAAAGATTGATAACATGTACTAAAGCTGTATGTATGCAGATGACAGTATCTCCATGGAGACTAAAGTGTTTTGAGCCTAAAGTCATTAGTACAGTGGGACTCATTTTTCTCATTTCATTGTTAGTATGTTCATGATGCCATTTCCAAGTGTTTTTAGTAGGAAATTATCTAGAAGTTAATGTTTTATCTGTCTTGGTTTGCATAATAACGTGCTCAGAAAAATTTTCTAAAACTTGGTAAGAGCTATTATTGGTAAAAGTACCTCTTCTGATGAGATTAGCAGCAAGCTCTTAAGTATTTGAGTATCATGCGAGTATTTGGTGATTAGAATATGCTTTAAGGCTCAATTTTGGCTCATAAAAACAACTAACATAGTTGGCATAGAGTCTAATGTAATGTCCCTGGTCATACATGCTGGTTTTCAATTTCTTATCTCAGGTTCTGAGTTAGAGTTGTAATTTTTATGTCATGGGATTTCAATGAAAGGTTTTTATGTTTTATAACATTGGTGCATTCAACATGTATATGAAAGTTTATGGATGTTGGCAAGGTTTGATTATCATTAAAAATATGCTTCTCTGTGAGGAAAATGACTTTCTCCTTGCTTCTCAGTCTGATGAGCGGGATTCCAAGCGCGACTCCCTTGAGGAGGGGGAGCTGAGGGACCACCGCATGGAGATAACGATCAGGAACTCACCGTACAGAAGGGAGGACTCCACGGAAGACAGGTGAGGGGGCGCTGCATGGAGAGGAAGGGCGCCCAGGCTGCAGGTGTGCCTAACCGAGGACACGCGCTAGGTCACACTACATAGCAGTCGCTGGTCCGGCTGGCCATTCTTAGTGGGACTGTGGAAAAAATTGTCCTCATGACTAGCTAAGTTTACCCACAATTGAAATGGGCTCTTGTGTGGTGTTAGTTGTCACCTCGCCCCCCTTCTTATGGAAAGGCCAAACGAGTGTGTGTATTCCTTTCTTTGTGATTATTCTTCAGTCAAGTCAGCACCATTTACATAGTACATTTGAATAGTTGTGCTGTATGTTTGTGATGATTAGTGAAATTATTGTCTAAAATTGTGTACAACTGAACCAAGATAGAATGCTGAAAGATTCTTGAGCAGAGCCTTTGAACAGAAATGGTCCTACCCAGGTCTGTACATTCTAACGTTTCTTCCTGCACCATGGTCTCTCTTGTTTCCTTCTCTCATCCACCATCAAATAGTTAAAGGCAACATAAGCATAAATTAAAGTAGAAAGGCATAGGGTGTGAATTGTCCCAAGATTTTGGTCATATAGTCAGTAGAGGATATTGTTAAATGACCTTTTAGGTTATTTTGTTTGAATAAAATTGTGGGGCTTTTTTTTTTTTTTTTGACAGCTTTATTGAGATAAATGACAGTAAACTGCAGTTATGTAAACTGCAATTTGATACATTTTCGCATACCTGTGAAACTAACCACCATCAAGATAAAGATATGTCCCTCACTTCCGTCTCGTTCTGTATATGCCACACTGATTTCTCACTTGTACTTTTCATAAGAGTCTATATAACTTTGCAGTCTTGGCGCACGTTTTATAATTAACATAATTTTTTTTAACATTTTAAGTGGTGGTTCAGATTCAACTTGATTCATCTTCTGAACCCTGCGCTTTTCTGTGTTGGAGAAGCTCCTTATGCCATGTACTGGAATGTGATGTGACGTGTTGTTTCTTATTTCAGAGGAGAGGAAGATGATTCTTTGGCTATCAAACCACCCCAGCAAATGTCTCGGAAAGAAAAAGCTCATCACAGGAAAGATGAAAAGAGAAAAGAGAAACGTAGGCATCGTAGTCACTCAGCAGAAGGGGGTACAGAAGCATTTGTTTTCTTTTGTATCATAGTCAAGTGTGGTCTGTTGCCTAGTTCATAATGTGCTGCCTTCTCCAGAGCGCAGTTGAAATGAGAAAGTCACTTTTAGGTAAAACCATAAGTTTATTGTAGGTCATTGTGAATAGCTGTTTTATTTTCCTTGTGCTTTTTTTCCCCATCATTACATTGTTCTGGGGTAATTCGTTTACATATGAGATTGTCTTAATTCATAGGTGTAGGGGGAAGACACACCTTTCAGTGCTAAATTGCTTTAACTGAAAATTGGATACTTGATAAAGTCCAAGTAATGGGTTTGCTCTCGTACCAGTATCAAGCTCTTTAAGGATTTGGAGCCTGATTTCAATCTCATTATTATAAATGCAGTTGATTGATGTGGTTTTATGACATGATGTAGAAATCCACTAAAAGGATTTAAGCTTTGTCCTATATTCTTTATGAATGGTGACATTTTTAAATTATGAAAGTAACGTCAAATCAGTTTATTCAATACTTAAAATTTTAAAGGTAAGACGAAAATCACAATTGTATTTCATGGTAACCCCATTATTATTTTTTTCACTTAATTGAAAGCTTATCGCATAGTTTTATATCTTCATCCTTTTTTAAAACATAAAATCATGATTGTTTTTCCAAGTCATTACTTTTTCTTCTTTGGCTATTTTCAGATTCAGTATTTAGAAGTTAAGCTTCTTTGCATGACACTTCTTGTTTCTCATTAGGCAAACATGCTAGAGTGAAGGAGAAAGAAAGAGAACACGAACGCCGGAAACGACATCGAGAAGAACAGGATAAAGCTCGCCGGGAATGGGAAAGACAAAAGAGGAGGGAGATGGCAAGAGAACATTCCAGGAGAGAGAGGTGAGAGGGCTTGGTTGGTTAAGGGGCTTTACGTGCTTGAGATGGTCAGCATCCCATCAGAACAGTCAAAGAGATGATCATTTTGACCAGTAACTTGGCAGTAGGACACAGGTCTGGTGCATGAACATAGTCACGCACAGTAAATGGTGGGTGCTGTTGACGAGGAGAATCGTCCTGAAAGAAGTGACTTTTTACTTTTCATGGGTGTGAGCCAACTGAAAGAAGATAATGATGGAAATGGACATCTGTGTCACCTTTTTCCTGGAGAAAGATGGTTGTGGGGGGGTGCTGCTCAGCAAACAGACTGAGCAGAGTCCCTGTGTAAGTCTGAAATGGGCCTGAAAGAAAAAACATGGCTCCAGGGAACTGGAGGTCTGAGATAGGAATTCACGCACAAGGAATGGAGGTTTGGGCCAGACGTGTAACAGTGGAGAGGGAAAGGAAGATAAGAGTAGAAGGAAGTGGTCTTCCTAGACCTGTTAGCTGATGACAAGTAGAGAGGAGGAGGAACTGTAAGTTCCTCTGAACTTGACGCATCAGGATGGTTGGGAAGTGCCCTGTGGGCAGGTGAGCACTTCGCTCATTTTCAGTAGTGCACTATTCTCAAGTCATAGTCGAGTGGACCCCTTTTACAGATGGTCAGCCTGGTCCATGAATAGAAATCTGACACAGAACCAGTGCTCAAGAAGTCTGTGGGGTAGCAGGATTCACTGTCGCTTCTCTCAGCAAATAATTATTGAGTGCCTGCTTGGTACCACGCTCTGTTCTAGGTGGTCTAGGACAGGAAGACTAAGGAAATAAATTGTTCAGGGTTCTCTGGGTTATAACTGAAATAGACTCGTTCTTTCCAAAAAAGAAAGGAAGGGAAGGAAGGAAAGAAGGAAAGTAACAAAGGAAATCTCAAGGCCTTGAAATAGTCTGGGAGCTGGGATACCAGACTCTTGGATGTTTGTCCCCAGGTTCCTCTCTGTAGGCTGAGATTCCCAGGAAAGAGCATTTGGTTAGCCTCAGATACGTCCTCCATGGCCCAGGTAAAGGGTAAATGGCCAGGTATGAATACTAGATCCATCTCTGTGTGTTCAAGTCATTTCCAGAGAAAGCATGGGAGCTAGCCTGCTATAAGGAAGGGAGAAACAGAAGGCTAGATGGCGCTTACATCCCTGGCAGCCAGGGTGAATGGAAGAAGCTTTTAAAGAAGGTATATGAGGAACATTTATGCTAATTTGTAAATATTAAACCCAGCATGATGGATGATACTATGGAAGGATCAGATGGTCTTGCTCAGTCATACCTAAAGGGATCAATTTACAGGTCTATCAGGGAAATTTAGACAACATCCTACTCATGTAGATGAACCTAGCCCTGGAATTGATGAATACGCAACCAAATCAGTGTTTAATCTGGCACATCAATCAGTCCCTGTTTCATCCAGTGACTGCCAGCCTCATGTTTTTCTGTTTCTTGTTTGATGGTTTGCATGAGAAGTTTCTCTCAGTTGGGGTCCCTTGGGAATCCCATCTGATCGCTCTCGTCAGTGGAAAGAACAAGGACCCTCTACAGAACAAATCTTAAGGGAAAGAATTCTCAGTTCACATCCTTGGAATTGTCTTCAATTATTTGACATTGTTGTGACCTTCTCATTGGTGTTGTTATTGGATCGAGTGATAAGGTGAGAGTAAACAACTTACAAGTCTGGAAGTGCTTTAAAACACTAATGGTTATTCTCCAGCAACCTACTCATGGAGACCAGGCTAATTTGCTTTTTAACTATAATGCTGGCCCAGCTAATGACTGGGTTAATTCTCAACATTGCGTCGAATGATTCATATTCGCTATTATGAATGGAGAATTTGAATCTCCCAGCAAAGAGATGCTGTAGCAAATCAGACTTGTAGCTAGAAGAGCCCACGTGATGACCTCTCATGATCCAGATGTTTCTTGAACAGTGTATGGATGGCTCCATTGCATTACCACCTATTGTCAGTGAGATGATTTTATTTGAGAAGTCCAACCTTAAATAAAGGGCACTCAGTCAAATATATGGTGATAGAACTAGAACTGACTGAGTGGTGGACACACAGTGTGATGTATAGACGATGTATTACAGAATTGTACACCTGAAACCTATGTAACTTTACTGACAATTGTCACCCCAATAAACTTTAGGGGGAAAAAAGGCACTGGGATAATATTTCGAATTTGGAGGAGCGCTGCGACATCCAGCCATGCTGGAGATCTCACCTTGGATGTTTCTAAACCTTGCTATGTTAGCCAATTATTGGGCTCGCAGGTCAAACCCAACTTACTCTGGCTTTAAGGCTCCTGACATTATCCCTGGAGCAACTGTACACTGCCCTTAATCCACGTGATGTCAGCTAGAAAAGTCTCAAGAGGTTCAGGATCTAGTGAGATGGATCTAAGAACATTAAATATCCTCAAACAATATGGAATTACCAGATACGAATAACCATTTGAACCTATCCATATACAAATAAATAAGTAAAAGATAAAAAAAATAAAGGTGAGGGCCGGCCGGGTGGCACAGGCGGTTGGAGCTCCATGCTCCTAACTCCAAAGGCTGCCGGTTCGATTCCCACGTGGGCCAGTGGGCTCTCAACAAAAAAAGAAAAAAGAAAATAAATAAAGGTGTGTGAGAAGAGCCTTGGCTCTTCGTGACACAGAGGGTGTGGGAGAAGCTGAGGCCAGAGGTAAAGGTCTAAGACCACTGTGGGGCAAGCAGAGCTCTCAGTGTCCAGGTTTGCAGCTAGCATGTGAAATAGCCATGGTTACCAAGTCCTGTGCTGACTGTCCAGTGTGATCTAATTGCACAGTTGTGCAGACACAATGGGGACCCCAAGGAAGCCAAGCTTGAAAATAAAAAAGAAACATGGAAAAAAACAGCAGTGGCCACATACTACAAGGGAGACAAGAGTTCGCAGATTTAGCCAAGGAGGTTATTAAACCACCAGCAACAAGTGAGGAAAAATTAGAATCCAGAGTTGCTACAACACGTTATCTAAAATGCCCAATTTTCAACAAAAAGCTTTGAGACGTACAAAGAAATAAAGTATGACCCCTGTTACAGAAGAAAAGCATCAGTAGGAACTGAGTGTTCCAGATTTAGCAAAGACTTAGATTGAGAAAAGAGCTGGAAGCAGGGGACTTGAATATGGAGTAGTAGAAATTATGCATTCTAAAGAACAGAAAGAAAAAAGATGGAAGTAAAATGAACAGAGCCTCAAAGGTTAGTGGGACAACATCCATGTATTGGCAGTCCCAGGAGAGAAGAGGGAAGGGGCACAGCAGTGTTTTTGAAAATAATGGCTGAAAACTTGAACAAATTTGATGAAAAAGATTTATGTGCATTCCCAAAAAGGTCCGTGAAACTCAAGCTTGGTAAATACAGTCACATCAGAGTCAAACTGGTGCAAGCCACAGAAAAAAATCTTGAAAGGCAGCAAGAGACAAACAGTCTCCATAGAGGGGGAGCTTTGCTGGTGGCTGACTGCTCATCAGTAGAGGCCGGAAGGCAGTGGAATGGCATAGTCATGTTGCTGAGAGAAGACACGTCCACCATGAAGTGGATGTCCAGCAAAAGCATTTCACAAGGGAGAGGGAAATAAAGACTCGCAGGTGAACATAGGCTGGTGGAATCCACTGTTAGCAAGACCTCCCTTACAAGAAATACTAAAGACCTTTACTCTGAATGGAAATGACACCAGGTAGTATCGAATCCATGGGAAGAAAAGACAAACCCTGGAAATGGTAAAAGTGGGTTAGCATAGAAGAATCTGTATGGATGTTTCTTCTCACGTCTTCTGCAGAAGACACAGGATTGTATAAAGCAATACTTATGAAGGCACTGTTGTCGTGTAATACATAACACATGTAGGCTGCACAGAGGAGAAAGGGCAGGGAGCTGTGTTGGAACAGGTTCTCTGTTTCATGGACATTAACTTTAGTGTCAGTCGGATGAGATGTATACTGTAACCACTTCTTAAACAAACACGAGTAAAAACAGAAGAATTAAAGTCGTATACTACAGATACTTATTTAAATTCAAAACTGGGAGACAGCAAAAGACAGAAGTTGTAGAGGAAACAGTGAAAAAACATAAGTATTAAATAAGTCTAGCCACGTCCATAATTACATTGACTGTAATGATTGCCAAGCAGGGGCGAGATTGTCAGAGAAGCAAGAATCAACTAGATGCTGTCTGTACAAGGAACATCTTAAAAGTCAAAGACAAAAATAGGTTGAAAGTAAGATGTTGGGAAAAGATACACTATGCAAACAGTGACCACAAGAAACTTGAATGGCTGTCCTAATGTCAGACAAAATTGAGGCTAAAATAAATACTGAAAATGGAGGGCTTCCTAACAATGAAAAGGTGTGTGCATCAGGAAGGCAGGACAATAGTAAATGTATACATGTGTATTACAAGAATCTTGAGATGACATGAGGCAAAAAACTGACAGTAGGAAGGAGAAAGGTCATCAGTTAAAGTAGGAAATGTCTCTAGTTGTCAATAGAACAACTAGAGAAAATCAACACAGATACGGAAGATTTGCAAAATACGATTAACCAACTCAATCTAACATACATACAACATTTCACCCACAGCTGCAGAATACACATCCTTTTCAGGAGTTCCTGGGACATTCTCAACATAGACCTATGCTTGGCCAAATCACAAGTCTCGAACTTAAAAAAGTTGAAGTTGTACAAAATAGGCCCTCTTACCACAAAAGAATTCAGTTCTAAATCAGCAATCAGAAACCGGGGCAAGTCCTCAAAGGTTTGGAAATCCAGCAACCCCTTTCAGAATCACCCATGGCCCAAAGAAGAAATTATAAGGAAAAACAAAATATTTTGAACAAAATGAAATAAAAACAATGTGTTGAAACATACGGATGCAGCCAAAGCTGTGCTTGGAGGGAAATGTCTTGGCTTTAAGCACTGATGTCAGGAAGTTGCCAAGTCAATAACCTAAGCTACCTGAAGAAACAGAACAGAAAAGTAAGCTCAACCCAAAGTAACAGAAATGTCCAGAAAACCCAACAGCAGACACGGGGGTGGGGCCTGACCATGGCGGGGCCCGAGGGCGTGATGGGCTGTGGTGATGGTTGCACGATTCCATAGATTTATGAGAAGAATCAGTGGTTAGATTTTATGTGTACATTATGCTTCAGCTTTATGTTGAAATAGTTTGGACTCCCAGGCATTTACGAATAGTGCCTAGAACCCCGGCACCAGCTGATGAGCTGCAGGCCAGTGTTGGGACAGTCCTAGTGACATCACAGGCCTTGTTTTGTCCTCACCACTTTTTGCTTGTGCTCGTCTGTGTGTATAATGATGCTTTTAAAAACATGTTAGCATTTTAGTTGTGTTTGGACTTGACATTAGGAACGCGAAGTTACCTGTGGTCAGTCCTCACTATTTGGCTTCCTATTTCGGTCACTAATGTTTCCCGTACCCCAAATGACAGATCGCCTTCTTGGAGTGGCTTTCCCCACTGTCCCGATGGGTTTACGTGCCCACTCTCTCCCCAGCAGTGGCCTGGGGCCCACCTGCATGGGTCCAGTGAGCAGGAGGATGGGCGCAGGACTGGCTCTAGGCTCCCACCCCTGTGAACTCACGCCCGCCCTTTGCAGCCATGGAAACCTACATCGTGTGTGTGCATGTGGAGTTACCTGTGCTGGGATGTTCCTGGGGAGTCCTGGTAGAAGGAGTGAGCAGGAACGTTCCAGAACTAGCACGTTTGCTGTTTCTGATGGCGGCTGTGTCTGTGTACCTGCACTTTGTTCTGTCGTGCCCTAGAGAAACAGTGCTCTCGGGATGGGTTCACTTGTCTGTTCTGTTTTTCCTCCCCTTCTTCTGCTCCCTCCCCCATTCAAGCCCTTGTTTCTCAGTCTAGTTGTGTAGGACACAGCTCCCTGGCGCATGCTGGTCTTATGAGCCTTGCGCTCCCCAGCTGAGGCAGTTGGTCGCTATTTGGCCGCTCACAGCAGCTCTCGCCGGCTGCCGGCCGCTCACGGCAGCCCAGCCCTAGGGAGAGCCTTTGTTCACAGTCTTAGCTGTAGAGGGTGCAGCTCACTGGTCCCTGTGGGAATCGAACCAGCAGCCTCAGCATTAGGAGCACGGCGCTCCAACAACTTGAGCTACTGGCTGGCCCCTATTCTCCTTTTTAAAAGCCCTTTATGGGCTGGAGAACCTGAAAGGCCATTTATAAATTAGAGCTGACAGCATGGGGGTGAAAGAACCACCCCTGCCTGTGTCTGGGGGATGTGGGCATGTGCTTGTTGCAGGGACCGCCTCGAGCAGCTAGAGAGGAAGCGGGAGCGGGAGCGCAAGCTGCGGGAACAGCAGAAAGAGCAGCGAGAGCAGAAGGAGCGTGAGCGGCGTGCAGAAGAACGGCGGAAGGAGCGAGAGGCGCGGAGGGAAGGTGCATGGAAGGCAGGGGCGTGGAGGGGTGGGGCGTGGAGCGGAGGGGTGCCACTGGGGCTGCACGGGGCCTTTCCAGTTGAGCGGCGGGCGGGTCTGGAAGGGCAGCCTGGGCCTCTGGCCTCTGGCCCGGGTGCTGTCCGCATGTGTGTATGCTGTGGCCGCATCTGCACTGTGCACACGGGGCATCACCGGCATCAGGGTTCTGGGCGAGGTAACTTAGGGCGGGCCTGGCTACCAGCACCATGTCTCGTTGTGTCCCGTGCGCCAGTGTCTGCTCATCACCGAACGACGAGAGATGACTACGGCGACAAAGTGAAGGCGAGCCACTGGGGTCGCAGCCCGCCACGGCCGCCTCGGGAGAGGTTTGAGCTGGGAGACGGCCGGAAGCCAGGTGGGTCTTGCTTCTGTCATAGTGAAGTGGCTTGCTCAAGTACTCGTGTCTGGCAGGGACCGTGAACGTCTGACAGCAGTTCATCAGTTACTGGTCTCTCACTTGTCTTGGAAAGAACCGCCCTCCAGCCAGGGCTCGGGAGTCGGGGTGTGTGGGAGGTCCTGGCTGACCCTGCTGGCATTAAACCCTGTCCCCGGCTTCACCTGTTTTGCTCTCTAAGTGAAAGAAGAGAAAATGGAAGAGCGAGACCTGCTGTCTGACCTCCAGGACATCAGTGACAGCGAGAGGAAAACCAGCTCAGCCGAGTCATCCTCAGGTGAGCTGAGTGCGCACTTGGCTGGGCCCTGGCGCCGCCGCCGACGGCCTCACTCACTGCTGCGCTTCCTCCCCAAGCGGAGTCAGGGTCAGCCTCGGAGGAGGAGGAGGAGGAGGACGAAGAAGAGGAGGAGGAGGGGGAGGGGAGCAGCAGCGAAGAGTCGGAAGAAGAGGAGGAGGAGGACGAGGAGGAGGAGGAGGAGGAGGAGGAGGACACTGGGAGCAACTCGGAGGACGCGTCGGGCCCGTCGGCGGGTGAGCGCCACGTGGTGGGCAGCAGGCGGGCAGCCTGGCCCCGCTGGCCTCGGGGACGCTCTCCCGTCTGCGGGGGCGGGGCGACCCTTTCCGTGGGGGTCCCAGGGACAGGCTGCCTGCGTGACGCCGTTTCCCCTGCAGAGGAAGTGAGTGAGGAAGAGGCGAGTGAGGAAGAGGAGAATGAGAACCACGTCCTCGTGGGTAAGAGGCCTCCCTGTGGCCGCCGAGCTCCTCTGTCCCTGAGGGAGGGACACTTGGTGAGCATTGTCAGCATGCCTGTGGCAGTCTCTTACCATGAACCGTCCTCTAAGGTGTCACGCCTGAAGCCACAGGCAGGTCCTGTCCTGGCGGTGTCCCAGGGCTGAGCTGACTCGCTGACAGCACCGCACTGTGCCCTGGGGGCCTGGATTCCTCAGAGGGGCAGGGCTCACTCAGTGCCATCGCGAGTGCCTCTGTGGTCTGCACAGGAGGCTGGGACCCACCAGCCCCAGCCCGGCCTCAGCGCGGGAGGAAGGTGAACAGCTGCTCAGGTCCAACTACAGGGTGACGCTGTCGTGGGGCCGGATGGCGCTGTCGTGGGCCGGATGGCCTGTGGGCTGCAAGCAGTGCCCTCGGGCCTGGTGGGCAGGTCCGGGCGTGCCTCCTCGGAGCTCAGCGTCTGGTCAGTGCTCACAGTGCTCAGGGCACAGCCGCCAGGCCCCAGTGCCCTCTGTCTAGGGCAGCAGCTCGCATGTGGCACCCTGGGTTCGCTCTTGTGTGGCTTCCTCGTGTACTCTGTCCCCCACCCCCCAGAGCAAGAAGGGGCTTGTGGCAGTTGCTCATTCCTGGTTCCATAGTCGGTTTAACCTTTGAAGTTCCAGAGTCACGGTTTGACCGAGATTCCGGCGAAAGTGAGGAAGGGGAGGAAGAAGTGGGCGAGGGCACCCCGCAGAGCAGCGCCCTGACTGAAGGAGACTTCGTGCCCGACTCCCCCACGCTGTCGCCCATCGAGCTCAAACAGGAGCTGCCCAAGTACCTGCCCGCCCTGCAGGTCAGGCTCTCCCACCCCAGGCTGGCTCTGCAGTGCTGACCACAACAGGGCCAGTGGCTGGGAGCCGAAGCCAGGTCCCCAGTGTGGTTGTCTGTCATGGTCTTTGTGGTGAATGTTGCAGCAGGGCTCGGCCACTGGCCTCCCAGATGTCTATGGCCGTGGTCCAGGCCCTGGCCCGGTGGCACTGGTGGGAGGACAGCTCCTGAGGCCGTGTGTGTGAGAGGCAGGCAGCCCTGCGAGTGGCCGACTTCGTGGCCACTTCTGCCATAGCCTGGGCTGAGTGGGCCCCTGACCTTCGTCGCCCTGTTGCTAAGAGGTGGGGACACGTCAGTATGAGGGACGCCACAGAGAGGGCCATGGGAGGGGCAGTTGGCCCTCCCCGGAGCTCCCCTGCGGACTCCTGGCCCCGCTCTGGGTGCCCGGAGCAGTGGGCTTCTCTCTGGCAAACATGGTCAGCTGCCCCCTGCTTCTGTAGCTCCTCCAACTCCGGCTCCTCTAACTGGGGCTTCGGAGCTCCTGGCTACATGCCACACGCAAAGGACGGCCCCACCGACTGCCACTCCTGCTCCCAAGGGTGCAGTCCACTGGCCTGGCAGGGGAGGTGTGGAGCCGGGTGGTGTGAGGGGTCGCTGCTGCCTCAGTGATACCTTGGGGCAGGGGAGGGCACAGGGCAGGCCTGGCTTGGCTTCCGTCCCCATCGCTTTGAGTTCATAATGAGGCACAAGCTCACAGAAGACACAGGAGTGGCTCGGGCCCTCCTGAGGTTCTCGGTGGGTTTTACTGTGACTGCTCTGCAGGGTGGGGGGTGCGGCCACACTTCACGCTGGTGCTCCCGCCCAGGGCTGTCGGAGTGTGGAGGAGTTCCAGTGCCTGAACAGGATCGAAGAAGGCACCTATGGGGTGGTGTACAGAGCAAAGGACAAGAAAACAGGTGGGTAGGGTCCCAGTGGGCCCCAAAGGGAAAGGGAGACGGCCAGGGGCTGGCGGCCCAGAGAGCCTGACCCGCAGGGCCAGCCCTGGCCTGTTCTCGGCAGGAGGGCCTTCCTGAGGAGCGTCCCAAGAGGGACGAGTGTCCCCTGCTGTGTTTGTTCAGTGACAGCCCTGTGTGGCCTCCACACCCCCTAGGAGGGAGCTTGGCCTTCTGGGCAGCTTGCAGGGGGCTGAGATCCAAGCCCGGGCTGTCCTGGCCCCTGGCACCTTCAGTCCCAAGGGCACTGAGCACAGTACCCTACGATCCTGGGAGGCACCCCTCCCTGGTGTTAAGGCGTGGCTTCACTTCACCTGGGGGGCCCCGCTAGTGACTCACACCAGAGCTGGGGACCCTTTGGTACCTCCAGAGGCCAGAGTCAGCTTGACCGTGAGACTCGTGTGGTTGTGACGACAGGTGACGTGGCCCAGCAGGGTAGTGTGGAGGCAGCGGGGCGCGGGCCTGGGAGCTGCTGTGGATGGGCCTGGGGTGATGGCGCCGACAGCTGTCAGTCAGCCTCCCGCCCCGTGCTCACACCCGGTTCTGAGGCCCTGAGTTCCTGGTGACTGATTCTGTGGCGGGGCATTGCGGTTTGTTGGGTGTGCCTCGTGTTTCTTGCGGAGCCCAGTGAGGCTTTTCCTGGTGCTCCCATGCCTGAGCTCAGCTACCTAGCACGTGTCCCCTGTGAGAGCCGAGTGCTTTGTGAGTCCCGACTGATGGTGGTGACAGAGCATCCGTGTTCCTGGGAGAATGTCTAACTGTTCTCTTCAGATGAAATTGTGGCCCTAAAGCGCCTGAAGATGGAGAAAGAGAAGGAAGGCTTTCCAATCACGTCACTGAGAGAGATCAACACCATCCTCAAGGCACAGCACCCCAACATTGTGACCGTCAGGGTGAGAGCCGTGGGGGAGTCGGGGGGGACGCTCTGGGGTGTAGTGTGAGAGTGACGCAGCTGAAGACTGTCAGGCCCTTTACAGCCGCACACCCAGTAGGTCTGCCGTCACCCAGTGCCTGAGCCCGGGACTCCAGGCTTCTTGGGAGCACGGGTGGTCCTGGGGGTCACGACTGGGCACGGGGTCACGGCCCGCTGCCACCCTAGGAGATAGTCGTGGGCAGCAACATGGACAAGATTTACATCGTGATGAACTACGTGGAGCACGACCTCAAGAGCCTCATGGAGACCATGAAGCAGCCCTTCCTGCCAGGTAGGCCAGGCCCGCCAGCGCCGTGCGTGCGGCTCTCTGGCTCATGTCCCCGAGGGCCGGCTCAGGCCGCAGGCAGTGTAGGGGGGCGGAAGGAGCGCTGCCCTATAGCCCTGAGCCCGCACAGCGAGGGTGTGTGCGTAAGTATGTGCCTGTGTACGCGTGAGCAAGCGGGCCGCACGGGCTGGGCGCACGCCTCAGACTCCCGGTGGCTGTGGGGCGGGTCCATCGGGCCAGCCGAGCGTCACACAGCAGCCACAGCGGCTGCCGCCTGTCGCCCACAGGGGAGGTGAAGACGCTAATGATCCAGCTGTTGCGGGGCGTGAAGCATCTGCACGACAACTGGATCCTGCACCGCGACCTCAAGACGTCCAACCTGCTGCTCAGCCACGCCGGCATTCTCAAGGTGGGCCCACGGTGCCCGGGGCCCCGCTGCCAGCCACTGGCCTGCGCACCACCACCCTGTCCCTGTCCTTGCAGGTGGGAGACTTCGGGCTGGCGAGGGAATACGGGTCCCCTCTGAAGGCCTACACCCCAGTTGTTGTGACCCTGTGGTACCGCGCCCCGGAGCTGCTGCTCGGTGCCAAGGTGAGTGCCAGGCCGAGAGGGCCTGCCCTGCTCTTGGCCCTGCCGGCCCCTGAGTGTGTCCCTGGTCCCCAGGAGTACTCCACGGCTGTGGACATGTGGTCCGTGGGCTGCATCTTTGGGGAGCTGCTGACTCAGAAGCCCCTGTTCCCTGGGAAGTCGGAAATCGATCAGATCAACAAAGTGTTTAAGGTGGGTCTGGCCGTCCTGCAGTGGGTGCGTCCTTGCGCATCATGGCTCTTCTGAGACATCCCTCTTGTAGGACCTGGGGACCCCCAGTGAGAAGATCTGGCCTGGCTACAATGAGCTCCCTGCAGTCAAGAAGATGACCTTCACCGAGTACCCTTATAACAACCTCCGCAAGCGCTTTGGGGCCCTGCTCTCAGACCAGGGCTTCGACCTCATGAACAAGTGCGAGCCCCTGCGTGCAGCTGGCCTCCCCAGCCCCTCCCACCTCACTGCTATGGGCTCCAACTGCCTTGTTTTTCCAGGTTCCTGACCTACTTCCCTGGGCGGAGAGTCAGCGCAGAGGACGGCCTCAAGCATGAGTATTTCCGAGAGACCCCCCTCCCCATCGACCCATCAATGTTCCCCACGTGGCCCGCCAAGAGTGAGCAGCAGAGAGTGAAGCGAGGCACCAGCCCCCGGCCTCCAGAAGGAGGCCTGGGCTACAGCCAGCTGGTGAGGGGCGGGCTGGTGGGGGGGCAAGTGTGGGAGGGGGTCCCTGCGGTGGGGCTGGCCGGGCTGGGTCCCCACAGCGCCGCTTGCTTTCCAGGGTGACGATGACCTAAAGGAGACCGGCTTCCACCTCACCACCACAAACCAGGGGGCTTCTGCTGCGGGCCCTGGCTTCAGCCTCAAGTTCTAAGGTTCGAGGGGACGCCAGGCCAGCCGCGGGGACCAGGCCAACCGCGGGCAGCTGACTCTCCAGGCTGAGCTGGGACCAGGGGCAGGAGCTGAACCAGCCCTGCCCCCACTGGATGCAGCTGCCTCGGCCTGGGCTGTTGTGAATAGTGACCTCGAGTCTGGGACTGTTGGTCCTGTTGGTTTTCCATGTTTTGTTTTTATTTTATCTTCGTTTGTAAATTTGTAGAATTAAATATTTCCTTGTGGAAGGAAAGGCTGTATTTTTTCAGATGTGTCAGACTTGCTCCACGAGGAGAGGGCAGGTGTCAGCAGGTAGCCAGTTTGGACGGCACTTCCCCTCCACACACGCTTCGGCTTTGGTGACCGCTGGCTGTGCCAGTCAGATATCGGCGGTGATTTGAAACGGGGATTTTCCTGCTTTTCAATGTTCAGGTTTCTGCGTGGCACCTCCCTGCCCTCACCCGGGTGTCCACAGCCCTATGGTCCCCAGGTCTTCCAGAGCTGGGCATGTGAGCTCGGCCACAGTGGGCTTTTGTACAAGGTTGTTATGCGTTTTTAAGATACAGTAAAATATTTTTGGAGAAAAGTTCTGGTATGTCCTTTCAACGGCTGTCCTGAGCTGGGTCCCGGGCTAGTGCTGCGGGGAGGGGAGCGTCAGGCCCCCAAGCTCTGGGAGGGGGACAGGAACAGGCTGAAGTGCTGCCTGTGACCTCACGGGCCAGGCCTCCTGCTCGTGGTCTACCGGCTGGCCAGGGCATCCCTCAGGCAGAAGCGGGTGCGTGCCACAGCCGGGCGCCTCCGCCAGTCAAGCCAGTCCTGTAGGCACCCCCAGCCTCTCCGCCAACTCATGCTGAGGTGCTCATGTCACCAACGCCTAGCCCAGAGCCTAACCCACCCGAGCCAGCCTTCCTGCCTCAGCCCTGAGCAAACCCCAGGGCTGGAGGCCGCCCCAGCGCTCAGTCGGCTGCCCCAGGCCATGGCACGCGGGCTTCCTTCACCACCCTGCCTTACCCGGACCAGCCTGGAAGAGCCCTTCTTGGCCCCTTGGTCCCTGCAGATGACATCCTCACTCCAAGAATGCGGGGAAGGAAGTTGGGCTGCCCTGGCCCTGCGCTCCCCACGTCAAGCTGGGCACGGGGGATACGGCCCCACCCCGCGGGGCCCAAGGCGGGCCGCGCCCTTTGCCCTCCCAAGAAAGGGTGCGGAGACGTCAGAGAGAAAGCCCTTTATCAGCAGACCCCGCGGGAGGGCGCTCAGCTCCGCACGCGGACTCGCCAGGAGTAGGTGCTGAGCACGCGCTGCCGCCGGCGCACCACGCACGTGTATGTGCCCTCGTTGATGGCGTTGGCGATGATGCTCAGCTGCGCCTCGCCCAGCGCCAGGTAGCCGGGGTAGGAGAACTCCAGGGGCTCCTGGTCCTTGTACCAGCTGCGGGAGGCGGAGGGCGGCAGGCTGGGCAGGGTCCGCGCCCCCCGCCCACCCTCGCGGTCGCGGGCGGGTCACTCACTACACTTTGCCTTTCTTGTGCAGGATCTTCTGGCCACAGCGGAAGGTCACGTTCCTGCCCTCGGGCACCAGCCTGGTTTTGGTCCTGGGGGGCGGCGCGGTGGCGGCCACCGTGGGAAAGGGGAACTCTGTTCGGGTCGGGGAGGCCGCATCAGTGCCCCGGCCCGTGCCGCCCCTCCCAGCCAGGGCTGGGCACCCGCCGCACCATAGCAGAAGTCGCAGCTGCTGGGGCACAGCCTCTTCATGAGCCTCCGGCGGGCGTCGCAAAAACCCCTCCGCGCCCAGGACGCGCACACGAACAGCCGGTCCAGGCAGCCTGCGGGACGGCGGCCTGGCCTCAGGGCCCACCCGCCACCCCCGCACAACCCCTGCCTCCCGCCGTCCCGTCTCCCGCGCTCACCGTAGAGCCGGTGCAGCCCCCACAGCTCGTCCTGCGACAGCGCCTTCCAGCCGCGCAGCGTGGCGTTGAGGTGCATGAGCGCCCGGCCGTGCTGCGAGTGCATCAGGCCCAGCGCGTGGCCGACCTCGTGGGCCGCCACGTGCACCAGGTCGGTGAGCCACACGCCTGCAGGCCCGGCGGGTCAGCGCCTCGGACCGTCCCGCCCGCCGCCCGCCGCCCGCCGCCCCGGGCCTTGCTCCGGCGCCCTCACATCTGCGTCAGTGCGCAGCGGGGCCTCCCGGGCGCAGCCGCGGGCAGATAAGAATGTTCCAGGCCCGCCGAGGCGGTGAGCTCGGCCCCCAGGAATGCAGCTCCAGCCCGGCTCCAGCGGCGTGCGGGGGGAGGGGACTTCAGGGCTCCTGGAACCCAGGCCTGGGCTCTCCTCACAGCCTCCCCCTCCCTGCGGCTAGACCACCCCCCCCAGCCGGCCGCTGCGCCCCCTGCGCTGCGCAGGCCCCCACCCGCGGCGGCCGGGCCTGCCGTCACCTTTCTTCCAGCTGTAGCGCGTGGGGCCCAGGACCCAGTACTCGCTGTCGTCAAAGTGGATGCCGCCGTGCGGGGGGAAGAAGGCGTGGGCCAGCTCGCCCGTGGGGCCGTCGAAGCAGTGGTGTAGCGCCGACTCCAGGCAGTCGGTGTGGTTGACCGGGTAGAAGCCTGAGGGAGCACAGGGCTGAGACGGCGCCTCGGGGCGGGCGGGGGCGGGGTCACGGCGCCCACCTATTCGCAGGTCGCTGGGCTGCTCGGGGGCCACCTCTCGGAAGCTGAAAGGGGACACGTCACTCCACATGCGGAAGGCGGCGGCCAGGCCCCGCCGGGTCTCGCTGGGGCTCAGCAGGTTCCGCGGGAACGAGAGGATCCTGGGGTGGGGGCCAAGGTCAGGGGTGGCGGCCAGGCTGCTGCCGCACTCCCCCCAGGGCCAGGGTCGCACCTGTAGGTGAGGTTGAAGTGGTCCCAACGCAGCCTGGCCGGGGTCAGCGTGTAGCGGCGTCTGCGGGGCGCGTGAGGGGGCAGCGGACTGGGGCCCAGGGTGGGGAGGACCCTCGCGGGGCGCGGCGCGGCGTCTCCCTTCAGAGGAAGCAAGTGCTGTGGGGACGCTGCAGGGGCTGCGCCCAAGTCCGAAACTCGAGGAAAAGGGGCCAAGAGTTGACCGGGTGGGGGATGCCCGGCGGGGGGACAGTTGACGCTCCCATTTTTTGCTTTTCTGCGTTTTCTGGTTTTCTACCCCAAGTGAGTGTTACTTTTACAGCCAGAAAGCAAAAGGATCCTAACGACAAGCCAGGTCTGAGTGGGCGGAGCTGGAGGCCAGATGCTGTCCCCCACGCCCACCCCCGCCAAACACACGGACTCGCGGACACTCGAACTCCCGCGCTGGACCGCAGAGTCGGGACGACTCACCTGCGCTGCGCTCGTGGCGGGCCGGGCCGCCGGGGCCCCTAGCCGGGCAAGCAGCACGAGCGCCAGCAGCAGGCACAGAGCGCCCAGCACGGCCCCCAGCCAGCCGGCCTGTGTGTGGATCCCCGATGCCGCCCGGGGGACGGAGGCCCCGCGGCCCATGACGCCTGCGGACTCGCTGTCCGGGCTCGGGGTGCGTGGGCTGCGGGACCTGCCAGAGCCAGAGGATCCGCTGGGAGAGGCGACGCGCCGGCTCGGGTTACAGCCCCCGGGGTGGGGGCGGGAGGCGGGGGCGGCCACCCCTGAAGGGAACCAGCTGGCCATCCCGAAGTCGGCGAGGGGACCCAGGGCCTGCTGGGCGGGCGGGGCTGCTTAGGCGGGGTGGGGGGGGCTGAGGGGGCGAGGAGGGCCACTACCGCCAGGGAAGGGACAGACGCCAAGGGCTCAGTGTTAGGCAAGGATGGTCAGTTCGGGTCCCCAAACTGGCTGGGGCTGAATGACCCAACGGCTTTTTCCCCAAATGGAATCCAACACCGAATGAGACCAGGGAGTGGAGCCTTCGTCCTGGCCGGCCCAGGACACGTCCCCCGCAGACGCTGGCCCGACAGGGTCTCCGAGAGAGGGGCGGGGACGCGGCAAGAGGGGACGTGGCAAGTGAGTACCGGTGGCTGAGGGGAAAGAGGCGGGGTAGGCGGCCTGGGGATGGCGCCAGGAGGGAAGGGAACTTGCAGGGGTCCCCCCCCCCCCAGAGCTGGAAGGGGCCAGCAGCGGGACCCCCCCGGGGGACGTGGGGGAAAGCACACAGAAGGCGGGGGCTGTAAGGAGCCAGGAATTCCTCCCCTTCTCCCACCCCTCCCAAATGAACCAGGCGCAGGGCCCAAGTCTGGAATGGTCCTGGGTGGGGGACAGTGTCCTGAGGCCGGAAGACCCGACGGGACGGCCTTCAGGCTGTGCGGAGATGAGGAGCTGAGCCAGGGATGTTGGCCAGGGAGCTTCTGGGCTGGGGGAACCGGGATCCAGGGGCAGGAGGCGCTGGGGAGGGGCGGACTGGGGGAAGGGACGTGGGGGAGGGAGCTGAGGGTGTCGAGGGGGGTGGCACCCGGCTAGACGAGGCCGGGGGTCCTGGCCCTCCCCGTTCTCTATCCAGGCCTTGAGGCCAGAGTGACAGTGGCGCGCTGGGCCAGCGGGGTCAGCGCCAAGTGTCTGGTGAGCAGCAGCGAGGCTCCGGGGAAGCAATTTGGGTGGTTCTTGGAAAGTGCGTGCCGCTGGGCCCAGCGTGGGCAGCGCCCCCTGTTCGTGGCTAAATATTTGTCCCAACAAACCGACCCTTCCCGTCCTGTGCCCTGCCTTCTCCCCAGGTCCTGAGACCCTGCCGGGGCCCTGGCCTGAAACACGCCTCACCCGACTCCCTGCTTAAGCAGGACCCCTCAGCGAACAGCGAGAACCGGGTCCTGCTTTGTCCAAGCCCGTTTCCACGGCCCGCCCAGGGGAAAAGACGAGGGGGAGGGGCGCGGCCAGGGACGGCGGGAAGGTCCCCAGTGGGGTGGACGGCGCATTCTGAGCTCCATCCCTTCTCCCAGACCAGGGTAGTGGGAGGCGGCCCGCCTGTTTCCAGGCCTGGAGGATATTTCTGGCCCAGACGCTGGGGTCTGGGCAGGAGTCTGGACCGAGAGTCCAGGGAAGGGCAGGACGGCAGGTCGGGAGGGGGCTGGGCGGGGCGTCTGGCCAAAGAGCTGGGCTCAGAGGGAGGAGGGGCCAGTCAGGTCAGCCGGGGATGCAGGACCCCGGGCGGGACGGCGCCGCGGCTCGTCCGTCCCCGGGGCGAGAGGACCAGAGAACAGCCCGGCCCCTGCCCCAGCCAGGCACCAGGCAGCCAAGTCCGTGAATCTTTTTATAAAACACGGTGGGGGAGGGTAGCTCGCGAGGGCGATGGTGGGACGTGGCTCCGGAGCGACAGGGGCGCGGCTACACGAAGATCTGGATGCGGTCGCGGACCGGCTGGCGGCAGATGGGGCAGGCGCTGAGCGCAGCGCCGCAGGGCGCGCAGGCGCCGTGGCCGCACTGGAACACGAGGCGGATGTGGCTGTCGATGCAGATGGGGCAGGTGATGCGCTCCTCCATCTGCCTGTAGCGGGTCTGCAACTCCTCCACCAGCTGCCGCGGCGGGCCGGGCGGCGGGGCCGCGCTCGCCACCTCGGTGCCGTCTGAAAGCGGGCGGACGGGGCAAATCAGGGCGGCGCAGGGGTGGGGGTGGGGCCGGGGCCGAGCCTCCCCTCCCGCCCGCCCGACCCACCTGAGCGCAGCTTCTTGCCGATGACCGCCTGGCACCTGATGCATTTCTTCATCCTGCGCGCGCACTCTGCGGGGGGGGGGGGGAGCGCGCGGTTGGACGGGTTTGAGCCGGGTCCCCCGGGTCCCCCGACGTCCGGGCACTCACCCTCGCACACCGTACGGTGTTGGCACGGCGAAAACAGGACCAGCAGAGCCAGGTCCGAGCACACCAGGCACTCCGCGGCCTCGGGCCCAGACGGCGCCGCCACGTGCAGGTTCGTCACGGTGTTGGGCGTGCCGAGCGCCAGCCTGGGGCCCGGGGCCGCGCCTCCGCCCCCGCCTGCCTGCCGCTCCCTGCAGTCGGAAGAGAGGGTTTGAAAGGGCCCGGGGCCGGGGGTCCGCCCCCCACCTCACCGAGCTCACCGGAAGCGCTGGGCACAGCCCTGCAGGGCCTTGAGCACACGGCCCTCTGCAGCCAGGTCCAGTGGGCTCTGGCCGCGGTGATTGGCGTAGCTCACGTCGGCGCCCTCCAGCGCCAGGTAGCAGGCGACCGCCACGCCCACTGTCAGCTCCGTGCCGACGGGGAGGCCCGAGGCCTGTAGCTGGGCAGCAGAGACACACCGGTGAGGGTGGAACGCTGGCTTGAGGGAGCCTCTGCGGGCACCGGCTGCCCCGAGCCTGGGGCAGAGGCAGAGGCGCCCCTCACCCCCGTGTGTGAAGCCGCTAGAACAGAGGCTGGCAGCTGGGGGCCGAGGGACCTCAGGGGAAAGGCCGGGTTCTGACACACCACTGCCACCGCCACCCCATTTCCCAGGCTGGGCAGGAGTACAGGATCTCAGGGGAGCTGACCACGCTGTGGAGACCGGGACTACAGAAGACGCCTCCTGCAAACTGCAGTCCCCCAGGCTGCCCCACCCCCAAGGGGGCCTGGCTCCCTGCTGTCACCCAGGTGGACAGTCCCTCAGGCCCTGCCTGGAGCCTGCAGCCAGGTGCCACCTCTCCAGCACCCAGACCCACACTTTCTCACCCTGGACAGCAGCTGCAAGGGCCCTGGGTCCCCCCCGGCCCCGTCAGCCGCCAGGGGCAGCAGCTGATGACGCTGCAGGGCCACGTGCAGGGCCGTGTCCCCATCCTCGTCCTCGGCATTGACGCTGCAGCCAGCGTCCAGTAGCAGCAGCAGCAGCCCTACGTGTGCCTGCTGCACCGCCAGGTGGAGTGGGGACTGGAGCTTACGGTTTCGAACATTCACGTCACAGCGGCCCTGGGGAGGGGTCAGCACAGGCTCAGCCCAGGGACCCCGGGGCTCCGAGGCCCGCCCTCCCTGGGGCCGGTCGGTGGCCACGCCCACACCTCCCGGATGAGGATCCGCGCCACGTCCCACTGCTTGTTGAGGGCGGCCAGGTGCAAGGCCGTGAAACCGTCCTCCTTCTTGGCGTCCACCAGCTGCCGTGCCCGAGCTAGAATCCTCCTGACAGCTCTGTGGGAGCAGAGGGGTGTGTCCAGGTTGGGGGGGTCATCCTCAAAGTGGCCCAGCAGGTGGCAGGAGCCTGGCGGAGGGCTCTGTGCCCACCCCACACTCACAGCGTGTGGCCCTTGAGGGCTGCCAGGTGCAGCAGGGTGAAGCCTTGACTGTTGGTGGCAGTGACGTCGATGGCCGGCACCTCGGTGAGGACCTCCACAATGCCACTGGCACCGGCACCGGCAGAGATGGCACAGTGCAGGGGTGTGTTACCGTGGACATCCTGTAAGTGGTGGGCAGTAGTCACGTGGCCGCACGTCATTGCCACCGTCTGCTGAGTCACAGGGATAGGGCCGGGGACCCAGCACTCACTGGCAGGTTGACATCACAGCCGCGCTCACAGAGGACCCTCACCACCTCCAGGAAGCCCCTCTGCACGGCCACATGCAGGGCTGCACTCCGGGTGCCGTTGAGGACGTCAGCTCGGCACCCTGCACTCAGGAGCAGCCGGGTAGCCTCAGGCTGGTTCCTGGAGAGGAAGCCAGGGCGCTGTGCCCACTGGCCGGACTGCAGGCCCGGCCCCCACACCCCACCCGGGCCTCACCCCAGGGCTGCATAGTGCAGGGCTGTGTTGCCCTCATCGTCGGGCAGGTCCACGCTGGCCCGAGCCTGCAGCAGCAGTCGCACCAGCTCCACCTGGCCCAGGTAGGCAGCCACCTGCAGGGCGGTTCTGCCTTGGTTCTTGGTGTCCACCTGCCAGGAGAGCCAGCAGGTCAGTCCCCAGCCTGCTGCCCCCTCCCAGGGGCTGGCAGGATGCTGGGGGAGGGGCCTCAGGGACTTGCCTCCTCTGGATGCCTGCACAGCAGGTCCAGAGCCCGGGCCACGTTGCCCATGGCCACTTCGGCCACCAGCCTCCCTGGGTGTTCCGGGTCACTCTTCTGGGCTCGAAGCTTGTCCAGGGTGATGCTCAGGGAGCCTGGGTTGGGGGGAGGGCTGAAGTTAAATGGCGGGGGCAGCCTGACCTCCTGCTGGCCGCCATTGCTGGGTGCCCGCACTTTTGTTTTCCCTGGCGCGCTCAGCCACATCCAGGTTGGTGTCTTCCTCAGGCCGGTAGGCCACCAGGCAGGAGGGACTGAAGGTCCACAGCTGACCACCGACCGCCACACACAGGTTCCCATCTCCGAAAAGCTTCACCACTTTCCCGACATGGCCCAGGGCCTGAGTGGGGAGAGCGTGGGGTCACAGGCAGGTCTCCCAGGGGTGTGAGGGAGGTGCAGTGGGCGGAACTCACAGGGGCCATGTCATCCGTCCACTCGCCGTGCCCGGCCTGCAGCCGCTTCACTATGTCAAGGTCGTCGATGACCCGCACCACATCGCCCACCCAGAAGGAGTTGTGCTGAGTGAGAGAGAGGCCCGTGAGGGCCTCCAGGCAGGTGTGGCTGCCCAGGGCCCTGGGGCGGAGGGCACCCCAATCAAGATCCACAGGACAGGGAAGCCTGAACTTGGCCCTAGTCCACACCCAGAAGCACAACCAGAGCGTCTGGCTGGATGAGGGCCCCAGGTGACAGGCAGTCCCAGCCCCGAAGCCATGGGAGTGACAGCTGGGAGGCAGCTGGGCAGTAGCATTCAGACCAGACGGAAGGAAGCCAGCTCTGGGCTGAGCCCAAGGCCGGCCTGTCCCTGCACACAGGTGGGGAAGCAGGCTGCATGTCCAAGGCCAGACTAGAACGGTGTGGGGGCAGGGTCCCAGGACACGGGTGGAGCCTGAGCAGCATAGGAAGGCGCCAGAACAGCATGGGAGGTGGGATGGGGCCCCACACCCGTGCCCTCACCTGTACAGGACTCTACAAACCAACATCTCATGACACCCCCCCCCGCCATGTCCCCTCAAAGGCCCCCAGGGATCCCGGACTCCAGGTCCCGTGCTGAGTGCTAGCATGTCCCCTCGCTGGCACCTACCTCCTAGCGTCCCTGTCCGTGACTCCCCACTGCCTGTCCCTTACTGATCTCCCACCTCCCCCACGCCCCATCTGGGAAATCCTGCTGCCCAAATGCCTTTCCAAGGTCATCGCCTGGGCCAAGCATCCACCCTCCCACGTGCTGCCCACGCGCACCCACAGGGAGCAGTTTAGAGGAAGCCCAAGCACTTGCTTCCAACCAAGCACGGCACAGAACTCCTCCGGTCCTCAGGAGACACACTAGTGCCCGCCTGCCCACCCAACCACCAGTGTTCCCCGTGCCCTGCCCTCCTGTGTCCCTTCACAGCTGGGTCCCCTCTCCATGGAACTCATCCCCTCAGGACCCCACCAGACACCCCCTCCTCCTTCAGGAAGGGGTGCAGAAGCGAGTGGGTGGGGCTCAGCCCAGCCCTCCATGCACCTTCGTGAGAGCCCTAGGGTGGAAGGTCCAGCAGGTCTCGTGGCTGAACTGCACACGCACGTCCCCACGGTCTGTGATGTGGTGCACGGTGCCCATCTGTCCGATAAACTGTGGCAGGTCGTGGAGGCTGTGGCTGGGGGTCCAGAGGATGTGGGGAGGGGAGGGCATGGGGCCAGTGGGTGGGGCAGCTCACCTCCGCCATCCTGGGGTTCCACCCGCCGTGGCCTTCCTGCATCTCCCTCAGGACGTCTGTGTCTAGCAGACACTTCACCTTGTCCCCCGGCTGGAGGGGTTGGCCGTCAGCACTCACCCTGCGCTGCAGCTCTGCTGGCTTCCCTGGGGGTGGGGGCGGTAGCAGGCCTCGCTCAGGCAGCGCCCTCCCATCCTCCCCATGGCCACCCCCCAGGCTGGGACCAGCCAGGGTGGGAGGGCAGCTGGGCAGCCCTTACCCAGCATGGGGAGGTGCTCCTTGTAGTAGAAGCCGCCGGACGCCTCTCCCACACACCTGAGGTCCACCTTGCCCTTGTGACCCATGCGGTACACATTGGTGGTGCCATCGGCCCACGTTACGCTGGCCACGCTCCGGCCTGTCTCCACATCCCAGCCACGGATGTCCACCACACGACCTGGCTTCCCTTCCCCTCCTGGGGAGAAAGTGGTCCCGCTGGCAGGCTAAGCCCGGGCCACGAGGCTTAGCCACAGGCAGCGCCAGCCCAGCCCCCACCGTCCCACCCTGGTCTCCACTCACCATCCTGCGAGCCCCATTCCCAGTCGGGGCCGCGCACCACCATCGCCCCCTGGAAGATGCCTCTCAACGGGACCCTTGAGAGGCCCTCGCGGGGACTCAGTGCCACCCTGCAAGAGAGTGGGTTCCTGGCCATGCCGGGCAGTGGTGATGGCACAGTCCCTGGGATGGCAGGCCCAGCAGGCCAGTGCCCTCACACTCCGGGCCTGGAGTGAGTCTGCTCCAGGGACCTTCCCTGATGCCACCTTCACAGCGTGGCCCCTGTGTCACTCTAGCCCTACTCACCACCCGCATTTCCCCCCCCCACCCCCGCCAGGTGCTGCTGTTAGGGCTGTCCCCTGCATTCGGTGTGTGGCCTAGCCCAGGGAGGGCTCAGCACTTGGGTCCTGGAGGAAAGAGGAATGCAGGCTTGGCCATGGCACCCAGACAGCTGAGCCCTGCTCCCAGGCCGGCCAGTGGGCAGCTGGGATCTCAAGTGCACACCTCCCCACCATGTATGTGCAGTGTCAAGACGCAGGTGACAGCACCATCTGGGCGCCGGCCCCAGCCCAGTGCCCTCCGCCCCAGCCATGCTAGGGTCTGGCTCCCAGTGTGGGCCGTCCACACGGCCCTGAGCCTCCACAGAGCATGCTGGCTGCTCCGCTACACAGAGTCCACCCGCGGGGCGGCCCAGGGCATGCTGGCTGCACTGGGGAGCCAAGCCTGGCTCTGCAGGTGGTGCCACCCACAGCACCGACCTCTGCAGACCTGCTCAGTGGACATGACTGCCTTCTGCAGCGGGTGGGGTCAATGCCCAGGCCCCTTGCCACTCTTCAAGGAAATGGCTCAGGAAGGACTTGACGTGTCCCCTGGGGAGTGGTTAGCAGGGCCCGTTCCTATTCTCCAGGAACAAGGCCTCCCAAGGTATCCGAGGTGCTTAGCAGGAGGCCCTGGAGGTCACGAGGTGGGATCCAGTGCTGCCGGACCCCCCCGCCCCCTCGCACTGACACCTTGTGGTCAGCAGCATGCTGCGCGGTGGCAGCCACGGAACTCACGGGCGCGAGTGGGCCGTCTCGTAGCGCTCGAAGGCATGCGTGAGGTCGTGCTTGTTTTGCATGTAGCACTGCGTGCACAGGTCGAAGTCGAAGCAGACGAGGCACTTCCAGCGCATGCCCCGCAGCCCATGCTTCTTGCAGCAGTCACAGATGATGTTGGGGTGCCGGACGCCTGAGGGTGGGGCGGGGTCAGCGAGTGTGCGTGCGGCCCAACCCCTGCCCAGGGCGCACGCACGCACGCACGCACCGATTTGGGCGTTGTCGTAGAGCAGCAGGTCATGCCCGCCCTGGTATCCCGCGCGGTAGTTGGTACGGGTGCCGTGGTCCCACTGCACGACCACGGTGCGGTCGGGAGTCGAGGGGCTGCCGTGGCGGCCGAGCTCCACCACCGTGCCCACTCCGCCTTCACCGTTGTCCTGCGGGCCCCACTTCCAGTCCACGCCGCGCACCACACGCATGCCCACCTGCACGCCCGCCTGCGGGTCCGGGTCCATGGTGGGCGGGGCCGGGCTGCTCAGGGACCTGCAGGCAGAAGGCACCCTCAGGCTCTCGCTGGTTCCAGGAGGGCTGCCAAGGAGAGCTCAGCAGGGAGGGCTGCCACTGCCCTGGGGCAGGGAGAAGCCTGGTGAGCATGCGCCCTAGAGCCCCCAGGAGGCCCACAGGCAGGGGGGTCACTAGCTGTGAAGGCGGTGGTGGCCCGTTCTTGAGGGAGAGTTGGACACCTCGCTGTAAAGCCCCTCCAGCTGCAGTGAGACCCTGCCCTGCGGTGAGCTGCAGAGTGGGGGGCAGTGCTGGTGAGAGGGCAGTGGATCCCCAGGGAGCCAGGGACAAGAGCCAGCAGGGGAGGTCCCCTCAGCAAGTGCCCGCTAATAAGTCCAGTTCTGGATGGCTGGCGCACAGTGGGCCATCAACACGTTTGTTTAAAAATGAGTGGATGTGGATCGCAGCTATCAGCAGGAAAGGTAAGACAACACTGTCCCAAGGAAACACTGTGCAGCCAGAGCTAAGAGCCACTGTTCGTGACACCACTGAGGGACCGCAAAGGCCGCGACGCCTCAGAGAACACATCTGCAGTGTGCACAACCCACAAAAGACTTGGACCCGGAAGGTAGAAAGAGGGCCCAGCTAAAGGAACACAGCAGACACCCCAACAGAGAATGGGCTAACACTGGACAGGTGCCACTCAATGACTAACACATGGGGTCTGGTCACCAGGCCGCTGCTCACCAGTGTGACACCACCCACCACCCGCAGGTCAGTGCACAATGCCTCGAGGTCACCTGGCCCCACTGCCAGGTCCCGACCCCTCCTGGCACGTACCAGACGGCGGGGACACACGTGTGCACAGCAGCGCCCTCCCCGTGTCCTCAAGGGTGAACTGGGACATGAAGTGTGCTTTCGCCCCAAGGGAGTGGGAACGCACCCACTCCACCAGCAGCAGTTGGGAACAGTAGTCACACCCCCACTGCCCAGTTCTATTTGTAGAAAGTTCACAAACAGGACAAGCCAATCCAGGGCGTCAGCCACGGAGGCAGCAGCAGAGGTGGCCTTGGGGGCTCCAGGATCCGCGACTATTTCCTGATCTGGAAATGCAAGCCTTGCAAACTTGGCTCGTTCATGACCTTTATGTGATTCTTCAATAAAGATCTTTTGCGACATGAATGGATTTGAAAGATTTAAGAGGGAAAATTGGACTTGGAGAAGGAGAAGGGACTTGTGGGGATTCCCAGAATGCAAGGCAGCAGTCACCACAGCATTTCTGGAGACTATGCCAGTGGAGCAGGACCTCATGTTCTCGTGGCTGGGAAAAGCTGGCCAGTTGGGGTGTCCCTGCAAGCAGGGACCTCTAGTTGGGCCCGTCTGCTCACACTGGTCTGGGCCTGTGGCTGCCTGGAACGAAGCCACTCTGGCCAACGTGGGGGCAGGGTAAGGCATGACCCATGACCACAACTGTTCCTGGTGGACTCTGGACAGGGAAGTGTGGCAGGTCCGCAGCTGGGGAGCTGTAGGGTGGGGCCTGTGCCCTAAGGGGCAGTGACGCCTTTGCCATTAGGCCACACCCAAGCTGTGCTGCTCTGCCTGAGACTCTTGTGGCAGCTGCCGATGAGGTAGCCCCAGGCAGGAGGCTGAGGCCACATGTCGATGGCCTGACTGCCAAGATGGCAGCCCTTGTCCGGGGCTTGCAGGGAGCACCCCAACTGCAGAGCCCAGAAACTGGCCCCACACCAAGACAAAGGACTTGGGGCAGGAAAGGACCTAAGTGCCACTGGCCAGTGCCGTGGTCGCAGCCGGGCCGTGTGCCCAGGACCCAGCCTCTCAGCCTGCCTGGCCAGCCACCACAGCTGCCCACCTGCTGGCCTGAGAGCTCCATACCACGCACTGCACGACCATCTCCAGTAAGCCTGGGGGCAAAGCTGGCTCGTGCCCGGCCCTGCCCTTGGGGGATGGGCAGAGAACAGGGGGTGCCTGACAGGCTCTGTGGGAAATCAGGCCCAGAGCCAGGCCTCGCCAGTGATGGCCCCACAGGGAGCAGCAGGGTAGGGTCACCAGGGCAGGCCGGCCTGTGACAAGGTGCCCCTGGACAGCACCTGTTTCTTTCACAGCCGGTATTTTTAGCACAGGCAGTGTCCCTCCAGCCCTGGCCAGTGAACCACCACCAGCCTCCCAGGGCCGGCCCTCATGGGAGCCATGTGGGACACAGCTGGAGGGGGCACAGGAGCGTCCTGTCCTGGTGGCACCACGGCCTGGGAGCCTCCCTGCTGCCTCCCTGGAGCTCTACGAGTCTGCCCTGTGCTTCAGCATGTCCGTCATGCATGGCACCACACGGAGCTGGGCAGGGCCTCCAGCCATGCCTGAGGCTGCCCCTATGTATTCGCCATAGCAATGGGGCACCTGGCTCCCAGGGCTCAGAAGCCTTGGCACAGCATTCTAGGACCCTCACGACGTGGGCCAGGTGGCTTTCCAGTCTTCTCTGCCACTTCCCTCCACCCGCTTCCCTGCCCGGTCTTTGTCACTGGCATTCCCTGGGCCCAGTACATGGCTGATGGTGCCCTCGTGACATCAGGTCCCTGCTGTCAAAGCTCACTACCTCACCTCACAAGGTCCCACTGGAGTCTGAGCAAAGGGGTGGCAAGTGGGGAACGGACCAGAGTCAGGAGTAGGTAGGCAGCCATGAAACCCAGAAGGGCTAGGGAGGAAGGGAACCCCCATTTCATCAAGCAATTCACCCAGTTATTTCTTTTCTTCCCTTTGCAGAAATGCTGTACTCGGTCATTTTCCTCAGTTTACAGGCAAGGCCCCTGGCTGCCACCCAACCCCCCTCAGAGTCTGTCTCTACAAACGTTTAAAACGTCTCTGAGGCCACCAGGGCGTGAGAACTCGGGCGTCAGACATGCTTTAACAGGATTGCAACTTACCTTAGAACACACACCGGCCTCGTGCCTGCACCCCAGACATTTAGTGGCTATTTCCTGGGTCACAAATGTGCTCAGCCAGCAAGATCTCCTGTTGGAAACCAGCAGCCATTGCGACACAGACCTCAGCAAACCAAACAGGTAGCCAGCCAGCCAGTCTGGGGAAAAATGGTTTTAAAAGGCAGTTTCACACTTTCAGCATTTACCGTCTCAACCAAACAAGTGGACGTGGGTCTGTCCTGTTAGCTGCTCGTTTCCCTTTTCACAAGGAACCTCCAGCTCTTAGGGGGCAGAGCTATTTACAAACCATGCACTGGGATGGTGTACGAGTAAGGTGTTCCCCTATTTGTGACTATTTTATTGGAAGAACTTAAAAAGTCGTACAGATTAAATCACATTTGGCTGGAAGTTGGCAAAATGCCTTTATTCAGAAAAATAAAGTTGCATGAAGCTGTGACGGCAGGCGATACCAGGCAGCCACTCCGCTTCCTCCCTGCACCGGGCTATGCCTGACGATGCTGTTGGCATCAACACCATGTGTGGCACCATCAACAGGCTCCTGTCACATAGCAGAAGTGGACATCCTGGGTGCCCAGGGGTGTGGCCCATAGGGACCGGGTCGAAGCCCTGAGACAGAGCCAAGGAACCCGGACGGGGCCCAGCCCGAGCACACCTGCTGGGAGAGGCCCAAAGGAAGTGCAGGACGGTCACCGCCCAGTCTTGGCCACCCAGATGGAAGCCCTCAGGCGCCCTGCAGACCGCAGTGGCACGGCCCAGTCACTGCACAAGGCCAGTGTCGGGCGGGATGACATTCAGATACTTGTTGCATCTGGACCAACAGGCCAGAGCAGAATGATAGAAGAGGGCGCCTGCCAGGGAGGAACGTTTTTGCCAGGGCTTCCACACGCTTAGGCTGCCTGATCCCCAGTCCCGCTGGTGCCAACAGAAGTCTGTCTGGCACCTGTGCTTATTTCTTCAATTGGCTCCGAACTCAAAGGAAGAAAGACAGGATTATTTATCCCCCCCACCCCCACCACACGCTCAAAACCAAGCAAAACCCCTTGGACAAGGCACATCCGAGTCCACAGGGTGAAAGAGCCAAATCTAGCCCAGCACGCCACAAGCCGCTGCAGAGCTCACCTGTCTAGCCGTGCAGTCCCCGCGCGGCCCGCCCTGAGCCTGGAGCCTTGGGGACGCGCGCTGACCTCGGCGCAAGCCCGGAGCCGTCCAACCCTGTGGCGGCGGGGAGACGCCGAGACGCAGTGAGCCCCTCCGGAAGGGCCGCGCGGCCAGCGCCAGCCCGTCTGCCCGCCGTCTGCACGTGCGTCCCCGGGCCAGCACCCACGACGCCCCGGGCCGCCCCAGGGGCCTGCCTGCGGCCCTGCGGGGCTCCCCGCTCCTGCGCCCTCCGCCCGGAGTGCAGCCGGGGCGCTGACGGCACTGGCTCTGCACACGTCAGAGCGCGCGCGGAGCCCCGGTCACCGGCGCCGGCCGGCGGAGCGAGCGGGCCGCCGGCCCCCACCCCGAACCTGACCCCCGCCTCGCCGCGTCACTCCATTCCCCGTCCTCCGGAAGCCGCCCCGGCCCCGGCCACAGCCGGACCCCTGCGCGGCCTCCGTGCCCGCCTCGACCCCTCCACTTGCCCGGAAGTTTGCGATCCCCCCGGCTGGGCGCGGGGGCTCCGGGGGCCTGCGAGCGCCGAGTCTGTCAGCCAGCCCGCCGGCCAATCGATCGGCCTCGGGACGCGCGGCGGCCGGCCAGCGGGCCCTCGGCTGCTCAGCCACCGCCAGCCAGGCCGCCCGCCGCTGCGTCGCGCCCGAGCCCACCGGCGGAGACGGCCGAAACCCCCCAGCGCTCGGGCTCCCGGGGCCGCCGCGAGGCCTGCCGGGAGTTGTAGTCCGCAGCCCGCCGGCGCCGGGAGTGCGGTGAGGGCCTGAACCACAGCTCCCGGGAGGGCGCGCGGCGGCGCTGACGCAGCGGCTGTAGGGGACGATGCGGCCGGGCGGGTGTGATGGACGGAGCACCGGCCCCGCGCCCCACAGCGATGGGGAGACCCGCCACCCCGGGAACGGTGCGGTCTCGGGCGCGGGCTTGGCTCTGCGCCGCCGCGGAAACAGGGCGCGTTCGTGTCTAACAGCGTGGCATGCACGTCGTCAGAGGGTAGCGGACGGCCTCCCGGGCCTGTCACCACTCCGGGGGCAGCGGGGGCCGAGTGGCGTGCGTCTGTACGGGAAGGGGCCGGGCTCCTCGTCCGGTTGGGTAAGGGGGCACGCGCCCCTAGCCACCGAGGGCCGAGCATGCCCAGGCCGGGACGCGGAACCAGGCGGCTGGCGCCCGTGTGTCCGGCCCCGCCAGCCTTGGGACCAGGCGGCTGCGCCCCTGGGAGACGGGGCCCGCGCCTCTGGAAGTGCGTCAGGGGGCGGGGCGCGTCGCCCTCTCGGCTCTACGTGGCGCAGCTGGGTTCGGAGGTGCGTTCCGTTTCCGTGGAGACAGGCTGTGGGTACCTGGCGTCTGCGGCGGGATTGGCGGGGCCTCGAGGACGCAGAGAAGAGGCGTGATCAGTCAACTCCTATAACGTGATTTGTTGTAAAATCACGTAACGCAGTACAGGGCTTTGATTCACGCAGAACGAGAGATAAAAACACTGTCCCGTGTTCTCCCAGAGACAAATACTTTCATCTCTTCTAGCTTTTCCTCTGACAGGAAGCTCCATGTTTCTAAACCAGAGAACTGCTGGGTTTTATGTATTAACTTAGACATTTCTATGGATGCCTCGATAAGGTCAATGAGAAGTTGGCTCTCGAAACAACCCCCGCCCCCCGCCAGCCCCTAATGGTCACGGTACCTCCCTACCCGTAGGATTAAATCACCTGTCGCTGAATTTCATGACCGTGCTCCCTGCTCCCTGTTACTGCATAAAACCGTGCCTCAATTCTTGTACAATCTTTTTTCTTTTGGGTTAATATTTGCCTGCTATTTTTCTTATGCCTAGATTTTTTACTAACACACAACCAATTTTTTTCAATATCTAATACCTTTGGCACATTCCTATTGATTACGTTTTCCAAAGGTTCAAATACATTCGCTCTATTAGTTTAATACCTGGAGACCTCTCCGCCAGAGTCCTCTGTCCTCCTGTTCCAATCTAGACTGATTGCTTTCTAAGCCCATTGCACAGCTCTGTCATCTGGAGCTTTTCTCTGCTGTCATCATTGTGACTGCCTTTCTCCTATGTTTGGTTCCCCTTTTCCTGGAGCCTGTGCCAACTCCCTTCTTGGTTTACTCTCTCATTTTGCTGAAGTCAGTCCTCTGTAGTAGCTTCCTAGAAAGGGTACATGTCTGAAATGTGTTTATTCTACACTCATATCTGATTGGTAGTTTGGCAGGGTGTAGAATTCTAGGTTGGAAATACTTTTCTTTCAAGATTTTTGAAGTAATAGTGTTTTGCTTTCAGCTTCCAGGGCTATTGTTGAAAAGTCCAAAGCCTTTTTGAGTCCTGATAATTTGTGTTTGTTCTCTAGGAAAGCTTTTAGGATCTTCTCTTTATCCTTGGTGTTCTCAAGTGTCACAATGATATACCTTGGTGTGGACCTTTCACTCATGGTACTATACACACAGTGGTTCTCTTTATCATAAAGGCTCATGTCCATCAGCTTGGGAATTTTTTAAAGAACATTCCCTTATATTTCCTGTGTTCTCTCTTGATGAGATTCCTATTACTCGGATTCTGATGGGGCTTCTTGGATTAATTCTATGTTTTACCTCTTTTACTGGTCGCTATCCTTAAAGTTACCTTCTGTCTTCTGTTGATTTAAGCACTGTGATATTTGATGTATGACAAAAAATACACATTTGCTTTTTTTTTTTTTTTTTTTTTAAGCAGGGCACAGTGGTCCATGCAGGGATCAAACCTGCAACCTTGGTGTTATTAGTACCACGCTCTAACCAACTGAGCTAACCGGCCACCCCCACATTTACTTTTTGACCTCCATTTCTGGCAAAGAGATCCTAAAACCCTTTAATTTCATAAGTGAAAAGAGTCATAAAGTTTATTTTTGATATTCATAATAAAACTCTTTCAACCAGAGTTTGTGTTAAGGTGGTTTTTGAAAAGCCCCTAAGGATGGGCGCTGGTTGCGAGGGGAACCAATCGTGTGATTAGAGGGTTGGAACTCTCAGCCTTACCCTGATTTTCAGGGAGGGCAGAGGGGCTGGAGATTGAGTTCAGTCACCAATGGTCAATGATTCAATCAATCATGCCTGTGTAACAAAGCCTCCATTTAAAAAAAAAAAAAGGATGGGGTTTGGAGAACTTCTGGGTGGGTGAACATGTGGAGAGGTGGAGAGACTGATGTGCTCAGAGAGGGCATGGAAGCTCTGTGCCCCTTCCCCACACCTTGCCCTGTGCGCTTCTTCCATATGCTGTTCCTGAGTGCTATCCTATGATAACAAACTGGTGATCTACTAGGTAAGCTGTTTTTCTGAGTTCTGTGAGCTGCTGTAGAAAATTAATCAAACCTAATGGGGTTATAGGAACCTCCAATTTATAGCCAGTTGATCAGAAACACAGGCAACAAGCTGCAATTGTGATTAGAGTCCAAAGTGTCTATGGGGGTGTGTCTGTCTTGTAGAACTCAGACCTTAACCTGTGGCATCTGTCACTATATCCAAGTAGAATGTCAGGATGGAGTTAAATTGTCTTGTTTGTGAAGAAGCAGAAGTGGTTGGAGAGGTATTACGGGAAAGGTGGTGACAACGGTGTTCCAGAACCAGAGTGGGACATAAGTAATCTTGCTGCTATGGTTCCAAGCTGTAGTCTGAATCAACCTAAATTTTAAGCAGAAGGTGAACTTCTGAGATAGAAAATCAAATACATTTTGAAAGTCAGGATGTGGGATCAAGGAGAGCAGCAATGACCCTGGAACCAACAACAGTGGATGCATGTCACTCCAGTACTAGCAGGATCCTGATTAACTAGGATGCATTGGCTCAAGCTTGTACTGACCAGAGAAGCTTCTGGACAGCAAAGAATGGTAGAACCCCCACTAGAATGATGCCAAATGGACAGGGTATGTCTACAGTGGGATCTGGTGCAAACAATCAAGGGAATTTTCAAAGGAATTCAAACTTTTAATAATATAGCACCAGAATGGGGACTGCATCCCGCACCCCCACTCCGCCTCCTTCAGCTCAGTCATGGACACCACCCACACCAGGCCCAGTGGACATTGTTTCTCCTGAATACAGCAAAGTCAGGACAGCAGGCCATCCACCCTGAGCACAGGCACATACTGAACCAGAATGGCCACACAGCTTCAGTGTGCCACCTGGTAACTCTGCAGTGGGGCCAGTGAGCCAGTTTGACGGTCAAAGCCAGTTTGCTTTTAGTCCATCGCAAGGTAGCCAGGACCTCCAGGACCTTGGGCACTTCCTGAGAATCCAAGAGAAAGGACAGTGTCACTCAGGCGTTGGCAGCATTCACTTACTGTGAAGCAGAAGCCTCCACATTAATACAGAATGGAAGGCTCTTCTAGCAGATTCTTGAAGGTTTTTAACAGATGGGACGTGAAAAGCAGCAAGAAGTTAAAGAAAGAAAGAATGGAACCACAACTTTCACCACTGTCCAAAAAAGAAAAGAAGGCCACAGAAGATGCTGAGAAGATGGTCCTCATTTACCTCAGAGAAGAGGATTTGACAGTGACAAGGATACTGAGAATGTGGAGGCTGCACGCAGTGGAAGTGTCACCGGAAGTCGACGTCTGGCTCCTCAGCAAGAGCAAACGGAACCCCAGATGACTGAAGAAGAGAAGAATATCAAATGGTGTTGCCAACAAAAATGCTTATGACTGAAACTCTGCTGGTGTCACAGATGAAGACATCTATTATGTAGCCGAAGATGAACAGCAGAAGCCAACAGCTGGCAGTCGGGCACTGGCTTCCCTCGGGGGACAGACAGTGCAGATGACAGGAGACAGGCTCTGAGTATGACACGGCTGAGGAGGAATCACAGCACCAAGAAGAGCAGCAGCTGGTCCATGATAAAATGAGGGAAGAAGAAAGCCACAAACAGAAAGGGTGGCAAATGCAAAGAGCTGATCCATGAAGTACAAAACAGTTGGTCGCTGCCAAAAGTACGAGAAGCAGACAGAGATGTGGTCACTGAGATAAACAGCGCCGGAGGAGATGGCACTGGTTTTAGAGCCGAAAAGGAGCACAGAGGACTGGAGCTACGTCCTGGGCATCGTTCTCACCCCTTTACTTGTGCTTTCACACCTAAGCCTTGCTCAACCCAACAAGCCAGATGGTACTGTCAGTCCCGTGTCACAGGTAAGGACACTGAGAAGTGGGGCTGAGGGACGTGGCTGGGGTCAGGTGTGGGAGAGAACTGAGTGTCCAGGGCCTTGGACACAGGACCACACTGTCCCAGGGGAGGTGTGAGTTCAGACTCCCAGCCAGACTTCTGTTCAGGCCTGAGTCTCACACACCTTTCCCGGAAACGTGTCTCTGGGACCTGAAAAGTGAAAGTAATGAGGGGTACTCGCCCAACCAGACGGTAAAGTGTCTTCAGACCCAAGAATTAATAATTAAAATGGTATGGAACAGAGCAGAACCCAGAGACACTGTATGGAATTTATGTGGGGTCCTGGCGGTGTCACAGATCCTCGGGGGCAAGGGGGCCATTTAACACATGAAGTTGAGTCTCAAGCTTGTGCCTTACATTGCAACACACCCCAAGTTGATCAAAATTAGACATAGAATAAATAAAACCACGAAAGCCTCAGGGCGGCAAAGACTTACTAAGCACGACCCCAAACCCAGGCCTGATGACGGACGACACATGGTACCGTACAAAGGAAAGCGTGTTTGCCTGGCAGAACCATTACAGGCAAAGCCAAAGTCCAGAAACTGGGCGAACTACCTATTTGCAACTTACAGACAAAAGGCGGAGGCAACACAAGTGGGTAAGAAAAACAGAAAATGAGCCAAGGGCACAAAAAGGACAGGGAAAGAAAGGTTAAAGACGTGTAAGTTCATGTGTTTTTTTTAAGGCAAGAACCCCCAGGACGTTTCTGAAACGGGAGAGGACGGAAGGGGAACTGGCCCCAGAACCCTGGGCGGTGCTGGCCCGGGAGTCGCGGCCGCCCGCAGCAGTACCCCGCGCGTCCGGCAGGTGGCGGTCGCCGTCTGTCCGCAGCCGCGCGCCGCGCGCCCCCTGCCGGACGCCACCTGAACGCCAGGCTGCGGAACCCAGCGACCGGGACAGGGCACTTCTGCGCACGTGCAGAAAGTGTGTTGGAGGACAGTGTTTGCAGCAATGTGTGTGATATCAAAACACGGAAAGCAAAGCTTGTCCATCTACGGGTGCTGCCACCCAGCTTCACGTGCGTTTCTAAGGCATATCGTTAAGGAGAAAAGGCGAGAGGGGAGAGCATCTGGTGTGCTCTTACTGTAAACGCGGAGACGCTATACACCCGCATCTGCCGATGTCCACAACTGCCTGTGGAAGAAAACACGTTGCTGACGACGGGGTGAGGGGGGACCGAGGAGGCGAGAGACGGTCACCTAACACATTTTTCTCACGTCGTGCTTGTGAGCCAGATTTTGCCCCTGCTAAAAAAAAAAAAAAAAAATCAGGTGATGAAATAAACCAACGATTCGAGAGCAGAGTGCCATTTTCAGCAACGAGGTGATTCGATCACTTGAAAGACCTTGTCAAGGAAACAGTGGAAAATCTGTATAAAATCTAGAAAGCGTCATTTCAAATGCATGACTGAGCAGAGAGAACCCTACAGAGGCAGAGAGAAACCCAAAATGCAGTAAAAGCTGGCCGGCGGCTGACAGGAAGAGGGGAGGAAGGAGGAGCCCGGCCCAGGACATCCTGGAGGAATTCTGTATCCTTTCCCACTTCTCCCTGCGCCCGGGCTAACATTTTAAATAACTAAATGACACGTGAATGGATTCTGCTTGTTCCCACTGGTCATACATGTGCCTGGGCATGGCCATGCGCACTGCGGCTCCGCAGAGGAACTGGGGACCCGCGCGAACAGAGCAGACAAGTGTCCCTGGGGCTGACCTGCAAGTGTCGCTGGGGGTGTAATGCTAACAACACGCGTTCAAAAGAAGCTGGACCGCGTCAGCGTGAATGGAAACAGACTTCCAACTCTAAACCACAGATTCAGCATAACTTTTTGCACGAAGGAAGAAGAAGGAAATTCCAGAGATTTTTTTTCTGGTTTCACAAAGAACTCACACAGGTGCCCTTCAGAAAGGCAAGGTGTCAGTTTGGATGGCATTTACCAGGGCAAGATGTGCCCCATGACACACCCAATCGCAGGGCTGAGTTGGAGGTGATGGGTTCCACTCTCCAAGGCCCTGGTTTCTCCATGCCGACAGGTGGGACAGACACTGAATGTTCTGGACTTTCTGAGGATGCAGGGACGGATGAAATCGTACCCTCCCCACCCCTCCAGTGTCCCTGCAGGCCCAGAAGCGGGAACTTACCTGCTGACCTTCTAGAAAGACTGGCCCACAGAGCTCAGATTTCCCAAGGATCAGGGAAGGGTAGAGTAGAATTTTTCCTAACAAGAATGGGACATGGAACGTGTGAAGCTTTTTTTTCTCATTAGGAATGAAAGACACGATACAATCACAAATGCAGGGGGAATGAGGGCAATGCACATTTTCATGCCAATACATGTGAACATTAGACAAACAGAAAATTTCCCAGGGAATCTGAGTAGATTTAAGTCAGTAAACTGGCCTGAGATGAGGTGGGTTGGGGTCAGGTGGACAGGGCCAGCACAGCCACTGGCTGATGCACTGACGCCAGGCTGCCCAGCAAGGCCCAGCCCTTGTCCTCCCTCCTGATGTCCCTGGCCACCACCAGCACCATAGGAGTCTTTGTACAAAAGCAGAAAAGAGGCAGATGGAACTGGGTGGTGGGTGACTTTGCACGCGTGCCTTCGCACTGATCCCTGAAAATGACACAGGCGAATTCTACTCTCTACTCGCCATACTCTTTGCTCAGCCGAAGGCATTTTAGGCAAAAGCCACCTCTTGCTGAGGTCTGTCCTAACCAGTCCTGGGAGGAGGGCGGGAAGGTTGGGAGCCACAGAGGGACCCACCGGCGAGCCCTGCAGGTCCCTCCACTTCCTGGTTCCCTCCACAGGGTGTTGGGTCAACAGAAGCCCCCTGAGTGGGACCTGGCTTCATGTCTTAGCTCACGGACCCTCTGAGCCTCAGTTTCCCCCTCTGCACTGGGTGCAATCAGTCTGTTCACCCAGCTGGTGGTCAAATGGCCCTTTGTACCCAACTTTTATCCCCTTGAACTGTCGGCTCTTGGCTTGTCTACACTAGGGAGTGAAGGTGGAGGAGTCCCAAGCCAGGCTCACGTTCCTGTGTGACCTGGGACCCTTGAGGCATGGGCTCCTTTCCTAAAGGTCCACAAAGCACTGTGCTCTGACCTGCCCAGGTCTGACAGAGCCACTGGAACCCAGAGAAGCTGTCCAAACCCACACTCAGAACTGAGCAAGCCACGGGGATCCTGGGCCAGGACCTGTCTGTCCTTGATCTGTAGGTGAGAAAACAGGTGGAGACAACCTGATGGTGGGGACAGCCTGGGTAGGAGCGGGGACTACAGGGGTTCTGTGGGTGGCAGTGGCCTGCGGGCTCTGGGCCAGGCCTGGATGGCTGTAGCAAAGGCACAGGCAGTAGTCGGGGTGCAGAGAGGACAAAGAACATGGATGCTTCCAGGGACAGTCTTTTTAATTAGTCTGGTGCCTCCAAGCTGGAGAAGTCAAGACAGTCTGATACTGATTTTTCTGGCAGCTTCTATTTATGGTCATGATATAAAGTTTCCTTTTAAAAAACATTCTTTAAGTGAAAAAGTGAATAGACTTAGAGAAAACATTAAATAAAGATACAACGGAAAAAAAAAAAAAAGATACAACGGGTACCTGCTTGTGACGATCACCGCCTGCCCTTATTGTAGGTGCAGAAATGACAGCAGCAACACGTGCTCCCGCAGACACATCAGCCCTCATACTTCGGGCAGCGGAGCCTCTCAGGGCTGGTGGACCCAGCATCGCTGGACTGTCTGTGGGGCCAGGAGACCTGGCTGAATCCTTCCTCGCAGGCTGTGGCTGGAGGCAGCTGGGGCTCCTGTGCCTCCAAACAGCCGAGCCCTGGGACTCTATAGGACTAGAGAAAGAGTCCCCATGGCCGTTGGCAGGGGCAGCTGCAGAGGTGTGCATGGGTACCGACATGGGATGAAGAGTGGGGGGGTCCCTCATGGTCTCTGGGGACAGTTCCTTTGCTTCATGGACCCAGAACCCTCAGGTGGGAAGTGGGGTTTCTCACATATGCCCTCCCGTCTTGATCCCAGGGGATCCCACACAGGGACGTTTGGGGCACAGCGCTCCCCCACCATCCAAGGTAGGCAAGATTCCCTGGACAGAGGAAATACCCAGGGAGGGGGCAGCAGAGCCCTCAGCCCCACGCTGGCCCTTCCAACCCACCAGGAGGCACCCTGACCAGGAAAAGCTAAGCATAGCTGAGCCCCCAGCCCCAGAACAGGCTCAGCACGTCCACACCAGACTTCCCAGGGAGGTGTCAGGCTGGATCGAACTGGCTTTCCAACAGCTGGATGCACAAAGCCCTGAACGGGTCCTCTCTTCTCTCTGGACTGGGTTGGTGGATGTGTCACACAGCTGATCTCAGGCCACAGGTGCCATGGCATTGAAGACGTGGGCCACTGGAGAGCATGGGGCCCCTCCATGGACTGTCACCTGCCCCTGTTCTGCCCAACCCCCTGTCCCTGTCCCTCAGGCTGCCACTAGAACCCATGTGAGGAAGCTGGCCTACACTCTGGGGGGTGGGGGTTTGGGGTGGGGACATGGGGGTCCCCAGATCACCATCCCTTTCTGTTTGCCTGGGGGACCTCCTGAGTCCCCCATGAAGCCAGGACAGGGGATGAGCCCAGGGCCCTCTCTGCCTGGGGGAAGGGAGAAGCCAGGGGCAGGGCCAAGCAGGGCCCCTCTTCAAACCTTCACCTCCAGGGTAGATGCAGAGGCCTGGAAACTAGCTCAGGGTTCCAACAAGCTGCAGAGACCTGGTGTTGGGGTCAGGGCCTTCCAGGCCAGGTAATGAGGTGTGCTGGGCCTGGGTGGGGATTGACCTGGAACCTGAAGGCTTCAGTAGAGGCTTTCAGATCCGGCACTGATCAGGAATTAGTGAAGCTGGCTATGGGGGCAGGGGTGTGCGGGGACAAGGCTGTCCAGAGACAAGGCTGTCCAGAGGCTGGGGACCGAGAACTCAGTGAGCACTGCAGCCCACCTAGCCCCTCCTCTCCCTCTCCCAAGTGAGCACAACACCTGCAAGCTTACAGCTGCTATTCCCCGCCCGCCCCCCAGCCCCAGTTTGGTCCCTGAACGGGATATTATCCTGCTTCTTGTCGTCAGGTCAGGCAGGCCTGGAGGAGTGTCCTGAATGCTCGGAGGTCTAGGCAGGAATGGCATTGAAGGGCTGGGGTCTTGGGGCCAGTCCTGAAGAGTGGGAGAAAGTGTGTGTCCCTCCCCAGGTGGCGCAGCAGGTGGGCTTGTGGGGGGCTGTTCCCTTGGTCCAGCCCTGACCCCCTGCCCGGCCCATGGAGAGAGCTACCCCAGGGATTGAGCAGAGGGTGGTCCGCCCCGTGGCTGCTTCTTTTGTATGAAGAGTGAAAAAGTTTTCACCAAAGGAAGCCTGGGGCGCAGCGCCCCTCCCAGGTCGGCGCTGTCCAACTCTAAAGGGGCAGAAGCCCTGAGGGAGAAGGGAAGTTTCGGTCCTCGCCGCCTCCTAGTCAGGGCGGGTGGGACCCTTACTTTAGGTCCCCACCGCGAGTTTGGGATGGGGCAGCCTGACCCGTGGCCCAGCGCGCTGCAGGCCGCTGCCCACCCTCCCCATTCAGAGGCACGGCGTCCCCGACTGGCTTGGCTTGGGGCAGTCGCGGAGTTGCCCTGGGGGCCACGACCCGGACCACAGCCCACCGGAAAGCCTCGGAAATCCTGGCGGGGCCAGGATCCGAAGTACGCTCACACGGCGAGAAACAGAGGGGCAGGTGGACCTGCACGGTGCCCGCCCCAGCCGCGCGGCCAGGGACCGGGGTCGCGCCTCCATCGCCCCGCCTTCTCTCCCGAGACCCTCCCTCCAGGGACCTGCAGGCCGCGGCCCCGCAAGGGTTAAGGGGGCGGGGCGAGGAGAGGCCCCGCCCCCGCCGCCACCGCGCCGGGTCGGAACGCGCTCCGGGCGCGGAGGCGAGTCGGAGCCGGCGGCGGCGGAGGGCGCGGCGCGGCGGGCGAGCGCGGGGAGCCGCGGCGCGGCCCGCGTGACCCTCCGCCCGCGCCCGTGCGCCCGCGAGCCCGCGCCCCGCCACGCCCGGCCGAGCCGCAGGATGCGCGCCCCGCCGCTGCTGCTGCTGCTGGCCGCCTGCGCGCCGCCGCCCTGCGCCGCGGCTGCCCCGACGCCGCCGGGCTGGGAGCCGGCAGCCGACGCGCCCTGGTGCCCCTACAAGGTGCTGCCCGAGGGCCCCGAGGCGGGCGGCGGGCGCCTGTGCTTCCGCAGCCCCGCGCGCGGCTTCCGCTGCCAGGCGCCCGGCTGCGCGGTGCACGCCTCGGCCGGCCACCTGCTGCGCGCCAGCGTCCTGCGCAACCGCAGCGTGCTGCTGCAGTGGCGCCTGCCGCCGGCCGAGGCGCGCCGCGTGCGCGCCTTCGCGCTCAACTGCTCGTGGCGCGGCGCCTACACGCGCTTCCCGTGCGAGCGCGTGCTGCTGGGCGCCTCCTGCCGCGACTACCTGCTGCCCGACGTGCACGACGGCGTGCGCTACCGCCTGTGCCTGCAGCCGCTGCCGCTGCGCGCCGATCCCGCCGCCCCGGAGTCCTCCGGGCCCACCGAGTGCGTGGAGTTCGCCGCTGAGCCTGCCGGCATGCGGGAGATCGTGGTGGCCATGACGGCGGTAGGCGGCTCCATCTGCGTCATGCTCGTGGTCATCTGCCTGCTGGTGGCCTACATCACCGAGAATCTCATGCACCCGGCCTTCGGGCGTCCGGGCCTGCGCAGGCAGCCCTGAAGCTGGAGGCGGCCGGTCACCGGGGCTCTGTCTGCGGACAGGTGTGCGGGAGGCCCCAGGCCCCCCTCCCCTGCCCGCTCTCCCCTCCTCGCTCCTGCTCCTTCCTTAGAATCTTCACGCAGGGCCCGCTGGAGATGGACAGCGTACTGGCGGCTGGCGGCAGGGCCTTGGAGTCATCGCACTACCCTTCAAGCCGGGCCTCCACCTCCCAGAATCCAGCTCAGGACTGGCCTTTGGACCTGGGCAGGGGTGCCAGCCGAATCCAGGGCTCTTCCTGCTCTCCAGAGGCCTTTATAGAGGCCGCCAGGACATAGAGCCCCTTCTAGCAAGAGCCATCGGCGAAGCACCCCGGGGTCATCACCCTGCACCTCCAGCCTGTGCCAAGTTGGAAGCCCAGGCAGGCTCTCGTCATTGCTTGGTCACTGTGCGCTTTGCTAGCTTGAGGCCCCCTTGGAGCTTGTCCTCTCCCCACCCGTCCCAGTGGGCTTAGGTTAGCTTCGTGCCTTAGTATATCGGGCCCACTGCAGGTGCCAGCAACCTGTCCGTTGCTGTCCAAGGGGGTCTGTGGCCCTGAGACTGGCCAGAGCCCCCTGGAATCCCCTTCAAGCTTTGCAGGAGTGACAGTAGGCAGCGACCTGTGATGTGTCTCGACGTGGGTGTCTGACAAGTTGGGAGTCGTGTTGTAGTACAGGCAGAGCCTGGTGTCCAGCTGCCCCAGGGGTGAGTGTCGTCTGACCTTGGGGGAAGCTGGCGGTTCTCCAGGCCCCCCCTTACTTTGGGTGTGCTGTCTCTGTTGAGGGCTTTTCACGGCAAGTGGGGGCAGGGGGCTGGGAAGAGGGAGCCTGGTCTGAAAGGGCAGTGTTGGGTCCAGAGGGCAGCACAGATGCCAGCCTTGCCCAGGTGGACCTTCCACTGTGGTCTCCATTCCAAGCCTCAACCACAGCATGAAGGACAGCACCCCTCCCCGCTCCCTGTGCAGGGGGCCAGGAGCCAGGATCTGCCAGTGATGCTGCCCAGCACCCATTGTGGACTGAGCTTGGCCTTGTCTCTCCCCAGGCAGACCTAAGTACCCCTGGCCAAGGTTGCTTCCTGCGCTGACCGCCTGGTGATGCCCAGCGCCGAGAGGGGTGGGGCCTGCCAGCTCCCCTGAGCTCCTGACTGACCACCCTGGACCCAGCTATCTGGAGTCACTGTGGCTAACCCCTCCCACCCTCACCCCAGCAACTCCAGGCCCTTGCTGGTATCCCCCGCAGCGTCTGCTCCCTACCTCTGTCTGCTCTGCGCGCCCTGGTGTGACGCTGGTCAGGCGTGAGCCTGGTGTCAGTGTCTCAATGTCCATCGTTCTTAGACTACAACCACCGTCTGTGTGCTTATTTGGGAGGTGGGAGCGAGGGGTGCCACTGGGGGAGGGCACAGGGGTGGGCCCCTTCCTCTCCAGCTCCCCCAGCGTCCTCGAGTGAGCATTAGCCTGGACCATTTGTGCGGTCAGGTGGGGCCAGCCCCCGTGGGTGCACAGGAACCCTGCCCTTGCAGTCTGTGGCAGAGAGGTGAGGTGTCCTGGTACTGGGCTGCCCGTCCTTAGACCTTGGGAAAGCATCTTCTGGGCTTGCTGTGTGTGGGTGGGGGGTGGGGGGAGGATGTCACCTGCTGCAGTTAGAAATAGCACCGTCTCACTGGTGAACCACTTGAGCGGTGACAAGCAGCAATTAGGCTGCTCCATGCAGTGCTAGAGCTGGGGTTGGGGGGACAGGGTAACAGTAGGGCTCCTGTGTGTGTCTGGTACTAGATCACCACCCACCCTCCCGATGGGCCTTCCCCCACCAAGCTGTCCTTGAGATTCTGGAGCCGGGGGTGACCCTGACAGCAAAAACAGAAGGTGGGGGCAGGCTCTGGAGTGACTCACCCTCTGCAGGGAGGGGGAGGGGTGCTGCCATGCGTCTGGACAGCTGGGGCCGGAGTGGGAGGGGTTCTCCTTCCAGCAGCCAGATGGGATGCCATCTGCCTGGGGCCCTGTGCCTTGCTGCCACCCCAGGCCACGTGTGAAGGGCACTCAGGTGTCTCCCACAGGATGCAAGTGGGAGCCCCTGGTAGCCCCCATCTGAGGCTCCCTGCTCTGCCCTCTAGCTGCAGGGCACAGCTGGGTTCCAGAGCTGGGGCCAGCTTGAGGGTTCCTGAGGCCTGCCCTCCTGCCACCTGACTTGGGAGCCAGTTATGGGCCAGAGGCACAGGCCCATCCTGTCAGCCCACAGAGAGAGAGGCTGGTCAGCACTGACCCACAGCCTCCAGAGAAGCCTTTTCAGGGCTCTGTGTCAGGGGTTCCTCGGGGGCCCAGAGTCCAGCGTGTGAGCCTGGCCTGGGAACAGGCCTACACCTGCTGTCCAGCACTTCTACTTGTGAGCTCCAGTCTCCCTGACAAACTGCTCCTCTTGCATGTCCCCACCATCCTTCCAGGGCACGGGACACACAGGCTCCTCCCCCAGCCCCTCCCGGTAGGGACTGCACCTGTCCAGCCTCCCTGCCCCCTTCTCCCTGATGGAGGCCTCTGCTCTTCTGGTGGCCACGCCCACTTGGGACTGCACTGTGGTGACCTGCCACTCTCCTCTAACACTTCAAGGACTTCCCTGTGTCCTGGAAGGGTGCAGAGGCCTCGTTAGGAGTGGAGGGCTGAAGACACTGAAGTTAGCCATTTTGTGATGCAGACTAGAGGTAACTGCTCTGGTTCCGAGACACGGAAGGTGCCTGGGTTGTCATCCTGGCCCCGTTTCCTCCGCCATCACATTAACAGGACCTAATGCACCGGTCTGCCGCGAAGCTTACCTGAGATCAGCAGGTAGGTGAATAAACCTACAGCCCATGTCACAGTGTGAAGTACCCCCCAGCCCAGTATCCCAGGACCTCATCCCCAGCCTGGCCTTGCTTGAGCTCCAGACGTGGGGCCCTCCTTGAAATGCCCACTACAAAGGCTTCTGTGTGCAAAACGGAGCTCTGGACTCCTGCTCCCCCCAAACCTGACCCATAGCACATACTCCTCACCAACAGCATGCCCCACAGTCACTGTGACCCGGGCCAAGTGCCCCCATGTGACCGCCTCTGGGCCCCAGCAGTGATCCCAGGGTACAGGATACAGACCAGCCTGCCCCTCCCCAGACCCCATAGCTGCTTGGGCAGGGCTCTGGGCCCACTGGGTGGCCATTCAAGTCTCAAAGGAGACCTCGCACTCCCAGGGGCTGCTAAGCTGGGAGTGGGAGGGGTGTGGGGACAAGAAGGGCAGCAGGCAGAACCCAGGGCAAACGGAACATTTCTCAGTGCAGCTGGGGTGGAGCTGGCATTTCCCTCGTGCTCTGAAGATTGGGGGTCAGGGCTGTTGGTTTGGTCTTCAGGGACAGCTGGGGAACTGCTGGGGACCCTGGTCTGGACTTCAGCCTGAGTGTAGAGGGAGTACGGGCACCCAGAGCCACCCCGGCCTTACCACCTCTCTGGGACTGGGTGTGTGCCCTCAGTGAGCATTGGCAGACGGGGAGTGGTGGCCCCATTCTAGGGAGGGGGTCAGGCCCCACTTTCTGAAGGTGGGGTGTGCGAGACCCACCCACATGGTCCTCACTCCCAGGTTTTCCTCCTTCAGAAATCTGTTCTAAATTGTGTCAGCAGTCTTAAAATCCTCATTATTTTCCAATCATCTCAGTAAAAATTTCCCCCATTTCTGATGCACGTTGTTCTTTCGTCAATTTTACCATTTTTCTAGCTTCATTTAGCTTGTGATGAAATACCAGTTCAAGGATCTTGTCTGCTTTCTGGGCACGTCTTTCTGGTGTGCCTTCTTTATCTGTAGGGATGTTACGATTTCTAATTCCCTTTTTTTCTGATGCTGAATCCGAGGGGTTCGATCCCTAGTCTGTTCTGTGGGTCAAAACGCAGACCAGTCCTGGGGCTCTCGGGAGCCCTCTAACTCCGGGCTCTGCTGTGTGCAGCGTTGCTCCAAGGCCTCGGTATCTGGAACCTGTGACCCACTCCCACCTGAGTGTCCCGGTGCCAGCACTTCTCCCTGCGCCAGTTCCATCCCCACCCCCCGCTCGGAGCCCCCCTGCATCCGTCTCGTTTTTTCCATTGATCTCCCTGCTGTTCATCTTCTGGTGTTTGTCTTCACTGGACACCATGTCTTTGAGATTTATCCGTGTTGCCATGTTCATCGTTTCTGTCCCTTGCACAGGATTCCCAGTGTGTCCTCCACCACATGCACTTGTCCTCACCCCTCACCACAGGGAAGAGCACTCGGGCTGCAGTATTGTCACAGTGTTTCCATGGAGATCCTCCTCCTCCTCCTCAGGGACCGTGTGGTATTTGTCTCGGTGAGGGAGTCAGCTTCTCCACTATTGTCCGCTTGTTCTTAATGAGAGCAGTTAGTGCTCCCGCCAGCTGTGCCCATGGGTTTTCTTTCCTGATTTCTCATGAAGATTGTGTCTCATTCAGTTCTCTAGCTCACCCATCCATTGGCAGTGTAGCAGAAAGCCGGTTTTATCTGAATTTGCTTTCTTCTGGCTACAGAGAGGATGGACATCACTTACTAGGCTTATCGGCCATTTTCGTTACCCATGTGCACAGCTTATTCCTACTCTTGCTACAGTTTCCCAAGGCTGTGGCTTTCCTCTTCATTTTCAAGACTCCTAAAGATAGTCTAGACCAGCAGGACTGTCTGGAATTGTGGGAATGTCCTTTATCTATGCTGTTAGTTTACTCAGGCTGCGGTCACAAATTACCACAAAGCAAGGGGCTTAAAACAACAGGATTGTGCTAACGGTCGGCGGTCGGCGGGGCGGTTCCTTCTGGAGGCTCCACAGGAAAGTGTTTCACACCTCTCTCCAGCTTCCGGTGCTGCTGACCATCCTTGGGTTCCTGGCGTGTGGACCCATCAGTCCAGTCTCCAAAGAGGCGTGTCACATGGCCTTGTCCTCTCTGTCTCCTCTGTGTCCGAATGTCCTTTCTCTTATGAAGACACCACTCACTGGTTCTGGGCCCACTCTATCCCATTACGACCTCATCTTAATTTGATCACGTCTGCGGAGACCCTTTATCCAAATAGGGTCACCTTCACTGGTGCTGGGAGGTGGGGCAGGCGTTTGTAGTCTTTGGGTGAACACAATGCAATCCAGTGGACATTCGTCATTGTGGGTTCTGAGGACTTGAAACAGGGCTGGGGTGACTGAGAAAGATTCTACATTTTAACATCAGTAGCCACAGGTGTGTGGGGTGCTGCGTTGAACAGCACAGCTCTGGACACGTGCCTCCGACGTCTCAGATGCTGCAAATATTTTCTCTGGTGCCGTTACCATTGTCAACAGTGTCCTTTGTTGAAAAGAAACCCTTGCTTTTGATGACATCAGACCTATTATTTTTTCTGTATGTTGCATCGTTTTGGTGTGAAGTGATCCCTACACACCCAAAGAATACAAAAATATTTCCCTACATCTTTTTATTGGCGCTTTGATTTTACCTTTGATATTTGTATCTCTGATCTATCTAGAGGTCATCTTTGTATATGGTGTCAGGTAGGGATCCAGCTTTTATGTCCTTACACTGAACCAACTCTCCCAACCCAGTCTGCACAAACAATCCATCCGTTTCCAGCACGTGGCTACGACTGCTCAAGCTTACTGCCTGGTTTTCAGGATGTGGAGCGGGGGTGGGGGGACTCAGGCAAAGCCCAGGGGTCTCCCTGAGTTGACTGGATGAGTGTGGGCAGCTAGGGAGATAGCTTAAGTGCACAGGGCAGAAGAGTGAGGACACACAGATCTGTAGCTTAAAATCTTAGCGGTCTTACTTCCAGGTGGCTCATCTACGGTACGACCAGGCTTACTGGCCGAATTAATCAAATTTAATTCGGCCAATGGAAGTTCCAATGGAGTTCCATTCCATCCTGGGCCTTTGAACTAGATGGGAAAGGGCTCAGTTCAGCCTTTAGTAAACACAGAGGTAAAGGCTACCTCAGCAGAGTCAGCATCTGAGAGAAGGCCAGAAATTTCCTTAAAGACAGTCTGAAGCTGTCTTTGTGATAGTTGTGGGCAGATGTATCACATTTTTGTGAGCAAGTCTGAATTGTGTAGTAATCAACAGCCTTTGGAAAGGGAACCATAATTGCTCAGTGGAGACCTCCAGCAGGTTTTCTAGCATCTTGCCAAAAATCAGGTTTGTTTTCACTGTGTCGCTTTCAGGATGTTCCCATCAGGCCAATCTCCTCCAGGTCGGAGCCCACCTTCATCGATCAGCGTAAGAACTGGCTGACATAAAGCAGAAAGCCAGGCATGTAGGTCTGAGTAACTGTGTGCCACTCCTCAGCAATCTGCAGGTTCTCAGTCACCTATGGAATTGTCTGACTGTGGCTCACACTTCAGCTTTAATCCAGGGGACACATGAAACTTGGGGTCTAATAGGATGTCCTGAGGACATAACTCTAAAGGGACAGGTACTGATTGGTTCAGAGGAGGGCATGAGAGAAGGCTCAGAGGGGCCAGAAGCTGGAGTGGAAGTCAGCCTGTTGGGGAGGGGGTGCCTGAGGCCAGGGAGTGAGTGTGTGTGTGTGTGCGCGCGCGTGCGCGCGCGCACCTGGGGGAGGGGGGTTGAGCCAGCACCAGTGGAGAGGAGCATGAGGGTTCTGTGGCCGTCCTGTCTCCTTTAACAAATCGTTAGCCTCAGTTAATCCTAAAACTTTGTTTTGCAAAGAGGCAACTTCAGGTCCCTGGTAACATGTGGAAGCCTCAAAATATCATTCAAAATAGGTGTTCTGTTTAATTTCAGAGCTGTGATTGTCCAATGTGTTTTTTTGTTTTTGTTTTGTTTTGTTTTAATTAGCCCAATGTGGCTTTAAGGAAGGTAAGTTTGGGGATCTCAGAGGTTCCCCATAAAGGCCACCGACAGTCTAAATCACTTTTGGTCACATCAGTCCATTTAGCTAAAGATGCATGAGGAGGGACCATGGTCAGAGTCCCTGAAGAAGGGACACCCTGAAAATATTCAGGTACCTGAGCCCCATTTTCAGAGGCTTTTCTTTAGAGCAACAGGCCCAGATGCCCTAAAACAGCTCAAGGCTCAGTACCAGTGAGTCTCCTCTAAGACAGCTTGGTCAAGGAAGGGTCCCCGACAGCTGACTGCCAGCTCTGGGAGGGACAGGCTGCTCTGGAAAGAGCCTGGTGTTAGTGTGCACAGACCCAGGGGAAGCCCAAAGACTGAAAACCAACCTCCATACGCGGAGGGCAGGGGAAGACCCCAGGAAGAGTCTGCCAGTCCAGTCTGGTAACTGGGGAAGTTTATCAAGGGAAACTTACACACGGGGCACATCCTGGGTGAAGGGACCCTCGCACCACTAGGCAGGCACCAGAGGATTACAGAGGGTGACACAAGACAGTTACATGTGCCAGTACGTGACTACTCCCAGGTGCAGGTAATGGCTTTAACATAGTTGACCAGCTCGGGACAACGGAACATTCCAGGACCCAGGACAGAGCAGGTGGCAGGGGAGGGATACTGGTTTGTCGCAGAACAAACTTTGATTACGATCAGACAGTCTCCAGAGAAGCAAATCCTCTCCCCTCTGGGTGGGGTCCAGCTCGAGGGTCAGGCATAGGTCAGTCTTGGAGCAGTCTCCCCTCCACACCTGGAAAATGGCTGAGTGACAGTTGCAATGGGACAGTCTGGTTCCAGACAAATCAGACTGACGTCTAGCACAAATTTCGGGTTCCCAAAGAACCAAGTCAGCTGCTACAAGGGCTCGAGCCAATGTCAAAGGGGAGCTTCCAAAAAAGATTTCACAAGCAAACAAGGCCTTTTAACAAAAAATAGGGGGGGGGGAAACAACCCTGAAAACTCTGAACAGATCCCGAATAAAGCCTGGAGAGCGTCAGAACACAAGCAGAAGCTGGGGTTCGGGAGAAAACTCACCGTTACCTCCCGAGCCAGCCGGGGAGAAAGGCAGCCGTCGCAGGCGGCTCTGCGGGCGCCACGCCCGTCTGCCCCGGAGCCCGGGAGCCCGGGAGCCCGGGGGGTCTTCTCCGGATGCCCGACGAGCCCCACGGTGCCGACTACGGACAAAAAGCCCACAAGGTGTACCGTCCGCAGAAGGGATTTATTCGGGGAAAGGGAAGACTCAAGTCCCGCACGGGCAGCCAGGGCCGAGCGGCCGGCCCCCGACGACGCGGTCCCGGGACGGGAGGGGCCCCAGCGCCACGCCGCAGCCCGCGCTCTCCGCGCCGGCTCCTCCCCAGGGGGTCCCCACCGCGGCCTCGGTTCAGGCCGTCACTGAGTTGACACCCGACACCCCTTACGCCTCCTTCCTAACCGTCTGCAAATACGTTCGTAACTTCGTTTACACGTCAAACTTGGCCGGGTTTTCACAGGCGAGCGGTGTGCGGACGTCAGCGCGGGCCTGCGGGCTCTCGGACCCGCCGAGGGTGAGCGCGACGCGGGTCGCGGCCGGAGCGAGGACCCCGGGCCCCACGGGCCTAAGGAGCGCGCAGCGCCGCCCTGGGTCGCGCGACCGCCGTCTCCAACGCCTACCTGGCGGCGCGGCGTCACTCCCGGCGACGACGGCGGGACGTTTGGGACACAAGGGCGCCGAGCCGGAGCGTCACTGCCGGCGAGAGCCCTGGGCGTGGTGACGTCACACGCCGGCGCCAGCCTCGGCCGCGCACGCGCGGAGCAGCGGCGCGCTCGCCGCCGGCGCCCGCGGGGTGAGCCTCCCTCCGCCCGCGGCCGGGCGCGCGGGGCCCGCGCGGGGCGACCGTCGGGACGCCGCGCACACGCCTGCCCTGCGCGTCCCGACGCTGACGTCGCCGGCGCCGCCGCTGCGCGTCCCGACTTCCGGGCGTCGCGGCCGCCATCTTGGTTGTGCGGAAGCGCCGCGGCCGGTGGGAGCCTCGAAGCTGGAGAGTGTGGACGGTGCGGCCGCTATGCCGTCGTCGCCGCTGCGGGTGGCGGTGGTGTGCTCGAGCAACCAGAACCGGAGCATGGAGGCGCACAACATCCTCAGGTAGTGGGGCTCGGCCCTGCCGGCGCTCTCCGTCGCACGCCGGCCCGGCGGCCGCCCCGCCGGCGCCCGCCTCCCCGGCCTGAGCTGGGCAGCGGCGGCCGCGCTTCCCGGACCCCCGCCCCGCGAGTCGGACGCCGGCGGCCGGGAGGATGGTACGGGGCTGCCGCACGTCCGGGCTTGTTGGCTCCCGGGGCGGGCGCAGCGAGCAGTCCACAGGGCTCGCTCGGCCCCCACGTGTGCTGAGTCTCGCGGGATCGCAGGTTCTGAGCCTAAATGTTGCCGGGGTTCGGAAACCCCAAAGCTCCCAGTAAACTCGGAAGACTGAGGCGTCTGCGTCCGCTGTGCTCGCGTGTCTGCGCGGCTGATAGAAGGGGCCCTCCCGTAAGGCGGGCTTCGGCGAGGCGGGCAGGAAGGCCGAGGTTAGGGTCCGGGCCACGGTGGCGTGTGACGACTGTCCCCAGGGTGTGTGGTCATGGATCGCATCTGCCGGAAAACTTGCAGGACAGAGCGAAAACCCCCAGAAACGGCCTCTCTTGTTAACTGCGTGAATTTCCGTATTTGCTCCCAGCTACATTTTCACGTTTCGTGCAGAACAGCGCTCACCCCACCCCCAGAGCCTCCAGTCCGTTTCTGGGCTGCCCTTGAGTTCGCTTTGGAGTTTCTGCTTTCTATGCCAGTACTGCTCTTTTGTGACCGTGGTGTTGCCTGTAATAAAAGTTTACTCCCGCTTGATACCGTTGTTTCGCTCGAAACCACTTCCTAAAGTGTGAAATTGACCACGCACACGTCCCCGTGGGTAGCAAAACAAAGTTGAAACTGTTTCCTATGTGGACATGAAGGGACACAGTGGCTCACTTCTCTCCTCAGTCCAGCCTTGACTCTCCTGAGTAACTTGGGAGAGTTAGAAGTCCCCCACACTCTAGTTTTTATTGACGTTGGAAGTGTCAGGTGTCCACGATCTGCTAATTAGGAGTTTAACTTTTCCCAACGTCTACCCACTGTCCACAGTATTCGCTTAAGGTCATTTTCTGGTAGAGTGTAGTCTGCTTTTACCCTAAGAAATCGATGAGAAGGTTGTTTTTAAACTAAACATGTTTAAACTTGAAAGTTATTTTACACCTAGAATTACATCGTGCTGGGTCAGATCCCAAAACTGCGTTTATGTGTGCAGTCGTTAAAAGTTTGGTAAATTTAAGCAAAAGAATGCAAGGTTCACACTCCTGGAAAATTACGCAAGGAACATTAAATTTAACATCTTCAGTTAGAACAACCGTCTGCCGACTGCTCCATTCTGCTGGTTCTGGACTGTGATCCTTTGCTTAAGCCCTTCTCCTGTGTCCGCGTAACAAATCTGGGATGAAATCTTAGGAAAGGAAAACTTGAATTATCTGCAGCAACTTTGTTAAGGGAGTCAGTGCTGCCATGTGTGTCTGATTTCCTGAGACAATCAGTACAGGTGACAAGCTCAAAGTGGCTGCAGCCAGCGCAGCACTGGGTCTCCTGTGGAAAGGGGAGTGCAGAAGAGCCCCTCGGAATAACCACTGAGTAGGAACCCTGTGTGCGCTGACCTGGTTTACTGTCTTTCGAACTTCCCCATAAAAAGAGCAGGCTCAGAATGAGGGCGTATGTTACTGATAACGTAAACGTGAAGTGATTTTAGACATGAATCTTTCATTTCTAAAATGCCTATTGTGGGGGTGTTTTCCTTTGTTAAAATAGTAGTGTTTGCATGTTGCAAAGAATTCTCACTGTAGAAAATATGTGGAAGTCGAAGAAGATAAAGATCAGCGCATACCCACACTTACAGATCAAAGCCACATTCTGTAATCTCGACACGTAATGTGTGAACAGAGTTTGATTTCAGTACTCATTTCTGCTCTCACTGGGGTGTGTGGAATTTGAATCCGTCTGTTCTTACTGTGTGATGGTGCAGGTTGTGAAGCCAGCACAGCAATCGCAGGGACCCTGTGCAGCTGTGGATTTGGTAAGCGATTCCATGACACTTGGGCTTCCTTTTTCAGTCTTCTGTGTCCTTGTGTCATAGAAATACCTTTGCACAGTTTTCTGGGTATTTCCTTGGCATAAATTTCTAAAGATGAAATTGCTGAGTGAAAGGTAGGCAGGTTTTACATTTTCATACTTTTATGCCTTCCAGAAATATCTATGTGCAGAATTCCCATTTCCTCATAGTCTGGGCATTATTTTCATCTTTTCATGCTTCCAAAGTAAAAAAAAAAAAAGGATCTCACCTTCCTTTATTTTTAAAATTGCTATTGAGGTTGAACAACTTTTCATGTCATTTTCACTTTTGAAAAATTGTTGTGGCTTTATCTATTTGGATATTTTGTAGACTTGAAAAGTATCTTTAAGAAATGTATATGATGGTTTCTATTACAACTAGGAGAGGTTATGAAAGGCTTAAAGACTTAGGCCTTAAAGATGGGTGATGTTTGTGGAAGGCATAGGAAAATGGTATGATAACTGATAAAAGCAGGAAAACTTTTATGTGTGCAGTGTGCTTACAAATACAAAAACCATGCATCAGAAAACTTCTGAAATGAAATCGCCAAAGGAATGCAGATAATTGAACGTGCACAGTAGACAGTTTATCACTGAAACCCTATTTTGTTTCTGCCATATTTAAAACCAGCTCACGTTTTTCTGACAAGTCGAATGCAAGTGGTGATACCTGTTGGCACTTTCTGGAGCTAGTTGTCATGTTACTAGTCACCCTGGGGTGATCAGTTTTGATCTTTTGAAAACAAATTGTTTCCAATGCCAGTGCTGGAGGCCTTTCGGGTTCAGGGGTGTAGGAAGCTGCTGTGAATCCACAGAGATGCTTGTTCTTTATGCTTGTTCTTTATACGCGGTGAACCAACATTTCCCTTTGGGGCCAGTTGGTTTATTTTTGATTCTGAAATGTCTTCTAGATGTTAAGGGACTGACGTGTTGGGGTTTTGGAAACTATGACTTTAATTGTAGCAATTTGAAACAAATTTTAAAGACACACTTCTGTAAATTGCTGGGCTGAATTCTCAGTCTGTTTTCATTCCTAACACCGTGGACAAAAAAATATGATTTGGGGAGCAAATGGGGAAGAAACAGAGTCCATCTCGTGAGCTCTCCATACCAGGTACTTTCCAAACCTCACCTGAGGCCATCCTGACAACTTTGAGGGCGGCCACACTTGCACTGGTGAGGAGACTGTTCCCAGAGCCGGAAGCCCCTGCTTGTGAGTGACAGCAGGGATTTGGACACAACGGGCTCTGTTCATTGATCGATGAGTAACAGAACCGAGGCTCGGCTGGGGAAAAACACGGGCCGAAGACGGAACCAGGGTGTGGTTTGTCCGATTGGGCTGGGACTCTCAGTCATGACTAGAGCTTGTGAGCCCCAAGCCACACTGGGACTGAGGTGCTGGGACCACATCTCAGGGCTGCCTAGGGTTGAGCGGTCACACAGCTGCATGCACCAGCCATGAGTGCAGCCTGTCATGGAGCTAGACCTCTCTCTGGTCTGCATGCATTTCCGGAAGTTCTTAACCAGGGAGGGTTAGCTGTGTCCTGCTGTCCTGTGACTGCTTCTGCTGTTGCAGTTCTGGGAACACTTGAAGAAAGCACTGGAAACGTGGGAAGGTGAAAGGATCTTAACTCAGGTCCTAAGAGTGGCAGAAGGTCTTGAGGAGGACACCAAGGGGATGCGTTTGCCTTTGCGGGTCTTAAGGGGCTGCATGCTTTTGTCTTTGGAAGGCGGAGCTAGGGATGGTTGGAGGGGAGATTTCTGTTTGTGAACATTGAGACAAAACCGGGCAGACCAAGCATGGTCACAGCGCCAACAGCTGAAACACTTCCTGTGTCAGCATCCTCCTGTCCAGCCTTTCACAGGACAAGGGAGGGGCCCAGCGCAGGCTCCCCGCTGGGGGTTGCGTTCCTCGGAGCTGAGGACCCTTCGGACCATGTTGAGAGGCGCTGGCAGGAAGCGTGGTGGTGGTCACGCTGCTAGGTTGTCCGAAGCCCCACGTCCTGAGGGCCTACCCAACAGAGCAAGGTGGCCTGAGCGCAAGGGTCGTGGAACCATGGGCCCGGACGACGGCGCCTCAGCAGAACACTGACCGGTGCGTTTGCCGCAGGCTCGTGTTTAGAAGCCGCTTGCTTTTGCTCTTGACCTGGGAGGATAGGAATAAAGTAAATCCTACACAGCATGTGTTGAGGTGTGTTTGGGGCTGCATTTTGCCAGTGAGAACATAACACTTTGTGGAATGCTAACATTTCAGAAGTTTCTTCGCAGTGTCTTGGCCACGGTGGAGTTGCAGACAGGTGTTTAGCTGAGGTCCTCGTGGGCAGGTGTGTTCCGTGCACAAGAGGTCGTCGCGTCTCGCCGTGGGGCCGACGAGCAGTGTGTCTTTCCCTGTGGCGAGGGTGACGTGGTGGTGAGTGCATCCTGTCCTCACAGGCCGTGTGTCAAAAGCGGGCACCGGTCTAGGAGTTCAGTCTGAGCCAAAACAGTGTTGGAAGTTACCTTAACAATCACACTGTAGAAAACAGAAATGACCATTTTGGGGTGTTTGTTTGCACACGATTGTTTTACCCTTAGTCACTGGATGACAGCGGAAACAATTCTGTTTCCCCAAATTGGACAGTTTCCTTGATAGGTTCTTCATGATCGATTTTTGATACTCGTGGAGACGTGATAAATACTTGTCTGGGAGATTGGTTTAACATACAGAATAGTTGGCCCTTGAGACAAAGCCTTTTGGCTGTCAGGAGTATTTTTATAGCATTCGGTTCTCTTACGTAAGAAACAAATTGTCACACTGCACTGTTGGCACCACACAAGATGGGCCGTTATGTTAGCTGCACCAGCTTAGAAGACAGCGCTTCTGTTGCTAATTAGCCTTTTTGCCACCTGTGAACGTTTTCTGTGGGGCGGGGGGAACAAACTGCATTTCATTTTATTTTTAAACATACTTGGTGAACATTTCAGAAAGTTGGGCAGGAGCGGCAGACGCCATTTCTAGTAGGAGGCCCCCCGAGACAGACCCCACCTGGCCTTGTGGACACTCACCAAGTGACTGTCTTAGAGAAGCCTTGTCATGGGCCAGCCAGCTGGAAGGTTGGGCGAAGTTAGTTTTGGGGTGACTTCCTTTTGGGGATATGGGCAGACTAAATGGAGAACTTTCCATTTGGACACTCAGTGAAACCTCGAACCCCAGGTGACGTGAGATGAGTCAAGTTGATGGGCCTGGCCAGGTGCTGTCATCCAGGCAGGTGAGGCCCAGGCTGCAGCCCTGGGAGCCCTGTGGCAGCTCGTAGGTGGCAGGCCTGCCGGCCCCCGCCAGAACCCTCCGTCCCGTCCAGGTCCCCACCCCATCACCCCACTCGCACCACCTGGCCAGCTCCCTCACTGCCTCTCCCTGTCCGGTGCTGCGTGTTTTGCTTGCTTTGTGATGTGCTCCACCCTCCACCCTCCACCCCACCCCCCCTTTGGGTCACAGTGATGTCGTCAGGCTTGTTGGTGCGTCAGCCGAAAATCCTGCTCCTGGTATGTTACCCGAGTCTGTGAGGAGTGGGCGCAGATTTGGGGGAGGCGGCGAGGTGTGCCACACCAGTGCAGGCCCTGTGGCGGCTGGTGCCCCCGGTCACGGCGACAGTTGTCGACGTCTGTGCTTCCTGCCTCCCTTTCTGTCAGGGTCTCTAGTTGTGATGGCAGCGGAAATGTCTCCGTGTTCGTCTGAGCTTTGCTTTGTGAGCCATTCCTCTCTGCTGTTGAGCCGTGTTCTTCATCTCGGGCTGGGGCCTGCTAAGGACAGAGGACGCAGGCTGGGTGTTAACCTGAACCAGAGGGGAGCCGCTTTGTACCCTCTCGTTGTGCACACTGGTCCTTGCCGGGGCGCCCCTCCCGCCTGTGCTGCCCCTCACCCCTTTCCAGTGGCAGGTGCTACTGTGTGGAGGGACAGGGTTCGTATCGTCCTCTGTGGCTGCAGCGTGGCTGCCAGAACATCCTGCAGGTGGGCCTGTGACAGACGCAGTGTCCCGGGCGGTAGCCTCCAGGAATTGAGGGGTCTGGTGGGGTGACAGGCTTTCGCTTGCAGTGCCTCCAGTGGCCCCATGTGGGTGAGGTGTCTCCTCCTCGTAAAACTCCGCTTGCCACTCAGCAGCTCTTTGTGATTATGTGCCGCACGCCGGCACTGCTGTAGGGGCTGGGACACAGCAGTGAGAAGAGGCGCCATGGCCTCCTGCGTGGTGCTCCCGTGGCAGTGGGAGAGGACAGCTAGAGACAGGAGCTTTCTCCACACAGCGCTGCTCCCCGGAGGAGTGAGACGGACTGTTTCCTTCCCAGGGACCTAGGTATCTGTGTTGGGATGTCAGCACTTCCTTTCGAAGGAGCTCTCGCGTGTCAGGTCTCCAGGACTCGGCCCTGTGGACACGGCTTGGGGTGGGGGGGTCTTCCAGTTCATTCACTGTAGGATGTCTAGCAGCCTCCCTGGCCTCTGGATGACAGTGACACCCCCATTCGTGACCACCAAAAAGTCTCCAGACACGGCTGCATATCCCGAATCACGATGATAAAACATTACAGGAAAGCTTAGAAAAGCTCGAGACCATCATCACAGCGATTCCAGAGCCCATCGGGCCTGTAGGTGCTGGCGTAAAGTGTGTTCTTCCCGTGGCCCTCGATCTGGGAGTGGGGTGTACCCTTCAGAGACACAAATTCCATGATTTGTAAATGCAGAGCTGGGGCTGACAATTCCACTTATTTAGATACTCTTTTAACATGTAACTTGTTTCCTCTTGCTGCCCGAGTTAGAACACAAGTCCTATAGCAGACACTGGGCACATGGCCTGCTGTGCAGACCCAAGGCTGGTGGTTCTCAGTGGGACAGAAGCCTCTTGGGGCCTTAGCACTTGGAAGAGGGCGTTTCTTTCTTGTATAAATGGTCGTTCATGGGGCTACATTCATGCACTACTTTACTAGGAAACATATGGTCGGTTTCCTTATCTTGGACGCCGTACGTTATGAGCAAGCCCCCACAGCTGTGGGGCTGGCGGCCAACGTGCTGATGCAAAAGGCTGGGTGCCCAGTTCTGGCTTCCTGGCAAGCCCGTGTCACAGGGCACTGGGAACTTGGCCGGACAGTGTCCTGAGGTGGGGCGTGCAGTCAAGTCTTTAGACGTTTCTTAGGAATCGGGAGACGGGTCCTGTGAGCCTGAATCCAACGCAGAGGCCAGGACTGTGGTCGGGACAAGTGTTCACGTGACACCTCCCCCGTTCTGTGGGGCTCACGGAGTCTGAGTGATACTGCTACAAACATGCCGTCACCGAGACCGAGGGCTCCTTTGTTTCCCGTTCTCACTGGTTTCAGCGAGCTTTTGTGTAACACGCTACAGGTCTTGCTACATTTGTGAACAAAATATTTTAAGTTAAGCATTTAAAAACATGTTCTTGAATACCAAATGTCCCATTTCATGTCCTTTCTTTCAGAATCTGTGTCTGTCTCAGCCCCACTGTGACGCTTTCTCTCCTTGTGTCTTTCAGCAAACGGGGATTCAGCGTCCGGTCCTTTGGGACAGGGACTCACGTGAAGCTTCCAGGACCAGCGCCCGACAAGCCAAACGTTTATGATTTCAAAACCACATACGATCAGATGTACAATGACCTCCTTAGGAAAGACAAAGAACTGTATCCCAGTGGGTTGTCCTTTTAAAGACCCCGGTGTGGTCATGTCGGGTAGGTGTGGTCTGTGACAGCCCCACGCTGATCGCCAATGCAGGGCTGTGATGAGGGCGGGCACGTGTGGTGCAGACCACCCTCCTCTTACCCTCAGAGAAGCAGGTTTCTGTTGCTGGCGCTGCTGGGGGGCAGGTCATGGACGGTGTGCGGGCTGTGGGCACGCAACATAAAGGGGAGTCGTGCTGGCACAGCCGAGGGAAAGGTTGTGACTTGACACTGACCAGCCGCTGAGGTGAGGAAAGCAGAGACCTCTGAGCCGTGGCTCCTCCTGCAGGGTGGCCCACGTCTTCCCCTTGCAGGTAGGTGTGTGCCTGTGGGTGTGCACTGATGGTATATGTGTGGTAGGCCGCTTCCACAGTGGCTGATGTCTCTAGAGGGTCCAATCCGTAAAACGGCCAATTTCGCTACTAAAGGAAACGTGTTAGAAACAAGTAAGAGAACTCGTCTTCATTTCGGGAAGGGACGAGACAGACTGGACCTGCTACTTAGGACTCCAGGTGTGAGAGGAGGCATTTTACATAGAGTCTGTGAGGTGACACCAGTGTGTGGTGACGGTTAGGACAGTCATTGCCCGGCTTCTGGCCCGGGCATGTGTATTTGCCCCGCGCTGCCTTAAACCCTGACCCGCCTCTGTTCCTGTGATGTGTGCTCCTCAGGATGGCAGACGCCAAGTGACGGGGAATGAGCTCCAGATGGAAAAAACACTGCACTTGACACACTTGCAGTTTTTGGTCAACCACGGTGTTTTTTTATCCATCTGTAGGTTAGTTAGTAGCCGGGAATGGTCCTGAAGATCATTGCAACGGGTGTGCCCTGGGTCCTGGTGGCCGACTGACGGCTCCGTGTCCTGCCCCCGGGCTCTCCCCTCCCCCAGCTCCCAGTAGAAAGTTGTTAGTGGGGCATTGGGGCAGAAACGGGTGTTTCCTGTCAGTGCCACAGCCGGCACGCAGAGATCTGTAGAGGGCGGGGTGCCCGTGACGCAGTGAACCTGAGTCAAGGACTTGTGGCACCCGGGGCCCGCCCTCCAGATGGCAGACCCGGGTGGTACAGAAGCCCCTCACAGATCTGGGGGTGCACACTCTGCGGGTGCACATTCCTCAGCAGCCCCAGAACCTGCATTGGGAGAAGCTCCCTGAGTATTTCCGGGGAGCCATCGGCGTGTAATATGTGTGGATTAGAGGCTGAGCTCTGGCCCAGGGTCAGCCCCGGAAGCGCCCGCGTCCCTGGTGCTGAGTCGCCTGGACCTCGCAGGGTGGCATCGACCACTTGGCCATTTTCCCCGGAAAAGCTGTGATCTCTCTGGGGTTTGTCACCTGCACGTAAGCTCTCACGAGCCGCTAAGCTTACTGGAGACCCTGTCTGGGTTTAAAGGTCACTCAGCACCATTCACCGTTCACACTTCTATCCGATGGCCGCTGGCGCTGGCCACCCTTCATTGTTACACATCGGGCCCTTTCACAGGCAGCTTGACACGCTGTAGAGGACCAAGCGCAGAGGGACGACCAGGAGCCATGGCCTGCGTGTTCTGGATGGCCTAACAGGGCAGGAACCGACCTCCAGAATCGAGGATGTCTTCCTTTCCTGGTGACTTGGGCAGGTTTCTGGTCTCCCCAGGAGGCGTCCACCCCAGAAAACAGCTGTGTGTGTGTGTGTGTGTGTGTGCTTGCGTGTGCACCCTTGCCTCACTGGTTGTGCCCACTGTCACCGACAGTACTTGCCCCCTGGGGACCCTGTGTAGGATCTGGGACAGGCACCTGGTGACTTCATTGACTTCACGGGAGTGGGGTTTCTGTCTTCCGGGTAGTATTGGGGGGAGTGGGCAAAATAGCCTCATGCTTGGTGCTTGGCTTGGCTCGACCACAGTACAGTCCTTGGCCAGTGACGGAGGGACATGTGCTTCAGGGATCACTAGACTGGCAGGATGCCGCAGGTGAGGGAGAAGATTGGGTCAGCGGGGGTGGGAGTCCCCTGATCACATGGGAGGGATCCACAGGGGCAGGCGTTGGCCCCAGAGGGGCTGGCGTTCTCGCCACATCTGCTCATGACACATGCCCCTAAGAGCTAAGAACCCAGGCCTGGAACAGTACCTGGGCGTTTGCAAAAGTGCAGTTATTATGCCCTGCAGTGGAAAGCTAGGAAAATAAGCTGGAACCCAAAGGCAGACCCGGGAGTTGAGGCCATAATGGCCTGATGGTGAGGGACGGGCTGTGTCATCTTCCCGGGGAGTAACCGGGCCCTGGCTTCCTCTGTGCCCACCTCATGGTGCCCCTGAGAGCCGAGTGGGAACTTGCAGAATGCTGCCTGAGCCTGGTGTTTGGCCAGTGGTCCTATTGGTGGTACCAAAGCACATCCTTACACATTTGGCTGTGATTGACTGGTTGTGATTTTGGTTTTCTTTCCGGAACAGGAGTGGGGCTTAGGGCCCGACAGACTCCTGCCTCTGGCCCCTGGTGACATCTGTGTGGCCAAGCGCTGGCCTGGTTCCTCAAGAACCTGCCCCTGGGGATTCCAGAGGGTAGTGGGGCTGGAGGTGCGATGCGGGGTGTAAACCTTGTTAAACTACAACCAAACTAGTTAAAGTAGATTGGGTTGGTTGACAGTTTACGTTACCGTTTCTCCTTCGGGTGATTGTCTACTAATAGTCCGGGACATCTGCGTTCACCTGACCCTCCACAGACCAGTAGTAAGAAATGTCTTCCGACCTCTCTCAGTGGGGGCCTGTCCGTTTATGAAGAATCGTTTCGTTGTGCTGTAATCCACGCGGCATACAGCTCAAGGGTGCGTCTTGGCTGTGCCCCCATCCCAGTAGCTTTTGGAGTATTTTCATCTGTAAGAACCGTTGGTCACCGTCTGTTCCCCCATGTCTCCCAGCCCTGGAGCTGCTGTCCATGTTCTGTCTGGACTTGCCCTTTCTGGGTGTTTCACGTGAATGGGGTCACACATGTGGCCTCTCGTGACTGCTTCTTCCACCCATCGTGCTTTCGGGGTTCCTTTCAGGGTTCCTGGAGCAATGTGTTGAACTGTCCATTTTTAAGTGCACATTTTTCCCTTTGACCCTCGTTTTTTCCTTCCTTTTGCCTCGGGCTCATTGTGAGTTCAGAGCTTTTGAAACTTGGGCCTCTGTGCAGGGTTAGCAGGGTTCCCTGGGCCCAGCAGTGAGGCTTCTGGGTGTTTTCTTCTCTGGCCAGAGCCAGTTCTCACACTTGGGCTTCCTCCCAGGGCTTCCCAGCTTCTACCGAGAGGGGGCTGCCGCTGAACCCGCCCAAGCTTCCTTGGAGCCTTCGGTGGCAAGGTCAGTTATTCTCATGTCAGAATGGCCAGCCTGTGAGCCAGGGCGTGTCCCTGGGCCTGTGGAGGAGTCGGCATGGCAGGAGGGGCTCGGTGTGCTCCGCAGATTCCCCAGTTGGCTTTTGTCAGTGGAAGTTAGATGGCCACTCACAACCTTTCAGTAGATGATTGCCCTGTGAATTATAAAACCATTCGTCTTAAAAACCAAGTAAATGCCTGCCTCCCAATATCCTTCCTGTGGCCAGCTGTCCCTAACGTGACTGAGATGGATGCAAAAGTAGCTGACACTTTCCTAGTCAGTCTGGGGACCGAGTGTGAACGGGTCTGATCGTGGGGACCAATTGCCGGCCGGGTACTGAGCATGGCGACGACTGAGCGCCAGCTGGGGACTGAGCGTGAGCCGCGTCCTGACTACCCCCTGGTTATTCCTGTGCCTCTCCTGCAGTTACTTTTGGGGTTGACGTGATTTCTGCAACTGCATTTCCATCCTCTCCATCTCTTGTCTTTTAGGCCTGGGTTTACTTGTGCATATACCCCTTTAACTGCCTTGGGGTGAAAGGTAAAAATACAAAGGGCTTCTCAGATAGTAAATGCGCACAGCTCCTGGCCCCTTCCTGGGGGTGAGGTCCGTGGGCACAGCCATGCGAGAGGGCTCCATGGGTTCTGAAGCTGCTGCGCCCTCACTCATCAGGGCCACAGGGCTTTTCCAGGAACTGGCTCTTCAGGCCTCACAGACTCTTTTTTGTAGCTTGCGGCTGAGGGTGAGGTGGGGTGGTAGGAGCTGTGGGCTCCGGGTCCTGCCCTGGGGCGCTTCCATCTGCTGATGCCCAGCCCATCTGCTTCGCCCCTTTCCGGGCTGGGCGTACTCACTGGCGCTGTCTGCCCGTGGTCGCCGGCCCCAGCCCTGCGCCCACCTGTACCTTCGCTCGCTCCTGCTGCACTTGACCTTTGCCCCGTCGTGTTTCACCCTATGTGAAACCCATATGGCAGCTATGTTCTTACAGGAATGTGTTCCTAAGCCAAACCCTCGTTCCCAGAGAAACGGATCTCATTCTGCTGATACTTAAGCTTCCTGGTTTTATGAAAACACTTGTGCTTAACATACAGATGTGGCCTCAGCTGTTTCCGGTGATGCCAGGCAGGTAGCTGAGGTGTCTTAAGAGATGTGCACCTGCCTGCGTGTGCCTCTCCCTGGCTTCATTCTGTTGGCGGTGAACCTACAGTCAGCTTTGCGGCTGTGCCTCGGCTGCTCTGGTCCCCATGAGGACCAGCTGGGGTAGGTGGGTCCATTAGCAGTGACCACTGGCCTCTTGGACGAGCCCCCCAGCCTCCCTCGTAGGTAGGCGGTAGGGTTTCTTACACAAGCTACTGTCCCAAGAATGTGCAGTGATGGAGGGGTGACAGGTGGTGGCCGGGGTCAGCCAGGATGCTGCTACCAGGTCAGTGTCTACCATGGGCTTTGTCCAGTTACTGCTTTTGGCTCACCTTTTTTGAAACATTATTTTGAAAGATTGACTTAAAGTTCACGGTAAAATAATGCATGTTTTTCTCTAAATCACTAGTAACGAATCTCAGCAAGGGAGGGGGGCTGTTTTATTTTTTTTCCATGAAGTGGAAAAAAAACTGTGCAGTGATCATAGGCGCTGCTGGGAGGAGGTGGAGCATGACTTCCAGACTGGTCCCAGCCGTCGGAAAGCTGCCGTCTGCCGTCGCTGACTGTCAGATGTGAGCAGCCCAGAGACTGGGCCTGGGCTCCCCTCTGGTGTAGTGTCTGCACCAATACTCTCTTTGGAACCGTTTTTGTGGAAATGCTTTGGTATTGCAAACTAAGTCATAATTTCAGAAATTTTTCTCAAAAAAATTTTTAAGTAGCTTAATTTCCCCCCCTAAAATGCTGCAGCCTAGGGTCTGCTTTCTTTTTTTTGATGTTTTTGTTTTTAGGTGAACATTTTTATGATGTTAAAAACAGAACTGGGGGAGTAGCTGTGCATCTATTTGAAACAAAACACAAAGACTAAAGCTATTTTTCCACTGCTTTTTATTTTATTTATCCAGTCAATTTATTTTTAAAATGTTTTTCTGAACTTTCCAATTTAAATAAATGTAGTGTTTTACCCTATGTGGACAAGTAGTAGTCTACTGTTTTTATTATTTAAAAGTCTACTAAAACGTAACCTTGTCAGACAGTGTTGTGACCTGTCCTTGTGCTGTTCACGTGGGGCCTGCTTAAAGCAGCTGAGGCTGGTCCCGACCTTTGGCCTCGCTGCCCCCTGCAGGTTCCAAGGAGGAGGTGCTAGGCAGAAGGACCCCAGTTCTTACCGGTGGTTTCCGTTGGGGAGCATCCCCTCTGACGGCTCACCTCTCGGTCCCCTCAGGTCCCTTGTGCACATCAGCTCCAGGCGAGCACAGGTCCCCACTGTGCTGGGCATGGGCGGCCTGTCTACACGGGGTAGCACGCAACTTCCAGAAGCATCTGTGATGGGGTAGCAATTGCCACATGCCAGGTTAGGCGGCATCCCTCTGCACTGAGTTGGCAGGGAAGGTGCTGGCTCATCAGACCAGACATGATGCCCTCCGCTAGGCCCTTTGCCCTAGAAGTGTCCCCGACATGGTCTTGGGGACGTCCTGCCCACGCTTTACGGTTGTTCAGGAGAGGCCACCGATGCCATCCCAGGCGACTGCTGGCTCAGGTGTGGGGCTGGGACCGCTGCTCAGGTGCCCTCAGGGCACAGCCGCCTGCCCATCTGCAGGATCCCAAAAACTGCAGGTGTGTGTTGTGGGTGCTGCTGGTACACACAGAAGGTGACACAAATGGAACTGATTTTTCTATTTGCCAGTTCATATATTGTCAGTAAAACTGGCAAAAAATATAAACCTGGCCCAACCAAAGAGACTTCGCTGTTACTTTGTGATTTGGGGAGTTGTGTCACCTCCTCTGTGGTCCTCCCCTCACCTTTCCCAGGCTGGCGTCCTGCTGTGGGCGGCTCAGCCGTGGTCAGTCCAGGGACGCACCTGGTCCCCATGACTTTAGGCCATTTGGAATACTGCCCAAGAGGTGTGTCTTCCCCATTCATCATCCTCTCCCGTGTACGTCACACTGTTCCCTTCCCGGCGGGCTCATGGATGCCATGTTCCCGGGTGTGAGTGCAGCACGTGGTTGGTCCCCTGCTATCACACACGTCTGCAGGATCCAGTGTGTTCTTAAGTCCTCTGGCAACGTGGCTGTTTAACGAACGTGAAACGTCATGGAACGCCCCGCAGAGGTGGGAGTGGGCCCGTTATGTGGCGGCCGCTGCCTGGTTCTCCGCTGGTGTTCTTGATGAGGCTGGTGGCAGTGACCCTAAGCCTGGAACTTTGTTACAACAGCTCATGGATGACACGGTGCGGAGCAGACGCACTGGCCTCCGTGTCAGGGAGGGTGCCTGCCTTCCCGGTTCTCAGATCGCAGAGCTAGCCGATCTGCGGGCCCATTCAGGCCTCTTGGTGCCGATCTAAAGTAAAGGCAGAAAGGTCTCTGCTCCGTAGGAATCCCAGAACTTGAATGAGGTACTTGAACTGTTCCCGAGACGGTGCGGGGGGCTCACTTCCCTGTTGAGTAGCTGCCCGTCCACTGGGTGCGGTTTGGGGAACAGTTGTTCTACAGGCTCCAGCTGCACAGAAGGGGGGCTCCCTGGACAGGCACAGCGGGCCCTGGCCTTTCTGGGGTGCACAGCCTGCTGACAGAACCTTCCTCCCAGAGAGGACTGGATCCCCGCTTAAGAACTCTTGCTTTGTATCTGACGTTTCCATTTGATCACACTGAAGATTGGAAGTCGAATTAGATTATGGGGTTTTGAAAGCTGAGCAGATCCTCTGGGAATGGCCTGCCGTGGGGTGCGGCGGCCGCGTACGGTTTGGGTCTACCAAGGCTGAGGCAGAAAGTGGGGACGGGACATGCTGCTTCCATGAGCGTCTGCGTAGTAGCTGAGGTGTCCTGTCAGTGAGGCATCAATGAGGTTCCATCAAACCAGAACCCTAGCAGCTGCCTGGAGCAGAGAACCTTGAAGGGTGCATGGGGAGCCCAGTGTGCCCCCCCAGCCTCTGTGTGGGGTACAGCCTGCCCGCTGGCCCAGGGGATAAGGAGGCAGCATGGCGTGATGTGGGGTGAAGGTCCTGCCTTCCAGGGCTGCCAGGAGAGGACCTGGGGAGGGGGCCGCGTTCTGTCCAGGGCACCCAAGGCTGCTTGCCCTGAAGCCCCCATTGAGTAGGTGCCACAAGCTGGGGTGGGGGCTGGCCCCGGCTGGGGAGGCCTGTGTGCACTGGGAGACCTGCTTCTGTTCTGAGTGTTCTGAGCCCACCTCTTCCCACCTGGTCTGTCTTGCTCGAGTTCCGTTGTTGACGGATGGGGAAACGTGGCTTGAGTGGCGCTCGCCTGTCCCATCCTTGGGAGGTGCTTCTGTCCAGCAAGGACTGGCGAGGGGCTGGTGCACTGCTTGGGAGGCAGGCCAAAGGCCTCTGGCCACCGACAGCCTCCTGGGGGCTGCTCGGTGAGGACATGGGGTGTGGGGGCCCCACTGCTGAATCCATGGCCCTCGCGAGGGAGCCGCTGGTCCCTTTTTGGGTTTCTGCTGGCACCTTTCTCTGGCTCCGGAGACCTCACCCGTGCCCTCACTCGGAACATTGGGCTTCACCAGAGGGGCCCACGGGTCAGCCCCCGGCCCCCACTGCCCACTTGCCCACGCCCTCCTGCTCCCATGGCAGCCAGCAGTGTCCCTCAGTGGTGGCCAGACCAGGTCCCTGCACAGCTGGCCCCAGTGTGCTCCCACGGACAGCCGTGGAGAGGCTGGAGGAACAGCCCTGGGGCTGCAGGACGCCAGCAATGTGCCACACGCTAGCCCACACTGGTGAGGCCCCTTCCTGGAGTGGCCCAAGCAGGTGTCCACAGGAGGGGCTGGGGAAGTCGGCTTCTCTTTGGGAAATCACCTTGGCGTTGAAAACATCCAACTAAGCCTTGTTGGTGTACTGAGGACACCTGATCAGGATGGGGGCTGAGGTCAGACATCACATGTGGAAACTTCTGAGTGGCACTGGGCGGACTCAGCAAGTCTGGGCGGCCCGGCTGCACCTGGCCTGGCGTCCACTGCAGCAGCACGTTTGCCTCTGCACTCTGGCGTGGAAGACAGCAGACCTCCGTGACTGCCCTGCCCCTTGCCTCTCATTCAGGGGCGGTTCCTACAGTCCCATCCTGAGTGTTTCGATGACAGGGTTTCAGAGCACATGTGCTCCACCCTGACGAGAAGACCCAGAGAGGGCGGCAGGGCGAGCCCGCGTCCTGTGTCAGGCCCAGTCCCCGCCTTCCCCCGGGACATGCCACCCTTCACCTGTTTCTGGTGACAGCAGTGGACATACGTGCCTTGCCTTCTGAAGGCCAGGGGCCAGCAGTGAGGCCACACCAGCTGCGAGCTAGGAGGTGCACGACCACCCTGTAGGTCAAGGCCACATTTACTCGTCTGCAAACTGATGAGGGCCGGTGGCCCCTGTGCCTCAGACCACGCGGCACTCCACGGACAGCCTAACTGGCTGCATCCCCATCCTTGGCCTTCAGAAGCATCGTGGGGTTCCTGGGGGGCCGAAGTGTGTTGGGAACCTCCCCTCTCACTGAGGCCAGGGCCCCTTTGGGGACCAGTAGCTGAGCAGGGAGCCCGGTGATGGAGCATATGGGGCAGGGCATGGACGGGGGCTTTGGAACCAGAGTCTTACAAGTGTGTGAACTGCAGGGGAGTCTGGGCCTGGCCCCCCGCATCTGCCTGTCTGCCGGCCCTTGGCCGAATGTGGTCAGGCAGGCCAGTCACCATCCAGGCCTGTGGTCGCCATGGCCACGGGAGGACCTGTGTGTGGTGGTGCCGTTGGTTCTGGAAGCATGAGCCTTGCAGGTATTGCTGGCTGGTCCCAGGCTGGGCCTTGGCTGTGTTGCTCCTGGTAGTTCAGGACTGAGGGATGGGGCAGCTGGCCCTCCTGCCCCAGCACTCGGGGGCCCCATCGGGCCAGCACCTCATTCTGACAAAAAATTCCGAGGACGGCCACTTCCAGCAGCGCGCTCATCCCACCTCCAGAGCGCAAGCGTCCTCCTTCCAAAGCCAGCCTGCACGCCCTCACTGAGCCTGCCATCCACGCGGGGGACCCGTCACTTTGGCCGCAGCTTTTACTCTGATAAAGCCTTCATTTTGGTGGCAGGCTCTTGTCATCTTGGCCTCACCTCACCCTGTCCCCAGTCCTGTCCCCTGTGGTTTGAAGTGGGAATCCAAGTGCAGCCTGGGTCCCTGGGAATTGAAACAGTTGGTGGGATTGTGGTTTCATTCCTGAGGGCTCCTGGCACGGGCATCTCCTGTCTGTGGTCCCGCCTGGCTCAGTCTGAAATTAGCCAGAAAATAGTCAAGAAAGGCCGCTGTTCCGCCTCCCCCCCCCCCCAGTAACTGATGGGGTCAGACCCCCCACCCCCCAGCACTGCCTTTCTCAGCTCCATGGACCCGCTGCCTTTGTTACTGCAGCTGCTCCAGTGATGGGGGCCAGGTGGGGGAAGGGCGAGCTCTGTGAGTTGTTACAGCCCTGACCAAGCACCTGGTGGCCATCTGTCCTTGGGGTGGCCGTCTGGGAGGAAACCGGAGGCCACCACAGTGGCCATCCTGCCAGTGGGATGCGGGGGGCCTGACCACAGGCTGTCATTAGACCTTAAGCCTTAATTACCAACCCCAGTGGGAGGTGGGCCTTCCCTCAGCCCACTTCTTTTCGCCGGACTTTGATGCTGAGTGTTTGAAAGACCAGGTTCTGGAAAGACAGACCTGCGTATGGCAGCAGGACGAGACGGGCCAGGACCACCTTCATTACACTTAGCTGGAAAGTGACAGGAACCACGACACCCGACACCTAACAGTGTTTGAGTTAAAACTTTTAGATGAACCACTTACATATATTCTAAAAGCTGTTTTCACTCTCTAGGAAGGCAGGAAATGTATTTTGAGTTCATTTACATAAATTGTCTTTACTTAAAATCTGGGAGACACCTTAAATGTATCACTTAGAATTCGGGAACCAGCCAGCTTGTGTGTAAAATAGAATTACTGCGATGCTCATCCCCAATTGTGCAGAATGACCGCTGGAGACCATACCCTCATCTTTGGGGTGAGCCCTCTGCCTGAGGCCCTGAGGCCAGACAGCCAGTGTTGGACGCGCCACAGCCAGCTCGGGTCACATTGGCACAGACCTTGCTGCGGGGCCTGTGTCCCCTTGAGCTTCCAGGCCCCAGGCATGGCCCCTCCCCTCCTCATGTTTTCAGTGAACCCAGCCTTCTCCTGACCCCCTTCTGATTGCACTTTCCTCTTCGGTGGTTTTCCGGAGTTTCTTTGCTCCCTTCATGAGCCAAGCTGGGTGGCTTTTCCAGTGAGCATTGTCCTTGCTGAAGGGCTCAGGGTCAGTGAGCAAAAGTGCATGGGACAAGTCAGATAGGTGGCCAGTGACACAGGACTGGGATGTGCTGGTCCGAAGGCCAGGCCTGGCCATGCCTAGCCGGTCGCAGGGAGCGCCTCCAGTCCTCGGTCTGCCTGGCCTGGGACAAGCGCCTCCCCCGCCCCCTGTGGGACCGGGGACTGTGGCTGCAGGGGCCCCGCACTGAGCCGGGAGGGCAGCCGGTCCTGACCAAAAGCTCCTTAACCTGGTGCCCAGCTACACGCAGAACGGCATTTTGCACATGTTGGACAGAAATAAGCGAATCAAGCCCCGGCCAGAAAGGTTCCAGAACTGCAAGGACCTGTTCGACCTCATCCTCACCTGCGAGGAGAGAGTGTACGACCAGGTGGTGGAAGGTAAGCTCGCAGACCCGCCCCCATCTGTGCCGGGGACCAGGGTGGCCCTCTGTCCTGCTTGTCCCGTTGTCACATCCTGGGTGGGCCAAGCACCAGCCTGCCAGGGCCCTGGAAGGGGGTGTCGGGGCTTGGAGGGTCACGGGGGTCAGGAGCGAGTGGACGGTGCTGGGCCTGGGGCTCCAGTGAGCCCTGCGGGTGAGATGCTACTGTTCTGGGAGGAAGTCGCCTCCTGCCGGCCTGCGCAGGGCCTCTGTCAACCATCATTGTGTCCTGGTTAGACCTGAATTCCAGAGAGCAGGAGACGTGCCAGCCGGTGCACGTGATCAACGTGGACATCCAGGACAACCACGAAGAGGCCACGCTGGGGGCCTTCCTCATCTGTGAGCTCTGCCAGTGTGTGAGTATCGCGCCCGCCCCTGCCAAAAGGACGGAACCGGACGGGACTGTCCCACAATGCTGTTCACACTCAGGGTATTTTCACATGTTAAAAGCCAAGTAAATGCAAAGGTCTGCACATTTCATTAACGTGATAGAAGTGCAGCGACCTGCTCAACGCCTGGCGACCCAGGGCCAGGACGAGGCCCGAAAGGGTGTCCCAGGGCTCTGAGGGAGCTCTGTCCTCCACCCCCCGGACACCTGGCCCTGGTGGCCCTGGACATCTGTCCTTGTACGCAAAACCCCAGGACTTTGCAGCCATGTGCAGCTGTGCTCAGAGCAAAGCATTTCCTCTTAGATGTGACAGAAGGACCTACCCAAGGAGGAACCCATATACCTTGTCTTCTGCCCGTGGGATCTGCATGTAGGGCAGCTGACTGAGAGTGACAGGAAAACAAGTGGTTCAAGCAAGCAGTGAGATAGGCGGGCCCGCTGGTCTGCTCTGAGGGACCCAGCACAGCTTCCACTCCCCACATGCCTCACGGTGCGTGGTGGCTGCTGGAGCTCCAGCACTTGTGCCCATGATCTGGCTGTCATGCGAGAGAGACAGCTGAAATGGGGGAGACGTGTCCCAGAAGTTGCACACGTGATTTACTCTTGGGTCATGCTGGCTAGGCCCAGCCTTCACTTCCAGGAGGCACTGCATGCAGCCGGGGCTGGGGGCAGTGAGCAGCCTAGGCTGCAGCCCAGCCCAGGGCGGAGCAGGTGTGCTCAGAAGCCAGCCAGGGCCACCGTGGGGCTGTCCCCTCACAGCAGCTACTCCTTTTAGGATAGCAGTCTTCCAGCCAGGACATCTGGCCATGTCTGCACTTTTGTGGGTCTCACACCTGGGAGGGGCAGCGGTGGGCAGTGGGTGGGCCACACATGCAGGCCAGCACCCTGCAGTGCAGGGACAGGCTGGCTTCCCGCTGGTGGCTTCTGGTGTGCTCATTTGCAGAGTGGGGACAGTACAGGCAGTGTGGGTTCCCTAGTTTGAGTCCATGTGACAGATTTGAGCACAGGCTCTGCTGGAGCCCTGCCCGGTTTCAGAGCCCAGCCCCCTCCTCCTCAGGCTGCCCCAGGGGAGGACGGTCAGCACCTGGATGGGATGGGTCAGGCCTCTGCTGGGTGGCCGGGTGTCCTGGGCTCAGAGTGGCTGCTGTGTCCTCAGATCCAGCACACCGAGGACATGGAGAACGAGATTGATGAGCTGCTGCAGGAGTTCGAGGAGAAGAGTGGCAGGGCCTTCCTGCACACCGTCTGCTTCTACTGAGCGCGGGGCTGGCCGGGCTTCCTTCTCGCTCTTCAGTCCTGAGACTTCTAGCCACTGGCAGGGCTTCTGCGGTGGACGGTAGCAGTACCTACATAAACTGCATATGAAATGAGAAAATACAAATGCCAGGTTAACTTTTTTTTACCCCACTTTTACTTACAAGTGGGTTATTGATTATTGATTATGGAGTTTTATTTCTTTGAGCAAGTCAGAAACGAAACCCAGTTTGTTGTACGTTCGCCCCGTGTATCTGCCTTTCATTGTACGTTCCTTCCTCCTCTCCCTGGCTGGAATGTACAAAACCCGAATAAAGCAACGGGCTGTAACTTACTGGGAGAGAACCTGCCATTGCCCAATAAACATGCTGCTGGTCGCATGCTTTGTCCTGAGTTCCTGCTGTCCCTACAGCGGTCGCCTTGGTCGCCTTCCCTCAGCCCGAGGCAGAGCTGGATACAGGACACGCCTCCGTCAGGAGCGGCTGCCGCCCAGCCCCGCCCTCACAGGGCCGCCTTTGAGAGGCAGGGGCAGGGGCTCCGCCTGGCTCCCCAGCTCGCCACAGGCTCTGCGTCTGGGGTTGCTGGCAGGAGGGCTCTGACCCCTCCCGGTTTCTGCAGCTGTGGAAAACCTCAGGTCATTTGTGGAGAAGTGGGGGGCTTCTGTGCCGGCAGTGTGGGCCACTTGGGGGTTGTCCTGTGCCATGCTGTCCCCAGGCTCCCAGCATCACGGGGCAGCCAGAGCAGGCCCACAGACCCTGGCGCTGACCTGGGGCTGAAGCTGGCCCTGCCCCCACTGCGGGCATCCTTTGGCTTTTGCTCGGCTCCGTCCTCAGGCCATGGCTTTAGAATGACGTCCCTGGCAGCTCCCCAGCGACCCTGCAGGCCCCTCCGCTAAAGGCAGTTGCTGGAGGAGGCCGGGTGCTGACCAGCCAGCCCCAAACCCCTCACCCGGGACCCCAGAGGCCCAGGAGGAGGCGCCTTCGGTTGAGAAGTAGGGAGAAGGGGAGGGGGAGTAACCCCGGGGCCCTCACCAGGATGTCGGGTCGGGACGCGGCCGGGGCTCCAGGGCCACAGGGCCGGCGTCCAAGGCCGGTACTGACCAGATGTCCCAGGGAGGGGTCGGGCCAGCGTCCGGAGGCGGGGCGGCCGTGTGGTCCCTCCCGGAGGCGGGCGCGCAGGGAGGGAGGGGGCCGGAGCGCGCGCTGGGAGGGAGGAAGGGAGTGAGGCAGGGCCGAGGGCGGAGCGCAGCGCTACGAGCGCGGTGGCCCGGCGGCCGAACGACCCCGGAGCGCTCGCGTCCCCTGCCCCGCGCCCCTGATCCACGCCTCCTCCTCGACCCGCGGCGGTGGGTGCGCGGCGCGCTGACCTCTGCGGAGGCGCCGGGGGCTCAGCATCGGGCCGGGGCCGGGGGGGCGCCGGGGCCGGGGGGCGGCGCTCCGGCCCGGCCCGGCCCCGCCCGATGTCCGTGAGCGCGAACACCATGATCTTCATGATTCTGGGGGCGTCGATCGTGATGGTGAGCGGAGGGGCTTCCCGCGCGCCCGCTCCCCCAACCCGCGCCCGCCTCCCGCGCCCGCGCGCCGCTGCCGCCTCCCCCCTCCCGCGCCTTGTTTACCGGCCCGCGCGGCCTGCGCTCCCCCGGCCCGGCCTGCGCTCGCCATCCCGGGCTGCCTTGCGCACCCCCGTCCTCCGGCCCGCGCTCCCCCATCCCCGGCGCCCGGCCCCCACCTGGGCGCCCGGACGGCCTGCTCCTTGGCTCTGACTGGTCATGGGCGCTTCCAGGCCATCGCGTGCTTGATGGACATGAACGCGCTGCTGGACCGATTTCACAACTACATCCTCCCGCACCTGCGGGGCGAGGACCGCGTCTGCCACTGCAACTGTGGCCGGTGAGTCTGAGCCCGGCGGGGCACACGCGTGATCACATATGTGCTGATGGCAGGGCTCACTGGGCTGCGGGAGCCCCAGGCAGGCGGGTGCAGGGCCGCGCTAGGCCCAGAGGGGCTGCTTTGGCAGGCCAGGCCCGGTGGGGGGAGGACTGTGCAGCGGCCTGCGGGCACCTGGGGCTTGGCCAGTCGGGTTCCGGAGTGGGGAGCACGCCTGAGTCTGTTAGGACCCCCTCCCAACATGCCTTTAGAGAAAGGGTGATGGGCAGATGGGGACCAGGCCTCCTGGTCCAGGGGTTGGAGGCCAGGGAAGCAGCCACTGAGCCCTGCGTCCTGGGAGGGAGCCTGCGCGGGGCTGAGCCCACAGAGCACACCAGCCTCTGCCCTGAACTGTGGTGGTGAACTTTCCCTGGAGCCAGGTAGGGGAAGTGCAGATGGAGACGGTGGGCAGGGCCCAACCCCTCACTGTTCAGAGGAGGAACTGAGGCAAGGGGTGGAGCTTACTCAAGGTCACTCTGAGCTCCCTCAGGTTGAGCCCAGGCCTCTAAGCCCACTTTGGGACCCCCATTGTGTGCACATGTAATGATGGAGTCTTTCTGGCCATGCATGTTTGTACGTCCATGTACGAAATAAACATCTCATGAGACGCGAATGTGTGTGCCGTCTGCATATACGTGTGTGTACACAGCGCATGTTCGCACACCCTCACCCCCACCGGACACCCTCGTGCTGGGATCAGTGAGGAAGAGGGCAGAGACTTGCCCAAGGTCACACTCCTAGTGTGGGATGGGGCACAGCCCCCAAAGCCTGTGTTCTTCACCCCTGCCCTGCACTCCTGCTCCAGGGTCCAGTGCACAGGGGCAGGGTGGCAGGGCAGCCCCGTGCCTCCCAGCATGCTCCGTGCCTGTGGGTGCAGACCGCTCACTGTGTGGAAGCAGTACGGAGCCTCGGGGAAGGTAGCAGAGGCTGTGCACAGCCCCCGCCCGTGCTGGCCGAGGACCATCGAGTTTTGTGGGTGGCCACGCTTTCCCAGGGACCATTGTGTTCCACCCAGGGCACATGCCCAACACTCAGGAAAGGCACCGGGTCAGTCCACTGCCTCCTGGGGCGGCCGTGACTGAGTGTGTGTAGCCTGGGGTGACCTGGGGATCCTCCTGGGGCTGGCATGTGCGCAAGCCCAGGCCGGGAACATAAGTGACACACCCAACATGTGGAGGCTGATGTGTTGTGACCAGCCTGTGACCTCCTGGGGACAGACGAGATATGTTCACAGAGTGTTTGCTCCTGGTGTGTGTGTGCCACATGCAGTGTCCAGAGCACATGAGGCCACGTGTAAACAGGTGCCTGTGGAGTATGAGCTGAGTGGGGCCTGTGCGCACAGGTTAGGGTATCTGGGAACATGGAGATCCATGCCTGCTATAGACCATGTCTCTGTGTGTATGTGTCCACATGCGTGTGCTTTGTACACGTCATGACATACAAGATATGTAAAGCAGTGTGCAAAATGTTCTTGTATATTGACGACATACATGTGCATGCACAGCCCATGTGTATTACCGTACACAGCAGTGAGCGTGCCCCACGTGCGTTAGCAGGTCTGTCTGCAGAGTACTTTTGCACATGGGGCACCATGTACAAACTGTGCCCGCATTGCCACACCGTGTGCAGAGTAAGCATGCACACACGCGTGTGCCTGCTCTGTGCCCACGTGGAGAATTATACAGAGAACATGGACGTAAATACATGCCCTGAAGTGTGCGTGCCACAGGCCGTGTGACAACCCACGCGGACCATGGTGCCTGCAGAGCAGTTGGCTATGTGCAGAGCTGCATGCATGTGCCTACATGTGGTACACACCATGCTCGTGCCTGGGCAAGCATGACATGCACACATGTGGAGCTCACCGGCCCAAGTCCCTGGTATACACGCCATGTCTGTGCATGTGGCCAGCGTGTATACATGACATGCGTCAGACCTCAGGTAGACACATGCGGCATGCGTGGTCCAGGCAGGACACGTATGACACACCACAGAGACACGTGTGCACATGGCAGACCTGAGCCCCGCCCCCACTTGGAGCCCCTGCCTTGGAGGAAGGAGGGCAAGGGGCAGGCGAAGAGCTGCAGATGCCAGGCCAGCAGTGGGGGCACAGGCTGTGACCTCCAAGCCCTAAAGGTCCTGAGCCACCTGGGGTGGTTGGGGCCCTGACCAGAGCAGTGGTCCTGAGGAGCACGCTGTCAGGGGCCCCAGGCCCAGGAGGCTGAGGAGAGCAGCAGATGACAGTGATGCTGTGTCTGGCATGTCCTTGGTTGCAGGGCCTGCTAAGGGGACATGAAGAGCATCCTCTCCTGGGGGTCCGGCAGCTGCCACACATTCTAGGTGGTGATCAATAGTTTTCCATCAATTATTTGTGATTCCTAATGGCTATTGACAAACTGATCAGATAAGTGACGGCTGCCAGGCGTCAGGCAGTCCTTTCTGGCTGACCCAGGGCCAGTGGCCTCTGCTCCGTGGGGCTGTGGTGGCCGAGGCCCCAGCCACTGGGACTGGTCAGCTCGGGACATGTGGAGCAGGATGGCCTCCAGGGAACCCCAGGAGGAGGAGTGGGTGTGAGGAGAGGCCTGCCTGATGCCGTCCCCACTGGGCTGGGTTTGGGGCTCCAGGACTCCCCTGACCCCACTGGGAGGAAGTCACCGTGTGGCCCTTGCTGGTGCAGGGACATCTGTGAGGGAGGGGCAGCGGGGGCCAACGCGGAGAACTGGTAGGGTTTCCATTTCTGGGAAGGTGTCTGGGGTGGAGTGGAGGGTGCACAGTGTGGGGGCATGAGGACCCATCCCCACTGAAGCCCAGGTGGGGGTGTCAGCACCTAACTGAGGGAAGCTGGGAAGAAGCAGGTTTGGGGAGGGAGGAGCTATTTTTAGGCGTGAGTTTGAGGTGTCTAGATCCCACGTGGAGATGCCAGGCAGGCAGCTGGAGCTCAGAGCAGAGCAGGCGTGGGGGGGGGCAGGGACTTCAGGGGGTGGGGATGGAGAGTCGGAGAAGCCAGCAAAAGGGGTTGAGAAGGAGGGGCAACCAGGAGAGGTGGCCCCCTGGCCAGGAGGACCCCCGGGGTGGCGCTTGCACTACTGGAACCAGTGAAGAAAACGGGGGCGAAGGGCACATGGAACCCTCTGAGCCTTGGGCTCCCAGGCTCTCATGGGGGGGGGGGGTAAGGTGAAAGCCCGGTCTATTGTCCTGAGTGTGTCTCCTAGGCGGGGCCACATCACCCGGTATCACTATCACTACCCCTGAGGACTTCCCCAGGATCCAGGCAGACTGAAGCTGGAGGGAGCCTTGTGGAGAGGGCTCAGTGTGGCTCTCAGAAGCAAGCGAGGGCCTGGAGGGTTCAGCGGCCTGAGTCTGGCCAGTCCAGAGAAGGGAGGCTGAGAGAAATGGCAAAGGCCTTGGTGGGTGCGAGGATGCATGGCAGGGGCCACGGCCCCGGGGCCGGAGAGAAGGGGCATTGTCCATCTGGGAGCAGCAGAGCAGCCAGCAAACATGCTGACCCATACAGAGGATGGGCCAAAGGGTGCCCCCAGGAGAGGGGCTGAGAGGATGGGGTACCAGACAGAATCGGGGACAGGAGCAAGACGCCCCGCCCGGGGGAGGCTGACAGCATCTGGCCTGGCATAGAGGGAGAGCTGAGGAAAAGGTGTAGTGAGTGTCGGTTGAGAGGGAGAGGCCAGAGGGGCTGTCCCACAGGAGCCGCATCAGCCTCGTGTCCAGCAAGTGGGCTGTGACCCCGCCACCAGATCGGGACACCCTGCCCTGGGCCCTCACCTTGGAGGTAGTCCACCTGCACTGTTCCCGTGACCCAGCCAGGGTGGGTGGCCGCTGCGCCCCAGGCCCGCCAGAGAGGGGACGCGTGTTGCGTGGGCAGACGCAGCCCTGGCCAGCTCCCAGACTTCACGCTGACCGCTGGCCTAGCACACTCCCGCGTGGGCAGCCTCTGCCTGGGGGCCAGGCGCCTGGGGGAGTCCGCTGGCCCCTCCGGACCTCAGTTCTCATAAAGGCTGCTTCAGAGACCCCAGCAGGGCTCCCGCTCGCCCCCGGGAGAGGTGCCAGCCCGCCCTGCCGCCCGCAGGCACCACATCCACTACGTGATCCCGTACGACGGGGACCAGTCGGTGGTGGACGCCTCCGAGAACTACTTCGTGACAGACAACGTCACCAAGCAGGAGATCGACCTCATGCTCGGGCTGCTGCTCGGCTTCTGCATCAGCTGGTTCCTGGTGTGGATGGACGGCGTCCTGCACTGCGCCGTGCGCGCCTGGAGGGCGGGCCGGCGCTACGGTGAGTGCGGCCACCCCCCGCGGCCCCGCCCCACCCCCACCCCGCAGACCACGCCCCCCCGCGCCAGTCCCAACCACGCTCCGGCACCGACCACGCCCACCACCCCCGCCGCCTCCCCTTCCTGACCGAGTCCCCTGGCTACGCCCCCCGCAGACGGCTCGTGGACCTGGCTGCCCAAGCTGTGCAGCCTGCGGGAGCTCGGCCGGCGGCCGCACAGGCCCTTCGAGGAGGCGGCCGGGAACATGGTGCACGTGAAGCAGAAACTCTACCACAACGGGCACCCGAGCCCGCGGCACCTTTGATTCGGGCGCAGGACTCGCGGGGCCGCCGGCCACCGCACCCACGTACACGGGACTGGACTGCCGCCCCGGGCCAGGGCGCCCCGGCCGCCGGGCGTGTCCAGCGGAAGGTGCTGTCTCCTCTTCTTTTTATAAAGGGGTCGAGGGTGGGGCAGGTCTGGGGGCAGGACCTAGGTCTCCAGCACTGGGCGGGGTGCGGGAGCTTGGGGCAGCGGGGGCTCCAGCGTCCTGCAGTCCTGCCAGCGCCTGGCTTGGGACCACGTCTGAAACTCAAAACCGGATGTTTCCTGTGCGCCTGTGTCCTTCTCTCCGTTCTGGGGGAGGGGAGAGAGACCGGGAGGTCTGGGAAGGGAAGGGGGCCGGACCAGGCCGCGCCCACGTCTGCACATGGGAGCATTTGCATGGGGCTTGTGGGTCCGCGGGCTGCAGTGGGGGGTCGGGGGACAGGGGTCTAGGGGGGGCCCCGGCCCAGCAATAAGGCCCCTGAGCCCTGCTGTGGCAAGAGTGGCCACCCTGCCCAGGGCATCGCGGTTGGCGCCTCACTGTGACCCCCACCCCTGCTGGTCAGTAAATTCTACAGAAAGCTCCAGCCTCTGCCTCTTCTTTCACCTCTGAGCCCGAGACGCCTCCAAGCCCAGCACCTCACTTCAACCAGGAGATAAGACACTACCAGGTATGGTGTCAGTTTTTATTACATTCTGGACAAAACGATTCCAACCCCAACTGAGGGAAGAGCTGCAGTCCCCCAGCACCGGATGACTCTGGCCAGCAGGTCAGGGGTCTCCAGTCTCAAGTGCAGCCCCCGCCAGGTGCCTGAGGGCAATCACAGATGTGTGCAGGGTGCCTCTTCCTCGGGCGGTGGTGGGCAGCTCTGACCAGCTGCACGGGGCCTGCTCTGCTCGCCCCTCATTGGGTTCTGGGCCCAAGTGGCACTGGGCAGTCACCCCCTGACCAGTGCTGGTCAGAGCTGCAGCAGCCAGCCATCGGGGCTGGTCCAGCTTGGCCACTGCCCCTGGGCCTGGCTTGGAGACACGTCTCCTAGGAGAGTTCTAGGGGTAGCCCCAGCCTGACCCTCCCCAGCCAAAACCACAGCCTGGAGTGGTTGGATTCCCGCCACAAAGACGCCACAGGTGCAGCTGGTCCTAAGCAGAGGCCTTTAATGCTGCCCCGGCCCTGAGGAGGGGCAGTAAAAGCTGCAGGGGGCAGGGGGGGCAGCTGCCCAGCACCCTACTGGCCACTGAAAGACGTGGGCACCTCGCTGCTTCCTCTGGGGGACGCCAGCAGGCCAGTGTGCCCAGGGTCCCCAGGTATGAAGGCCCAGCTCACTCAGTCCGTGCACTCAGAAGTGGGAGCTGGCCACCGTCTGGCCTGGACCCCTCGGCCTTCAGCCACTGCATCTTCTGTTGGTGCTGCTGGATGGCGTCCTGGACCCGGGCATCCATCATGGCCTCGGTGAGGACCCCATCCTCAGATGCATAGGCCATGGCCTAGCAGGGAAAGACAGCGCTGAGGCAGGGCACCCAGAGGGGCTACCTGGCAGGGGTCTCCCACCCTCAAGCTTTCAGAGCCCACCAGGCACCAGGAACCACCCGCCCTGCAGACCAGGCCCACAGTCTAGACAGCCTGGCCGGCCCACCCTCACAGCTGCTTCCCCCCACCCACAGCCTGGCTCTGGGAGATGCCCTCCAGAATCCAAGAGCCTCCTGTGGGGCAAGGGCAGGTGGGGGCAAAGCTGGAGATGCTGAATCCAAGGTGGGGTTGGCTGGCCAACACCCTCCCCTTGGCCTGCGTGCGGCCTCAGGAGGGGCCTGGCCTCCCAGCAGGAGACACACAGCTACTGCTACTGGCACATGCCTCGCCTCCCTGTGCACACAAGCGCGCACACACACGTATGCTCACAGGCCATCTGCAGCGCAGGGCTGCCACCAGCTGCCTTCTCACTTCACTGAGTTTCACTGACCTTATAAAATTAGAAAGCCCCAGGCTAGCACTCAGGAAGCAGCCCTGCCCCCACCGCAGACCCAGAGGGCCACTGCTTCTCAGACAGCAGAGCTGCCCTCAGGGGCAGGGCACAGACGACACAGCCACCTTGGTCACACAGCCACCTTGGTCACGGGGAAGATTCACTGACACAGAGGGGAGGGCAGGGCCCCTAGGCAAAGTGCCCCAGGAGCCCCCAGCAATTCTGATGCGGTCAGAGTGACCCCACCAGTCCAAACTGTCCCCAAACACGGAGCAGCCATCGTTCACCGGGACGTGCCTCTCACAGGATGCCCACTGTCTGCAAACAGCCCTTCCAGAACCGTGAGCTGCTAAGAGCTGGGCACCTCTGCACTCCCAGCCCAGAACTTGGCCAGATGCCTGGATGAGGCAGCAAAGTTTTGTTAAGCAGTGTGACCCACAGCACCTCGGCTGCCAGGCAGGACACCTCTGGGTGGCCCCACCCAGATGCCCCAGTACCCCACCTGCTTCTTGTCACTCAGCCCTCTGTTCTGTGAGGACAGCACACAGTGCCCACCGAGCAGGGTTTGAGCCAGCTCAGCTGTACGTCACCACTACCTGAGTGGCCACAGCACATATGGCAGTGTGAGCAAGTTCCTATCATCTGACATGACTAGTCGTTTTGCTCACACAGGCAGCCCTGTCCTCACTCAGTGCAGTCTCCTGCAAATAGCACAGGGTCCCTGAAAAGCAGTGAAGGAGGGGGTAGGAGTCCCCAAGGGGTACGGTCCAGCCCAGGGGCCCACACAGGTCAGGGTCTGAAAACGGCGGCGGCAACCCTGGCAGTAAGGGGCAGATAGAGTGCAGCTGCTCCTTCCAGAATCGGAGACCATGAGTGGACATGTCCCCCCACGGGACTGGACCCCCACTGGGAAAGGGCTGGATTCAGTAAGGTGCTTTCAAATAAACAAGAGAAAGGGGAAAGCTGTGACCATCCCAGAGAGAGAAGTCACGGGCACCACCTGAGCCAGGTCGTGCAGGTGAACTTCTGTGATGCCACGTGGACATCAGGAGCTCCCGACGTGATGTGACCGGAAGACCTCACCTCTGGTGTCTCCTCCCCCAAACCTACAATCCCAGTCTAATCATGAGAATATCAGACAAACCCGATGAGGGGCATTCTACATATAACACCAGACCAGCAGTCCTCAAAACTGCCAGGGACATCTGAGGGACTGTCACAGCTCAGAGGAGCCAGAGGTGATATGAGGGGCCCAGGAAGATCAAGTCCGAGGAGGACTGGACAGTGACGTGGCACACATGCCTCGTGCCGACACAGTCACCACACGCTGGGGGTGACAGGTGCACGGAAACCCTCTGCACTATCCTTGCAACTTTTCTGTGAACCTGGAATTATTCAAAACTAAAACAGTTCACTAAAGGAAAAAAAAAAAAAGGCATGCCCTGCACTTAATGGCCTCACTGGGGAATTAATTCTACCAAATGCTGAAGGAAGAACTAATACCAGTCCTTCTCCAAGTCTCCCAGACAACTGAGGACGAAGAAACGCTTCCTAACTTGTTCTCTAAGAGGCCAGCATAACCCTGACACCAAAGCCAGACAAAGACACCGCAAGGAAAGGCAACTACAGACCAACACTCCTGATGAACACACATGTAAAAATCTTCAACAAAATGCCAGCAAACCACATGCAGAACACATTGAAAGGGTTACACTCTGTGACGAGGTGGGATTTATCCCAGGGTTTAACATAGGGAAATCATCAACAAGATATACCACACACTGAAGAATGAAGGGCAAAAGCCTTTTTTATCATGTCAATTGATGTTGAAAAGGCATTTGGCAAAATCCTACACCCTTTCTTGATGAAAGTGCTCAATAATCTAGGAATAGAGGCTATTTCCTCAACATGCTTAAGGCCGCACATGGAAGACCGACAACATGTCAACGGTGAAAGACTGAACGCTTTTCCTCTAAGATCAGGAACAAGACAAGCATGCCTGCTCTCACCACTTTTGTTCAACACAGCACTGGAAATTCTAGCCAGAGCAATTAGGCAAGAAAAAGAAATAAAAAGCAATCCAGATCAAAAAGGAAGAATAAAATTATCTGTTTTATAGGTGATATGATCTTACATGTAGGAAACCTAAAGATCCCCCCAAAAAACTGTTAAAAGTAATACATTTGGGGCCAGCCCAGTGGCTCCGGTGTTTGGAGCGTCCTGCTCCTAACACTGAGGCCACTGGTTCAATTCCCACACGGGCCAGTGAGCTGCTCCCTCTACAGGTAAGATTGTGAACAACAGCTCTCCCTGGAGTGGGGCTGCCACGAGCTGCCAAAGGTTGGCGTGAGCTGCCACAAGCTGCTGTGTGTGTGCTGCCACGGGCTACTGTGTGTTGCCATGAGTGGCCAGTGGCCAGTGTGAGCGGCCGGCAGCCTGGCGAGAGCTGCTGTGAGCGTCTAATCGATGACTGGCGGCAGACTGCCTCAGCGAGGGGAAGGGGGGAGCACAAGGCTCATAACACCAGCATGGAACAGGGGGCTGTGTCCTACACAACTAGACTGAGAAACAACGGCTTGAACAGGAGTGGGGGCGGGGAGGCGGAAGAAAGGGGGGAAAAATGTATTTTTTTTTTTAAAAAAGTAATAAATTTAGCAAAGTTGCCGGATGTAAAATCAACACAAAAAAACCCCATTTGTGTTTCTATACAATGCCAATGATCAATCTGGAAAGGAAATTAAGAAAACAATTCCATTGACAGTAACATCAAAAAGAATAAAATACTTAGGAATTAACTAAGAAGGTGAAAGACGACACTGAAAACTGCAAAATCTTGCTGAAAGAAATGCAGACATGAAAGCATGGAAAGACTTTATCTCTGTTCATGGAAACTTTAACATTGTTACAATATCAACACTACACAAAGGAATCTATACATTCAACGTAATCCCTATCAAAACCCAATGATGTTTTTTGCAGAAATAGAAAAACCCACCATGAAAATCCATATGGAATCTCAAGTGACCCCAGATAGCCAAAGCAATCTTAAATAAGAGCAAAGCTGGAGACATCACACTTCCTGATTTAAAAACTTCCTACAAAGCTACAGTGATCAAATCAGTGTGGTCGTGGCATAAAAACAGACATACAGAAAAGTGGAACAGAACGGAGAGCACCGAACTAAACCCTCATGTCTATGGTCCAATGATTTCCAACGAGCGTGCTAAGATCATTCGATGGGGAAAGCAGTCTTCTCAACATATGGTGCTGGGACCATTGGACATCCACACGCAAAAGAATGAAGTGGGGCCCACCCCCAACACCACATACAAAAATTAACTCACATGCATTGAAGACCTAAACATATAACCTCAAACTATAACAATCTCAGAAGAAATCATAGGAGAAAAGCTTGCAGACATTGGATGTAACAATGATTTCTTGGCTGTGACACTTAAATCACAGGTGACAAAAGAAAAAAAAAGGATGAATTGGATTTTATCGAAAGTAAAAACTTTTATGCATCAAAGAATACTATCAACAGAGTAAAAAAGGCAACCCACAGAATGGGAGAAAATATTTGCACACCACATGTCTGAGAAAGAGTTAATATCCAGAATATATAAAGAACGCCTACAATTTAACAAAAAACCCAATTCAAAAATGGGTGAAGGACTTGAACTGACAAGTCAAGAAGAAATGGCACAGAAGAGAGATGACTAGTAAGCACACTAAAACATGCTCACATCACTAATCAGAGAACTGTGATTCAGATCACACCCGTCACCCAAGTAGAAAATAATGTGTTGGCGAGGACGAGGGAAGTGGTGACCCGTGCACGGCGGGCAGGAGGGTAAAGTGGTGCCACTGCTGGGGACAACGGTGTGGAGGTCCCCAAAACTAAAACAGAATGGCCACGGGACCCAGCAACCCCACTGTGTGTCCCCAAGTTGTCACCACAGGGTCTGGAACAGGTCCGTGTACACCCACCTACTCAGCGGTGTCATTCAGTCGCCGAGAGGTGGGCGTCCATGGATGGATGGACGGACGGACAAGCCCACCGTGTCCATCCACACAGTGGGAGAGTATTCGGCGTAAGAAGGAAGATTCTGACACAGGCCACAGCGAGGATGGACCCTGAGGACACTGTACTGAGACAAGCCAGTCACAGAAGGACAAGTACCGCCTGACTCCATTTATACAAGGCCCCTGGAGGGGTCCAACCCCCAGAGACAGAAGGTGGGAGGTGGTGCCAGGCCTGGGGGAGGGCTGGGGAGTGAGTGTCTAACGGGAACAGCGGTTCAGCTTGTGAGGATGGAAAGTTCTGGAGATGGTGGTGGTGACGGCTGCACGGGGTGAGTGTGCTGAATGTCTGAGCTGTGCACTTGGAAATGGTTACGACGTGAGCAGTAAATCCCCAGGTGACTCAGGGTGATAAGAGGCGTGAACTTTGTTGTCAAAACCACTGTGCTGGGGGCAAGGCTGCAGTGGGGTCCGTGCCACGCCACCAAGGTGGGCTTCAGAGAAGTGCACAAGTGCCCCTAGGCGACCCGCCTGCAGGGAGGGCGGGGGGCAACCCCACCACCTAGGGCCACACACCTGCGGCCAGACACAGGGAAGACCACATCCCTCAGAGGTGCTGGACCTCACACAGCACTCAGTTCCTCCTCCCTGCCTCTCACTGTCCTCTTATGCGCAATAGGACTAACAGCTTCGGGCCCTGGTGACGGCACAGCTCCCGGGATCACCCTGGTATGAGGACCAGTCCCAAGGGAGAGCACCCCTCAGACTCTGCGCGTTCACTCACTGCCTCATGCTGGTGTGGAGTCATAATCCCCAGCACTCCACCCACCAAGCACACGTGGCCTGTCACCTGGCTTGGCCACGAGATGTGAAGAGAAGGGAGGTGTGTGGGTCTTGGTGCAAACACTGAGTGCTAGGGCAGGCTGAGTGTCTGTGTCCCCCCAGGTCCACATGTCCAAGCCCTGACTCCCAGTGTGACAGCATTGGAAGTATTAGTGTGAGATGAGGTTATGGGCGTGGGGCCAATCCTACAGGACAAGAAGCAACACCAGAGCTCTCTATCTCTGCCGTGGGGACGTGAGAAGGTGGCCGTCGAAAAGCCAGAGGAGAGCCCTTCCTCATCAGAACCTCACCATGCTGGCACCCTGGCCCAGCACTTCCAGCCTCCAGAACCACGAAGTAAATGTCTGTTTAAGGCCCCCGGGCTGTAGCGTTTGGTTATGGTGGCCCTGTCCTCCCCTTTGTTGGTGGTGGGAACAGAGCTGCTAGCTGACCCACGCGGAGGTGGGCTTGCAATCGGGTCTGTCTGTTCCAGCAGCAGAGCCCAGGTCGTTCAGACTAATATCCGACTAACACATCGTCCATGTACCTGGGCGATGACACCAAGTAGATGTGTACTTAGTTAATAAAACACACTCATTTCAAGCATTTCTAAACTCATGGTTTCCGGGCTGTCACACAGCTTGAAAAGACACGAGTGCGGGCGCTGTGGGGACAGCGATGGCAGCGGGAAGCAGAGCTCTGGCTGCAGACATGAGCCACTCAGCACCCTCCAACTAGCAGCAACCAAGGAGCAAATGCCTCCTGGATGGGTCAGTGGGTTTCCCTGCCCTGGGCACCCATGGAGCTGCTGCTGGGAAGAAAACTTGGGTGTTGGGGAATGATGAGAGCCCCTCTGTCCTGTGTGCCCTGAGCCACTCCACGGGGATGAAGTCAACTCGCATGGTCGAGCCTGCCCTGGAGACCAGTGAACCTACCCTGAAGGCCAGAACACACTGGCTTTCCCTCAGCACACGCTCCACGCCAGTGGCCTGCACCTGGAGAGGGGATGCCTGACACCTACCAGGTCAGAGTCACTTCCTGGTTCCTCATCCCACCTGCCCTCTGATGAGCCCACAGATAGCTCATGGGACACATCCGACCCAGGCTGTACCCCACTGGTACCCCCAGCGCCAAGTGCCCTGGGCCCCAGTTGGAACAAAGTTGCTGAGCACAGGCCCACAGGACCTTGATGCTCACATGACATAAGGCTCCTTTCCAGAGGACCCTGTCTGACTTGGACAATAAGGAGGCGGCCCCTGACAGCCCGTCCCCATGTTCCCCACCGTGGGGGCGGAGGCAGGTGGTGCAGCTGGAAAGGCCAGCAGTGCGCCTCTCATCTGGGCACAGAAAATCCTTCTGTGCCCTGGGGAAGGTAAAGGCAGCATGGCCGCCTTCAAATGACTCAGGGTCTCGCACTGGTGCAGCTCACACCCGCAGGGCACATGTCCCCAAACTCACCTGCCACGCCACAGCAAGCTGGGAGATCTCCCGGCCCGACATGCCCTCTGTCAGGTGTGCGATCTCTGAACACTTCTTCCCGTAATCAAACTGGGCCAGCTTCAAGCGCCTAGCAAGGAGGAGTTCCCAAGTTACGCCCAGGGCAAGAACAGAGCCCTGTGAGGGCCCCATACCTCCCCCACGGAGGGAGTGCTGGAACATCTGCCAGGGGAGACGCCTGTGCAGGAAACCCCAGGTGGGGCCCATGCCACTCCCAGAGCGGGCACATCTGCCCATGCCACCCTTCCTTCCTTCCTTCCTTCCTGGAGCCCAAGGTAGGGGTCCAGGCAGGGCTGTGAAGAAAGACGGCAGTGTGTGGCGTACTGTAGGGGCAGCTGCAGCGCCAGTCAGCACGTGCGAGAATGGAGGAGCCTCAATGCCCACCCCAGGGACAGGAACCAGGTCCCTCTCATTCCCAAACGGCATGGCAGCTAAAAGCCATCAGGGATGAGCTACCGAGTCAGCAAGTGGAAAATCAAAGGGAGAAAAGCCAATGCTGCGACTCGGAGAGGCATGGGTGCGGGTCTCTTCCCAGGCAGGCTAGGCTACAGCCTGGCCAGGGTGGGCCCCTGGGGGCTGGGGGGGCTGGAGCCAACTAGGGGCGGAGGGGAAGATAATGGAGCTCGAGGCAGGCAGCGCAGCACAGCAAGGCAGGCAGAGTACGTCCGGAATGGAAGGCGCTCCTGCTGCCGCCCGCAAGATTCAGGTCAGCCCTGCTGAGACTCGGCCCCCAGACATGGTTAAAATAGCCCAGACTTTGCTTATTGGGAACACTCTAGACAGAGCGTGGACGGCGCCACCCCACCTGGTGGGCTTTGCAGAACAGGGGCCTTGCTGTGCTGGCACAGCTGCAGGCTCCCAGGATGCAGGGCACAGCAGTGGACAGTGGTCTCAGGGAAGCACAGCAGGGTCCCAACTGGCCATCTTGGCCCCCAACTACCCAGGCCTGACTGTTTCCTTAGGGGCCCCAAGTGATTAAGGGCAGAGACGCTCGTAGTGCATGACAATGGGCTGTCAACTCAGAACCTGGCAGAGCTGGACGGGACATGGAGGCCAAGCAGGTGGGCAGCCCAGGGGGCAGCAGGACGGGAAGCAGGGCCTCTGGTGACGAAGCCACACATGACCCCACCCTGAGCCCATGTGAAGCCACAGGTTAGGACGAGGGAACAGCACCCGAAGTGGAGCTGGAGGGGCTGAGACACCTGGGGAGGTGGCACTGGGAGGACCCCAGCGTGACAGGGCAGGAGCAGCGGTGGGCTGCCCAGGACACTTACTGCTTTCCTTCTGTGGCTGGTTTAAGAACATACTTGTCAAAATACATTCTCACCAGGCGCTCCCGCTCCTCCTGCCGTGGCAGCTCGAAGCTGACCATCTCGTCTATGCGGTCGTTGATAGCCCAGTCAAACTGCTCGGGCTGGTTGCTGGCCAGGACCAGCATGAACCTGCAGCAACAGAGCCCACGGGAGCTGAGAGGCTGCAGAGCCAGGCGCCTACTGCCCGCTGCCCAGGCCCTCTTAAATCCACACCGGGGAGCTTTCTAGCAGATTCTACTTGGCAGCTTTTTAACTCAGAAAACCCCAGGAAGACCCAGCTTTGCCCTCTGCTGCCCGCCCTCCGTCCAGCAGTTATGTTCTTGCCTGACTTCACGCTTCTCTGACCACAGACCCGGCCTGATGGGGTGGCTGGATATGCCTCAGTGTGCCCAGAAGGTATAGGGACCCCAGGGTCTGAGACAGACCTCTGTCCCTCCCAGACTAGGAGCCGGGGTTGCAGAGCCTGGGGTTCAGCTGAGCGGACATGCCAACTCAGCAAGAACACAAACACAGCTCCCTGGGGATCTCTGGTTGCAGCAGCCACAGCAGGTGAGGGCAACATGTCTGACATGGCCACACAGCTGACCAGCAGGGCGGGGTGCCACTCAGTGACCAGGGGCCAGGGGACTAGAGGGCCCTCGCCAATGCAGAAGAGCAGGACTGGGGATTGGGAAGGGGCCAGCCCATGTCCAGGGCAGCTGGAGATGCCAGGGACAGTGACCTGTGGACAGGACTGCTGCCCAACTCTGCCTGAGACCCTGGCCTGTCTTCTCAGTGACTCCCACAAGACCCTACTCTGCTGCACTGGACGTTCCCATCACACGGGTGGAGGACACGGTGCGGCCCAGGGCGGGGACACTGTCTAGCCACCACAGGCACATGGGTCAGGTGCGCAAGCTCAGGCAGAGGCTTGGTTTCCCTCTGTGGGAGGCTGAGGACAGCCTCAGATCCCTGGGGATCTCTGGGTGCAGTAGCCACAGCAGGTGAGGGTGACATGTCTTGACATGGCGGCCACACAGCTGACCAGCAGGGCGGATGAAGGAAAGCGCTTGGTGCCGGTGGGCAGCCCTCACTTGCTGCTGTGCTGGCCTGTCCGGTGCAGGAACGCGTTCAGGGTGGCCCTGAGGTCCTCGCTTATCTTCTCCTGCACAGAGAAGGTTCTGGCGTCAGGCTGAGGTGCCAGCCCGAGCATCAGGGCTCTAAGCAGCCCAGTGAAGGCCTGGGACGGCAGGGCCTTCACTCCACCCAGGAGCTCAGCAGCACCTTTAGGAATCTAAACTTGATGGCCAGAATTTAACTTCAACAATATTCTAAAAACTGTCAATAGGTGTAACCTGTGGAGTTCAAACAGAATGGAAAAAAGCCGCAAAATGAGGGGCAGGGTTGGGCAGTCTTCAGCCACCGCCTCCCAAAAAGCACACAGGCCGCCTGGATGCCCTGATGGCCCAAGTACTAGACACACCGCCCAGGCCCACCCGCCAGACAAAGGCTTCTGGAATACTCACGGTCGCTCGCTTCCTGAGGAAGGCGTCCGCTTCATCCACGAAGAGGAGGAGGCTGTGAAGGGGAGGGGCTGCCTGATTGGGACGCACTCAGGGGTTCAGGAACCCCAAACACATGCTGCCCTCCACGGTCTTTGGGGCCCCAGACCTCAACTTCGGTGCGCATGCCAAGTGCCAACATCAGGCAGGAGAAAGGACAAGAGCACGCAGAACACCCAAACGTGGCACTAAGTTAAACACCCGCCCGCTGCAGCCGGCTGGCTCCTGTGACCAGCGCAGGCACCGGCGGAAGGAAACCGCACTGGGTGAATTTCTCAGACCCCACCCTGCCCCGGTGCTGCCAGAGGCAGAGGTGGCTCCGGCCTCATGCACGAACACTAGGACAGTCTGCGGCAAAGTCACCGACCCTCTTCCCAGCAGGAGCCAGATGGCCGCCAGGAACCAGGCCTTGGGAGTGCGCACCGGGGTCCTGTCTGGGGCGGTGCCCGCTCACCCGCGCCGGCTGGTGTTGGCCCAGTCGAAGACCTTGTGCACGGCGGTCACACCGTCCCGCCCCATGGGGGCCACGTCCCCACCGGTCATGATGGCGTAGTCCATGCCTGAGTGCAGCGCGAGTTTCTGGGGAGGGGGAGGGGACGTGGGCCAAGGGGAGGGGCGGGGCGAAGCGGGGGCGGGGCAAAGCGAGAGCAGGGCGGGGCGAAGGGAGGGCGGGGTGGGCAGGGAGCGTAGTCTCCTCCCTTTGAAGCCTGCAAGGGGCGCCCTCGGCCCGCCCTCGGCCCACACCGGCCCTCGGCCGCCAGTTAGAGCTGAGCAGCCGTATCCCCAGCCGCCTCTCACCTTGGCAAACAGCGTCTTGCCGGTCCCAGGTGGCCCGTACATCAGGATGTTCCTGTACAGGCTGCGGTTCTTCTTGGTGTTCCTCGTCGCTATGGCGATGTCCCGCACGCGGGCCTCCAGGCTGGGCTGCAGCGGGGACAAAACGGTGGCTCGGTGTGGGAGCTGCTCTGTTGCTGAGTCTGTCCCTCCTGAGTGGCACAGCTCGCCCAAGAGGCAGCTCTCCCCAGGCCGGGCTCAGAAGGGGACGCCTGCCCACACCCCCACCCCAACCGTGGGCAGCACCACTTACACTGAGGACCACGCCCTCCAGGGCGTCCTGAGGCTTACTGAGCAGCCGCCTGCTGACCTGTGGGGGAACGGATGTCGGCGTTATCGCGGCCCATGGTACAGCCACCTAGCAATGGGTCATGGAGCTCACCCCCCAGGACACGTGAGACTCGCCCGCTTTAGAAGGCTGGCAGAGGAGGCCATCGGTGCTGTTGGGCTGGGTGACGTCCAGGTTCTTTTTGACCTTTCTTTTTTAAATCACCCACAAGGCACCAGCGACCAATAAGAGATCCAGCTGCAGCCCGTGGGAACACACAGCGTGTGGTCAACGCTGAGCGGGAAGCCCGGCTCCCCTGGGCAGCAGCTTACACCATTACTTCCAGCAACTTCTCTTACAGGACAGTGGCACATGGGAGGCCCAGTAGTTTGTAAATACCCCAAAGTTGACCCAGGGGGATGGTCAGATCAATAAACCTAGAGGGGACTGAGTGGAATGGGGCGAGGCCCCCACTGCTGACAGAACCCTAGCGGCAGCATCAAGGAAGAAGCCAAAAGCAAATCTAAGATGCAGGAGGAAGTGGACAGTGTTTAGGTAAAAAAGGAGGAAAGGATGACATGTGTTCACAGTCCGGCTGAAACGCCAGAAAGAACGGTGGGACAGCGCCAGTGAGGACCAGTCCCTCACCACAGCCAGGCCCACAGTTACCTGCACGGGGTGCCTCAGAGCCTCCAGCACCGTGACACGAGAGGTCTCCCTCACCAGGGATGGCTTCCCCAGCCTGGCCTCAATGTACCGCCCCGCGACAGATGTGGCGTTCTTGGCAGAATAGACCCCAACAGCCAGCAGTGTCAGCCCGGCCACCTGGAGCAGGGAGGGCAGAAAGACGAGTGACGCCCTCTCCTGCTGCGAAATTCAGCTGCCGACACCAGGCCCTCACCATCTCATCCAGCAGGGGTCACACAGGACAGTCTCCAAACCCAAGTCCCACACCCACACAACTGCAGAAGACAAGATACCCAAAAGCTGATCCCAAACACCTTTCTCAGAAAGCTACTAGCAGGACCAGGGAGGTTCCAGCTGACCCCCAGGCCAAAGGGGGGCAAACCCAACACCAGGGTGGGAGCTCGGTCACTGGGCACCTGACCAGGCGCTGCATGCAGTGAGAGGCTCCCGGAACCTATTCCAACACTGTAGAACTAAAAACTATTCCCACAGCGAAAGGCTGGCTTCTAGGCCACATGAACCAGGTTTAGATGACACAGTGAGATGAGGGGCTCCGATTCCAGCGACCTTCACATGTCGTCCAGCTTCCTCCACAACCACCCCTCGGCGAGTCTATCCAGCTCAGAACATAAACACTCAAATCACAGACAGCTTATCGCCAGGAAAGACAGCCAAGGGCACTTTCCCCACTGAACCCCTCGTGTCACCCAGCAGAGAGCTGTCAGCAGGCCGGCCAGGACTGACCACCAGCCCATGCCGCCCAAGATGAATGTAAGAGACTCAGGCACCTGACAATGCGCAAACGTCTGGATTCTCATGTGAACAAGCTGCCAATGTTGAGCCCACTGGTGGACCGTGAAAAGCTGGCACTGGGAGCCAGCTCTGCATGGCTGGCAAAGCTCCAGGGCTGTGGCCTCGGGGTTTTTGCAGGTTTTTTAACCTCTTTAAACCCCTCCCTTTGTTTTCTGTGATGCTCACCATGGCTGGCAGGGTCTGACGTAAGCTGGTGAGCAAGTCCCTGTGGGGACAGAGTCCCAGAGAGCAGGTTCTTGGCCTCATATGGAAAGATCCTGGCTCGGGTAGTAGATGGCTATCAGCTGTAACTGGTTGGCCACCAGCTGTTACCAGTGAGCCATTAGCCACTGATAGAACTGCTGTGGCTGAGCTAGCAACGGGGATTGCAGTTAGCAAGGGGGGTGGATTGGCGAGAAGCGGACGGCAGGTGGTGGATCGTACGGCTCCTGCTTCCTGTGTCTCCAACCAGCCGCCAGCGAGAACATAGTGGTATGAACCCCCCATTCATGGCTCCGTGGGTGTTCCTTTTTCGCCTCACCATGTCCTTCGTTCATATGCGGGGAATGGGAGCTGAGACCCTGCATGACAGACCCCAAGGTTCTAACCAAGAGTCAATGTTTCCCTCTGCAGCTTTCAACTTGCAGCCTCAACACTGCCAGCTGAGGCCACCTCGGGCTGTATGCAGCGGCTCTGAGGGGTGGCCAGGCGGCACACAGCGTGGCCACAACTTCCAGTAAAGAAAGTCCATTTATTCCAGGAAAACAAGGTTAACCAAAACCAACAACTCCTTAAACAAAGCTAATTGGTAAGCATGCCGACTGGCTCTGATTTCATCACGTGACAGCTCTGCACGGTAACACTGACAGATAAACACTTACAGACTCCTCCTCAGGACAGTCCCCAGGACGCTGTGTCCCGGGCGGCACCCACAGCACGACCTGAGCACCTCCTGTGGGCCAGGCAGGGGCACGGAGGACATGGAGCCAAACCACCTCCAGCCCTGCAAACAGGCCCTGATGCTGGGTCTCCTTCTCACGTGAAACCCACTCTGACCAAGGGCTCCCCCCCCGGGGAGGGGGGCAGACAGGGCCAATTTAAGAGGGGGCTGCAGCCCTGGCAGCTCGATGCATGCAGCAGGGAACAGGAGGGAACGGAAGGAGGTGGCCGGGCATAGAGCTGCCACCCAGCTCCAGGCAGCCCTACTCAGAAGCTCGAGGGGCCGTCCAGTTCACAGGGGCTGGCCTGGCTGCAGGCTGGACTCCCCAGGAACCTGGACCCACTTTCAGCAGGGCCCCAGCTACCGACTAGGCACTCTGAGGGTGGGGTCCCCGGCGCTTTACTCACAACAGTTGGAGCAGAGTGTGATAGGAGCCTGTGTTCTCCCACGTCACTGGCCCGAGCTGGTGAATCCAGCGGCCATTTAAAGAACCACTAGTCTGACCAGCTGTCAGCTCCCCCGACCGGAGCCCTGGTCCTCCAGGAACAGTCCAGGTCCTGCTTTCCTTGAGGCATGGCCTGGCCTCACCCCCGCCCCTCACATCCCCGGAGTCCAGAGCTGGACACTTGTGGAAGGGGCTCCAGGAAGGCAGATGTGCTGGGACGCCTGGCTCCTTCTCAGAGAGCGGTCACTGTCGGAGCCTGTTAGGGCATCATCCCCTCAGCCTGGCAGCACCTGGCAGAGCCCACACGCAGGCAGCAGCTGGAAAGCTTTTCAGAAGCTACTTCCAGCGATGCCCCTCCGCCCCACAGCACAGGCCCGGAGCCCTGAGAACTCAGTCGGCCGACCTCCGCCTCCCGCTGGACAGGGGGAGCCCCCACTGAAGCTTGGTATGAGGGGCCCCCGGGACATCCCAACCCCCTGGTCTCAGCTGGGTCCCACTGCTGAAGCTGCCGGGCAGGTTCCCACTTGCACTTTCTTTTTTTTTTTTTTTTTATTAAATTTATTGGGGTGTCAATTGTTAGTAAATTTACATAGATTTCGCACTTTCCAAAAAGTGACAGAAAGCAAAGCTCTAGCTCCTCTCTCCTGTCCCCGAGGCCCTTCCCGGCACTGGGGGTCTACACTGAGTCGTTCTGAGCAGCCAGACCCAGGGGCTCCATCACATCCAGTGTGCACAGGCGAGGGGCCCGAGCAGAAGCAGCTGCCGCCCTGCCTGCAAACACACTCCACCCAGGACAGACTGCTCGGGAAGACATGACAGTGGTGCTTACCGTGGCTGTTACTTTGTCCCAGTCTGTCACAAAGGCACGGAATCCTTCACCAAACAGGGTGCCAGCCGTCCTGCAGGGAAAGCAGTGACATGACCAGGAGGGAACCAGGCCGGTGCACGTAGCTGGAGAAAAGGACAAGAGCTCCGACAGGCCAGCCCCGCAGGTCAGCACCTGAGAGACCTGCCAGGAGGCAGCCTCCCCACAGCGTGCCACCCGGTGCAAAGGGACCGCAGGACATCGTGCCACCAAGGGCTCTGCCAGAGGCGCGAGGGGGCCGTGGCCTCACCGGATGGACTCCAGGATGGTCTGGCGGTGCTCGGCGGCCTTCAAACGGATCTGCTCGCGGATGATGTCAGCATTCTCGCGATCGGCCTTGGCGCGAGCCCGGGCCTCCGCCTCCGCCCGCAGTATCTCGTTCTTGTGCCGCAGCTCCATCTCCCGCTCCACCGTGGCTGCCCCGGGAAGGCAGGGAGCATGGGCTCAGCCAGGGATCGCAGAGCCCACAGCAGGTCCCCCCTAACTCGCTCGACCCGCCAGCCTCTCTGGGCCCGACTCTGAGGACACGGCCCCAACACCCCTACCTCGCCTCATGGCCTCCTGCTTCTGCACAGACTCCTCCTGCTTCCGTAAATTCTCCTCGTTGAGAAGTTGCTGAGCAGAAGCCCCAAGAGAAAGGGAGAGCTCTCAAAATTAGGAAACAGTCAACACAGACTCGAGAGGTCGGCTGCTCTGTCTGTGGGACGTGTCCCCCAACCCAGGGACCTTCTTGATGACAGGCAACCCGGGGCTTGCATGCTGCACAGCTCGAGGCAGGCAAGTCTGACCACAGCAGGGACATGTGCACAGGGGATACAACACACCAAGGGCTGGGGTCTGGAGCCCTGCCCCACCCAGTGCAGCTCGGCCCATAAAATACTCTGGTCTTTACTTAACTGTTTAGTTTAAAAGCTACAAGCACACGGCAGGTGAAACATTTGAACCCCCACCGATGAACGTGTCACAGCCAGGTCCCACACAGATCCCACCTGGGAGAACCCTAAGTGCAGTCACAGCCTGCCTCTGCCTGAAGCCACACAGCAAGGCACGGCAGAGCCTGCAGGTGTGTGTGCCCATGGGCACGTGCAGGCTCCTCCAGGCCCAGCATTTACCATTGGCAGACAGCCCATGGGTCCACACCCCTGGTCTCTGGCCCACCACCTGCCCAGAAGGCCCCGTGCTCTCAGGGAGGACGAGACAGTGCCCCTCATGTGCAGGCATGCGAGCTCACCTGCTGCTTCAGCTGGTCCTCATAACGCTGCCGGGCCAACTTGTCCTGGTACTGGGCCCTCTGGGGAGGGACAAAGCAGTGGGACACAGCTCAGCGGAAGCTGCTAGATGGGCCCGAGACCAGCCGGATCCAGACTCCACAGGGCGCTGGGCCCTTGGACAAACCGCCCACCCCACCTGCTGGGTCAGTCAGCACACACGCGGACACACCGGTTCCCGTCACACGCAGCACGGAGGGATCCGTGGGCCTCACGTGTGTGTGGAAGGCCACCCCAGGGCCACGACGGGTGCCCAGGTCAGACCCGGCCTGCATAAGGGACCGTGAGGTACCCCAGGACCCCCATCCTGGTCACCCCAGTGACTGCGGGGCCCTGTCACTTACGGCCTGGTGCTGCCGTGTCTCCTCACTCAGGGTCTTCCTGCGCTCCTCAGCCTGCACACGGATCTGCTCGCTCTTCAGCTGCTCCACGGCGGCCTCATATTCCTGCAGGACACAGCTGCTGAACCCCAGGCCCCCAAGGCCGCCCACTCGGGACATCCAGCTCGAGTCTTGCTGCCCCAACAGCCTCTGCTGCGTCCCACATGCGCTGTGGGGGCGGACATGCATGTACGGTGCCTGGGCCCAGCGCCTGCCTCTCAGCACCCCATTCCCCTCCTCACCACCGGCCAGAAGGCAAATCTAGGTGGCGCCCAGCGCACACGGGCACCTCCCGTCCCGGTCCCCGGGCCCGGCACTCACCTTGAGCTTGGACTGCTGTTCTAGCTGCAGCGTCTGCTCCTGCATCTGTGCCAGGCTCAGGGCCTCCTTGGCGTGTCCTGTGGGAAGCACGGGCGTTAGGACCCAGGTACCCGGTTAGTGTGAACGCATGCCGAGGGGCTGCCAGGGAGCCCACAGCTTCCTACCCTCCGAGCAACGTACCCACCCTCGTTCCTGTTCAGACCTCCCTCCAAAGGCCACTGCCCCCTTCTGATCACCGATGTCTGCTCATCCCTGACAGAAAGGCCCCCATGCGAGGGCTCAACATTCCCCAGGGGACCATCACATTCCGAGGGCTCCATCGGAAAGGCTGTCCCTTGCCTGTTGAGGTCAACGTGGCAGTCCTTTCCCAATTAAACAGAAGGCAAGCCCGTGGCTAGGGTCCTGTTTCTCATGGTGCACACATGTCCATCAAGCCTCCGACATGTTATTGACTGGTATCAAGCACAGGCAGGCAAGAAGAGGAGTAAGAAGTAAACGAGAATTAAACCCCAAATGAGCCCAAGTGCGCAGGGTGACGGCTCTTCAGACCACATCTTCCACAGTGTTTTGTCATAGGTGGAATTCCTATCTGTCCATATGTGGGTATCTGGAAAAAACACTGACTTCCTGTAGCTTCCAAGCTCAAAAAGCCTAAGCATCAGGTCTCTCAAATAGTTCTATGAAGACTGTCGTCTTGTGAACAATACAGCCGACCCTGGAACATGCTGGGTCTGAAATGTGCGGCTCCACTTGTACGTGGATTGTTTTCAATAAACATACAGTGGGTGCTCGGTACCCTTGGGTTTCGCATCCAGACTCCACCAGCCGTGGTCTGGAGACTGTTTTCTATCAGCGCATGGGGAGAGCAGACTTCCGTTACACGCAGATTAGCAACTGCGTGGAGTGGGCACGCAAAGACCCGCGGTGCTCAAAGGTCAGCTTCACTGTACTTCACTGTCAGTCTGACTCGCAGGAGGAAGACGGGGAGCCTTTGAATCCAGCTCCCTGATGCTGTCCTTCCTACTTTGCTCCCCCACATGTCCCTCCGTCTACCCCCACGATCTCTTACTTTCTAAAGCCTTCAAAGGAAGCCGCAGACCCCGGTACCATTCACCCCTGCGGCAGACACGTAGCAAGAGCATAACATGTTCACAGTTCTGTTTTTCTTTGGAGTTCAACTGCCACCGTATGCACTTCCACACATTAGATGGACGTGATGGAAGCCCTGGTTGGATGGTCCGCTGGGGCGTGCACTGGGCATGAACAAAGCTGGGCAAGGACCTCCCAGAACCCCACTGCCAGACCGGAGACTTAGATTACCCCAGAGGACCCCTCTGGCCAGAGGCGGCACGAGGGAACCAGGGTTCCAGCCCGCTGCACTGGTGAGCGTGGGAACCCATGAAGCCACGCCCCTTTAACAACTGACCCTGACTGCAAGGAGCAGAAAGTGCAACAGATAGAACTTGGGGGTCACAGGCCAACCACGCTGGGACTGAAGCCAGACGCCCGGTTTGCTCACCATGCTACCTGCGGCAAGCCAGGTTAGCCTCACCTGACAACGGAACAATTCGAGTCCCCCACCCCACTGACTCTCAGAGGACTGAAATGAGAGGAAGCAGGTGAATCGCCCAGCACAGGACCTGGCCCTGGGTACCCCACTGACCACAGGCTATGACTGTCAACACTGACAATAGCAGCTTGTCACCCCGGAATCATTCTGCACCAGGAGACATGTGGGCCACCCCAGCAAGGTGCCGTTAGGCGCCCGCTCTCGTGGAGCATGCAGGCCGGCGGGCTGCAGCACCCAGCAGCTCAAGGCCACATGTGCTGCTCTGGCCTCCCAGGGCAGGAGGCCTGGGGAACAAGGGGACAGTGGGCAGGCCCGAGGGACAGAGCAGGTGGTCCTGCTGGGAGAAGCAGCGGAGGTGGCTCCGGCTGGAGAGCAGTGAGAATCAGCAAGAGCTGCAAGGCTGAGCACAGTGGGTACTGCTGCCGGAGAACTGGCATGTCTGCAAGGGACGGGGTTGAGGGCAGCTTTTGGCAGAGGGGCATGAGGCACCCTGGGAAGGGCAGCCTGGAACAGGAAGGGGCGGCTGACAAATGCAAAACGCCTCCTGCTGGACAGCAGTGAGGCCAGGAAACACGGTAGGGACAGAAATGGAGTCCACATCTGGGACAGTCACCAGATGTGGAGACTGATGGGGGACCCTAAGTCCAAGAGGTGGCACCTGAGGCCTGTGCAGGAGGCTCCTTGGTGGGGAAGTGAGGGCTTGGCCGTGAGAGAGCAGAGGCCCAAGCCCTGGGGACCCAGGCAGAGACTGGAGCAGGGGACTGAAGAGCAATTCAGAGGAATGGGCAGACAAAAGAAGGGTAGGCCCCGCAGCTGGCCCTCAGACATGCCCAAGGCTGTTCACACAGGCCTGAATAACTGCATAGGGTCGGGGCAGCCGACACTCAGGATTCAGCTTCTAAAAGCCGGGAAACTTAGAAGGAGCTGGGGCAGAAAGGTGTCCCGCAATTAAGCCTTTAACAAAAAATCAGGTCACATGTGAACAGTCTGTCACCATCTGAGGTGCTCTGAAGCCCAGGCATTGTTTCTCAACCCAATCTGATGATTAAAATTCCCTAGAAAACTTAATACACCCACTCTGGGGTGAGGGGAGTTCCTGCTAGGCCTAAGAGGCTCTCCTGGGCCCAGACACAAATATCCAGAAGTGTTGAAAGTCCCTCTGGGCGTCTGAGAGGCAGGCAGGCCCAGAGACCTCTGCCCAGGACATTCGTGTGGCCCCTGGGGCAGGGAAGGCTGCTTACAAGCCTTCTCTATAGGGTCTCCTTAGAAAACAGGGCACCTCTGCTTAAACAAAAGTTTGAGAGCCACTGTATTCTTTTAATCAATGTTTATTCAACATTTTCTACATTCCAGGCTCTTAAACACTACATCTCGAGACAAACTGTTAAAGCCACAGGAGACACGGAAGTTGGGAGGAAAGGCGTGGGCTTAGTGGAGATCCACTTGCTGCTGACGCCTCGTGGGCCCTGGGTCAGGAAAGTCACCAGGGTTGTCTGACCTGCTGCTTTACAGACCTCACCTACCTGAAAGCTAATACTTTCCAAAAGTAAACGCACGCCTCCAACATTCTCCTGAAAACCCTAACCCTCAAGCATGCTTCCCTTCTCAAGTGGCAAATGTCTAGCCTTGGACGGTCCACGTGGCGTCGGCAAGCGAGGGAAGAAGCTCCCGCACTCGGCAGTAACTGAAGACCTGGGTCCAGCCTCAGAACCTGCTACCTGTAACCTCTGAAAGTCCCCTCTGCACGGGTCTCCTCACTTGAAGGACGTGCGGCATCTGGGAAGGTACCAAGAGTGATGGGATCCCGAACCTGCCCACGCCAAAGGTGGTTTGGATAGGTTCACTCCTGGAGGCCAGTGTTGTCACATGACACGTGGCCACTTGCCACGCGATCGCTCAGACGACTAAGAGGCTAACTGCCCCCAAGTGCCGACTTGCCGGGGCGATCGACCCGCCCGGGCCCTCCCCGCCCTCGCCCTCGCCCACGCCGCCGCACTCACGCGAGTGCTCCAGCTCGCGCGCCGCCTTGGCCGCGCGCTCCAGGCCCGTCGGGTCGAAGTTGCTCCATTTGTCCTTGGGCGCCGGCCGGTCTCCCGCGCCGCGGTCCCCACCGCCCTCGGCCCCAGGCTGCGCGGGCGGCAGGGACAGCGGCGGCTCCGCGCCATCACCTTTGGGGCCTCTGATGCCGAAGAGCCACGACATGGCCCGCGAGCGCCAAGTGCCGCGGAGCCACCTGCACGCGAAGCCGAGCTGACCCGCGCGGCTCAAAGAAGCCTCCACGCGCTGCCAGCCGGCCCCCCCCCGCGCCGTCCGCGCCCCGCGCAGGCGCGACACACGCCCCTCCCGCCCGGCGACGGAAGCGCGTAAGGGCCTCGGACGGCGCGCGGCCCTTGGATTGGCCGCGAGGACCAGACGTCCTCGGCTTCGGGCCGCGATTGCCGAGCGGGATCCAGGGGGGCGGGCGAAGCGGCTGGTTACGGGGCGAGAGAGGGACAAAGTTGATGGCGCCGGTGCGCCCTGGGCTCGACCCGTTGCTCTGGGCGCCCGCAGGTCTCCCGACTTGGCGCCTCCCGGGAGGCACGTGCCGCGGGAGCCCAGCGGGCTGTAGATGCGCGGTGCGGACAGGAGGGGAGGGTGAGAGGTGGCGCCGAGGGACGCGGCTGACGCGGGGCGTGGGGGGCCCCTCCGACTCCTCCGCGCGGACCTGCGCCGGGTCCGGGCCGCCTGGCCCTGGCGCAGCGCCGGCGGGAGCGCGGGGACGGAGCTGGAGCGGGACCGGGCCCCGGAGCGTGTGGCTGCTCGCGGCGGCGCGCAGTGCTCGCGTACACAGCCTTCGCTCCGGGAGACGACGGAAGGGTAGCAGCGCGGTCGCAGGCCGGTCTCCCGCTGCCGTCGTTGGAGGAAGGGCGGGGCTGGAGAACGGGCCCTCCTCCCCTCGCCCCGGCCGACCACAGGGGTCCGCGGATGTAGGGTCCTTTGTAGCGCCCAGAAGTGGCTAGCCAAGGAGCGGGCAGAGACCCCCAGCCCGGAAATGTGGAAAGGCAGAGCAGCCCCGCAGAGGGCGCCCGGGCTGCAGGAGAGTTTAGGGCACGGGCTCCTGGCTTCAGGTCACCGACGGGTGAGCACTTCTTGGGGATTTCCAAGACCCGGTGCCTGCTTCCGGGACAAAGGGCAGGCTGGGCCCTCCGGGGAGAGAGGCTGGCGCTGCTCTAGGACCCGCAGTGCCCAAAGTTAGTAAAGTTCAGTTGAGGGTCAACACCCAAGATGCCCCTTCCTTGTTTTCTTACGGAGTCAGTTCAGTTCCTGGAATTATATGCAGAGTTTCTCCACTACACGAAAACAGTTTTAAGCCTGAATAAAAATGGGGGGTGGGGAGATTCAAAGAAAATAAATACTGTGATTTCCCCCCCCCCCAAAATGAAGACAAAGAACCAAATGAGTTTTCCAGCCAGATGCCCCTCAGTGGCCATCATCAAGCTGTCAATGTAAGAAACATCCAAACCTGTAGAGGATTTTTATGAGTTTATCTGAACCAAACCGACGACGACAATTTCCGGGAAGCAAAATATCAAGGGATTGAGATGCTCTGGAGAACCTCAGTTTTGCTGATTGTTTTATACATCAGAATCAAAGGAGGAGATGTAAGGAGGGTTACGTGGAATCCATTGGTGGTAGATTATGGGGGCGGGAGAAAGCAAAGCTGGGAAACCTCGGAATGGATAAAAAGTAAAACAGAAATACACATTTATTTTATGTTCGTAGGTTTTTGAAAATTAATAGTTGGATAATTAACGTTTACAGCCCAAGAGATGGTATGCAGGGGAACAAGATAATGAGGGGGCTCTGTGGTCTCCTGGTGCAAGGTTGTGCCCTGAGAGATCTGGAAAAGGAGATTACTCTGACTTTTCCGAGGTATTATCTTAGATGCAAAGAGACAATGGATGGGCTCATGTAAGGTAAAGACTGACCTTTGTCAAGGAAGCTACAGGGGTCGCCTTTCATGTTCAGACCATCTTATGTGGTTACTTCCAGTCTCTGAGTTTGTATGGCCCACCAATGCGGTCCTCCCCTGAGCTTGTCAGGTTCAGTATGTGGCTCCTTTTTCATCCACAAAGGTTTTCATGGACTAGCTGCCAATCATTCCCCCCACAGCAGCCCTGGCAGTGCATTACTGAATGAAGAAGCGGAAATGGGTAAAAGATGTGAAGCTTGTCCATCCACAGCTCAGCCATAGGCCCCTCTCTCGCTCTATCTGTAGGCTGGCATGGAGCAAGCTTAAGTACTTTTATATAAAAAGGAAAATCTTTGAGAATATAGCCCTGCATTTAAAAAGTCAGTTTCAAAGAAACCATATCAGTTTCACTTAACTTGGTTTAATTTCAAAAACAAAGTTTTGTAATAACTGTCTGGTATCAGGTGGGTATTGGACTTAGGGTGATCACTTCGTAGGTTATATATGTAACCATCATGTGTACACCTGAAACTAATATAACATTGTATGTCAACTGTAATTTTTTTAATTTAAAAAAAAGTTGATTGCTGCCCTAAGATTTTAGGTAATTGCACTCCCTCCCTTTGACAGAGGGGCTCCCTCCAGTTTCCCTAACTTTCCCATTTCCGATGGACCTTGCAAAATGTCCAGTCCACTTGTGTTTGTCACTTAAAAACTTAGACTGCTGTCTGGGGAGGACAGACACACCTTTCCTAAACACTAAGTTAATAAAAGGGATTATGATGATGTTTTCTACCTGACAAAGTCACACTTGATTGACATATGTGGGTTTCACCTCTGCTTGGGCTGATCTATTTTGCTGACGGGATTCCCCCAACATCCCCTCCCCACAGCACAGCTTTCTTCTCTGAGGGAGGTCTCCAGCTTGGAGACCCGGAGGAGAGACTACATAGGTTAAACTTGCAGGTGGGCAGCTTGGCCTCCAGCCTGACCTTGAGCCCAGAGAGTGGGGACAGCTGCCCCTGGTAACCCAGGCCAATAGGAGCAGAGTAGGCCCCACCAGGCCGAGTGCAGAGCCCCAGCAGCAGGCAGAGGTTCTGAGGACCCCGCACCTGGCCGGACCTCTGGGGAGCTATCTGCACAGCACAGCAGAGCTGTGGCCTTCCACGCAGCCCTTGGCCCCCTACAACCCAGCCAGACTTCCCAGCTGCCCAGCCTGCCTGGAGTCTCCCATGGATGGCACCTGTGCAGGGCCTGTCTGCTTAAACTTGGAGACCCCCACAGGATGGACAAGAGGCCGCATGTGCCCGCCCCTCCCCACATCACCCTTCAGTCAAGCTCTCCTAGGATGGCAGGTCCACTGGGAATAAGTGGCCAGCCCTCTCCCCCTCAATGGCCTGCAGACCCCTCTCACTCCTATTCTTTCTCACCAGCTTCCAAAAGGATGTGCTGGTTCCGGTCTCACGTGCAGTCGCCCCAGCCCACATGCACCCCTGCCCTCCCCCACAGGGCAGGCCCTGGCCCAGCCTAAAGAAAAGCTGCCCAGCCCCACCCTCCTGGGCTTGAGCCCCCAGGGTGGGGCCCTGGGCTGCCGGTCCCCACACTGCCCACCAAAGCAGGGCTCCCAGCCCACCTTGCCTACACCTCCCTGGACCCTGTGGTTCTCACCAGCATCCAGTGAGACATGCTGCATGCCCATGGAGCAGACACGTGCTGTTTCTCACGCTGTTCCTACCCACGCAGGTTTATTCCCGTCCAACGCCTGCTGTAACCCTAGCCCATCCCACAGTCCACCTAATGCCACCAAGGAAAGTGGTGGTGCTCTGCAGTCAACAGCCAGCCTGTTGGTGACCTCGTTGTCCCTTCTGCATTTCTGTTAAGACTCAGGCCCCAGAACGTCTATGCTTCCCCATCTTCCAAACCCGATCCAGACAGCATCTAGAAGCCCAGTGTGACAGGGAAAAAATAGGTCTTCATCAAATCTGGGTTCCACACTTATTTTAGTGACACAGAAGATGTGGAGGGTCCCAAATTTGATGGGTCTGAAGAGCACGTGCAGGGTTCGACTAGGCAGTGAGACTCTCAATGGATTATGCCGGTGTTAATGAAATCTGTTGAAGCTTCATGGACAACAGGAAGTGCAATACAGACAACATTAGCCACAAGATGGTTTCCTCAAGTGTCGCTTAAGAAGGGTGGACATAAAAGTCTACCTTGGAAACGACTAGACTTGACCTTAGCTAGAGATAAAGGGTGGGATTTGGAGCAGATTCAGTTTTCACTTGGCTCACTGAGGCTGAGGCCAGTAAGCAGGTCTGCCAACAGCTTCTGTTTTATTTACATGCACATTAGAAGAGCCCCCAGAACTGACTGAATGCTGATAAGCTCCAAACTCCACCTAGAGTTTTACACTGAGAAGCCATCACTATTCCCTTGGGGAACTGATCTTTCCTGGAGCTTTCTTGACTTTGTAAATGGTCACTGACATGTGACAGAACAATGAGGGATGGGAAAGGACCCCAAGTTCAAGCACAGCTGTCGTTTGCTTACAAAGTATCAGCTATTTCTATGCAGCTGTGCACCCGATTCCTAAGCTCAGCTAACTAGGAAGAGGAGAAACACGCTGACCTCAACTCATTGCAAAATGCCTTTTCTGCCTGAATATATTGAATACTTCTTACAGTTTAAAAAATGATGTTTTGAAGGTGAAATGGACAAATCTTAAGATTGAAAAGGCAAATATATGAAGGAGCCAAACTAAATCAGGTACCTGGGAGGTGAAGACTGGAGACGAATGGGCATTAGATTTTCTGTACATATGTTTTGAAAAAGCTCTATGAATCAGAATAGCCACATTTAGGACAGTATCTGTGGTCAGTCAATATTTTTAAAGCTTTTTTTTTTTCACAGGACTTTATTGGGGAACAGTGTGTACTTCCAGGTCTTTTTTCCAAGTCAAGTTGTTGTCCTTTCGATCTTACTTGTGGAGGGTGCAGCTCAGCTCCAGGTCCAGTTGCCGTTTCTAGTTGCAGGGGGCACAGCCCACCATCCCTTGCGGGAGTCGAACCGGCAACCTTGTGGTTTGAGAGGACACACTCCAACCAACTGAGCCATCTCAGCTCAAGGTGCTGTATTCAATCTTAGTTGCAGGAGGCAGAGCCCACCATCTCTTGTGGATTCAAGGAATTGAACCACCAACCTTGTGGTTGAGAGCCCACTGGCCCATGTGGGAATCGAACCAGCAGCCTTCAGAGTTAGGAGCACGGAGCTCTAACCGCCTGAGCCAGTGGGCCAGCCCCGGTCAGTCAATATTTTTAGATAAAGCTTGGTCCTAAGCCTAAAGTGGGCTTGATTCTGCGAAGCAAATCTTTTCACAGCTGCCTCGATGCACAGAAACCTTTGCAAAATTAGAAACACCCCAAGTCTCGTGTTTGCACAGTCACATACTGATGCTCAGTGTCTCGACAACTGAAGTCCTTTTTTCTGTATTTCCGAACCTACACGGTTCACACCCAACAGACCTAAGGCTTCTGTGAGAATGACACTGCCTTCTGTTTCTTAGTGAATGCAGACATCGATTGTGGGTTGTGTATCGTGTTTGTGTATCTGTGCTTTGATTCACAGTGACTTCTCATAATATGGAACTGATATGCATTGAACACAAACTAAATAAAAAGAAATGGCTGGCGGGGGCGGGAAGCAGGGCTCCCAGCTTTCCCCAGGGCCCCTGCAGCTCCTCCCCTTGGGCGGTGCTTGGACACCCAGCACTGGAGAGACTTAGGACTGGGCCAAAGCTCACTGCTCTGCAGGCTGGTGCAGTTTGCGTTCGGTAAGCAGTTGCCTGCTCAGATGCCCTAGCTCATGTCCTCCCCGCCAGCAGGCGGTCAGCACAGCCAAGCCACCCCAGAGGTACTCGGGGTGGGTCCCTTAGCATATACTCAGTTGCCTGCCCGCCCTGCTGACAGGAGACAAGCTGGAACACTGGCGCGTGTCTGAGCCAGCACCTCTGCCTTCCCAGCAGAAAAACAGGTCAGCTGCACAGTTTGGAAAGACCTCAGAAGCAATAGTCGCTCAAACCCACCCCATGGTCATTTAGAGAGCCCTGGTGTCCTCTGGGAGGGGTTGTAAGTGGGCACCTGTGGGAGTGGCCCAGCCCAGAGGCATTTGTGTCCAGCAGAGACTGGCCCTGGTCTAGAAGAGGCAGCTGTGGCCCCAGTCTCATGGCAAGCTGAGAAGCTCCTGGTTCTCACTCTCTCACTTGGGCAGCACTGTGCACGCCATGTGTGAGACCAGGACAGGTGGGTTGTGGCCTCCAGTCCCGTGGATGTGTGGTCAGGGGCTCAGGCAGGTACTGGCCACCCACTGCTCTCCCTGTGCTTGTCCCCACACCTGGTGGGGTTGGGGCCTTTTCTTCCCACAAAGTTCTCCCTTCTGTGGCTCAGACACTATCATTTGTCACAGTTGAGTTCACCTGCACTTCTGAAACATGGACAATTAGCAACAGGTGTTTTAATGAGAACACATCAGTGAAAAGGGGTCGCCCTGCCCGACCCATCCCTACCTAGGAGATCTCAGCCCTTCCGCTTCCCAAGGATGGCAGCAGGCTCAGGAGCCCCCACCCGCCACCCTCACCCCCACCCCAACCCCCAGGGCTGGCAGCCAGAAGCTACCCCCACCCCCAACCTGTTGCTGGGGCTGGGACCCAGGGGTAGGGTCTCGCTGTGTCCCCACGGCAACCACACTCACTTCTAGGACATACAATTTCCACTGGCATTTCTTGTTTGTTTTAATGGATGTTGGAAGAAAATGTTTCATCCCAGAACAAAAGCAGCAGACACACAGCTGGGGCACTTCAGTTTTGCTTTTCCAAACTGTCCCCTCTCCCCAGCAGGAGGCTGTAAGGACTGGTGTGTCCCTCTCATGGGGACGTCACCATGGAAAAACTACTTGAGTCATGAGCTGGCTGCATCATCCACTGATGGAAACCCCACTTCCCAGAGACTCGGGCTCCAGACCCTAGCTGCCACCAGCCTCCTCACAGACAGCTTTTGTGCAAGAGCTTGGGGAGCTGGAGAGCCACCCCATCTGGCCCTCACAGAGAGCCCCCACCTGCAGCGAAGGCCCCAGGGAGGGCGAGTGGAGGCGCAGCTGTGGTGAATGCTGGACTCCTCCTCCGGACCCACAGATGTGACAGCAGCTCCCAAACGGGCACAGCCCCCATGCCACTGGAGGAGCCTCCCCTTGAGGTCCCCTCCCCGCCCCAGGATCGCCTGCCTACTGCAAGGATAACCATGTCCTCGACCAGAAGCAAACCGGTACAGCCCGTGTGTTTCAGGGATGTGTGGGGAAGCCCACAGCTGCCTTACCAAGTGGCCTGTGTCAGTCCTCGCAGTCATGTCAGGGAAAGGGGAGGGGAGCAGACATGGCCCAGACTCAAAGCCCTTTAAGAACTGCCTGGGACGGTGCAAAGGGAGGTGCATCTAGGATGAGCACCCCCAGGAGAGGCATTCTTTGGCCTGGAGATGGAATTGGGGGCCCCTCCCTGGGCCTCAGCATCCAGCAGCGATGAAGTGAAGCCAGCGCCTCTTTCAGGCGTGGGGCGTGTCTGAGCTACTTTGCCCCTTCTTGGAGTTTGGGTGTGTTTGGGGGGAAGGAGCTTGTCACTCAGCTTGCCCCAAGTGTGTGAGCCATTAGGAAAGGACCTGCCAGGCAGATGGGAGCTCAGTGTGGAAGGGAGATCAGCATGGGGGGAATTCTGCCCCTCAGGGGCAGATAGGCCGGAGGCCCAGGCCCAGGGAGGGTTTCCCTCACTGGTCAATGCCACCTGGGGCCCTGGGACCCTGCTGTTCACACCCACCACCCTCAGGACAGGAAAGCTGCTGAGGTCACAGGAGTCTCTGACGCTCATCTGCCTGCTGACCACCAGGCAGAATGTAAGCACAAGCCTGCAGTACACAAAGGCCAGTCCCACTCAGGCTCCCTGGGCCTGACTCAAGTGTGTTGGGGGACAAAGAGAAATCCACCACCCACCTGACAGCGTCCCCCCAACCAAGACTGGCATAACCAGGCACTGCCGTCTACCCTGGGGCCCTGGACCCACCACCTTAGCCCCCGCCCCACTCTGCTCACACAGGAAGGGTGGGGGTCCTTTGTCTCTTGTGCCATGGTCACGCAGGCAAACTGCTGGTATGCAGTGGGCACCCACGAACGCTAAGCGCACTTAACTAGTGGGCAGTGAAAGTCTTGGGCACCTGGGTAGGGGCAGGTGATGCTCAGAGCTTGAAGACAACACACACACACACACACACACACACACACACACACGCGCCAGGCCCGAGTGGTGGTTGCCATGGGGACGGAAACTCAACTCGGTTGAAAGCGCGCCTTGCCAGCAGAGGGCGCCGCGCCCCCATCCCTGAGCCCTGGCCGAAACTGGGATGGGGGCAGCCCCGCAGAGCCAGGCCGTTGTCCCCAGCATTCCAGCAATCACCCCATCCAAAACCCAGAATCCCAGCCCACAGAAATGGGCCAAGGGTCTCTGAAGAGGAGGTGCACAGAGGGGTCACAGATGGCTCCCCGTTCTCTTCCCCAGCACCAGCTGGTGCAGCACCAGGTCCTCCACCCAAGACCTTTTGCCGGGCTGTCGTATTTGACAAGGAGAAAAGCATTCTAAGGAGACTGCAGGGCTCAGTTTACGCCTGATTTACTGTATTTTAAAGTGTGGGACGTTAGTGGGGAAGAGACAGAGGAGGACGTGCCTGGTGGAGCTGGGGGAAAGAAGCACTGCCTGACCTTGGGACTTGTCTGGTGGCCCCAGGATAGTAAAGTTGTTATGTTGGGGAGGAGGGGTCAGAATATGCAGAGAAACCTGGGGTGAACCCACCCAGGGTATACTTGTTCATCCTCAACCCCAAATGGAAGTCCCCACCCAGGAACAAAGGGAGGCTCCCTGCCAGTGATGTCTGCAGGGTCCTGAAGGCCAGGCTCTGGTATTCGCAAAAGGTGCCCATAGTTGGGCCCATCAGGGTCCTGGGCAGGAAGGCAGTGCCACTGTCCCTGGCAGGCACTGCCCAAAAGCCAGCTGAGTATCCTAGTAAAGACCACCTTTCCACCCACCAACCACTGCCACACCGTCAACCGCCCAGCACTTCTCCCTACCCTGTGCCAGATCCTGTCTCCTCCAGGAACCCTTTGGTACCTGGCCAGAGTCAGCTCCTCCCCTTCCCCCATCCACCTTCTATCAACCTCCAGGACCTGAGTGGCCAGCTGGGCCAAGTTCCCTCACACGATGCCAGCTCTCGCCACCAGAGGGACTGGCCCTTCACACAAGTGGGCGGTCTGGCTGCCCGACAGGCTGCCCTCCGGTCCTGGGCCGGGGCCAGTCCTGGGTCTGATGTTCTCAACTCGCCCCTACATTCCCTATCCATCTCCCCGCTAAATCCTGCCCAAAGGACACCACCAAGTGCCCGCTCTGGGCCTGGCAGTGGAGGGAGTCGCGATGGCAAGTTCTGCTGCCAGAGCTGCAGTGGAGAGTCAGGCCACAGAATCAGGAGAAGCCCGCGTCCTGGAAGGCAGACGCCGGCTCTGGCCGCGGGGAGAGGACTTGGGGCCCACGCGGAGTCGCTGCAGGGCAAAGGCCCGGCCAGCACCCTCCCTCACCCACCCAGGACAAGACCCTGGGCTCGGTGGCGGACGCCTCCCCACCGGGTTCGGGAGAAGGGGCCCTTGAGTAGGCGGGGCAGCCAGCTCAAGGCCCCCGGCCCCCGGCCCCTGGCGGCGTGGGGCGCGGGGCGCGGCTGCGCTCGCCATCGGGCGTGCAGGCCTTGACTGACATCGCCCTCTCGCGGCCGGAGCGAAAAGCCGCCGTCACCGTCACTAGGTAGGCGGTGCCGGGCGCCAGGCCCTGAAGCGTGGTGCTGTTGTGGCCCGCGGGCACCTCCACGCGCTGCGCCGCGCCGCCCCGCAGCGGCCCGAACTGCACGTGGTAGCCAAGCGCGGCGGCCGGGCCCAGCGCAGGGGCCCAGCTCACCCGCAGGCTGTGCGGCCTGGCGTGTGAGATGACGATGCGCTCTGGCCCGGCCTCCTCTGGGGGAGAAGCGCCCGTGAGTGGGTGGGGGCCACGTCCCCGCCCCCACCCCCGCCCCCGTCCCCGGGCCCTGCCTCACCCGGCAGCGTGCGCACCCGCAGGTGCTGCGGCCTCACGAGGTGCACGTTGGATTCGGGCACCAGCGCCACGTCGTAGTCTGTGGCGGGGTCTAGGTGGGCCCAGGCCCAGCCTGTGGCGTTCCCTGGCAGCTGCTGGCGACGCTTGGTCCCTGGCTCAGCGCTGGGTGCCAGCTCCAACACGTAGTAGCCAGAGTCGGCCGTCAACAGGGGCGGCCAGGCCAGACGGAAGCCGCTGGACGTGACCTCAGAGGCGCGGAGCTGCTGTGGCTGCATTGCATCTGTGGGTGGCATCAGGTCAGGGAACCAAGGTCACCTCCTCGCGCCCAAGACATGAGGCCCTCCCTGACTGCTGACTTGGGGAAGACCCCATTGGAGGCAGGGAGCTGGGCCAGCTTCAGCCACAGCCCGCAGATGCTGTCACACCGCTGGGGAAAGGACAGGAGTGCAGCCCCCACATCCAGCCCCATCAGGAGCTTCCCTGCCTGCCGCAGCCCCAAACCCAGACCAGACCAGTGGGAAGCTAGCTGGGCCACTGCCCACCCAGTCCAGGGGCCTAGATAAGGGCCACTCAAAGGTGGCGGGGCCCAAGGTGGTCCTGAGAATAGAGGACCAGCCCCCTATCCAGCCTGAGTGGCCAGCACAGGATCTGGGGTCAGCTTAGCTCTGGATAGTCAAGGCCACAGGGGGGCTGATGGTGAAGCCAGGAGATGAGAGGCCACCAGGGGACGCCCTGAGAGGCTGTGGGATGTGACAACTCCATGAGCAGCTGGACCTGGGGTTGGGGATACTTGCCTGCCTCAGGTCCCCATTAGAGAGTGACTCCCCAAAGTGGGACCCCTAAACGTGCATTCCCCTTGAGCCGTCTGAGTGACCGTGCAGACACATATGGCTGGTGCATGTCTGGGCAGGGTTAAACCCGTCTCCATTCTGATGCCTCCTCCTTTAATGCTGGCTGCCCCAACTGCCTGCCTGGCACTCACTCCCCTGCCCATCCCCCACACTCACACCCACTCCCAATCCCAGGAGGCCCTCACCCTGCCTGACTGCCCTGCAGCCTCCGTTTTTCCTGTCCAGCTGCCTGCTTTTCCTCCTGCTGTCCCTTCCAGGCTCAGCTACAGTGGGGGCAGGTGTCCCTGGTGGAAATCTTCGGAAGGACCCTCTACCTCTCTCTACAACCCACAGTCCACCCCTCCTGGTTTTGAGTGGATGATTAATCCACAGGCAGAGACTTGGGAAGAACCCTGGGGTTAGTGGCACTTTTCAGTGGCTGGAGCAGGCAGAGCCAGTGACCGGGCCCTTCATTTCCAGCCCCTCCCCCTGTGGAGTTTGGCTGTATCAGGGCTCCAGAAGCAAGTCTGTGGGGAGCTAGTAGCCCCTGCAGTGGGCCCTCCCTGCTCCAGTCTCCTCTCCAGCATCCAATAGTCCCCATAACTGCCTGTAATGCAAACCCACTCAAAGCCTCCATGGGTGTCCTCACCAGAAGGGGCAGGGGGAGCAGGGACAAGTAACTCTGTGGCGGGCAGTCCTGGCCCCTCCTGACCTGGCTCTCCCCTCTCCAGGCACTGCGGGCCCTGGCACATGTCCAGGAGCACGTGCTGCCATCTGCAGAGTGCTCAGGCTTGGAACCTCCTTCCTCTTTCTCCCCACTTGGCCACTTCCCACCAGTTCAGCCCTTGGTCCCTGGGCTCACACCAGGCCCAGCACTCCATGGGACCTCCAGCCGCAGGCTGAGCTGGTCCAGGCAGCAGAGAGCCCCACCTGGAGTTGTTCACACAGGACTGCCCCTCTGTCCCTCCACAGCCCAGGTGGTGGGGCACAGCAGGTGCACACAGTGTCACCTCCCCATGAACTGCTGGGAGCACCACTGTCCTGCAGCCGCTGGCCCCTGGGGCAGGCACACAAGTTCCTCCTGAAGTCTCACTCCAGCTGCCCTCTTGCATTCCTAGCTGGGCCCCTTGGCCCACCCGTTGCGCCCTGTCCTATCCCACCTACCGAGAATGGAGCCCCTCAGCTCCTGGGCGATGATGTGCAGGTCATCCACATCCACAAAGTGCAGGTGTTTCCTCGCGGGCGCCGAGGCAGCGGCCGCCAGCTCCAGGAAGTTGCCGCGGCCAGTGCTGACGATGAAGACAGTGGTGCCCAGGTCCTTCAGCTCCTGCATGGGGGGCCCCACGGGGTCGCTGGAACCGCCATCTGTCACCCACACCAGCACCTTGGGCACCCCCGGCCGGGCACCCGCTGCTTCAGCGAACAGTTGCTCCCTGGCGTATGCCAGCGCTAGGCCAGTGTTGGTGTCACCCATGAGCTGGGCTGCAGCACGAATGGCGTCCTGGACAGCCGCACCTGAGCTATGTTGGCTGAAGGAGAACTCGGTGTGTGGCCGGCTGCTGACGTGCACGAGGCTGACACGCAGGGCCTCGGGGCCCAAGGGCAGCGGGGCTGCCAGTTGACCCAAAAACTCCCGAACTCGGGAGAACTCATAATGAGACACGCTGGCCGAGCTGTCCAACAGGAATAGCAAGTCCCCCTGGGGGGCTGACGCCGGGGGACCTGGGGAAGAGGGGGAGGGTTCAGCCCCAGGTGGTGGCCCCAGATAGCCCCCCCACCCAAGGCCAAACCCCAGGGCCTGAGCTTTCCATAAGCTGGTGCTTGTCTTCACCCAGGTAGGCCCTGAAAGCCTGCTCAGTCACACCCCAAAGGCCCTGGAGATGACACCCGGGAGACAGAGGGGTCCTGAGCCAACCAGAGGCCAACACTCTCAGTGAGTCCCAGCTCTGCCCCCTGACCATATACCTGGGGCTTCTCTGGACTCATGCCTCATCTGTAAAGGAGAGCTGACTCCTCCAAGCCCCCACTCTCCCTTTCCTAAGGAGACTGCGTGGAGGCTGGAGCCTATGGCCTCATCCTCAGGAGTGGCAAATGAGGGGCTCCTCCCTCAGGCTTGTCTTCCAGAGAAGCAGCCCCCAGGCTGGAGTGCAGCCATACAGCTCAGCCTCCAGGTAAGGGAACAGGTGGGGTATAGCGGAGGAAGGCACAGAGCAGCTGTGAAGACTGTAGGGGGAGGTAGAAGGATGGCGGAGACAGAGCACTGATAGCAGCCCCTCCCACAGCCCAGATGGCCAGGCTGGAATCTTAATCCCACTTAGAGATGATGTCACCCCTCCCCTGGCCCCCATCCTCTGTTTCATCTGGACCCAGGAAGCAAGTTACCTGATGCAGCAGCCTGAGGATTCGACTAGCGCCTCCCGGCCTCCCGCTTCCTCCCAGCACCCCCAGGGGTGGTGGTGGCAGATGCGCTCCTCCACCACGGGTCCCTGGTCTGGGGTGTCTCGGTTCTGGCATGGGCCTTGCGGCCTCAGTTTTCCCCAGTTCGGTGGGGCAACTCCAACCTTCTTGTTATCCCTCTACTAAGAGTCATTCCAAGAAGAGAGAAACTGAGGAAGGGGCAGCCTCCTCGACACCTCCCCCTCCCGTCCAGGTCCCACGATCCCGCGGACATGCCGACAGGGCAGACGGCGACCTCACGCCCCGGCGCTCGGTCGAGCAGCCTGGGGCACCTGGGCCCGACCGCCACAGGTGGGTGGGGTACTCCGGGGCCGCCGCCAACCCGGGGCCGCAGAAGAAGAGCGACCGCCCAGCGCAGGCGGCGGGGAGTGGAAGGGACGCCGGAGTCCGGCCCCGCCGTGCTCCGCACTCACCACGCTCTGCGCCGCTCTGCGCCAGCGCCAGCCGCAAGCTCAGGGCCAGGCCGAGTGCCGTCCAGGGCAGCATGGTGCTCAACCGGACAGGGCGCGCTGGGTCTCGGCTCGCCGCTAGCTCCCTCGCTCGCTCCTGGGCGGCAACGCGCGCCTCCGCACTGGCCGGACCAGGACCCCGCCCCCTAGAGGCCCCGCCCGTCGAGGCCCCGCCCCGGTGCGCGCATTCAGCCGCGTACCGAGACGCAAACTCCGGGGAGGTGCGTGCGCGGAGAGCCCCGGCGAGCAGCAACACCCAGTACTCGCCAAGATGCGACCGACGCACACATTCGTGGGCACGTAGGCACACAAGCGCTGCATCGCCCTTTCCGACTGTGAGGCCATGGGGTGCGCCCTGCCCCCTGCCCGCAGCCAGGAGACGACAAGGAGCCACCAAGCTGGATCATGCCCAGGCCCACAGCCCATGTCTCCGCAGTGCCGGGAATCCTAGAAGCCCGGCCCAAGAAGACCCAGGGGTGTGAGAGGTTGGGGGTGACACCAAGAACAGTGTACCCCCAACAAAGCCCAGGCGCTGGCCTGGACTCGACTACAGGGCTGAGAGAGCGGTGGTGTCTGGGGGCTGGGACTCGTGTCCCGCAGGACTAACGGGTTGAGAGGGCTGAACTTAGAAAGAACCCAAGGCACTGGACATAGGACAGAAGCTGTGACATTTGGACTTCTTGGCTTGTTGAGGAAGAGATCCTGTTCAGTGTGACCATGCTAGGCCTATTGCTGTCCCCATACCCTGTCCAATGAGGGGCCCAGGGCCCAGAATGAGGTCTGACTCCAGGACTGAGGACAGACCCCCAGCAATCCACTGGAGCTCCCCTCTGGACAGACCCACTAGTGAGCCTGGCGTCCTGAGATCTTGGCTAGGCCGTACCAGAAGTGGCTGGCTGCAGGGGGCATCCCAAGGGGCACTTAGCTCCCTGGACAGATTTCTTGCCCTTAGCTGGGGTGGGACAGTGTTCCCTGGGCAGGAGCTGAAGTCCAGGAGAGCACAACTCTCCACTCTTAAGATGCCTTCCTGTGGGGTAACCACTGCCCTCTTCCAGCCACTCATTCCTGCGGAACTGGGGGAACTGGGGGAGGGGGCGTCTTTGCCAGGATGTTCCCTCCCTTCCCTCTCTCCCCAGGGGATGCTCTGGAAGGAGGAAGGATGGGACTCAATGGTGTTCCTTCCTCCCTTTCTGGCAGGTGAGACGTGGGCTATGAGACAGGCTGAGCTCCACTTTGCCTAAAAAAGGAAGCGGCTCAGCTGAGCCTGAGGAGCTGGGGCAGGAACAAAACGAGAACTGTGTCCCTGCCGCTCCCACCCCTTGCCGGGAATCTTGGCAGTGACGGTGCTGGCTCCACTCCACAGACCTCAGGCCTCGGCGGGGACCAGAAACTGCCTGGTGCTTCCGCCTGAGCCCTGGGGTGGGGGGGGGCTTGGGCCCCCAAAGTCCAGCATGTGCTGCCCAGAGGGGCCCTGGGTGAACCCCAGCCCTCCAGCATCTCAGGCTGACGAGGGCTGCTGTGGAGATGGGGACTGTGAGTGGGGGCCATTATAGGACACAGCAGCAGCTGGAGGAGGCCAGGGGTCCAGCGGGGAGCTCAGCCAGGGGCCCCGGGGGTCACACACCCACGTAGACATGTCAGATACTTCTTGGTTCATCCTCTGTCTCCCTGGGCACCCATCTGCTTGGGGCAGGGAGCTGGCCAAAGTTGGTCCCCCCCACCGTCCCACCCCTGTGGCAAGGCAGCAACTTCCCCACTTGTCCCCACTCCTGCTCAGCAGGCGGGCCCACAGTCACACCAAGGCTTGCACTGCTGGGCTGACGGGCAAGTTTCCGTCCCTTCTGGAAAAACTGAGCGGGTCTTCTTGGCTGGGACTCAGGCCCTCGAGGAAGCAGCTGCCCTCCTCCCTCCAGCCTCCCCCATCAGAGGGAGAAAGGGTGGGAGGCCCAGCCTGCGCCTCTACCCAGCCTTGCCTGGGCTCTGCCACCTGCCCTAGCCCAGACTTCCACCTCAGCTCTGCCCGGAGTCACTGCTGCCCACGCCGAGCTCTCAACTGACCACAGAAGACTCCCCCTGCCTCCCTTTCTGCTCTGCTCTAGCTGGCCGCCACTCTGCCCCTGCTACCCCCGTGAAGGCAAGTGTCATTCTTGTATCCTGTACACCTACTCTCTTGGGCAGATATGGGCAGACGGAGAGTCCCCAGGGAGCGTGGGGGTCAGCCAGGGGTGTAGTGGTCAGGGCCAGGGCTGAGCTTGAGACAGACGCCAGAGGAAGCACAAATATAATGGCCCGGAAAGCACCTCTCTGAAGGAAGACAGGCTGGGGGCAAGAGGGCAGACAGAGGAGGAGAGGACGCCGGGACACAGCAGGCTATGGCCCCCAGGCCTCTCCCACCCCAAGCCCAGCCCTTGCTTGGTCCTGGAGTCCTGGGGACCAAGAGGAAGGAGCAGTCTGGCTGAGGTAGCCCTGCCCCGTGGCCTTGGCCAAGTCAGGAGTCCCCACTCACTTCCTGAAGCTGGCGTGTACACCGGCCTGTCTGCCAACAAGCAGGTGGAGGGGGTTCCAGGAAACCTAGGGACACTGCTGTCTGCAGGCACCACCCCTACCCCCACCAGGTCCTCAGAAGGCTTCCTCCTCCGCACAATCCAGGCCTCTGCAGAGAAGAAGGGCCTTTTGTCCCCAGCCCACTGTGGTCATGTTGACCCCAGGGAAAAGGGCAGCTCCAGCGGCCTCTGACCCCACCCCTGACCCCAGCCTAGAGCACTTTGCTGGGCCTAAGGGCAGATGGGGCTGGTCCTGCCCCCACCCCACGGTGTTTTTCATTTTGTTGGCATCTCACTCACTACCCACCAAGGGAAGGAGGAGGGACAGAAATGAAAGGGGGGTTCTGCTATGGGCCAAGTCCCCCTGACCCCACCCCACAACAGTAAGTGGGACAGAGGGAGGGGGCACCCAGAAGCAGCAGGGCCCAGAGGGCCCCTTCCTCCCCCCATCCAGCTGCTCCACCCACACATTCTTCTAGACTCGACCTGCCTGTTTGTGGTCAGGGACGTGCTGGGGCCTGAGGACTGGTCCTGGGGGTCTGCAGGTCCCGGCATCTTTCTCCCCAGAAGCCCAGGCCTGTGCCCTGTGGCCCCAGAGCTGATGACTACCCAGACCCCCTGCCAGGGTGGCAGGGATGAAGGCGTGGGGTGGGTGCCACCCCATCTGTACTCATCCATTCCCTCTGTGCTGGGCCTCGCCACGTGCCAGTTCTGTACAGTGGGGATATGCAAACCCTGGGCAGAGCCCCTGTCCTCTGAGCACTGCTGGCAGAAGAGGAAGTGGCGTGCTTGCAAAGATGCGTGTCTCCTTATTTTCCTCATGGAGGGCGGGGCCACATCAGACCAGGGGGACAGGAGCTACAGAAAGTGCTAAGGCCCTGGGGTGGGGACCGGCCAGTGTGTGTGAGAGCAGTAAGGAGGCCTAGTGGGCAGACAGGGAAGGCACAGGCTGTAGGGCCTTCATGGGTCAGGCAAGGGCCCGTGGCACATGCAGGGGTAGGGTGGGGGCTCCAAGGAGATGCCCAGGTAGCTGCTGTCAGAGGCAGAGCCTAATGGGCAGCGGTGTGAGGGAGAGAGGAAGGCCAGCATCCAGAACGTTCCTGGATTTTCAGCCTGCCTAGGGAACTAACAGTGGTGTCCTCCTAAAGTGGGATCCCCTAGATTTGGTTCCCGTTGCTGGAACCTTCTGTAATAGGGCGGTGACCACTGCATCCTGTGCCAGCCCCAGGCAGGGTCCAGACAGGCTTATCCAGCGAAGGAGAGAGAACAGACCTGTGTCCACACCTTGTGGGGAACTCCTCAGAGGTGGGAGTAGGGCCCATGGTGCAGGGACCTTAGACCTCAGAGCCAGCACGAGGCTCTGCCTGTTCCTACCTAGCCTAGCCCACGCACCCCAGCTCAGGTCCTGCCCAGCACCCCTTGCCAGGTCCGCAAGCTGGGTGGGAGGCAGGGCTCACGTGGCCCAAGCTGGAGGGTTGGAAGTCGCCAAATCCCTTGCTGCCTCCTAGCTGCTCACCGCTATGCTGTCCAAGGGCGTGCCTGTGGATGCCCAAGCTCCCAGGAAATACTTTATGAATGAATAAATGACCTTGGGCAGGTCAGGGAATCTGGCAGAGTCTCCACATATGTGGGGTCGGGACAACACCCCCGCCCAGGGCGTGAGGGGAGGCAGACAGGACAGATGCAGGCACACACAAGCCTGAACAGACACACGTGTGCACATGGGCACCCATACACATGCACACACACACACCGTGTACACACAGGTGCGTGGAGACCCCCTCAGGCAGGCACGGCCTGAGTACCTGGGTGGGGAGAGAGCCATCGACCCCACCCACATTCCCCCCCATTCAGTGCTCCTAGATTTGTAGGGTAGGGGTGGGAGGGCCTTCCAGGCTGAAGTGAGGGGGCTCTTGGGGAGGGGAGCAGAAGCTCCATCAGGATGGGAGCTGGGCCTGGGGGGCTGAGGCCCCAAAAGAGGGGCTTCTGTCACAGGCTCCTGCAAAAGTTTAGAGGTAGAGATTTGTGGGTCCAGGTGGGGTCCTGCCCAGGCAGGAGAACAGAAGGGCTGGGAAGGTTGTGTGAATGACAGGCCTTGAGGGGGAGCCTGTGGCTGGAAGCTTGTCCAGATGGTGACAGATAAGGAATACCACCTAGGACACACAAAGAACTGAGGCTCCTCCTGTGCCACCCCCCAGGGCCCAGCGACCTATTTCTGGTCCTCTCTGGTAGGTCAGCCCCTGGCCTCCAGCATCCAGTTTCCGCTTTCCCAGACAGCTGACTCTCTCAAAGCAGACCCCTAGGCCCCTCCTGTGAACCGCCCACAGCCGCCCACAGGTGTTCCTTTTGTGAGCGGGTGGGGCAGAGCTGAGGCTGAGGCAGGACTTCCCTGGGGCCTCCGGGCCGCCCGTGGATACTGCACAACACCACAGGAACCCCTGGCCGGCAGCTGAGCACCCCACCTCGGCTCCCCACCCCCACCAGGCCCAGCTGTTGTTTTGATGACTCCGGGTCAGGAGGATCCTCAGGAGAGTCCTGATCCTTCAGCACTGGGCAGGAGGGAAGGAAGGCGGCCTTGGATCAGGGGAGCTGTCCTTGGCAGCTGGATGGCTGGCCAGGCCTGTCTGACTGGGAATGGCATCAGAGCTGGGCACAGTCGATTGGAAAACCCGGAGCATGCCTGCTGGGCCTGAGCCAGCCACACGCCGGGCTCTGCTCAAGGCCACAGAGTGAGCCCTGACATTGGTCCTACCCAGAACCCTGACCCCTGACCCCTGACCTTTGGGCACAGCTGAGCGCGGATCCAGTGGGTCCCAGGCGGAGTCCTGAGAGCTAGAGCCTTTACAACGCCTTGTAGCTACCACTAGACTCTGGACCAATTATAAGCAGGACACATTTTAATATACTGCCGGGTTACAAGGAAGCAAATATCTCCAGGCCCCCTCCCCGCCAAATTAAACACTGAAAGTAGATAAATAAGCAGAAGAGTGAGCAGAAATGAGGATGATGCAAGAAAGCAGATGGGAAAGCAGCGGTTTCCTGGACACAGAGCTGGGAGCCACACCGCAGTCAGGGACCCCAGGGTGGCCACTGCACAGAGACTACCAGGGCAGGACCTAACGGGGGGCCAGGCTGGTGGTAAATCACAGCCTCAGGATTTTCACACGTGTGGTCTGGCAATCAAAACTTAGCAATCATTCAAAGAAACAATATGCTATTAGTAAGAATCAGCAGAAACAACACAACAAATGTAGACCCCCAAAGACTAAGACGTTGGAATTGTTAGGCACAGAATATAAAAAAAGAAATGCTGTGAATTGTTCAAGAAATTGAAGCTGTAATCCAAAAACCGAGCATGCCACCAAGTGTCCATTAGAAATGCTCAGATTTGAAAAAGAAGCAAGTATAAGTTTTAAGCATACTATAATAACATAATTAAATGCATGCGTTAATCCGCAGATGACTTAGTGACCTGGAAGAGGGAGATGAAGGAATTGTCCAGAATGCAGTACAGGGACACAAGGAGATGGAAAATACGCGAGATGAGCCCACATGGAGTTAAAAGGAAAAGGTGAAGCATTCATTTAACAGGTGCTCCCCAAGAAAGCATCCATACAACGAATGAGAGGCAGAATTTAAGAGATAATGGCTGAGACTTCTCCAGCACTGATGAAATATATGAATCCCTAGGAATGGGAAACACCACATAGACCAAATGGATAATTAAGAACATATCCACAACGAGAAAGCTCAGAGTGCGAAAGACAACAAACCTTAAAATTATCCAGAGACAACACACTGAGCCCTTACTCTGGTGCCTATCTAAACGTTAACCGGGTCTCAGGCTGAGCAGCCCTGCAAGCCCTAGGGCTGCTGGCCACCACTGAGCTTCTAGAGATGCCTGCTCTGGTGGAGTGTGGAAGTCTCACCACTTCTGGAACTCGCTGGAGGCCGGCTGGCTGACCAGACATGGGGCCCACAGGGGCGGCTCTTCCGGTGGGAGCCGGAGCTCAGGGCAGCCGCAGTGGCAGAAGCCAAGAAGCCCACGTTTCGGAGCCTGGCCACATGCCCCTTCTCTGAGAGCCATTTCTCTTCCTAGGCGCTTCCTAGCCACCCAGCAGCAGGGGTGCCTGCAGGGGTGGGGAAGGGCCAACCCTGGTCCAGGGGAGTCCGGTGCCATCTCGTGGTCATTCCGAGCACTACGCACGAGCCCCGAGGCAAGCACACGGTGTCCCCGCCGGACCTGGACGCAGACCCCAAGCTCGCCGGTGGGGCCACCTTATGGGGGTCACGAGGGAAATTCGGGGGCCTCCCTGTATTTGGAGGTCTCGGGTCCTTTGGAGGGCCTCTGGGGGTCACAACCAGGAGCAGAGCTGCTCCTCCCCGTCGGAGTGGCGGCGGGGTACGGGTGTCCAAGTGGGGAGAGGCAGCAGCGGGCGGAGGCATCGGGCCAGGCGGGCGCGGGTGGCCGAAGCGAGTACCAGGAGTGGAGGCAGCGAGAGGAAGCCCAACACGATGAGCGTCGTGGAGCTGCGGTCCGAGAGCAGCGCGCGGCACGCGGGGCGGGGCGCCGGGTGAACCTAGGGGCAGGGCGGCTGTTAAGAGGGGAGTGACCTGGGCGGGGCGGAGCCAGGCACAGGTGGACTGAAGGACAGGGTGGGGTCAGGTGGGTGGTCAGGCGCAGCCTGGGAGAAGGTGGACTGGGTCGCAGCGGGAGGTAACTTCTGGAGGGGTGGGGCCTGAGGTCTGGGGGAGTCAGGAGGCTAGCTTCCTCCCCCCCCCCCCCCCCCCCGCGCTGTTGTGGGTCTGGAATTTCTGAGCCTAGGATGGGAGATGGGGACCCAAACAGTAAATAGCCAGAGTAGGAGTCCCTTAAGGGGAGGTTTAAAATTCCCACCCTTCCCCATTGCCCGACCCCCATTTCCTCCTCCCCCCAACACACTACTTTTCCATGGCCCTTCCCTGTGCTGAGAGCTGACCTTCCACCCCAACCCGTGGGTGTCACCAGTTGATGTCACCTTCTCTTCTGCAGCCTAGTATTGGGTCCCCCTCCCCTGCCTTATGCCTACAGAAAGGGGACATGGGCGCCCATCAACCTATACCTTCCCTGCTCCAGACCAAGCCACAACCCACTCCATCTGGGGAAACCCAGCCCAGGGCTAGAAGGGTCTGCCACAGGCTGTGTGTGTGTAGGGGGGGGTAGTTAGGGGTGAAGAGGGGCTGTGGACTGGTGAAATCTGATAAACGCACACACCCTCTCTTCCTGGAACCCCCTCCCCTTCCCACCCTGCCCAGCTGTCCGGGCTCTGGTGGCCCCTGCCTGGTACAAGGCTGGGAGGCTTCAAGGGAGGAGAGAGAGAGAGCTGTCCCCTCCAGCAGCAAACAAAAGCCCTTCTTTTACTGCAGCTGGGTGGGGGAGGGGTTGGCAGAAGAAGGGCTCTCCAGGGAGGGGCACACATGTTCTGAGGACCAAGGGGCCATGCCAGAAGGGGGCAGATTCACCGTCAGGCCCAGGGCCCTGAACCTTTACAGGACCCCACTCCCCGGGGACCCCAGCCAGTGCCCCTGCCCGTGGAGGGCTCAGCTCACCCTCGAGTGGCACAGGAACCCCAAATAGACGATGGCAGCTGCCGGCAGCAGCACCAGCAGGAACACGGTTGCAGGCAGCAGCAGGTGGAGCAGGAGTCCGGCCAGAATCTGACTGGGCAGCTGCAGGGTCCCAAGGCTTCGGGCAGCCAGGCCTGCCCACCCTGGAGACATCAGGACTGACGCCTGGAGGTCAGGAAGCCTTCGGGGCAGCATGGGTGCTGTGTCTGAAATGGTCCCTCCCTCATCTTCCTCTGTCTCCCTCTCCTGCTCACTCATGCTCTCTTGGGTGATGGGCCCAGGAGGCTCACAGCAGTAGTCAGATGGCAGAAGCAGGGGCCCCCAGGGTCTGCCCTGGGTCCCTAGGTCAGACCCCTACTCAGACTCCAGCAAGTAGATAATGGACCCAGCTGGAGGGCAGGACCCTGGCCCAAGTAGGTCCAGCCCTGACCATCAGTCTCCAGGGCTACACCCCTGCCTCAGTTTCCCCCACTGCCAGGCTTGGCCTCTCTCTGCCAGGTGACTGCAGCTCTGGCCCTGGCCAGTCTCCCTAGTCAGCTCTGTGTGCTCTGGTCAGCTGTCCCTAAGGCCTGGCACTGGGGCCCTCCTCCCTCCCGGTCCCGCCCTCCCCCCCTTGCTGCTCCCCCACAGAACAACTTCATTTCATAGGTCTTGACTCTTACAACTGCCCCATCAGTAGCTGCCACATGGAGGTCACCACCCACCCCACTTCCCAGCCCTAGCCCCTGCTGGTCCCCTCATCCCGAAACCTGGTCCCTCTGAGCCTCAGTAAAACAGGGAAGATGCTGGGTGTTTACATCGTAGGGCTGTTGAGAGGGCATGTGGGCAATGCATGTGAAACACTCTGTATGAGACCCGGCACATAGTAGGTAGAACTCAGTAACAGCAGCTACTATGACAGGTATCCTTTGTGTCAGAATCTAATCCATCCTGAAAACAGTGGGGGCAAGTATTATTATTTCAAGTGGGGAAACAAAGCATTCTCCACTCCTCTAAAACCCCAACTAATTCCCCCCACTCTTCACACTGGCCCGACCCCCAGGGTTTCCTAGTATAACATACAGCATTTAAACACCACTGACATAACAAGTTGACACTTACATTCACCAGTAGGTTGTCTGTGAGCTGAATAAAGGAGGCCACATGGCGTCAGATACCAACATTTCCCCTTCACACCTTCTCCACACTTCCGTTGTCCCCTCCGACTTTTCTTCCAATATATTCCAGGCCTCCCAGGCTCACCAAGTCCCTTCAGACACGTACAGATGGGGGACGAGGACAGCGATTGTGCACACAAGCCTGACACAGGCCTGGTTAGGACAACAGCTGAGGCTCCAGGCAGCTCGTGCCACGCCGTGGCCGGACACACACAATTCAACCGTTTTCACTCGCACACATATGCCACGATCTCACAGTAGCTGCTTATTTATTCAGATAGTGAATTTGGGGTAAAAAATGCTGCACAGAGGAATGTTTGGGCAGAGAGTTCAGAAGCAGCGAGGATGCAGGTCTTATCTCCTAAGCCCCACCCTCTCTTCAGGTGACTCATTTAACACTCCTTGAGCTCCCACTGTGTGCTGCTGCTCTAGGCTCTCTGGACTCAGTGAGTGAGGCCTACACAGGCCTTGCCATGCAGGGGTGGCTGTGCGGGGGTCCTGCTTGACAACCTTGCACAAATCCACAGAGGCCACGGAGCGAGCTGTAGCGCCCTAGGCCAGAGCAAACGCGGGAAGATAGGCACACGGCCGGCTCCTACTTCCTCTGCCTTCTGGAAGGCTGTTAGTTGTTCCTGGGCTCCCCTATCTCTGATGTCCCAGGGGACTTCCCACTGCCCCCACGGACCCTCAACCACAGGTCCCCTGCTGCCTGTTATCTGGCCCATTCTTTTATTTATTTATTTTTAAAGATTTTATTGGGGAAGGGGAACAGGACTTTATTGGGGAACAATGTGTACTTCCAGGACTTTTTTCCAAGTCAGGTTGTTGTCCTTTCAGTCTTAGTTGTGGAGGGCGCAGCTCAGCTCCAGCTCCAGTTGCGGTTGCTGGTTGCAGGGGGCGGAGCCCACCATCCCTTGCGAGGAGTTGAAACGGCAGCCTTGTGGGTGAGAGCCCACTGGCCCATGTGGGAATCGAACCGGTAGCCTTTGGAGTTAGGAGCATGGAGCTCCAACCACCTGAGCCACCGGGCCGGCCCCTGGCTCATTCTTTTCGGTGTCATCCTGTGGGACAGGGGACACGAAGTTAACATCTTTGCTGCCCTTGTTTTTTCTGGCTACTTGAGCAGTAAAGTGTCTGAACCCACCGCGAGTGCTTGCTTCTTTACTGGCCAAAGCTGCCAGCCTATGTGACGTGCCCTCATGGAGCTTTCATTTTAGAAGAGGAAGGCAGACATTAAAAAAAAAAAAAATAGACAGATGCTTTCATGGAGGGATAAGTGTTAAGAAAAAAAAGAAAACAGGTTCAGGGACAAGGTTGCTTCAGATTGGTGGTCAGGCTGGAGGGCCCTCTGGGGAGGTGACATCTGAGCAGAGTGACTGAGGCTCATGGGCTAGGGCCCCTGTGGCTTGGTGGTGGGATGGGGCCCCTGGGTGTCTTGCTTGGAGACCCACTCTTTGGACATGGCACCTGGAAGGGCTGCTCTTTAGGGAGATGGGGGAAGGGCCAAGGCTCTGTTGCCCCTGGGGAGGGAGGGAGGACAGGGCAGGACCCTCAGGACATCTCATCCCTGGCAACCTGGGGGTGGGAGCAACAGCCTCAAAACTGCACTGCTTCCTGGTGGACAGTCAGACACAAGAGGCAGCTGGAGAGGCCAGGCTGCAGGAATGGACACTTCCTCCTATCAGGGCTCTTTCCCAGGGTTTGGGGGATGGGAAGGCAGGGCCAGCCCTTCACCCCGCCGCCCTGCCCCAGGGCCCCACAATAAAGGTGACCCATCCTGCCAGCCTGGCTCAGCCCCCTTCCTGCATCACCACTTCTGGGTGTAGTTCAGGGCTCTGTCCCATCACAGGCTGCTGACTTGCCTCAACCTCTCAGGAGCTTTCTACCACCGACCCCCTTACCCAGGTTGCCTGACTTGGGAGGGAAGGGTCCTGCCTCATCCTGTCTACCTCCCACCCTGGAATCAGGCCAGAGGCCTGGCTCCAGCCCAGAGATGGTCTTAGCAGGGACAGGAGTGGGGTGAGCGGTGGCGCCTGAGGGAGGAACCCATGGGAAGGCATGTGGGTGCCTGGGGGCAAGTCAAGGCACATCAGAGGCTGTGCTCCTTGGAGGAGCCATGGCCCACAGGCATGTTCCTGCTTGTCTGGCTGTGTCTCCCTGGGGGGAGGCCAAGCCCTGGCCCTGGCACTTGGCAGGAGGACCGGTGCTGGGGCAGGGGCTGTGGCCACCAGGCAGTGTGTCTCCTTGAGTTGCTGGGTAAACAGTGTGGGGAAGTGGCCCTTATCCTGGCCTAGGAGGCAGCAGTGGGCAGCTCTGCTCCACCCCTTCCCCACCCTCCCAGCCCCCAAAAACCCACAAACACAGTCAGCGGCAGCTAGAGTCTTCCAGCCCTGCAGGAGCAGACACCTGCACCTCCACACCTTCAAGGAGGAGTTTCTAGAAAGGGCCACCTGGGTCTGGCTGGGTCAGGGTCAGCATGGAGAGGACCCCCAGCCAGAGGACAGAGTCTCTGGGCAGGGTTCCTCTGGGGGTAACTGAGAGTCAAGCCTCAGTGGTGTCCTGGTTCCCCTTGGGGAGATGGGGGGCCTCCGTGTTGGCCAGGGGCCTCCAGCATCCATGCTGGATTCCTGCTCTTCCCAGATAAGCTCTGGGAGCTCAGAGCCAGAGAAGCAGGACCCAACAGAGGCAGGGGTGGAGGAGGAACTCAGGTGGATGGAGCTGGGCTCTGAGGAGATCCTGGGAGCAGCGACAGAGGGGCCGGGTGCCCCACGGGCCTGGGGGCGCCTGCTGCAGGCCGTGTGGAGGGGTCACCTGGGCCTCACAACACAGCTGCTGCGGCAAGGGGCCAGTGTGGAGGAGAGGTGAGCCCCAGGGCAGCACGGAGTCTCTTTACCAAAGTGGAGGTGTCAGGGGTCGGTTCACTGAGCAGGGGGGCAGGAACCTCCTCACCCGCGGGCAGGACGGGGGTCTCATCCCCGGGGCGCCCCACCCTCACCCACATAACCGTCACCCCCGGCAGGGACCGCGCGGGTAGGACCCCGCTCCACCTGGCCGTGCTGCGCGGCCACGTACCCCTGGTGCGGCTCCTGCTACAGCGCGGGGCCGCGGTGGGGGCCGCCGACCACGCGGGGCGCACGCCGCTGCACGAGGCCGCCTGGGAGGGCCACTCGCAGGTGGCGGAGCTGCTGCTGCTGCGCGGGGCCCCCGCGGGGGCGCGCACCGGGGACGGCCTCACGCCGCTGCACTGGGCAGCCGCGCTGGGTCGCACGCTCCTGGCCCGACGCCTGCTGAGCTCGCCGGGCCCCGGCCCCGCGGTGGCGGACGTCCGTGGATGGACGGCGGCGCACTGGGCGGCCGTGGGCGGCCGGCTGCCGGTGCTCGAGCTGCTAGCGGCGGGCGGCTGCGCGCACCTGGACGGAGCCCTGCTCGTGGCGGCCGCGGCCGGGCGCTCGGCGGCGCTGCGTCTCCTCCTGGCGTGCGGCGCGCGGGCGGACGCCCGGGACGGCGCGGGGGCCACCGCGCTCGGCGTCGCTGCGGGTTTGGGCCGCCGGCAGGTACGCCCGGGCCAAGCCCCGAAGTGACCGGGTGGGTGGAGGGGACGGTCCTCGCCCCTGGGGCTGCACGGCCCCACCCCAGCCTCGGGCAAGCTGTGGAGGAGCCTGCACTGTCCGCCCAAAGCTGGATGACACGGGGTGGGGCCGATGGCCAGGGGCCTCAGTGCAGCCCAGACCCTTTCTTAACCGCTCTCGGAAGCCTGGGGAAGAAGCCTGGCATCCGGACTTTATTTTGGTGGTCGGTAGCAACAAGTACTTACTGAGCACCAGGCGTGTGCTTGAGTCCCCCCAGTCCCCAGACAGGGGAAAGGGAGAGCAAGTGGCTGCAAATCTCGGATTTGATCTGAGAACGATTAGCGGGAGAAATGGAAGTCTCTAAGCAGAGCCACTCCAGGCTTCCATAGACGCTGGCTCATGTACCAAATGGGGAAGCAGTGTGGAGAAAGAGGCTGTTAGGTGACCCAGGCCTAATGAGGTCTGGGTCAGGCAAATGGCAAGGTGGGCCCAGCCCCTCAGCCACCTGGACCAGGGCTGGCCTCTGCCTTGTCCTCCTCTCTTCCAGGATATGGAGGTGCTGCTGGACCACGGGGCAGACCCAAGCCTCAAAGACAGGCATAGCCGCTCTGCACTCCACAGGGCTGCCGCTGCTGGACACCTGCCTGCTGTCCAGTTACTGGCAGCCTGGGGAGCTGAGGTGGATGCTGGAGACTCATTAGGCCTAACACCCCTGCACCACGCTGCCCGGGGAGGCCACGTGGACATTGCCAGCCACCTCCTGGACAGGGGTGCGCAGGTCAACGCGGCTGGCTGGCTCCACAAGACACCACTGCACGTCGCCAGGGAGCGTGGCCATGGCCCCATGGTAGAGCTTTTGCTGAGCAGAGGGGCCAGCCACACCCAGATAACGCCATGGGGTGAGGTGGCCCAGGACCTGGTGCCTGAGGGGGGCCTTCCCCAGGCACTGCCCGCCCTTTGCGGAGAGCAAAAGGACTGCTAGGGATACCAGCCCCAGGGCTGAGCCCGCAGGGCCAGAGCAGGACAGGTGGCTCCTGGCTCCCACAGCTTTGGGAGTGTGCCAGGCTCCTCTCTTCTGGACTGAGGCCACCTGCCTGGGTGGAGGGGAGAACAGCTGAGAGCTTCCTGGAGGAGAAGGGGGCAAATGGCTTGAGGCCCAGTAATGGGCCTATGGCCAGATCTGGGGAGGCCCCACAGATTCCCAGGGGCACCTCAGCCCTGCACTCTACCGACTGAATTGTGGCCACAGATTTAACCAAAACCTGATGGTCTCTCATTTGTACACCATGGAGGTGTCATCCTCAGCTACTGTTTCTGTACATGGCGGTGTTCTGTGTTTTCTTAGATTCAGTACTTGTCTGTTTGAACCCATTAGTTACAGGGCCAAACTAATGGCCACGGTTATTCACATATCCCCTAGATCCAGAGCCTACACTCTGAGCCTGCTCTCACACACCCAGCTGAACCACCAGGCCAGCAGCCAGACAGCCAGACAGGCCTATACAGCAAGGCCTGCTGGGATTACCAAGCAAGCCAGTCCTCAGTGGTTCCCCTGCCCTGCCTTGTCTTTCCTGCCAGAACCCCAGGAAGGCTCTGTCCTGGGCTTTGCCCTCCTCGCTCCTGCCTCCTTGCTGACCCTGGTCCCTCTGTGGCCCTGTGGGGCCTGGTGTGCTCTTCTCTCGGGAAATGTCAAATGTAAAAATCTTCTTCCAGTGGCATCAGTGTCTCCCTGTTGTCACTCAGCTGTGTTCACAAATGAAAAACCCCGTGGCACAATCGAGTCAGGAACCGTTGTCTGACTGCCCATCTCTGTATCTTCGTAGAAAATCATTGCCATTTTTCAATTTAAAAGTATAGGTTTTCTGAAATAACAGCTTTACAGGACAGATTTCACCTTTCAAAAGAGAACTATCATGCCAAATTCTGCCTGCGGCCATGGGACAGCTTGGGTTTTACTCCCAAGGCAATGGAAGCCTTTGGCGAGTTTGTGGATGTGTGACGGGGCTGCTGGATTCATGAAGCCCGCCAACTGCAGAGCGGACTGGACCTGGGAAATGGAGCACGGAGACACCAGTGAGATGGTGGCCGGAACAGTGGAGGTGGGAGAAGCAGGCAACATTGGAATGACTGTGCGTAGAGCCCTCTGGATTCACTGATGGGCTGGACGTGGGGGCCAGGGGAAAGGGAGAAATAACAGTGACTCCTAGGGAGGTATGTGCCCGAGGTGAAGCGTAGGTGGTGGACCTCCCATTACAATGGGGAGAGCAGATGCACTGGGGATGAGAATGGGAGAAAGAAGGGGGCTGGAGTGACATTTTTGCCATCCTCAGAGGAAGGATGGTTTTTAAGCTACACAACCTGCGGGCTCTCCCTTCAGTGCATACCCAGAGCCCCACCGCCTCTCACCCCCCACTGCATCTGCTACAGTGCAAGCCACCACCAGCCTGGCCTGAGTGTTGCCACCAGTCTCACTGGTCTTCCTGCTCAAACCCTGCATCCCTACGGTCTGCTCTCAAAACAGTAGCTGCCATCTTATTTAATAAGTTGGATGACACCACTGTGCTGCTCAGAATCCCCCCAATGGCTCCCTCTCATGGAGCAAGAACCAAACGTGTATAGAGTTGTTCACAGACGCCCCAGTGAGTTCGCCGTCTGTGAGCTCCTTCGTGTTCCTCCCATCCGGGGCTGCAGTCTGTGTCTTCGCCCTTTGACACTGAATTGACTTTTGTGACTATTTGGCCACCAGCATACTGTCAAAGCAATGCTGTGTGACTTTCCACGGTGGGCCAAGGAGGCGACATGCTTCCACAGTGCCTTGTCCTCTAGCCACCAGGTCAGCCATCTGACTGCCCTAAAGCTGCCATGCTGTGGGCAAGGCTGCATGCAGCAATGGTCACCGGAATGTCAACGTCCTTGCACGACCTTCAGGGCCCTACACATCCTCACCAACTTCCCACTCTGGACTCCAACATGCTGAGATCCAGGACCCTGACCCTGGGACCCTCACTCGCTCCATTCCCATCACGGTGGCGTTTTCGCTGTTCTTGACTACACCAGGTGGCTAGTGCCTCAGGCCTTTGCACTCGCTGATCCCTCTGCTGGGCATACTCTTCCCTCAGGTGTGTGACTGGCTTGGTCAGTCACTTTCTTCTTGACTCAAACGTCATCCTCAGTGCACTCTTCTAACGCTGTTAAAGACTGCACCACCCTCCACCCCACAAAAGGGAAGCTCTTCTCTAAGTAGAATGTCAGCAAATACAGAAAGAATGATGGAGTTAGAGTCAAAAAAGAATGTTCAAATGAGTGAGTGCAGATTGGATGAGGAAAAGCACACTTATCTCAGAGTGTGGTGCCACGGACAGGTGGGCGCTGCTCAGATAGCCACTCAATATCCGCTTGTCATTTAGCTTCAAGTCCGCTGCGGCATTTCTGAATGCTTTTCTGGCATCCCCAGACATTGGTCCAGCACAGGCAGGCCCACCCAACACCACACGTCTCTGATAGGCAGTCTTTGCTCCAGAATTATTGGTTTAGCCATCCCATCTGAGACCCTCCCTGCCCAATTCCTCTTCTTCCTTTGCTGAGCTGCGCCCTCCACAACTAAGATTGAAAGGACGACTTGGAAAAAGTCCTGGAAGTACACACTGTTCCCCAATAAAGTCCTGTTCCCCTTCCCCAATAAAAAATATCTTTAAAAAAGGTGTTAATGAGTCTGGGAGCTAGTAAGAATAGGCTTAAAGGTTAACCACTTAGCTCTGAATCCCTGGCCAGCACCACACCTGCAGACTGACAAACACCAGGACAATTTTCAGAGGAAGCCAACTGCAACAGTAGTTCTCAGAAGGGGCCAGCCGCAATGGTAAACAACTGCAAGATGACTAGCCCCTGGCATCCTGCATAGAAAAATATAAAACCCCAGCTAAACAGAAACCCGTGGCAGCTGTCTACTTTAGACTCCGCCCCTGGTAATCCTCTGCTGGTGTTACCTCTCCTTACTACTACCTGCAGCAGCTATCTTTGGACACTGCCATCGGCATTCTCTGCGCCCGACCTTTAACAAAAGTTTCCTTACTATCGTATTTTTTTGAGTCTTGTGAATCCTTCACATTCTGCAAAGGACCAGTGATAATTCTAAGCCAACACAGGCTAGACAGCAGTCTTGTTTTCATGTTAAATTTTCTGACTTTAATCAGTGTACTATGGGTTCTGACAGAATGTCCTGTTCTTAGGAAATACACAATTCAGTGTTTAGATGTCTCCAATATTTCAAACTCCACAGAGAGAAGGATTATAAAATGGAGCAAAATGCAAACTGTTGATGTATTTGGGAAAAGCATATCGGGGAATTCCTTGAACTTAGTCTTCCAAGTTTTCTGCAATTTAAAATTATACCCAGATGAAAAATTACAAAGAAACTGCACACTTCATTTCTGCTTTTGTTGTAAAATACCCATAATGTAAAATGTACCAATTTAAGCATTTTAAAGGGTACGTACAATTCAGTGGCGTTTAGGAGTTTCACAACCGTATGCAACCGTGACAGTCTCCAGTTGCAGAACTTTTCATTACCCCGAAAGGAAACCGGTGCCCACGGATACTCCCCAGCCCGCGCAGGCTTGGTGTCTGCGGATTTGCCTATTGTGGTCAGTTCATGTGAAGGCACCGCCGGCCTTTGTGTCCTACTTCCCGCATGCGGTGCATGTTCAAACAGCGGCGTCCTGCGTCGCTCACGGGACACAGGTGCCCCCTACTTTGTTGACCCGCTGACTGCGTTTCTCCCCTGCCCCTGTCGCACCCCTTCCGCTCCACGCCCACATTCCCGGGCCTGCCTCGAACGAGCATGCGCAAGAGAGTGGCGCGGCGGCAGGGCTCAGGGCGCACGCGCGGAACCCCGGAAGTCTCCGGCAAGCCGCTGACCCGGAAGCGCTCTCGCGGCGTGGCGCGTGCGTCGTTCAGCGGAGACGCCGGCCCGGGCGCCATGGTCTTCCTCACGGCGCAGCTCTGGCTGCGGAGCCGCCTCACCGACCGCTACTGGCGGGTGCAGGAGGTGCTGCAGCACGCGCGGGTGAGTCGGCCGCGCACGCCCCGCGCCCCCTGCGCGCCGCGGCCCCGGGAGCCTGCGGGCTCCGCCGACCACCCTCCTTTCCCGTGTCTTGACCCAGCACTTCCGGGGAAGGAAGAACCGGTGCTACAGGCTGGCCGTTAGAGCGGTGACGAGGGCGTTTGTGAAGTGCACGAAGGCCCGGAGGCTGAAGAAGAGGAACCTGAGGACGGTAAGCCGTGGCGAGCGGGTCCGCGCAGCCCGAACGTGGTGGGAGCGGTTGGGGCGGGGCCTCCCGCGCACGCGCGCTGCTGCCGAGAGCGCGGGTTCTCCGCGGGCCCCGTGCAGCCGCCGCCTCGGGGGGCTCGTTAGGGACGCGGCTTCTCGGGCGCCTCCCGCGTGGACGGAAGCGGAAGCAGCGGAGTGGCGCCCAGCGGCCTCTCGTAACAGACTTCTGGGAACTCGGATGCGCGTTCCCGGTGACAGTCCCTGCATCGGGGAAGAGCGCACTTGAGCAAAGGCCGGCCGGGGAGAGCCCCCCCGGCCCCCCCCACCGCAGGCCCATTGGACACGTCGTTCGGAAGCGTGGGCACCGCCGACTCATCCTTGCACACCTTCCCTGCGCCGGGAACAGACCTGCTCCCTGCACCTGGTCTCCCGAGCCTGCTGGTCCCTCGAGGTGGCTCGTGTCCCGGAGCCCTCCCCCGTGGGTCTTGACTCCCGCATTGAAGCAGCACTTGCCTTGCTGGCTGTGTAGTCTGAGCCGCAGTCTCTTGCTCACCCTCACGTTCCCTCTCAGTGCCCGGGAGTGTCGAGGCCATGCTTCATAGCACGTTCCTCCTCGTGTAGAGGGAAGTTGGCGTCTGCCCGAAGAGCATCGGCCTCTGCTTGCTGCCGTTTGTGCTGCAGGCCTGTTGGCCTGAGTCGGAAACACTATTTACTTTTACAGGAAAACCTTTTAGTTCAGTCTGAACCTTTGCTGGGAGGTCTCATCTCAATGTTTCTTATTTCAGCTCTGGATTAATCGAATTACAGCTGCCTCCCAAGAACACGGCCTGAAGTACCCAGCGTTCATCGTCAACCTAGTTAAGGTACGGTTGAGACACTGACCGACTACAGACTCCGGTCCAGCTGGCTAGTCCAGCAGCATGGCAGCCAGTGTTGGCACGCTGACACTGCTCCGTTCTCTGGGGTCGGGGACTGAGCGCACTGGCTCTGCTGTTGTCCTGCTGGTAGAATTGGAAATGGGGACGGGGTAACAAGACAGCAGCCCTGCTGTGTCCCATCAGGGGGCTGAAGGCAGATAAACTTGGATTGAACACTGAGGTTTAATTTCTGAGTTTTCACAAGAATAAGTTCTGGTGAAGCAGCAGATAAAGCAGAAACACATGCAATCGAAAAGGAGGGGAAATGTTTTGTGGGGGACAGATTAAGCATGTGTCACAAAATTGTGGTTAACTTTTATGTGGTGATGATGCTGTTCCCTCTGCTCCTGTGTGCGTTTACATTTTCTCTTAAAAAGTTGATGGGAGTTGGTGTTGTTCTGCTTCTGCCTTGTACCGGACCCAGCCTTTGGTGTTTCACCAAGACCCTCAGGGTAAGCGTAGGCATGGCATCCCCATTTCACTGCCGGGGAACTGAGAAGGACCTGCCTGGGTCGTGGAACAGCACCCACTCCCACCCAGCTGCCTTTAGCAATGGAGACCATCCCACCGTCTGCTCCTCGGACTCAGTGTCCTGTTTTCCGAAGGCACCTGTGGCTTCACTTGGTGGATGACTGACTTGTTTTGGCTCTTGTGGGAATTGGGAACGCTGGGTTTGTCCCCTGCTTGTGTCTTGTTTCAGTGTTTGTAAATGGGAATTGGGATTTTGTTTTCCAAAGTGACTTAGCTGTCCTAATTGTGTCTGGGTGATGACTGTTAACCATAAACACGGTCCTCAGTTTCCTGGCATCAGGACTGGAGGCCAGTGTCCTATGGACCTTCAGGGACACGCTCGCCTCCTTATCCACATTTATCCTCCAGCATCCTACTTGGATGGGATTCACCACTCCCTTCCCCTGCCTTTCCCTCCTCTCCCCTCTCCTTCCCTCCCTGCCCTTCCCCAAACAGACACGGTATCCTGGCAGGGCAGACTGTCGTCAAGGAGACTGCTCCCCAGAGGTGCTCAGGTGGATGCCTGAGTGCTCTTGTGCTTCAAGGAGACACGTTTCTGATGCTGACACAGGCCGATTTTCTTCCCAGTGTCAGGTGGAGCTCAACAGGAAAGTGCTTGCTGATCTAGCCATCTATGAACCAAAGACTTTTAAATCTTTGGCTGCCTTGGCCAAAAGAAGGCGACAAGAAGGATTTGCTGCTGCCTTAGGGGACGGGAAGGAACCTGAAGGCATATTTTCCAGAGTGGCACAGTACCATTGAGGGGCACACTGACACCGCCAGCTGAGGGACATAGGAAAAGGTTTTATCCCCCCGATGACCATAACTAAAATAGGGGCTAAAAGTCATTTGCCAAGAGTATTGTTTGATTTGCACTTGTGCTAATTTACATTTCAGTAACAGGTGTGAGAGAAAAAGGCTTTTTTTCTCTCCCAGCAATACCTCATGTATGTTATGCAAATAAAGCTCCTGTTGTGGTCTGTGTGCTGTGGCTTGAAATACACACCTTGGCTGTGCTCTGCCTCCTATGCCGTCACCTGCAGCCACGTGGGAGGGGCTGCCAGGGTGAGGGGCCAGCTGAGCATGTGGCTCCTCTCGGAACCTTAGATCCTCTCCTGCAAGTGGGATGTTTGCACCAGGACTCAGCTCAGACCCTGGCTCCTCTCAGGGCTGTGTTGGTGGCCCCCAGCCCCGCTCTGACCCTACCTGGCCTTGACTTGGCCCTCTACCCTTTCAGCCTTTCCAGCAGTGACCCTGGGGCTCAGCTTTTCAGCCATGCCCAGTGCCAGCCTCAGTTTCCCTGCTGTCTGGTCCATCTCACCTTCACCCCCGCAGGCTGGCTGCCCATCAGATTACCTAGTGAGGTCCCTCCCCCAGACACTAATTCATTAAGTTCAATCAAGCCCAGGAATCATTCTCAGCATGCTCCCTCCACTAACAGGGCCTCAGAGCAGCTCTGCCAGCCCGACACCTCCCTGTGCTTTTGGCCACGGCCATCTAGAGGACATGGACGACGTGCCCCTCCCACCCAGGGCCAGGGCCTCCCCTTTGCCCTCTGAGGGAGCTGGTTCCACTGTCAGCCTCGTCTATTGTGAGCCCCTTCCAGCCCAAGTGTGCTCTCCCTGTCAGCCCCGCTCTGCTCTCCACCTTTAGCCTCCTGTCACTGGGTTTGCAGTCCGCCCCACTGCCCCAACAGCTCTCACCAAAGGCATCTCCTGGAACCAAACCCGATGGACTATCAGCCCTTGATCCCCAAGCACCGTGCACTCTCCCCTCCTTCACTGCCCTCCAGGCTCTGACCTCCCTGCTTCCTCATCAGTTGCCCCAGGAAAGCTCTTCAGGCCCACAGTAGCATTTGGTCTGCTTGCAGATGACGCCTGCATTTATCTGGCAGTGCCCACCTTCCCCCACTCTTAATGTTCCCGTGCTAGGTGCTTTGATGACACCATCCATTCTTTGGCAGCAGTCCCCTATTCTGGGTTCCTCCCTCAGGTTCAGCACCCACCTCCGACCCCACACCGCCAGTCAAATCCTGGCCACGTGCTGCCTGGTGATCTCTTGAATCTGTCCACTTTCCTGTATCCTCACTGGGCCAACGTCTCTTCCTGCTCCAACTTGTGCACTGGCTGCCTAAGACCCGTCCTCTGACTTGTCATCATGTCTAATGATGGCCACTAAGTGACTGCAGATATTGGAGGCCTAGGGATGAGCTGTGTGCACTGGCATTTGTCGCATGCACCCAGTGCGATGCCTGGCCATGCACACAGGCTGCTCAAAGCCTGTCACTGCAGTAAATGCCATTGAATTGGCAACAGGGTGGTCACCCAGAGCCTTTTGGTGCGTGCTCAACAGGCTGCTGCGGAGGGCTGGCTTTTCTTTCTGCTCAGTGGAAGATGACGGGGTGTGGAAACAACTGGGGTGCTCCCAGCACCCTCTCCCCCTCCAGCCACCGGACTTGGGTTTCCCTTCCCAGAGGCTGGGGTGCCATGGCACTGTCCCCAGTTCCAGGGCCTGGCCATGACTGGCTAGAGCCATCAGCTTTTCCCTCTCGGGCCAGTCACTGTTCAGCAGATGGACAAGCAGCCCAGGCACAGCCGATGAGACACAAGCTGTTTCCTGGGGTTTCCAGACAAGAGGAAACAACTCCTTTCCCACCATTCTCACAGGGGCATTAGTCCCGGTGGAAGTTCCGGGTAACTATAGCAACGTAACTACTAAGGCACCTGCTTCTCTACTACGAACGTGACAGCACTGCTGTGAGGTGACCCCCAAACCACGAGGCTGCCGGTCACTATCCCCGCGTGCCTGTACAACTGATGACGAGGTGGACGGTGCGTGCAGTCAGGGGGTTCATAAACGCATAACCTCCCGACGGCTCTCGCTGTTTGCAGATAAAGTCCCAGGGGCATGCCAGCCTGGTCCCCTCCCCGCGATCCCATGCTGCCATCGGCTTTGTAGAAACGTCGACTTCAACGTTTCTTAAAAACGCACAGAGCAGAAGCTGGGGTTCGGGAGAAAACTCACCGTTACCTCCCGAGCCAGCCGGGGAGAAAGGCAGCCGTCGCAGGCGGCTCTGCGGGCGCCACGCCCGTCTGCCCCGGAGCCCGGGAGCCCGGGAGCCCGGGGGGTCTTCTCCGGATGCCCGACGAGCCCCACGGTGCCGACTACGGACAAAAAGCCCACAAGGTGTACCGTCCGCAGAAGGGATTTATTCGGGGAAAGGGAAGACTCAAGTCCCGCACGGGCAGCCAGGGCCGAGCGGCCGGCCCCCGACGACGCGGTCCCGGGACGGGAGGGGCCCCAGCGCCACGCCGCAGCCCGCGCTCTCCGCGCCGGCTCCTCCCCAGGGGGTCCCCACCGCGGCCTCGGTTCAGGCCGTCACTGAGTTGACACCCGACACCTCCCAGGGTCCTCCGCGGCCACACCCCTCCACGCAAGCCTTGGACCACCGGGCTCCCACCAGGCTCGTGGGACCCAACCCAATGGAAGGACAGCTGCCAAATCCTGTTCGCGCCCTTGGGCAGGGGTCGCCCCGCCCAGCCCCACCGCCGGGGGGACGCCCGCGAACTGCGTCGGGATCAGCTGGACCCTGAAGAAAGCCTTGGGGCTGCGGTGGAGGCCTCACAAGCTCTCCAGTTTTTGTGAGGAAGGTACAGACACGCCAGGATGGCCCGGGGCGGCACCTGCAACCACTGCTTCCGGGTCGAGGCTCAGGCCGCAGCGTCGCCTGCGCGCCGCGGGGCCCCCTGGGTAATGAGCTTTTCCCCACCCACGCCGGGTTCCGGCGGAGGCCGCTACGCTGACGGGCAGGCCTCACGGCCAATCGCAGCAAGGTGACGCCGGGCCTCCCGCCGGCCGAACCAATGGCACTTCGCTGGGTGGGGCAGACACGGCCGTGGAACGTCAGGAGGAGCCGCCCTGTCGGGAAGAAGCCCGAAGAGGAGTCGGCGGCACAAAATGGCGGCGGCGGCTGCGACGGCCGCGGCCGGCGTTCCGGGGCCAGGGGCCCCCGCGGCAGCGGCCGGCACCCCGGGCTCGGGGAGCGCAGCCCCCGGGTCTCACGGGGTGCTGATCGGGGACCGGCTGTACTCCGGGGTGCTCATCACCCTGGAGAACTGCCTCCTGCCTGACGACAAGCTCCGCTTCACGCCGTCCATGTCGAGTGGCCTGGACACCGACACGGAAACCGACCTCCGCGTGGTGGGCTGCGAGCTCATCCAGGCGGCCGGCATCCTGCTTCGCCTGCCGCAGGTGAGGGCGCAGCCGCGAGCCCGGCCCTGGATAACCGCCGCGCCGGCGCGGGGGGCGGCGGCCGGCCCTTTGTTGGCGGAGGGGCCCGCCCAGCGCCGACCCCCGGCCTCGACCCCGCCCGGGACGCGGTCCCAGCGCGTCGCCGCCACCGGCCCGGCGCGGGCACGCAGAGCCGCTGGCGGGGGAAACGTTTCAGTTTGGGCTTGTGCCCGGAGTCCCACGAACGCGGTGACTGCCTGCGAAATCCTCTAATTGTGCGTTTGAAGATGATGGAACGTTTCTTGTTTTCCAGGTGGCTATGGCTACCGGGCAGGTTTTGTTCCAGCGGTTTTTCTACACCAAGTCCTTCGTGAAGCACTCCATGGAGGTAAGGGGCTGCTGTGTGTCTTGCCCGTAGAAATACGTTGGGAGGGAACCTGGGTTGGTGGTTCCTGCGTGGTGCGCGGAGGAACGAGTCCTTGTCCCCGTTCCCGTAAGCGCGCTGGACCTGAGAGCAGCCCTCGTACTGGGTGGGGAGCAGCCCCCCAGCTGGCCTTTGCTCGGGGGGTGTCTGCTCTGGGCTCCTAATGCCCCTCCTTAAGCTGTCGGAGGCCTTCCGGATTGGAACAAACATCTGCGTGTCGCAATGCTTACGTTTCAGCACGTGTCAATGGCCTGTGTTCACCTGGCCTCCAAAATAGAAGAGGCTCCAAGACGTATCCGGGATGTCATGAACGTGTTTCATCGCCTTCGGCATCTAAGAGAAAAAAAGTGAGACCTTGTCAGATCTGTCATACATGGCTCTGCAGTTTTGGGGCTTCTAAGTTATACTAACTGTTCTGAAGGAGAATTCAGGGTATGAGGTTTTTAAACTTGGGTCCAGAAGAGGGCCTGGTGCCCAGGGGCTACCCAGTAGAGACGGGAATGTGCAAAGGGACCAGGCACTGTGGCTGCACCTTTGCTGCCATTGGTTTCCTAGTCCCTAGGTCAGTCTTTGCTCTAGAACTGGCTTCTCAGCCTCGGCACCGTTGGCATTTGGGGCTGGTTGATTCTGTTGTGGGGACTGTCCTGTTTGTTGTTGGCTGTTTAGCGGCATGCCTGGCTCTATCTATACACGAGATGCAAACCGCTTTTCTCTCCATTTGACAGCCCAGACTTCTCCAGACGTGGCCCTGTGCCCCTGAAATGGGTGCCACAGCCTAGACCTTTCCCAGACATTACGCTCCTAACCGTAGTGGAGGTCGTTTGCAGTGCATGCTATGCTTCCGTTGGTTCTGTGGTCTCATTCATCCTCGGCGCGCACACTTGTATCTTTAGCCAGATGACGGGCATTTGATACTTGCGCAGTGAGGTCTCAAGACCCTCCTTATGCTCAGGCCATGTTCATTTTTTCATAAATAATGACACAGGAAATCTTTATTGAGTACACAGTTTTTTTCCCCATAATTTTTTATTCATAAATACAGGCAATGTTTATCATGCTCTGGAGAGCTGTTTCTCTGAGAAAAAAGGGATGGTTGTTGAGAGCGGATAAGTGGGTTAGTGTTGAGGTTTGAGGAAGGCTTTGTGGGCTAGTTAGTTAAAGGAAATGAACTGGTTAGCTACATCTGTTTTGTGGTATTTACTATACAGTCGAGTCTCGCGGTTTGGAGGCGGCTGGGAGAGTTGCAAGTTTGCTTGTTTGACCCTTTTGCAGACCACGTGCTTTGTCTTTGTAGGAAACCTGGGCCGCTACTGTTGGATCAAGATTACGTTAACTTAAAGAACCAAATCATAAAGGCAGAAAGACGAGTTCTCAAAGAGCTGGGTTTCTGTGTCCATGTGAAGCACCCTCATAAGGTGGGTCTGAGGCCCCGTGCCCCATGAGCCCCAAGTCCCTACTCCATCCTCCCCGAGACTGAAAACGCTGGGGAGGATTAGATGTCTCTGACTTGGTTTCCATTTACACCTGTAATCCGAGAATAATCTTCACTCAGTAGTTTTCTTGTGTTATCTGTTCATTTTAATAGTTTGTTTTCAAGAGTTTTGGAAATGACATCTGATGAGTTTGAACTTTCAAAAATAGTGGTAAACGTATAAAAATGGAATCTGTCAGATTACGTTTTCTTTCTCAACAGCTAATTTTCTAAATTGCTTTAATGCCTTATCTCCTCTTACGGGGGAATTGGAAAAATTCTGAACTCTTTTATTTGGAAATGAACTACAGCAGTTTTGCAGCAAGCATTCGTTGAGCGTGGCTGCTGTACAATATACCACGGGCTCCTCCTGTGTTATACTTACTCATTTTTAAAACATTGATGTTTGCATCTTTGCTTTCATCTCCTTTCACTGATGGGTTTCCTTATATCTTCTCTCTCATTTGACCTTCTGGCATTAATTCAGTGTCTCGGTAAATTACTCACCATAGATTTAAGAGCTTTTCTTCATTTGCCGAAAGTGTTTTCACACCATGTTTTGTGTAAGTTGGTGACTGGGACGTAGAGATGTTTAGGGCAGGCTGATACCACTGGTGAAAATGTGTGGAAGAGGAGAGTGAAAACGGCCATTTAGGCGAGGCCTTCCTCTGTGAGTGCAGCCTGCTCCCTGTGTTTTTGTGCTGCGGGGCTGCCAAAGCAGGTAGCAGGCGCGTTGGCCAAAACTCCTCCAGCTGAGCGGTACACCACCCTGTGACCAGGAGCCACCCTGGGATCTAGCATGAGGCTCTTATTTGCTGCATGGACGCCCCCAAGCTCTGAATTCTGTGTCCTCAAGGTTCTTGGTAATAACTGCCTGACCCATATCTTCCAGATAATCGTTATGTACCTTCAGGTGTTAGAGTGTGAGCGTAACCAACACCTGGTCCAGACCTCATGGTGAGTTGACCTTCCTTGTTTTATGGGACCAGCAAGGGCAGTGCAGGAATATGTTGATTTGAGGCACTTGGGCAGTGGGTAGTTGGTCCCATGACTTGGTTGTGGGCTGGAGTTGTCCGAGTGCCCAGTGTTCCTGCTGTGTAAAGTCCAGCCTCCCAAAATACTGGGCACTGGTGTAACGGTAAGGTGGCCCATACCCTCCCCCACTGCCCCGGGAGCACTCAGCGGGCTTCCCTTTGGGCGCTATTGCCTTGGCACACGACCGTGGACGCAGTGCAGTCACTTCTAACTGCCTATTAAAGTGGACCCTGGGAGATGGGGGTAGAGTTTGTCTGCAACTGCAGGGATGGGTTTTAACACTGCATATGCTAGAAGCAAAGCCTGAAGTAATAGTTCAGTGCTGGGTTTATTTTTCCCGCGGAGTTAAGTCTGTAGGGGTCGTATTATGCTGCCTGAATTGTCTGGTGCTATGTGTAATAGAGAACCTATTTTGACTTTTCTTTTCTGTACTCTTTCAATCAAAGGGTAGCCTCTGAGGGTAAGTGACTAAGACTTCTCCTCTGCTGTCCAAGCGCTTTGGTGCAGGGACAGCGGCCGTCCGCAGCCAATCCGGTGCAGCTGTCCGCCGAAGGCTGGCTCTAGACGGCGGCACGCACACGGTAGTGTAGTGCTGGCCGACTGCTGCTGCGGCTCTGACGCGTGTGCTTCTTGTTAATCCTCTGTCTGCTTTGGTAACTGGATGGATCAGAGTTGGTAACTGTCTTGACTTGAATTGTGTCCTTTTGAAACTGCTGTACCTGTGCAATAAAGATGCAGTACCTTCCTTTTTAAAAAAATTCTATGAAAAGCTATACAAATTGGCTGATGGGAATTCAGACCTCAGTATGGGATGATGTCATTATTTCCGGGCTTTCTAAAGTTGCTCTTTTCAGCAGCTGAGAGTTGACATGTTCTAGTGAACGGTATGCATCTTTAAATCATTCCATGGACACTTGTAATATTGTAATATTTGAAATATAGCAGTACGTTTAAGTATATGTTTTGAGGATTTTGTTTTGTTTTAGTACTTAAAAGTTAATGGGTTAATGTTATTACCACTATTTGAGTACTGAAAACTTATTAGAACCAGAGAAGTTACTGAGGGTGATGTTTGTAAACTGTTTGAACTGTTCAATTGCAGCACTGTCCGCACGGCCTTGGTGCTGTCATGTGGGCCACTGCCGCTGGTCGGCACACGTGGGCTCTGTCGTTGCGAGCTCTCTGAGTGGGTGTGAGTGTCCCCTTCTCCCGGGTTTAAGGCAAAGCCACGGGGCGGGGGCTTCTCAGTCCAGTGCCAGCATGGCAGCCTGTCTGTGGGGCAGCCTGACAAGGCTTGCCATAATTGGGGTGTGTTGGGAACAGTAAATATATGACCTGTTCAGCTGTTTTCTCATTAATCCTTTGTGTTTCCAATAAAGTTAGTAATATGAGGTCTGATTTTGGTCTCTTAAAGCTTACAGAAACATATATAAAAGAAAATGTTAAATGTAGCCAATTTTAAAACCCTTCAACTTTTTAAAAAATGCAAATGTTTTGTATTTCTGTATCTTTTAAAGTTCGATAAAGTTTTTCAATGTACTGATCGTGGTGAAACTTGCAGTATTTTGTTGCCTTTTGTCTGATTCTATGCATGTTCATTTTAAGACTCCTTGTTGACATGGGACAATTTGGAAACGGTTATTTGATAAGCCTGAGAAGAGGACTTCCCTTTGGCATTGAGCCTTCCTCTGCATGATGACCCCATGCACCCAAGGGCGTCCTCCTTGCCAAGCGGACTCACTCGTGGAAGGAGGAGGCCAGGCTGTGAACGCAGGCCTCCTTGAGGAGAAGGAACGCAAGAAGACTGCGCGTCTCAGGAAGCTTTGTGCTCAGCCTGTCCCTTTCAGTTTGCATGTCCCTCTGCACTGTGGATTTGGAGCACTTAGCTTTCTTTAATCAAATACTTTTCTAACCCCTGCAAGTAGGCATTTTCTTTCTGAGGTATTGTGCTTTGCATGACAGCAGCCCAAACATTGAGAGGGAAAAGTCAAGTTAAAGTTGGTTCTCTTTCATAGCAACACGTATTGTCTGACATTCAGCCAGCTTAAACATTTTTTTCAATGATTTCCCTGCCTTCCTGTCCTGTATCAGAAAAGGCAGTTAGAATGTTTCCCCCTGAACTCGAGAGTCTCAGGGCTGTGTAGCGCTGGGTCCTAGCAGGAGGCCTCGTAGAGGAGAGTCCCTGCTCGAGGATGCAGAGGGGCTCCGGACTGCCCAGGGTGTTGAATTCTGCCTTTGGTTTTCAGGAATTACATGAACGACAGCCTTCGCACCGACGTCTTCGTAAGGTTCCAGCCTGAGAGCATCGCCTGCGCCTGCATTTATCTGGCTGCCCGGACCCTGGAGGTCAGTGTGCCACTCGGCAGGGTCCCAGCCTAACTGAATGTGTGTGCTGTCCTTCCAGCTGTGCCCACTGGTGCCACAAAGAAGCCGCCTTCTTGACCAGCACACTTGTTTTTACTGCCGTGCGAATGAGGACAAGTATGACAGTGATGGCATTTGTGTTTGCAGATCCCTTTGCCCAGTCGTCCCCATTGGTTTCTTTTGTTTGGAGCAACTGAAGAAGAAATCCAAGAAATATGCTTAAAAACCCTGCAGCTTTACACTCGGAAAAAGGTTCGTCTGTGTGTTTTCATGTGATGTGTACGGCTGTCTGACTAGGAGCATCTGGTTCTGAGTAGACGGTTTTGGTTTGACAGGTTGATCTGACACACCTGGAAAGTGAGGTGGAGAAGCGGAAGCACGCCATTGAGGAGGCAAAGGTGCAAGCCCGGGGCCTGCTGCCCGGCGGCCCCCAAGTCCTGGATGGCACTGCTGGCTTCTCACCTGCCCCCAAGCCAGGTGAGTGCACGGGCAGCCCTCCTTTCCTCTAGACCTCTCAGGATGGCACACTGCAGGCCCAGGGTCCACACCAAACACTTGGTGGGTGGTCTTTGAAGTGGGACGGGCTCATAAAGGCATTTGCTTTCTTTGTTTTCTACCCAGTTAGCTTGTCTTTTAATGGAAACCGTATAAATCTGCAGCAGTAGATTGTACTGTTAGGCCCTAGAGTTCAAGCATGATGCCTGTCCCCAGCCCAAGGGCAGGTGAGTCAGGCTGGGAACAGGAACTTAATCCACCATAGAAGTGGCTTTGTGTTGCTCTGCTCACTGGTCCTGAATCAGGGCAGCTTTCTGGTGGTCTGTGTGAGCTGCTTGTACTTTACTCTAGCAGAATCCCCCAAGGAAGGTAAAGGAAACAAGGCTTCCCCGCTCCCTTTGAAGAACGCCAAGAGGAAAGTGGAGGGCGGGAAGCAAGCCCAGGCTGGCGGCCCCGTGAATGGGTGAGTGCTGCGTGTGTGCCCCCTCGGGCCGGAGGGTTGACTGGGGTGACTGTAACTGGGTCAGTAACCGCTCCCCATCCTCAGCTTGCCGAAGGGGCGAGGGAGCCGGAGCCGGAGCCGAGAGCAGAGCTACTCGAGGTCCCCGTCGAGGTCCGCTTCCCCTAAGAGGAGGTGTGTGCTGCCTGGGGTCACTTGGGGCCTGCACCTGGCGGGTGGGCGTTTCCCCAGGGAGGTGGGCAGGTGGTCACCCGCTTGGTGCTGCTGCCTCCACAGGAAAAGCGACAGCGGCTCCACTTCCGGTGGCTCCAAGTCGCAGAGCCGCTCGCGGAGCCGCAGCGACTCACCACCCAGACAGGCACCCCGCGGCGCACCTTACAAAGGCTCCAAGGTGAGGGGCTACCGGAAATCCAGGGACTGCAAGTGCCCCGCCCAGAAGCCACACCGGTCTCGGAGCTGCAGCTCCTCCCGTTCTCGGAGCCGCTCACGGGAGCGGGCAGACAGTTCTGGAAAATACAAGAAGAAAAGTCATTACTATAGAGATCAGCGACGGGAGCGTTCACGGTCTTACGAGCGCACAGGCCATCGCTACGAGCGGGACCACCCTGGGCACAGCAGGCATCGGAGGTGAGGTGTGGGGTCCCGGAGGGCTGTCCTTCCATCCTTGGCATGTACACCTCAGCGTGACCGGCCCTGCAGAGCGACCCTTGGTAAATGGTTGTGGACTCTGGACCTTGTGATGAATTGGGAGATGGGAGTGAGGGGCCCGCAGGCCAGCGGGTGCGATGCACGCCCGCTCCAGCGCATGCCAGCCCTGGCACAGCAGATGTGCACGTGCTGCTGGTGTGGGTCGGTGCTAATGACAGGCTGTGTTCACTCCCGGACCCATACACAATGATGTCAAACCGAGAAGATGACTTCGGAACCTTTTGCCTATATTAGGTGGTACTTATGTACATATTTTGCAGTGTTTCACAATGAGAAAATGGCCTTAATAGCCCCTTATTCTCTATCCACGTTGTAAATAAACATGTGTTTAATACAAGTTTAAAGCTGTATATGAAAACTCAGAACTTGAATTCTGTCAGCTTAAAACTGAGAATTCTGATTTTTAAATGTGAAGGTATTTAGATCTGTGTTGAGAGTCGTATATTTTTATCTGCGATGCTGAGTGCAGGCCACCAGCTCCTAAAGAAAGGTTTCCTATATGCATTTTATGTGGTTAAATAAACACAATTCTCTACTCAGGATATCTGGAACATCGAAGACGTCGTAGTTTGTCATTGTGCTCGCTAGTGACTGCACAGCCCGCGGCACCCATTTCAGTGTCTGTCTGCGCTGCCTCCTCTGCTCTCCTTAAGGTGGGCTTTGTATCGAGTGCCTGTACACTGCTCTTCTGTCCGAGGCTTGTGTGGGCCCAAGCTGCCTGCTTGTTCTGACAAACCTGCTCCCTGGGGGCAAAGGAAAGGTTTGAGAAGGACGAAATGGCTTGTGCCTGAAGGACACTGGTAACACACCTGTGACATGTCAGGCTGGCAGTGTCTCCCATCAGAGTGGGTAGCAGGTAGGTGGTGCAGGTGTGCAGGGTGGGCCTTGGGACCATTTCCTGGTCCTGCGTGGGCTCTGAGGATTGAAGGCTGTTGGGGCCTGTCAGTGCCCAGCATTGACTCTCCCCAAACCAATAGGTAGGTGGAAGGCAACTGGATATGGCCTTGCTGGTGCCAGTGGACCTGCACAAAGATGTCTGGGAGTCAGTACAGGCAAGATGTGAAAGCAACAAGGTCCCTACGTAGGGTCCAGGTGGCTCACTCTTAGGACCAAATCAAAGAATCCTGGGGGCCCAATAGTTGGAGTGAGAGGTGTGCTTGTAGGCATGCTCAGACCTTCCTACTTGGGGAGCCCAAGCGGCCCTCTGGAATGGCATCTTTGACCCGAGTTGTAGAGCTGGGCCTGGAGCCACTGGTGTGTCCAACACTCACTGCTTAGCTAGCTTGGTTGGGGTTTGGGGGTGACCAGGCCTGGCCACTTACCGTGCCAACTCGCTGGTGGCCCGTCCTGCAGGGCAAGCCTCTGGGCAGTCAGCAACAGGGCTCTGCCCCACGTCCCTCCTACCGGTGCCCGGCAGGTCCGTTCTGGGGGTCACATCCGTCCTGCCGGCCCCAGCAAGGAGGACCACAGGGGCTTTCTGGACTAGGGCGAAGCGGTGCCCCGCTGGCAACAAGGGCTCGGCCAAACCCAGCCCTCCACGGGGGCTGCTTTCGGTGTGTGTCCAAACACGGAAGCCCCTGGTTTTCCTTTCCACGGGTAGCTGGCTTTTAAAAGTACAGTAATTCTACATATGCAAAGGCGTCGCGTTGTCCGCGTTAGACGTAGGCCGCCTTCACTTGTCCGGCCTGGTGGACAGGACAGGCGGCTGCCAGGCTATAGGGAGGGGGCGGCGCCCAGCTCGGCCCCGACACGGCACTCCGGGTGCCCGAGGTGCCCGAGGCGCGGGAGCCCGGCCCAGGCCGCCAACGCCTGTGTGCCACCTTCACTCCCAGCCCCGGGGGAAGCGGTGTGGGAGGCCGCGCCCTGCGGGCCCAGCAGCTCGGGCTCCTTCACCACCAGCCCCAACGGGGGCGGCAGGCCCGGCCGCTTCCGGCGCCCCGGGAACTGCACTTCCGTCGCTGGAACAACGTCCCTGCCGCAGTCCCGAAAGGCCACTTCCGTCTGCCTCGGCCCCTGCCGGGTCTGGGCGCCGCAGGAATTCGGGTTGCGCAGGCCCAGACGGCAGACCTTGGGATTGTGGGAGACGTAGTTTTCTGGCCTCTGCAAGGGCCCCGCGGACCTGCCGAGCTTGGGTGCGCGGGGGCGGATCCTCTGGCCGGAAACCGTCCCTTTCCGGGCCGGGCGGGGCCTGTGCCAATGCGCAGTCGGGTGTCGTAAGGGCGCCAGGGGGCGCTGGACGTAGGAACCGCTGAGCGGCCGTGGGCGGGGCTGCGGAAAGGTTTAGGAACGGACCGGAAGTGCCTGAGCGCGGCAGCGGAATGGTCAGTTTGTGTCCCATGGGTCAGGTCTGCAGGGGGTGGGCACGCGTCCGTGGGCCGCGTGGTCCGGGGACAGCCGAGGGACCCGCCGGAGGCGGTGTGCTCTCCTGGGGCTTGGGACCCACCCGCGGCCGTGGTGCGCCGGTCCCGGCCTTCCGTGCGTTCGAGGGTCGACACCGCCCCACGTGGTGGATGCCTCGGGGTGAAACTGAAGCCCCAGGAGGGTCGGGGACCTGCCCAGAGTCGCGCAGCGGGGGAGTGGCGGAGGCGGGGTTTGTGCCCCGGTCAGGTCGTTTGAGGGAGTGAGCGGTATTTGCAGTGACGTTCCCTCGGGGGGAAAGGGTGACGGGGTGTGATGCGACAGGCGGGGCAGGACCGCAGCCCGCAGTCCTTGCCTGCTCCGCGCGGCTGCCCGAGGGGTCGGCCGCTTCCGCGTGACCGCGGCACGCACCTGTGTTTCCAGCTCCCCTGAGCACCTGGGGCCGCCGCCACCCACAGAGCATGTTCCTGGTGCGTCCGACTTCTCAGCTGCTCAGGGTCGTTCCCCGGGCAGGTAAGAGGCCCCGAGCGGACCGGTGGGCGCCGTGCGCTTCTGCGTCGGGAGTGTGGGGCTGCGCCGCCCGCCTGCCCTCCGCGCTGTGCCTCACCGGCCGGAGGCCGTGGCCTGGCCACAAACCGCCCTGGACACAGTCGGTATCACAAAGGGAAAGTGTGGGCAGGGGTGGAGGCCGGGAACGAGGTGCGCGTCCCCCCAGTCTGTGATGCACGTTCTGCTCCGCAGTCAGTCCCGTCGGGCCTGGGGTCCGCGCTCAGACTGATGTGGCCCGTGGCTGGTAAGTGCCCTCTCGGTTTCTGCAGGCCTCCGTCGGCCCTGGCCTCTCGCAGGAGTGCTGGGCAGCCCTGCTTGCGCGCCGCACTACAGCGCGCGGCCAACAGGCCCAAATGGGGTCGCTGTCCTCCCTGGCCAGGGAGTCCAGCTGGAGCTTGAGGAGATGCTGGTTCCTAGGAAGATGTCCATCACCCCCCTGGAGAGCTGGCTGACCTCGCGCTACCTCCTACCCAGCCTGGATGCTGGGGCCCCAGGGACTGTGGCGCCAGCCCCGCTCCACGAGTGTCCTCCGAGCCCGGTGGGGGAAGGGGCCGGTCAGGGCGGGGAGGGCGTGCCCGGGGCACCTGAGATGCAGTGCAAAAATGTCCTGAAGATTCGCCGGCGGAAGATGAACCACCACAAGTACCGCAAGCTGGTCAAGAGGACCCGCTTCCTGCGGCGGAAGGTCCGGGAAGGGCGCCTGAAACGGAAGCAGGTGCGTGGGCGCGGGCCGGGCCCGGGTTGCGCGAGGCACAGTAGCTGAGGGCCCCACGCAGCCTCCGACCCGTCCGTGGTCTTTCCTTCTGCCCTCGCAGATCAAGTTCGAGCGAGACCTGAAACGCATCTGGCTGAAGGCCGGCCTGAAGGAAGCCCCTGCCGGCTGGCAGACCCCCAAGATATACCTGAGGGCCAAATGATTCGGGGGCTCTCCCTCGTGTCGCTGCTGCTGACCCACTGCAATAAAAGTACACACAGCTCGGCTGTTCCTGCCGGCCTGGACCCTCTGCCTGGTGTGAGCTACCTTGGGGTCGAGGCTGGTGCCAGCCCCTGCTGTTAGAGGAGGCACGAGGCCCGGGTGGCAGACTGGCAGTCCCTTCCCCAAGCTGGCCCTTGTACTGCTGCCCGGCCTGCGAAAATGACAGCCTCACCGTTGGAGAATGTATTCTGTGGGGACAGCTAACAGGTCCTTGGGCTCACAGGTTCTACTGGGGTAGGCAGCCTCTTAATGAACACATAGGTGACGAGTGAGGGGGACAACACTAGGGGTCAGGGAGGGCCCGGGCTGATGGGGGGGCCTGATGGGGGAGGGCAGGGAAGGCCCCCGTGTCCCCAGAGATGGGGGATGGTGCCTTGCAGGCTTCGAGGACCTGGGTCTCAAGTGATCCTCTGAGGCATCCTGCTCAGGTGGGACGGGCACCCCTGGCCTGCTGTGGGCTGCTTGGCCTCTTCCATTTTCTGAGGCCTGGATGGCATTGGCCTGGAGGGTGTGCTCTGGCGGGTTCAGGGCTGGGGCTGGCTGAGGAAGGGGTGCTGCTTATGGAGATGGACAAGCCCTGGAGCCTTAGCGGGAGCCAGTGGTCCCCAGGGACCCCAGATTCCTTCTGGCTGGAGAGGAAGGCATTATCCCTGACGGTAGCGGCTGGGGGGTGGGGTGGGCTGGGCTGCCCCCAGGACACTGGTCAGAGCCCCACAAAGGCAAACGTGGGGGAGCTCAGCACCTGCCCTGGTCCCTGACGACTCTGTCCCAGGGCTGGCCCTGACCGCTGTGTCCCAGGGCTGTGTCGGTGCTGAGCTGCCTTGAGGCGTTCATGATGCTGGTACCTCCCCCTGACCCCCATCCCATAAGGGCCACGCCCCTTATTGTTTTTTAACGTGGCATTGTATGGGCATTGTGTGTGTGGTCGGGGTTTGAGTTCCCTGCAAATGAAGCAGGTCTTGAGCACGGGTCCCCACCAGTTCTCTGGAATGGAACGAAACACGTCGCCGCATTGGTAACTCATTGCTTCAGGTGGCCAGGTGGGCCCCTGCCCTATGTGCGCCAGCCAGAGCTCCGACAGCTGGGTCTGCCGGGATGCAGGCTCATGGAGGGGGGCTGTGTGTGGTGAATTGTGAAGAGGGTGAAGCTGGCCATGACCTGAAGGGGACCTGCGGTGATCGAGGGCGCAGGCCTGCTTCCTTTGGCAGCCCCAAGGGGACAGCAGTCAGGCCCCTGGCAGCCTGGGGTGTGGACTGAGGACCAGGACAGTGCGAGTCTGCACCCTGTCGCCCGGAAGGGCTCCAGCTGGGGTCACAGACATCCTTCCGGGTTTTTGGTTTCCCCACTGTGGGTGGAGCAGGTCCCATGTCCAGGGTGGCCTCAGTGGCAGAGCCTCCCTGGGGTGGAGTGGACTTTGCCCTCGTGGAGCCAAATCTGCCTGCGCTCTGCAGGGGCGTCCTTGGCTGGTGCCCACAGCTGCTGAGCAGCTGCTGCCCCACAGCTCACCCCACCCTTCCTTGGCTGGTGGGAGGAGAATCGGGAGACCACGTCGTTACACATTCGAGGCTGGGCGGTGAGTTCCAAGGTGCAGGGAGCCACACTCCCAGACACCTGGAGGCTGGCAACCAGCCTGCCTGCTCCAGCCCACCGGAGGCAGGCTGCCACGGCCTCTAGGCCAGCTGGTCTCATGATTCTGCCAGAGCAGTGCTTAGCTGGGCACCTGGCCACATTTGGAGACATTTTGGTTGTTAGCGTGGGGTGTCACTGACAACAACGGGTGGAGGCCAGGCTGCTACCAGATGCCCTTCTGTGCACAGGGCAGCCCCACCTCCGAATAACGAGCCCCAAACGTCAGTGGTACCACAGCTGACCCCTAGTCTAGGTGTCACTGACTCTGTCAGGTCAGCTCCTGAGCCAGCCGCGGCCCCCTCCAACCCCCCCCTGCCCTGCAGGGCCTGGACCTGGCAGCCGTTGTCTCCCTGCTCCTGCTCCAGTGGCCTGTGTGCAGAGCTCATCCTGCTTGTGGCTTGGATGCCTTTGGGCCCCAACCACGACCTCAGGAGGCAATTCTGGGGTTTTATTTTTATCTCTGCAGCTCCTCCCCTCTTCCCTCTGCAGCCTCCACCCTGCACCCCAGGCTGTGGGATGGGCAGCTCCTGCCTGTGGTCTCCTTTCTCCTGGCTTTGGGCAGCCCTGAGCAAGAATGCAGAGGCAGGTGGGGTGGGCAGAGTGGGGGACCGGCGAGGTGCCCTGTGCCCCAGCCTCCTAGCAGTGCCTAGGGCTTGGGTTCTAGGCAGAGGAGGCCCCAGCCAGGGCCAGAGCTGATGGGGCTGGTCTGGGGGTGCTCTGGGGCACTTCCTGGACACCTTGCATTTTGGGTCCAGCATGGGGGCATCTCGGTGAGCTCACACCTTGTCAGCTGCTCCATGCCTGGGCATTCCCACCCACATGGTGGGCCAGCAAAGGAGCCAGGCAGGCGCAGGGCCCGTGCAAATGCTGAGGCTGAACTCAGCCCTGATAAGGGTTGGCTGGAGCCTTGCCCACCTCGTACCCACGGGCAGATGGCCCCTTGCCATGAACGGCTGAGCCCCTCCTCGTGTGTGGCAGGCGAGGGAGACACAGCGTCCTCACAGAGAAGAGGCTGGAGGAAGAAACCCGCTGGGGGTTTGGGGGCACCAGTCCAGCCTACAGTCCTGCGGAGAAGGAGCTAGCTGACCTCCAGGCCCCACTGGGGGTCTGGAAAGGAAGGCTCAAGGGCTTGGGACACCAGAGCTCTCCTATGAACTGGTCTCCTGACTACTGCCCGGCCCAGCTCAGTGGGTCAGTCACCCACTGGGCCCCCTGGGACTCAGACATGAGACTTGCACCTTTCTGCTGAAGCCAGGCAAGGGGGCCAGGTGGGGAGGGGTCCGGGCCCCCTCTCCTCCCCAAGAGGAGCCTGTTCACTTTGATTGGTCTTTTTGGTTTTCTTACTTTGTATTTACAGTTAAGTTTTTAATTTTCCAACTGAGTAAGATTGTTACGGCTTAATGTGAGCTGCTTGTACAAGGCTGTGTACAGAGCAGCAGCCCCACCTCAGCCGTCCCGGAGTCCGTCCCAGGGCAGTGACTTCAGCTCCTTCCAAGGACTCCGCTGCTCCTTGGCCTCGGCCCTCCTGTCGCCTGCTGTTGTCACATCATTGTATCAGTCACGCAGGGCCTTACCGCTCCGCAATATCACATTCCTTCCTCATACAACTATTACTATTTGTTTTCCTGTGTTTCCTTTTGCGCATGTCTTACGTATCCATCACTAATTCAGCCCCAAACTTGCTGACAGAATTTAAACACTCAGTTCAGTCCAGCTTGTCCAGTAATTTTTGTTCAGCTGAAGTACCTGGCACCCACCACCGCAGACACCCTCCCCCCAGGCTGCCCTCGGCCTCATCAGTGGGCTCCCTGTTTCTGGGTCCAGCACTGTGTTTTCCACTTTTGTGGTGTACTTCCTTCTTTTCACGGAGTACATCCTATAGTAGCTTTCTGAGAAAGGGTGCATGGTAGATAAATCATAGAATAAGGATTACATTTAAAAAAATGAATAACATACGTATGAGAGGACTTCCATCACAGGCCTGTGCTAGGAGTCATTTCATTTCACAACGAGCCTGTGACTAGCCTTGTTAATTTTGGGTACAGAGATTAACTCGCCCCAGGCGTATAGCTAAGAAGTCATGATTCAGCTCTACGTCTGTTTGATTCCAAAACTTAATTTTTTAAATTTATTTTAATAGAAGTTATGCATGTACGTAGCTAAATAGCTTAATAGTTCAACAATGCTTAAAAAAACAGCAGTCTCTCCTCTTTCCCACACCACCTTTCCCAGAGGCAATTTTAGCCCTTTTAGTTGATTCTTTCTGGTAGTATTGTCATCTCTCTAAATTGGTGGCTTTCAGACTTTTTTGACTAAAATTCAAAATGAGAAATACAGATATTTTATATCACTACCTGGTACACACACACCCCTAAAAAATTTTAAAAAACAGCACTTGCCCCCCTAAATGCAATAATCTCAGATGTTTTCTAGTCTTACTTTATTTAAAAAAGCTGTTTATGACCCTCTGAGTTCACACTAATGGGGCATAATCTGCAGTTTGGAAAACACTATGAGATGTAGTGCTCTTTTTGCTGCATTTTGTTTTCATCTTTGGCGTTTCCTGTTGACCTCTCTTGTGCTGTCCAACCTCCCCACCCCCTCTCCCTGCATGTAGACACTGTGAGTTGGGATATGTGAGTTGTCTGTTTATGTGACTGTGAAGGGGCTAACATTGTGACTGATCCTTCCCTGTGTGAGTTGTCCCCCTGGAGTCAGTAATTGTCTTGTTGTTTTGTTTTGTTTTGTTTTCAATCCTTTAGATTTCTGTATCCTCACAATTTCAATACCATGTTCTCAGCCCAACGCCCAATGCCTCTGAGGTCCTGTCTCACTGCAGAAGTCTTGCCGGGATTTGACCTGCTCCAGCCAGGCTGCAACCCCACTGCCTCTGGGACCTCTCTTCCTCCTCTCCAGGGGTTCTCTCACACTCTCCCGCTTCCTTCCTTTATCTTTCATGTTCTCCTCTCATGTTGAAAGAGCACATACACCATAGTTTCCTGCAGGAAGAAACATGAGAGAAAATGTGGAAACCTTGCAAATCTGTAAATATCTTCATTGTATCCTACTACTTGGTTGACAGTTTGGCTGGATATAGAATTCTAGGTTGGAAATTATTTCCTACAAAGCTTTGCAGGCATCGCCCCTTTCTAGTTCCTGTGCTGCTGTTGGGAAAATTAAACCCATATTGAGTCCAGAGCCTTTGTACATGGCTTATTGTTTTTTTCTTATTAGTTTCAGATGTACAAAACAATGTAATCGTTAGACATACCCCTCACAAAATGATAACCCCCCTCCCCCAATCTACTACCCCTCTGACATTGTATACAGCTGTTACAATTCCATTCACTCTTCCCTACGCTGTCCTCCACATCCTGTCATCATATATGTATTAAGTTGAATTGTCTCTCTTACCTCACACATGCTCAAGTTTACTGCATATTAGAATGTCTCAAAGAGCACCCCGCAAGTAATAAAAATCCAATTGTAGAAGTGATAAGGAGTTCCTACTCAAGCCCCTCAACCTCCTACTTCCCCTGCTCACTGTTCTTCAAGAACGTGCTTGCAAGTCCTCCAACAAGCAGGTACATTTCTGCCTTGGGGTCTAGACATTGGCTGTTCCCTTCACCTGGAACGCTTGCTCACACTCAGGAATCTGTATGGCAATTTTTCTCACCTCCAACTCTATGCTCAAAAGTCAGGTCTCGGGGCCGGCCCGGTGGCTCAGGCGGTTAGAGCTCCATGCTCCTAACTCCGAAGGCTGCCTGTTCGATTCCCACATGGGCCAGTGGGCTCTCAACCGCAAGGTTGATGGTTCAACATCTCGAGTCCCGCAAGGGATGGTGGGCTCCGCCCCCTGCAACTAAGATTGAACAGGGGACCTTGAGCTGAGCTGCCGCTGAGCTCCTGGATGGCTCAGTTGGTTGGAGCGCGTCCTCTCAACCACAAGGTTGCCAGTTCGACTCCCGCAAGGGATGGTGGGTTGTGCCCCCTGCAACTAGCAATGGCAACTGGACCTGGAGCTGAGCTGCGCCCTCCACAACTAAGATTGAAAAGACAACAACTTGACTTAGAAAAAAGTCCTGGAAGTACACACCGTTCCCCAATAAAGTCCTGTTCCCCTTCCCCAATAAAATCTTTAAAAAAAAAGTCTCATTGACCTGATAACTCTATTTAAAAATGCCTTAACCCTAGTACCTGCCCTATTTTCTTTTCTCCATAGCACTTATCACTAATATACCATATACTTTATTAATTTATTAAGTCTGTTGTTTCCCTCCGCATCCAGAATGCTCACTCAAAGCAGCCTAAGAACTAAAACACACTGTTCTGCAAGCATTTAAATAAGTTAATGAAAGAATGAGCATGTTACCCCACATTTACTTAACCACTTTGATTAACACAACTGTAGTTAAAACAAAACATACAATTGCAGATGCCTCTCACAGATCTCTAAATTGGAAATTCCCTATTGTTTCTCTACTGCTTTTCTTCTTCGCTATTGTAAACGTTCAGTGACACCGTCCTATGGGTCTGTGCTCACCCTGCAGTAGCCCAAGTTGACTTAGCCAGCTGAGCCACTGCAGCCGTCACCAGAGGAGCATGGACAAGGTGTCCTGTGGCGTCGTGCCAGAACTGACCTACAGAATAAAAGATGGCCTGACCCGGGAGCAGTAAAAGGCATGGAGACAGTGCTCCCCTCCTGTGCTGTGCCAGAGGGCTGGGATGCTACAAGCCACCTTCTTGCTTTATCTACCTAAGCTACTTGGAATTCTACATGGGAGCGTTCCATCCATTTACCGTTTCAGTCATTTATTTCTATCAGCTGCACTTGTGGATATTTATATTTTGGGTTACAACCCAGTAATCCTTTATTTTGCTGTTCCACGTGTTCCAGCTTTGTTTGGGCCCTGGGGGCTCTCAGGTGGTTCACGTGTGGCTCTACACGCCTGTCCTTCATTTTTTAGCGCTTCTTCCCGTGTTGGATCTACAGGTTCGCGGGCTCATCTTGTCTACCACCCCCCATCCCCGTCCTAAATAAACCGTTTCTCCAAGGAGCCGAGCAACCAAGACCTGGGTGCTCGGTGTGCTCACTGCTTCTAGGCCTTCCGAGACGACAGTGCTGGGAAACGTGTGCGCGCACTGCACCGTGTGCAGACCTTGCCTGTGACCATTTCTGCAACTGTCCATCCGTACGTGTGTTATGCTAAACCTGGTTCGTACTGACGTCTCCAGCTGTAATCCGTGGCCACATGGATCATTCCAGCCCCCTCCGCTTGCTCATGGGCACCTCTCTCTCCAGATAGTGAGAAACGTGACTCCCACCACCTGATACCCATTTGCTTGGTTGTCCAACCCGGTGGACATGCGAGCGCATCTGTGGTGCCTGATCCACTCCGGCATGCATGCGTGCGGCGTCAGACCAATCCCAGCGTGCGTGGGTGCGTGCGTGGGTGTGGTGTCAGAATCGAGAGAGCGTAGGCCGTGGGAACAGCTTGGTCAGCCGGGCGCCCAGCCCTGCGCTCCTCCTGCTGCCGGGCGCCGGCGCAGCTTTTCCCAGGCCTCTTAGGTGAGCACTTCCCCACCCTCTACAGTGAGGCGATTTCACTTGTGATGCAGTTAGATTCTTTTGGTCAGCTCCTAAATGACTTTAATTTGCAAACGTTCAGCTTCACTCTGCGCTGTGCAGGCCGTTGTGTGTCCACGTCACAGCGTCAAGCAGCCAACGTCCCTCGTGCCAGAGTTGAGGTTTAAACAGCAAGGTTCACGATGGTTGTTAATTCAGCAAAGGCTACTGGCATTAGCTGGATCACTTCTAAATTAGGTAGTAAAGCTGATAGCTTACATTTGCCGTCTAACGATGTAAACGTGCGTGGACGTATAAACACATTCATAGAAAGGCATGTTAGTGTCGTCGAATAGGAAGGGTACGATGAAGAGAAGAGGAGAGCAGCTGTCCTTCACATACAAAGTGTATGTTCTAAACACCAAGAGAATGGTGGTGTCCTCTGCTGGGTCAGGGAGAGTGTGCTCCCACCCACACAGCCTCTGGGCCCCGGGCCGGGCCTCCCACCAGGACGTCGCTGCTTTACCACGTCCTCCTCCTCCTTTTGCCCTCACAGATCAAGTCCTCGCTCCCACGAGGACCAGTGTTCCCATCATCATGTGCTGCTGTGCTCGTTTTCAGTATTGTCCTGATGAGAACTGTAGCTGAGATGATCGTTCCCTTTTCATTTTATGTATTACATTGTTTGATTTTTTTAATAAGGAGGACCTTTGTTCAATTACAGTTGATATTCAATATTATATTACCTTCAGGTGTACACATGGTCGTTTGGCATTTATGTAACTTACGAAGTAATCCCTCCAGTCAGCCTCGTTCCCACCTGGCACTACACAGAGTTGTTACAATGTTATTGACTCGGTTCTCTGTGTTATACTTGACATCCCTGTGACTATTTTGTGACTACCAATTTGGCCTTCTGAATCCCCTCACCTTTCTCATCCAGCCCCCCCACCCCGTTCCACCTGACAGTCATCAGTTCCTTCTCTGTATCTGTTTCTGTTTGTTTATTTTGTTCTTTAGATTCCACATGTAAGTGAGATCACACAGTATTTGTCTCTCTGCTGACTTACCTTGCTCAGCATAATCTGCCCAGGTCCACCTAGTCACGTCTCTTGTGTCAACAGTGGCTTACACCAGTGTCCTCTGACAACTCCCGATGTTGCCTGCCCCAAATTCAGGCCTCAAATCCAGAATCTGAAAAACCAACATGTCTTAACCCTCCCCTGTCTTTGGGGTTCCCCAGACAGCTCCAGGCAACATGTATAAAACAGCAGCTGACAGGTAACCAAGTGCACTTGTTATACCATGTCTATGACCTCGTTACAAGTGTGAAAGCTCCCTAGTATATGAAGAAAGTCTAATAAGAAGGAAATGTTCAACCCCATTCCAAACCTGCCCTTTACCCTCGATCTAGCAAGATTCTGCAGATTGTGAGGAGGCCCCTGGAAAGGGCCCACAGAGTCCCGAAGTGGGTCTGCAAGCTCTTATGTAGCATTAATGCGGAGCTCATGACTCTTGGGAAAATTCTGCAGGATAACAAAAGCTGTTAGCGGGACTCACCCAGAAAACCACTCGGGACGGTTGTGTCAGGGGTGAGCTGCTGTGCCCAGGGCCTCTGCATTCTCTCTTGTTTGTGTCTTCTGCAGGATAAGCCACAGGGACTTTGATGGTGGCTCAGCACGCCCAGCTTGGATAGCAGAGGAGCCCCTGGTTGGCCTGCAGGGACTAGTCTGCAGGTGACCCCAGGGGTGTGAGTGGGGGTCCGGGGAGACCACTGCCCAGCCAACATTTGGAGCTGGTGGGGCTGTGTGTCGTGGGCATTGTGCCGCTGACACCACCCCCAGCCCCTTGCTCTGTCCCCACCGCGCTGCGGGGACGACTGGGCCGCTTGCTGTGCAGTATAGGTACCCCAAAGAGGAAGGAACTTGACAGCGGGCGCAGGGGACTGGACAAGCCTGTCCCTTTTCTGTTGGAGTGCAATTGGATAACCATGCTGGGAATGTCACATTTAAAGGTAAATCTCCCTTGGGAGTGGACAGGTGGCTCCATTGGTTAGAGCTCTAGCTCTGGGCAGCAGGGCTGCCAGTTTGATTCCCACATGGGCCAGCGAGCTGCACCCTCCACAACTAGAATGAAGTCAATGAGCTGCCGCTCAGCTCCCGGGAGGCCAGATGGCTCAGTTGGTTGGAGAGGGGGCTGTCAACCACAAGGTTGCCGGTTCGACTCCTCAGCTCCCACAAGGGATGGTGGGCTGCGCCCCCTGCAACTGGCAACAGCAACTGGACCTGGTGCTGAGCTGCGCCCTCCACAACTAAGACTGAAAGGACAACAACTTGACTTGGAAAAGTCCCGGAAGTACACACACTGTTCCCCAATAAAGTCCTGTTCCCCTTCCCCAATAAAATCTTTTAAAAATAAATAAATCAAATAAAGGTAACTCTCCCAGGTCGGGGACTGGAGGGCAGATGCCACAGGTGCAGCACTGTCCTCTCAGGAAGCTGGTCTGGTGGCTGCTCTTGAGGCACAGCCGGTGAAATGCTACACAAGTAATCGGTGGGTTGTGCGTCATGCCTCTGGCTCTGGTCTGTGAAGCTGACAGTACGCAGGTCTCTGCTGGAGCCACTGGCCTTTGTCCACCCTATAGCAAGATACAAGCTGGAGGGAGTACCCACATCTTCTCAGGGCGAAAGGTTGGCTGGGCCATGAAGCATTGCTTGTGTATTTCCAAATTTCCTCATCTGTATTTTCAAATCACAACTGCACGGATGATCCCCCAGCATCTGGACAGCTGGTTCTCCGTGGGAGATCCACAACTGTGCAAACCATCAGGGGTCCAGGGGAGACCAACACATATGCAAGTGACCGTTTCCAGGAAGACTGGCCAGAATCAGCAGAAAGACGGTGTGGCGGTGACACTGCCACCATTGTGGTCTGTGCCACTCTGCCCTCTGCGCATCAGTGTGCTTCCAAGGAAACCCTGGGACCGCGTGTGGCACCTTCCGCCCACGACACGCTCCGCTGCCCACAACCAGTCCTGAGCCCAGACACTAGTCGGTTCTCCTTGGGAAACTGGTGGCTTTGGACTTTTTAAGTCCTGCCCTTGCTCCGTTCAGGACAGCTGTATCGCTCTTTCACAGCGGCAGCACAAATCGCCACACATTGAGCGGCTTAACGCAGCACATCGTTATGGCACAGCTTCCACGGTCAGGTGTCTGGGTCCTCCGCTCGGGGTCATGCCCTCCCCACACCTCGGCTGGCGTCATTCTGTTCCTTGTAGGACGAAAGTCAACGTTCTTGTTGACTGTTCTTGTTGGTTGTCGGCTGGGGCTGCCTGCAGGCTCATGTCACCTGGTTCCCTCCACAGGCTCTTTCACTGCATGGCCAGCGGGAGAAGCTGATGACAGCTGGCCATTATGGGGACTGTGAATCAGGAGTGGCACCCTAGCACCTTTATCATGTGGGTGTGAATCGTTGTCCCGAGTAGTTAGCACTCCTGCGCACTCGGGAGGACAGGGCGTGGACACAGCGGCCTGGGCCCTGGGAGCCCGCCACCTGGGCCGTGGAGGGCCGTCTTCCTTGGGTGTTCCTGTAGGCCTTGACAGCTCCGCACTAACCGTTGTGGCATTTCCTGTGTCAGCAGACCACAGGGAGGCCCCGCCCTGTGTTCTTCTCCTGGCAGCACTAGTCACAGTGCAGAAAACGACCTTTCTGGTCAGCAAGCCTCCCTCTAAGAGCCTTAGCAGGGTGGGAGCCTGGCACCTGGCTCGGTGCTGACTCCCCCTCCCTGGCACACAGTAGGTGCTCAGCAAGTGTTTGCTGAATGCTGTGACAACAGGTGTGAGCATGTGTGTGTGTTTGTGGTTTTTCCTCCCTATGAGCTGGGCTGTCTGGAATGTCCGAGTCCTCGGGAATAGGAGCCAGAGTCTGATTGTCAGCTGGGCTGGCGGGCTGACGCCCCTGTTCAGCCATGTGTCCTAGGAGAGGGGAGGTGGGCCCAGCGCTCCAGTGTGACTTGGGGGCTCGGACAGAGCTTAGAGTGGGACCACGATGATGTCAGTGGCTTTGTTTTGTCCTGATCTATTATCTTCCCAGAGGTGCCAGGCGAGGCTGGGAATTGAGCAGGACACAGGCACTTGAGGAGGACCCAGGCCCTGGCTGTGGGAGGGGCAGCCCAGGCTGCCTGCTGGGCCTCTGCTGTGATCTGTGACCATTTCTTGCCAAGGACTGGGGGGAGCAACAGCCCTTTCTGCTCATCTTGGCTCCTCTGGCCTTGAGCAGAGAACAGGATGGGGCAGGGGGTGGGGAGTGGCAGCCCGGAACTTGTGTGTCCACCCTTGCCCAGTGGTGTGGGGTCAGCTTTGTCCTCAGTGGTGCCCCCCTCTGACTTCTTTCCGCATCTGGCTGAGGTGAGAGCTGGGTTTCCAGCAGGAGGGCCCCACTGGACCTCAGCACAAAAAGCCTGAGGCCAGGGACCCGCTGGTGTGGACCAGGTAGGTGTGGACCAGGCGTCCCCAGGCACCTAGCTTGGGGCTGGGAGCTGGCTGGGTCCCCTTCCAGACCGAAGGGTCAGCTCTGGGCCATCCCTGCCTCCCTACAGCACTGCTTGGATGTCTTCCCTCCATGGAGGAAAGACAGCGGCAGACAGAGGCAGGAACAGAGGACAGAGATGGAGAGACAGACTTGGGTGGGCGGGGCGCAGAGGCGGGGGCTGGGAGGGCAGCTACCAGCCCTAATATAAACCAGTTAGAAAAACAGGAGGGAAGGCCAGGCCCCAAGGCTTGCCAGGCAGGCTTGTTTTTCCAGAATGAAAGGCCCAGGGAGGAGCTGAGGGTGGGGGGCGGTTCTGATTCCAGTTTGGAAAATGGGCTCCACCCCTCAGGGCCTGGATCCTGCTGAGGAAACCGTTAGGTCAGGATGGGGGGCGCCATGCCGTCACCCCTTGTTCCTCTGCGGCAGCAGCAGTGTTGGCCTCCTACCCAGCCCACAGCTGGGCTGGGCTCCCCGCTTGTCTGAGGACTTGGGGACCAGGGTGGGGTTCAAGGGTGAGACCCCAGCCTGCCAGGGTCTGGGGCTTGTGGCCTTATTCGATCCAAACGAGCAGCATAAAAAATGCGCTATGGGTTTTTGCGGTTGTTTGGATTTTTTTGAGGTTTGCTTAAGTACAAGGAGTGGGTTTGGTACACAGTGCCTGCTCTGTTATTTCACATTTGTTTATGTGATTTTGTACGTTTTCCCAGAGTTTCAAATTTGTGCTTTCTGAGAGGGGGGTCCTATTCCCCCCTCCTTCCTCCCTTCTGGTTGGGTGGGGTGTTCCCAGGGCCATGTAACTGGGTCTCGGTGGGTGGGGTGCTCCCAGGAGCACTATATCCGGGTGTGGGTGGGTGGGGTGTGTCTAACAGCAGTGTAAACTGCAGGTTTGGTTTCAGGAACACCAACCTGTGGCCTTGATGGTGGGCTGATGTTGGGGTGAAGGCCAGAGAGATGGGATTTGCTCACCGACTGGCCCCTTTCAGGGCTCAGGGTCACACCCTCATCTCCCTGGCTCCTGTGGATGTTAAAGATGGTTAGTAAACAGCAGAGCTCTTCATGCTGTCCCCAAGGCCCCCAGGGCTGGTGCCACTCTGATGCTCATTTCACAGGTAAAGAAATGCAGTCCCTGAGAAGGGCACACCAGGGTCACTGCACTGCTGCGAAGAGCCAGTGGGCAGCCTGGTTCCCTGGGGTTCCCCTAGGATCTCTTTCTACTGGCCTCCAGCTCCACAGCAGGCAGAGAAGGGAAGACCTGAGGGCGTTGTGGCCAGGCTGCCCACTTGGGGGAATGCCCTGGGAAATGTCCTCCTACAGAGGTGGGTGAGGGGATGCTCTCCCAGAACTCCAGCCCCACACAAACTGCAGAAGGGCCCATATGTGGGAATCTGGGACCATGCCCTCAGGCCCTGCTGCCCTCCCCCCCCAGGGCTGGGATATTGCCCCCTCTCCAGGATGGGAGGCAGAGAGGGGTCCAATCTTTGCTAAGACTCTCCTACTGTTTGGGACACAGTGGCCACGGCCCTCCCCCTCCCCACCAGGCTGGCCAAAGATGAGGGAGGCCTAGGGGCCGGGCAGGAGCCGAGGGGGCGGTCTGCAGACTGTCGACCGGCCCAGGGCTCCGTGATGTCATGGCGGGTGCTAAGGAGGGGGAGGGGGCCGGCTGTTTTTCTGGAGAGTTAGAGCTGGAGTGAGACAAAGCAAGGCCGGCAGGCTGGGCTGGCAGGCGCCATGGAGCTGCGGTCCCAAGTCCTGCTCTGGAAACTTGTGCTCCTGCAGAGTGAGTTGGGGTGGGGGTGGGGGCAGGAGGCGAAAGTGGTGAGTGGGTCCAAGTGAGTTTGCATTTTAGGCAAATCCGCCTGTCTGAGCTGAGCCCAGAGGGGTGGGATGCCACTGCTGGGGAGGGGGCGGCTGTAGGGGGCCTCAGAGGGAACAGTTCAGGATGAGTTCTGGGGCCCCCAGGACCCAGGGGGCTGTGAGTTTTGCAGATGTCCTCCAGCACCAGAGGCCAAGAAAGCCAAGCTGAGACAGAGCTACTGGGGTCTCTTAGATCTGCTCCGGGAAGCCCCTCAGACCTGTGCTGTTCTCGGTTGTCGGGAGGGGAGTAGGTTGGGGATTGTGGGGGGTCTGGGAACTGTGAGGCCTGCAGGGTCTGTTCCAGTCCCCCCTTGGCTCCCAGGCCCCTGAGCCCGCCCCCAGGGCTGGACTGCTGACCCGGCACATTCCTTCTGCCCCGGGCACTCAGCCACATCTCTGGAACAGGAACTTGGCTTGTGGGGTGGCAGATGGTGGGGTCATCCTCCATATCCAGCTTTCTTGTGCTTCAGACCAACGGGGCTACAGCCCTGAGCACTGGGGTGGGGTGGGGCTCCAGCAGGTAGAGGACCATCAAGGGCTCAGGTGGGGTGGCCCTCAGCAGGTGAATTCCACACTGGGGATACACGTGCAGGAGCCCCCACAACCAGACTCCCTTGGGCATCAGACTCTGGCAGCCTTGCTGCAGTGATGGTGATGGTGGCCATCACTCCTGAGGCTGGCCTTTGGTGACAAGCATGCATTCCAGAGCCGCCTGTGGGAGGTGCTAACCCTGGCCCTACCACTCACTTCCAAAAGGACAGGCCTGTCCCTGCAGCCCAGCAGGTGGCTGTGAGGGTTAAGTGGGAGGCGTGCCTGCCTCAGGAGGGGCTACAGGAGACCCCACCTGTGTGCTCCTGGCTTCTCTGGCTTTATCTCCAGCACTTAGTGGGTGTCATTAGCACCCACTTCAGGGAGGACCAAGGAAGGGACTAGGGGCCCAAGCCCCTCCCCTGTATGGGTGGCCCGCTGCCCCGTGTGACTCACTCTTCCTCTCCTTCTAGGCTCTGTGGTCCTTCTGTCTTCAGGTTAGTGAGCGCCCTCCCCTCAGAACCACAACAGATCCCTTCCCATCCGGCCAGCCCACCCTGTACCTGACCCCTTGGGTCCCACCCGTCCCCCAGTGACTCCCCTCCCCACCAGGGCCATCTGGGTCCTCGACAGCGGGCAGCTCCGTGGTGTCTGAGTCCGCAGTGAGCTGGGTAGCTGGCGCCCGGGCCCTGCTGCGCTGCCAGAGCCCGCGCATGGTATGGACCCAAGACCGGCTGCACGACCGCCAGCGCGTGGTGCACTGGGACCTCAGCGGTGGCCCCGCCGGCGGCCCCGCACGTCGACTTGTGGACATGTACTCGGCGGGCGAGCAGCGTGTGTACGAGCCGCGCGACCGTGGCCGCCTCCTGCTGTCGCCCTCCGCCTTCCACGACGGCAACTTCTCGCTGCTCATCCGCGGTATGGGACCTTGAACCGCGGTGGGGGCTCGGGGGCTAGGGCGGCGGGCGCGGAGCTCATGGTTGGTTTCCACGCGGGTGCGCAGCGGTCGGGGAGACAGACCAGGGGCTGTACACCTGTAACCTGCACCACCATTACTGCCACCTCTATGAAACCCTGGCCATCCGCCTGGAGGTCACTGACAACCGTGAGTGCGCCCCTCCCCCCGGACGCCACCCCCGCCTGTCCTCACCTACCCCCGCCCCGCTGCTGACTCCCTCCCCCGACCCGCAGTCCTAGCTGCCCCCCGCCCCTCCCCCCGCTGACCGACCTGCGCCCCCAGCCCGGGCCGCCGGCGCGCACTGGGACGGCGAGAAGGAGGTGCTGGTGGTGGAGCGCGGCGCGCCCGCACTGCTGACTTGCGTGAACCGCGCTCACGTGTGGACCGACCGGCACCTGGAGGAGGCGCAGCAGGTGGTGCACTGGGACCGGCAGCCGCCCGGGGTCCCGCACGACCGCGCCGACCGCCTGCTCGACCTGTACGCATCGGGCGAGCGCCGCGCCTACGGGCCTCCCTTCTTGCGCGACCGCGTGGCGGTGGAGGCGGACGCTTTTGCGCGCGGCGACTTCTCGCTGCGCATCGACCAGCTGGAGCCGGCCGACGAGGGCACCTACTCCTGCCACCTGCATCACCACTACTGCGGCCTGCACGAGCGTCGCGTCTTCCACCTGAAAGTCACTGAGCCGGCCCCCGAGCCGCCCCCGCGGGACTCCCCAGGCAACGGCTCCAGCCACAGCAGCGCCCCCGCCCCAGGTGCAGGAGGCCGCCTTGGGCGCCTGGGGACCGCCTAGGGGCTGGGAACTGCGAGGCCCGGCTCCTCTCTGTCCCCCACAGGGGATCTGGATGTTAACCGAGGGGAGGCCCCCCGGCTGAGGCCGCCTGTCTTCCGGAGCCACGTGGCGCAGCAGGGGGGCCTGGGCTGGGGTGCACCGGGTGGGCCGCTGCGCGGCTCGCTCCCTGACGCCGCCCCTACACGGCCCTTGCAGACCCCACGCTAGCACGTGGCCGCAGCGTCATCAACGTCATAGTCCCGGAGAGTCGAGCACACTTCTTCCAGCAGCTGGGCTACGTGCTGGCTACCCTGCTGCTCTTCATCCTGCTGCTCATCACCGTTATCCTGGCCACCCGGCAGCGTCGTCGTGGAGGTGAGCCAGCCAGCGCAGCGGGGACGCCAGCACTAGGAAGCCTTTCCGGATCGGAGGCGGGGTTTGGGGTGCGCTGCCTGAGCGGAGGGCCAGCAGGGGCCCAATGAGCCTCGGTGCCGGGAGGTTCCTCAGAGCTGGGGAGGGGGCGAGAGTACCCCCAACACGAGTCTCCCTCTCCAGGTTACGAATACTCAGACAAGAAGTCGGGGAAATCAAAGGGGTGAGTGCCCCCTCCTGGCTGTCCTAGGGGGCCAGGCCCCACCCCATCCGCCGCTCTGACCTCCCCCCACCCTCCCCTCCAGGAAGGACGTGAACATGGCAGAGTTTGCTGTGGTCACAGGGGACCAGGCTTTTTACAGGAGTGAGGATATCCAACTAGGTGAGGGCCTCCTGCACACACACCAAGCCTCGGAGTGAGGTGCCTGGGCCTGGGCCTGGGGAGGTACATCTTGGGGTGGGGGGCTCACCCTGCTCTCTCCCTGCACCAGATTACAAAAACAACATCCTGAAGGAAAGGGCTGAGCTGGCTCATAGCCCTCTGCCGGCTAAGAACATCGACTTGGACAGAGGTGAGTGGCTGGGAGGGAGACGGCCCCTGCCCATCAGAGCCAAGCCCATGCCCCTCTCCGCCCACTCTCAGAAGGCACCAGCCAGCCCCACAGGCAGGAGTCCCCTGCCACCTGACTGCTGCAGAAACCCTGGGGCCATTCTGCCAGATGTCCGCCTGTATTCCCCCTTACAATGGATGGGCAGAGGGCAGCCACCCACCTGTTCCCTTGGTTTCCAGAGTTCAGGAAGGAGTACTGCAAGTAAGGTGATTGGGGCTCCTGGCTGGCCGGCAGCACCTGGCCGGCAGCACATCCTCCTGACTGACCATCATGCAGCTCACCTGGCCCCCCTTTTGGCGGCTGGTCCCGCCCATCCTGGAACTTTGGCCTGGTCAGGTGCAGAGCAAGGCTGCCTCCAGACATCTCTCTAGGGAGCCACCCTCATCCTCCAAGCAACAGTGGGCTCCTGGGACCCTGCCAAGCATCGGGGCTGCATCCGCTGTGCAGGCACTCCCTGCTGGCCATGTCCCCCCCACACGCACACACACAACTGTAGCCCTCAGGCTCTGCAGGCTTCTGCCCTATGGGAGAGCCCCGCCTCTGCAGGGGCAGGCCAGGAGACACTCTAGGAGCTGGGGTCAGCCTCAGGGTTGGCACGCCCCCCTTCTTCTCCCCTTCTTGTGGGGAGCTGCCCTACCCAGCCAGGCTGCCATCAGCTCTGCATGGGGAACTGAGGACTGCACACCCCCAGCCCTCGGTGCTGTGTCCGGCCACCTGCAGCTACCCTGGGGCCCTTTCTCTGCTTCCCAGCCTGCTCTAGCCTCCTTTCCAAAAAGCTGTCTTGACAGTCACTGGGCTCCTTGTGACTTTTGGCTCCTCCCTGGGCCAGAATCTGGGGCTGGCGCATTTTTTGGCTTCTGTTTTATCTGAGGATGGGGGAGGGCTGATAATGGTTCTAAAGTAGCCTGTGTGACCACTGCCAACACCCACATTTATTCCTCCTGGTAACTTGCTGCCTTCACAATAAAGACCATACCGGGTTTTTAGACTTGGCCCAGGTATACCTCTGCTGCTCCCTGTCTACCTCCAGGGCAGAGCTGGGCCATGGGACCCCAACGCTGTCCTTCGCCTGAACTCCCACTCTCACTGCCCAGTCCTTGGAGTGGGGGTCTGGGTGCTGGTGTCCTGGGAAGAGCGGCGTCGCAGCCAGTTTCTCAGCACTTACTTTCAGGTCCTCTCCTGAGGATTTGTCTAGACATGGGGGAGGGGCACATGTTGGTGGACGTGGGGACAGAGGAAGGCAGTGTTAATTCAGTCCCCTGAGGAGCAGATGCCAAGATGGGACCGAATATGTGAAGAGGCAGATGGAGGTAGCAGGAGGAGGCAGGAACACCTGCAGACAGGTGACACCCCGATGGAGGCGGTGGGAAGGGGCTGTGGGAGGAGGAAGCCTGTGTTCCCAGTCCTGACCCCACCCTCCAGAGCCCTCCCAGGACAGCAGCAGGCGGGAAGGGGTGACTGTCACCCTGGAAAGCCCTCGTATGAAGAGGCAGCAGCCCCCCACACAGGTTGGCATCCAAGCTCCCATTTTGGGGAAATGAAAATCCTGGAGTCATTTTCATGAAGGCATAGTGTCAATAAAGTCACAAAAGGAAGTAAAGTCACCAGCTTTATTACTTAGTAGATCCCAGAAACGGGGTGGGGGTTGAGTCGGGGGAAGGACAGCCCTCTATCCCAGGTCACCAGCCAGCAGGAGATGAGAGCAGAGTAGAAGCACCTCCTCTTACGTGGTGGTTGTGGGGCGGTCACTAATTTTTCACCAGCTCCACTCTTAATGGTCATTTTAGAAGGTGCCTGGGAAAAGCCGGCCAGGAATCTAAGCTCGAGTCCTACTCTGAGTCCAGACTGGTCTGAGTAGGATTGTCACATGAAATGCCGGGACAGCTACTCAAGTAGCTGTTTGCTCACGCCCTCTCTCCAAGGACCGACCCACAGTGCCAAGGCAAGAAGGCAGGCTGGCCTGGGTGGGGGCTGTGGCTTGCTTAAGAATGTGCCTCCCTCCCAGCCCAGTGACTCCTGGCCCCACAATGGCCACCACTGCCACCGGGCAAGGTCCCTCCTGTAAGGACTCCGGCTCTGTCCACAAACTCACCCCTCCTTGCAGAGCCTGGCCTGACCACAGCAGTATCAGCTGGGATTGGCTACCAGCTTCTCTCCTGTGACTTGGACTGTCAAGTGGGGAAGAGAAGCTCAGGGGCATCAGATGCCCTGAATCTGTGTGACCAGCAGCCATTTGTGTCTGGCCTGGGGGTTTCTGGTCTCCTGTGAGCTCTCAGGGCAGGCATTGTCTCCCTCTTTCGCTGGACACACAGCAGAGAGCTGTGGTGGACCCTTGGTCTAAGGCTGCCCTGCCTGGCTTCCTCACATTACCTCGGGGCAAACCAAGATCGAAGGGAGAAGGCCCAGGCTTTGTAGAATGGGTGCCAACCTCACAGAGCCCTGTCCACTCTCCCCATCAGAGCGTAGGGGAATGGAGGGCAGGACCCCTGGCCTAGGCTGACCTGGGGTTGGTCCCCAGCCTGGGCTCAGGGACTTAGGTCCAAACTTTGGGTCCTCCAGTCACTGGTGGACTGGTGGGCTCTTTTCCTGCGGTGGCCCACTGCCTGAGGATGGTCATGACCAGGCAGATGGGCGAGTCCCAGGCTCCAGCCATCTTCAAGGTGGATGCTGGGAAAGGGTCACAGGGCATCACAACCCCCTTCCCCATCACCTCGGGTCCCATCCTAGGGACGCTCCTCTTCTTGTCACTCGCCAGCGTAGGACTCCCTCTGGTGGCCTCCAGTCTTCCTCTTGGGGTAAGGGGGAGGGAGAGCCACTCACCCCAGTGGAGGGCTTGACCCTTCATAGCCTGAAGGGCGTGGCTTCAGGTCTCTCGACCCATGGAGGATCCCAGGCTGATTTGATTGACAGCGGCCGGGGAAGAAGAAAATGCCATTACCTGCTACCAGAAGCACCATGCCTGGGCACCTCTGTGCACACGTACGCGCACACAGCTGTGTGCTGACCCGTTGTCTTGGCATCACACACACCCGCACTCCCCGCTCCACCACCCATTCACTTGGCCCTTGTTTCTCTGAGCCCCCGGGGGTCCCAGCAGAGGGCGCGCGATGTCGGAGCTGGCGCGGGGGCGCAAAGCGACCAGGTGTCCTCGGATCCGGGAGGCGACACAAGTGTCCTCAGCTTCCTCCGAGGCCCCCTGCAGCCCGATGATATGACCCGGAAGCTGTGACGAGGAAGTCTCCGACCTCTGAGCACCCACAAACCCGGGAGCCCTTGGAAGGGGAGGAGGGCCGGAACCCCGCCGAACGACACTCCCCGGAGGGCTCCCGGCGGGGCGGGGCGGGGCGGGGGGGTTCCCTTCTGACAGCTGGGGGCGCGATGTGCAGGTGGGTCTCCACCCAACTCCTGCCCCGGGAGGCGCAGCCCTGTCCGTCCAACAGCCCCGCGGGGCTGCGGCCCGCGAGTGTTGTGGGCGCCCCCGAACGCTCCGCCGCGGGGCTCGGGACTCGGGGACAGCGCGCTGGGGGGCCGCGCGCGGGTGCACGCACCGTGGTCCCGTACCCCGTGGTCCCACCCCCGCGCACGCCCCGCCCCCCGCGCGTGCGCGGCCCCGCCCCGAGCCGCAGGCGGCCCGGTGACGTCGGCGCCGCCGAGCTCTCGGGCGCCCCCCGCGGGCCGCGCGCTTGGCCGGGCGCCGGGCGGTCCCTGGATCTGCGCGGCCCGAGGGGGGCGGCAGGGCGCACGGACGCGGCCGGGCCTCGCGCGCTCCCTGCCTGCGTCCCCGGGCCAGGGGCGGATGGGCGGCCGCGGGCCGCGGGTTGGCAGCCGGAGCGCGCGCGGAGCCGGGGGCGGCGGGGCGGGCGGGGCCGGGGTGGCCGGGCCGGGAGCGGCGGGCGGGCGGGGCGCAGGCCAGCGGCGGGGAGGCGCCCGCGTCCGAGCCCCGGGCCGGGCCTGAGCGCCGCGCAGGCCCCGCGCCCGCCGCCGTCGCCGCGCCATGGCGGAGACCAAGATCATCTATCACATGGACGAGGAGGAGACGCCGTACCTGGTCAAGCTGCCCGTGGCGCCCGAGCGCGTCACGCTGGCCGACTTCAAGAACGTGCTCAGCAACCGGCCGGTGCACGCCTACAAATTCTTCTTCAAGTCCATGGACCAGGACTTCGGGTCAGTGGGCCGCGCGCGGGGGCCGCACTTGTCTGCGCACGGCGGGGCCTTCGGGATCCCGGGGCTGGGGCTGCGGGACGTGCCTTCGCGCCCCGGTGTGATGGGTGTCCACCTGTCTGCGCGCTGAGCTGGGGACGCATGGGCCCTGACTGCCCCCAGCAGCCTGAGAGCTATGGACGGTCGTCTGGCGAGTGTCCTGGCGTCTCTACCCACTCGGGGCCTGGTCCTCTGTGCCTGAGTGTGTGGGAGCCGCGGGTCAGGGCCTGTGTCCCAGCGCCTCCCTGCAGTCCCACCTGGCATCGTTCAGACTCAGGGCCCTGCTCCTTCCGGTGGAGGTCAGGTGCTTAAGGCTGACCTGGAGCGCTTGTGATTTATGGGGACTGGAGCCAGAGGTGTGTCACTGGGGAAGGGCGGGGGGCCGCACTCCCAGCCTCCCAGTGGGTACCCTAGTTAGCATGGGGGGGAAAGAGGAAATGAGGTGATTTAGGACAGGGGCACAGACCTGTCTGCTGGGATCTGCAGAAGTTTCTGGAAGCTCAAGAAGCCTTCCGGCCCTCTCCAGGGTACTGCGGACAGGGCAGAGGTCAAGGGTCACTCTGCCAACCCCTGCCCTGGGGCTGCTTGCCCTGAGGCCTCTGTCCCTGCCGGGCCACACAGCACTTGGAGCAGCGTCTGGCTCAGCATCCCTGGGTCCACTGCCTGCCTGCCTGCTGGGGTGGCTGTCTGCTCAGAGGACTTCCCACTTGCCCTGGGCTGGGCCTCGGGGACTGTGAGCACCAGAGCTGGAGGCCGCTGTCTGCTCCAGGCCTGACCCAGCTCAGCCACCTGTAACCTGAGTCCCAGGCTCTGCAGTGCTGGGGAGGGGGCGCCCGAGGGCCCAGCAGGTGTGCCTGGCTGCTGTCTGGCAGCCAGGCAGCCGTGCCCTTGTGTGTGGCTGCGTCTTGGGACTTTGACATTGAGGCCATTTCCTGGATTCTGTGGTTTGCATGGGCACTGGGCGGCCCAGGTCAGGTCTGGCTGGTGCTACTCTGCAGCTCTCAGGGACCCGAGGGACATTTGGACGACTGAACTCTCTTGGGCTCCCCCTCCCCAAGGAGAGGCAGAGGGGAGGGTGTGTCCCTGGCAGTCTGGGAAGGCTGGACTCCTCTCCCCCTCCCTGCCCTGCCTGCTGGCCTTCCTGCTGGCCTCTGAAGGTGGGGCCCTGTGCTGGGGGGTCTGATCCACTCCTCCCTGCCCTCCTGGGCAGTCTCACACAGTCCCTGCTCCTCTGGCTCTGGATTGCTTTGACTGTGATTATTGGCTGTGTGAAAGGGGACTTTTATTTTTAACTTAGCTTATTATTTTAACAAAAGTTACTAAAGTCACACATGCCGTCTGTCACACACTGAAGCCAGCAGGGTGCTTGTGGTGTGGTAAGGTGTGTGCCCAGACCCCCAGCTTGCTGCCCTCAGACCGTGCTCTGGGTGCCTCCTGAGAGGCCTGTTGCTTCTCTGGTGCCTGCTAGCTACTGCGGGTCGCCCAGGAGCTGCAGAGACCCCCACCCACATGCACCCCCAGCGGAGGCCGTGCCTGTTGGGGGATTTGTAGGGCCTGTGAGTGTCCTGGCCAAGGAGGCAGGTGGACAGGCCAGTGTGGGTCTTGGAACAGGCCTAGAGTTCTTTAGACTTTCTGGAAATGGCTGGGATGTGGGAGGGAATAGGACTGGGTGGGAGGCAGTGAGCAGCTGTGAGGTCCAGGTGGGCCAGCACAGGGGATGGATTGGGGTGACACTGGAAGGCGCAGTGGGCAGACAGAATGGGGGAGGTTTACGTTGTTTTCTCCCTGGATCTCTGGCTGGTGGCCGGGTTGCCTCAGGAACGGGAGGACCCCCACGGCTGCCTCCTTTCTCTCCTCTCCTGAGATCGGTCTGCAGAGCTCCAAGTTCTAAATCGTATAGAGTCATTTATTCAGTGGGATAAACCCCCTCTGGGAGGTGTGACCCATTACTCATACTTATTGCAAAGGAAACCTAGGGGCCTTGTGGACGGAGTGGAGGTGGGGGGAGGGAGGGCAGCTCCCGCTGGACTGGAGCAGTGCCCCCACCCCATGACAGTGTGGCCTCAGATCAGGGGCTGTGAGCCTGGGCCCCTTGCTCTGACCACCCCCACCTCACTGTGGGCTGTGCCCTGAGCTGCCTGAGCTTCTTCTGTTCCTGACCACAGCTGACCACCTGGTAAGGGAAGTGGGAGTCTGCGGTGGGGCCACGTGTGCTGGACCAGGACCCACTCCCCACTGGTGTCTTTGGCCAAGTGGGCCAAGTGGGTCCTGCGCCCCCCTTTTCCCATGCAGGTCATGGCTGTTCTGACCCAGCAAAGCTGGGCAGGGTCTCTGGGCCTGTGCTGGGCTGGTCCTGAGCTGCAAGTGTGTGTTTGGTGAGTGGTGGTATAGGGAGGAGCCTGAGCCCAGTTCATGGGCTGTGAGGTGGAAGGTGAGGGTGTTGGGCTCGCCGCTCCCTCTCCCAGGGCTGCCGGGCACTTAGCTCTCCTGGCCGTGGCCCAGGCCACTCCATCTCTGGGCCACATGGCCTGTGGGCCCTGGCTGGTGCGGTGTGGGGATTGTGAGGCAGGGGGTGGGCGCGTGGCCTGGCTGAGTCTCCCTCTGCCTTCCGCAGCTGTGCCATCTGGGGTCAGTGGCCCCCGGAAGTGTTGGTCACCCCCCCAGAGCTGTGGCAGGGTGTGGAGGACTGAGCCCCCCTTGTCCTGGAGCCTGCGGTGTCTGAGCCTGGGGAGGGCTCTTTGAGGAATTGGGGGACAGCCCTTCTTCCCCTGTTGTGTGCCAGCGCTCTCTGCCAACTCCCTGTTGTGTGGTGGTAGTGGGGGGTACCCTCTGCCTCTGGGCACACACTTAGGGCCGTCCCACGGAGGACTGGCCCATGGAGTGCTGTGGCCGTGGGAGCCCCTCGGTCCTCCTGGGCCCTGGGCTGTGCTCAGCTCCAAGGGCCCTGCTCGGAGCAGATTCCTCACCAGGGCGAGTCTGCGGGGGTGGTGGGCGGGGCGGGGCGGCCACAAGTCTGAGGTTAACTGGGATCTTGCCAGGAATTCTGAGGTCCGGGCAAGATGCCACCAGAGGTGCCTGGGTGGCCTTCTCCGAGGGTCAGTGGAGACTGTTCCCCAGGTCTGCTCTCCCACCCGGTGAGGCTGGCCCAGGAGGGAGCCTCAGAGTGGCTAGGAGGAATTCCCCCCACCCCCAAGCCGACCTTGTCCCTCCCCCAGGCTTCTAGGCCAAAAGTGGGCAGCGTCTTGCATCCCACCGAGAGCCTGTGTCCTTGTCCTGGGGCTCTGGCACCTGTCCCTGTGTCTGCTCTGTCCTGGCCTCACGGGGCTGGGCCTGTGGGGCACCCCCAATCCCCACCCGCGGTGGAAGGCAGCATGCTCTGTTGTGTGGTGTGGGACGCGGGCTCCTCAGGCTGGGGGGAGGGGCCGGGGAAGCAGGACCTCTGGGGCCTGCCTGGGGGGCTCAGCGGCCTCAGGCAGCCCTGGGTGATGGGTCATCTAGAGGTCTTGGCTGGGTGGAAGCAGGGGCTTAAGGTGCTTCTGGGTACCTGGGGGAGCGAGGCAGGCCCTGTGGCATGGGAGTTTGGGTTGCTGTTCTGGCCCCGTGCGTGAGTCTGAAAGGACGGGAGCTTGGATATGGAAGGGAGGCCGCAGGTGGGGCCACCTGGGCTGTGTGGGGACCAGGGCCCTGCTGGGTCTCTGTGGTTGCCGTCACTCAGAGATGGTGCTCTCGGCCCACAGGCCCGCCGTCTGTCAGCTGCAGTGGGCAGAATCCCAGTGTCCCCGGCCACCTCAGGTCTTCTGTGGTGACAACCTCGTGTGTCCTTGGCCGAGTTCTGGGTGGGGTCACGGCCTGCCCTGGAAGCTCAGCTCTGCAGAACTGTAGTGTGGACATGGGGTCTGCCCCTCACAGGGGAGCGGAGGTCCTGAGAGGCGAACTTTTCTGCCGGTGGGGGTGTCCACCTTATTGGTGCATGTGGGGCTGGCCCTGGGAGGCGTCTAAAGGACTGCTGCAGGAGCCTGGCAGGGGTCCTCTCCCCCAGGCTGGCCCTGTCTCCTCCATCCACTCTGGGGCCCCCTCCAGAAGACTGGGTGAACTGAGGCCTTGCTCCCTGGCTGGGAGTGTGGGGTGCTGGCCAAACTGAGGCTGCTTCCTGCCTGGTCTTCTGCCTCCCGTTTCTCCGCTGGCCCAAATCTCAGGCTTGGAAATCCCCCTGTGCTGGGCAGGGCTGGGCTCCAGGGAGCAGGGTGTCACGGTCTCCTCCCACTGCAGCCTGCAGCCCAGCCTGCCCTTCTCCCTGGGTCTCCAGGAGGCCACAGAGACACAGCCCCTCCACAGCTGCTTCTGTGAGCTGTGCTGGGTGCTGACCCCCCCCCCTTTGAACCTGAAACCTGGACCGCCACAGCTGTTTCTGACCCCAGGGTCGTCAGTCTGCTTCCCAGTCAGGGAGCCTGGCCCTGTGCTTCCTGCCTCCCCTACCCTGCACGCCCACCTGACCAGGGCAGCTTTAAAAACCTGGGCTGCGCTGGGCAGGGACCTCCGGGGCTAACTTCTCAGGGGGCCCAGCTGTCCTCCCAGGTCTTGAGTTGAGCTGGTACAGCCCATGGGGGTCTGCTTGTCTCCCTGGCTAGGCAGGTGGCCTGCCCTCAGAATGTGTGTGTGTGTGTGTCTGTGTGTGTGTGTGTCTGTGTGTGTCAGTGTGCTGTGTCATCTTGGCCTGCCTGTGTCCGTGGGGTATGACAGCCCTCGCATCTATGCTCAGGCCTGCTCTGGGCCAGGGGTGGCGCAGAGCCGGACACAGCCACCCCCCACAGATCCACCCGTGGGGCCCGCAGCACGCAGCAAGATTGCTACAGGCAGTGACAGCCCAGTGCTGGAGGGTCGGGGGTCTGGACCCCCTTGATGGGCCCTCAGGAGGATGCTGAGGGTCCCCAGGAAGAGAATGTGCTGGGCAGGGGCATGCACACAGACTGACTTCTGGGCATGTGGCCGGGTGCCCTGGTGTGGCACACACCTTGCACAAGGGTTGGGGGCTTATCTCCAGAGCCCACTGATGGGAGTGGGCCCCAGTGCGGGTGGTCTCATGGTGGTGTCTGCCTGCAGGGTGGTGAAGGAGGAGATCTCGGCCGATAATGCCAGGCTGCCCTGCTTCAACGGCCGCGTGGTCTCCTGGGTGAGTCTGTGGGACATTGGCACAGGGCGCTCGGCCAGGGTGGGGATGGTTCCAGAGTTGCAGGGGTGCTGGGCTCAGGCGAGCTGGGTGTGAGTGGGAGGGGGCTGGTCCCCTGAGCCCTGGGCGCCCTGCGAGGGATGGCCTAGCGGCTGCTGGGCATCACTGAGCTATCGTTCTCCTCCGCAGCTGGTCCTGGCTGAGGGTGCACACTCAGACGCAGGGTCTCAGGCCACTGACGGCCACACAGACCTGCCCCCACCACTTGAGCGGATGGGCGGCATTGGGGACTCCCGGCCCCCGTCTTTCCAGTAAGAACTCAGGGGGACTGAGCCCGGTGGTCCTGAGGGGCCCCTGCCAAGACCTGTTGGGGGGTTGGGCAGCTGAGCAGGGACTCCTGGTCAGTAGATACTGGTCAGCAGAGAGGGCGGGCCGAGAGGCCCAGACTAGACAGGGGTGGAAGAGGGCCTCTGCAGAGTCAGGGTACACCAGGCAAGGGGAGGGGAGAGACTGAGAGGGCATCCCAGGCATTGCGGGGCAGGCCTGCCCAACCCCTCTTCTCGTCGGAACAGCCCAAATGTGGCCAGCAGCCGTGACGGGATGGACAACGAGACCGGCACAGAGTCCACGGTCAGCCACCGGCGGGAGCGAGCCCGGCGCCGGAACCGCGAGGAGGGTGAGAGGCCACGCCCCAGGCCCCTGGGCCCCACGCGCAGCCCAGGTCTCTGCTGATCCGGAGTTACTGCCTCAGCCCGGTGGGGGTCTCTGGGGAGCACTTCCAGGCCTGACTTCCTGCACCCCAGTGACCCCCAGCAACGGCACGGTCACCCTGCCAGTGCCCAGGTCAACAGGTGCTTGAGGATGCACAGGCCACCCATGACCCCCAGGGGACCCCAGAGTTGACTCCCCTCTCTGCTGTCCCCACAGCTGCCCGGACCAATGGGCACCCGAGGGGGGACCGGCGTAGGGACCTGGGGCTGCCCCCTGACAGTGCGTCCACCGTGCTGAGCAGTGAACTTGAGTCCAGCAGCTTCATTGACTCGGATGAGGACGACAACACAAGCCGGTGTGTGTGCATGGGTGTGTGCAAGCTGGCATGTGGGTGTGCAAGTGGGTATGTGTGCGTGGGTGTGTGTGTCCTGGGTGCGTGGGTGTGAACAGATGTGCATGTACATAGGGTGGGGCAAGTGTGCATATGTGCATAGGTGTGTGCTGGTGTGTGCATGTGCAGGTGACAGGTGTGTGCGCACGAGGGCGTGCATGCACGCACAGGTGTGTGTGCACGTTGTGTGGTGTGCACAGGTGCATGTGCTTGTCCGTGTGCGTGCTGTGCACACGAGTGTGCCAGTGCAGCTGCCATGCTGGCTCACCCTGTGTTTGTGTCCATGTTTGCCTGAGAGTAGTGACCCCCCCCCCCGTAGGTGTGGGGTTTGCTGCGTGTCACGTGTGCGGGGTGGTGTGTGTGCACAACCAGGAGCAGACCCTCGTCCTGAGCAAACTGCCCAGGCCCCCGCCCCAGCACCTCTGGTACCCGCCCCGTCCCCCGCCGTGTCCTGATTCTGTGAAGGGGTGAGGGCGCCTGTTCTGTCACCTCGCCTCAGTCCTGCAGCTTCACGCCTGCCCCCTGACTCCTTGTCCCCAGGCTGAGCAGCTCTACCGAGCAAAGCACCTCCTCCCGGCTCATCCGGAAGCACAAGCGGCGGCGGCGGAAGCAGCGCATGCGGCACACGGACCGCGTAGGTAGCGGTGGCGGCCGCGCGTGGGTGGGGTCCGCCCGCGCGCGCCTTCCCGCAGCCCCTCACCTGGCGGCCCTCCACAGGCCTCGTCCTTCAGCAGCATCACGGACTCCACTATGTCCCTGAACATTATCACTGTCACCCTCAACATGGGTGAGGCTCCAGCGGGGTCGCTGGATGGGGCCGGGCCCTGGTAGGGTGGGGGGCCCTCCGTGGGGGGAGCCACGGGCGGGGCTGCTCACCGCACCCCCCAACAGAGAGGCACCACTTCCTGGGCATCAGCATCGTGGGCCAGAGCAACGACCGCGGGGACGGCGGCATCTACATTGGCTCCATCATGAAAGGCGGGGCCGTGGCTGCCGACGGCCGCATCGAGCCAGGGGACATGCTGCTGCAGGTGCGGGCCTGGGGAGGCCCTGGGGGCGGAGAGGTCAGCACCGCCCGCCATGCTGAAGCCCTCCCCTCACAGGTGAACGACGTCAACTTTGAGAACATGAGCAACGACGACGCCGTGCGGGTGCTGCGGGAGATTGTATCCCAGACAGGGTGAGGCATGGGGGGCCGGGGGCGGGCCCGTGGGGCTTCGCCCGTGTGACCTGCCCCTTCCCACCTTGCAGGCCCATCAGCCTCACCGTGGCCAAGTGCTGGGACCCAACCCCCCGGAGCTACTTCACTGTCCCAAGGGGTGAGTGACCCCATGGGCTGATGGGTGGGGGATGGGGGCCCGCAGCCCAGCTGAAGGGCTTCTCTCCTCTCTGCCCTGTGCTCCGCTTCCTCTCCCACCGTCTGTCCGTCCATCTGTTGCCACGTGGTGGCCGCCCAGCTGACCCGGTTCGGCCCATTGACCCTGCTGCCTGGCTGTCGCACACCGCGGCGCTGACCGGAGCCCTGCCCCGCTACGGTACGAGCCCCTGCTCCAGCGCCGTCACACGCACCAGCTCCTCCTCACTAACCAGCTCTGTGCCCGGCGCTCCACGTAAGTGGCAGCTCATGAGTTTAGGGAACAGAGGCACCAGGGCCCAGGACAGGCCGACGGGCCCACCCGGTGGGGCACACTCGAGGGCCATCCCAGCCTCAGGGCTGTGCTGCTGCCAGGCCCATGCGTGCAGACGCAGTGCCGACAGAGTGCTCATTTTCTGTGTGGTGGGGGTGGAAGGTGGCTGGGGGGCTGGCCAGCCCTGGGGTACCTGCCCAGGACTCTGCTGTGCCAGGAGTGGGGAGAAGCAGGTGCATGTAGGGGGTCCTCACGCTGCTTGGCTGCCGCTGACATGACTAACAGCCCCAGCTGGTTGGCGCAGGGAGGGGAAGAGGCTGATCTCACAGGCTCTGGGCTGTGGGTGGGGCAGCCTCACCGTGGTTTGGGCCCAAGGTCCGCTTGGGGAAGGAGACCAATGTCACCCTCTCCCCCCTGCACCCCCTCAGCCCCACAGCCCTGGGTTCCATCGGGTGGTGGACGGGCTGCAGTCACCCAGCCTCTAGGGGGTGTTGCAGGCAGGCGGGTGGCTGCCGAGTCCTCCTCCCACGCCGGCTGAGGCGGGGCTGTGCCTTGCAGAGCTGGAGGAGGCGGCGCTGACAGTGAAGAGTGACATGGGTGTCGTGGTCCGGGCCATGCAGCTGCCGGACTCCGGCCTGGAGATTCGTGACCGCATGTGGCTGAAGATCACCATTGCCAACGCCGTCATCGGTGCGTGCCTGCTGGAGCGCAGGGTGGGGGGTGGGCGGCGGCCCTGGCGGCTCTGGGCCTGACACGTGCCTCCGGCCAGGGGCTGACGTGGTGGACTGGCTGTACACCCACGTGGACGGCTTCAAGGAGCGGCGGGAGGCGCGCAAGTACGCCAGCAGCATGCTGAAGCGGGGTTTCCTGCGGCACACGGTGAACAAGGTCACCTTCTCCGAGCAGTGCTACTACGTCTTTGGGGACCTGTGCAGCAGTGAGTGGGGGCTGCGGGGCGGCGCCCCGGGGGGGCCAGTTGCCCTCCTCTCACCCTCACCCGCCCTCCCCTTCTGTCAGATCTCGCAGCCTTGAACCTCAACAGCGGTTCCAGCGGGGCCTCAGATCAGGACACGCTGGCCCCGCTGCCCCACCCGGCCGCCCCCTGGGCCCTGGGCCAGGGCTACCCCTACCAGTATGCAGGGCCCCCGCCCTGCTTCCCGCCCGCATACCAGGACCCCGGCTTCAGCTACGGCAGCGGCAGTGCTGGCAGTCAGCAGAGTGAAGGTGAGAGCCTGTGAGCCCAGCCCCGCCGTCCCCACCGCCTGGCTCTGCCCTGTGTGCCACCCCCTCCCCCCCACCCTGTGCACTCCCGCCTGCTCTGTGCTCAGGCCCTGGGTGGCTGCCTTTGGAAGGGGTGAATGGTTGAGGGGATGGGGAGAAGGATTGTGGTGGTTGTGGGGGGCTGATGTCCCTGGCGTGGCAGAGGCATGAGGCCAGGAGATGCTGTGGGGAAGGGCAGTGCAGTGGTCTGGTGAGGGTATGGCAGAGGGGCCCCAGGATTCAGTGGTCGGACAGCTTCGCCCTGGCACCTGCAGCCCAGCAGGAAACCAGGGTAGGACAGCTTGACACATGACCACATCCCCACACTGGGATGTGTGGGGAGCTGAGGGGAGAGCCCGGGGGGGCTCCCTTAGGAGAAGCCCTGGCCCAAGGCTGAGTGGGGCTCAGTGAGACTGGTGGACGAGTGCCCACAGGGTTTAGGGACAGGTCAGGCAGCTGGCCCAGTAGACCTGGGCAGGAGAGCGGGTCGGAGGGCAGTGGTGCCCGAGGGGAAGCTGTGTTGGGCGCCTGTGGAGCCTGGACAGGCCCAGCTGGTGGCGGGCAAGGGTGCTGGGCTGGACCTGCTGTGTAACTCATGCTATCCCTTGCTTTGTGCTGAGCAAGCCTTAGACTGAAGGACTAGCGGAATGGACCTCGGGGCCGGTAAGCCAGGGTCCTGCCCGGTGTCCCTCTCGGCATGTCCCCAGTCAGCCAGCGTCCTCGGGTTCCCAATGCTTCCTGAGAACCCAGGACAGGGCTGAGCCGAGTGGTTGGCCAGGGCCCTGGGGTCCAATGGAAGGTGGGTCTTTGGGTGGGGTCCCAGGATGGCCGACGGTAGCGCCGGCACACAGGCCCTTCATGGGTTTCTGTTTCTCAGCTGCGAGACCAGGCCCTCAGTGCGGGCATTGGGGTGAGGTGTGGGGGCATCACGCTGGCTCCAAGCGTCCCCGCCTGCCTGCCACTGTCCCCCAGCCCCCTCTCCCCCCCCCCCGCCCCGCCTGCTGCAGCTGCTCCTGCGTGTCTGGGAGGGCCAGCCCTGCCCTCGTGTCTGCATGGCTGCCCCCTCCCATCCCCAGCCCGGCTCGGGACACCAGGTTCTGCCCCTGTGTGCCCTGGCAGTGGTCAGTCGTCCTGAAAGAGGCAAGGCCTGGCACTGACCATCTATTCCTCTCTCCCCTTCTCCACCCCAGGAAGCAAAAGCAGCGGGTCCACCCGGAGTGCAGGCGGGAGCAGCCGGCGTGCCCTGGGCCGAGAGGAGCGTCGGGGAGTTGGGGCTGGGGGCAGCGGCAGCGAGTCAGACCACACAGCCCCAAGCAGAGCAGGTGGCAGCAGCTGGCGGGAGCGTCCGGCTAGCCAGCTGAGCCGTGGCAGCAGCCCACATAGCCAGGCCTCAGCCACCGCCCCGGGACTCCCCCCATTGCACCCCCTGACAAAGGCGTACTCAGTGGTGGGTGGGCCACCTGGGGGGCCTCCCGTCCGGGAGCTGGCCGCTGTCCCCCCAGAGCTGACAGGTAGCCGCCAGTCCTTCCAGAAGGCCATGGGGAACCCATGTGAGTTCTTTGTGGACATCATGTGACTGAGGAGAGCGTGCCTTTAGCCCCGCTGTGCCGTGGGGGAGCTGGTGGTCCTGTCACTCCCGCAGGAGGGCACTTGTCTTAGCGGTGGCCTTCCTGGGTCAGCCTGTGCTTCCATGTGCACAAGTGGCCATGCTGTGGGGTCCGGGGCTGGACAGTGCGGGAGCAGGTTGGAGGGGAGGGCTGAGGGCAGCCCAGACCACCCCGGCCTGGGCTCAGCGCCCTGCTCACTCCTGGTCAGAGCAGCTGTGTCCACGCAGACCCTTTGAGGGTGCTTCTGTCTCTGCTCACACAGGTCTGACCTGTCTCCTGTGGCATGCGCCTCAGGGACCCCCAATCACCACAGAGCTGTACACAGGGCCCCAGACCAAGCTGAGAGGTGGCTGATGGGCCTGGGTCCCACTTGTCACCCAGTTCTAAGGCCCCACCCATCGTGCCCAGACTGGGCTTCTTGGGGGTGGAATTGGGACCCCTGGACCCCTCCATAGCTTCCCATGGTAGGGGTATAATTTATTTATTTATTGCTTGGCCTGTGTCCTCTGGAGGAGGTGGTAGCCAAGTCAGCCTCCAAACACACACCTGGCTGGAGCAGTTTGCATGTCCCCCCACCGCTGAGTCTGAGTGAGTGCAGGGACAGCTTGTATGTGCAGGTGTGTGGGAAGGTCCGTGAGCGGAGACGGGCGTGTTTCAGCCAGCGGCAGCGGTGGCACACCCCTGAGGGGGGATGGCACAGATGCAGACAACTGGTGCAGGGGCGGGTCTGGGGGGGAGGGGCAGCCAGCCCGCCCTGCCTTGCTGCCCACCTGCACGCGCCGCTTCCTTCCCAGTGTCTGGCCTGCACACGTCTGCGCTGTAGATACTGGATCAAGTCAGAGCATCATCTGGATAGTTAATAGAGCTGCTTCTGTGGAAATGCTATTTTAAACACTAAAAAGCATTTAATTTTATGGGACCAATGTGTAGCCTGTATCTTTTCTCCTGCCCAGTCTCCTGCCTGAGGAGACTGGGACGTGGGGGCCATCCAGCTTTTCGAGGGTCTGGCCAGGTGCTGTCCTCTGGGTCCCAACTCAGCGACAAGGCTCTAACCCAGTGCAGGCCGCCCGCAAGGACCTGGCAGGAAGTCTTCCATCCGTGGTGCTGGCTCCTGGCTCCAGGGGTCCTGGCGGCTGGCGCTGGCCGTGGTGCTGATCCCGTGCCTTGGCTCTGTCCGCGGTGCTGGTGATAGGCGACCCTTTTCTACCCGCTCAGGGATGGAGGAAGCTGGGTGCCCCATTCCCCCTCAGCAGGCCTCTACCCTGCACTGGGGCCCGTGGTCAGGGCAGCTATAGCCCACTCACCAGCCCCCCACTCCAGTGATGATGGGAGGGGTGTTGGATAGGGGAACCCGGGCATAGCCCAGCCAGGTGAGTGATACCTAGCTTGGCCTTCAACTGGCCTGGCTGGGGGCTTCATGTGAGCTTGGTATGGGCTGCAGGGCAGCTGTCTAGAGGCCTTTGTCCAGCTGCGGCCCCTGGGCAGGTCTTGGACAAAGACAGCCTGACTCTGGGGCCCCAGATGGGGAGATCTCAGGGCTGAGCCCCCACGTGCACACTGCATGCCTGGGGTCGCTGTCAGGTCAAGGTCAGCAAACAGCCTGGGATCAGAATCTACAGGTGGGAATCTCAGCAGAGTTGGGTGCAGTCTGTAGGTCACTGCATAGGGACTTGGTTTGGGGTCATCTCGATTAGGTCTGGGTTCACTCAGTCAGGTCAGGTCAAGGGTCACTCATTTTTGCTCTGAGTCTCCTCTTCATCCCCGCTTCCACCCCGCCCTCTGACACCGCCAGGACCCCCTCCCAGGAAGAACTCGGGGGTGTTGCATTCTGGCCGCCACAGCAGCAGGTAGCACCTGGGCAGGTGGAAGGTGACCAGGATTCCCAGGACACAGAGGAGGCTGGCGCCCATCTGCACAGCGGGCTGGTAAGCCACATGCACATTGGCAAAGAGGGGCACAAAGGAGACCCAGGTGACGAAGTAGGTCAGCATGGCAAAGGTGAGGCCGCGGGCGCCATTGTAGCAGCCAGGCCGGGTCTGCACCAGGAAGGTGCCCAGGAAGCAGAGGGAGGCCAGCATGACGTTGGTGGCATGAACCAGGCCAAAGCTGACCCAGGAACGCACGCGACAGTGCACCAGCGCCTCCGTGGGCAGCACCTGCCAGTCTGTCACCACCTCCGGCGGGAAGGCCACCAGGTACCAGGCACACAGTGCCACCTCCACCAGCATGGCGAGCAGCATCGCCAGCCAGCCCCAAGGCCCCTGCAGGTGGCCACGCAGCTGACCCGCCCAGCTGGGCGGCAGCTCCGACTCCATGAAGATCTCGGCCGCCTGCAGGAGGAGCGTGCTGAGGCAGCCGGTGAGCGGGAGGTGGAGCAGCGGCTGCTGGGCCAGGCAGCTGGCACGGCCGGGCCGGCCAGGGAACAGGAGGACACTGAGGCACAGGAGGCCCAGGCAGGCCAGGCCAAAGCAGGCCCGCAGCCCGCCCGAGGCCAGAACCAGTGGACTGTCCCGATGCCGGACAAATAGCCCCAGCGCTGCCAGCACCAGGCCCAGAGTCAGGCCCAGCAGCACCAGCAGCAGCAGCACGGCCGGCTCCCCCCATGCCAGGAACCTGGGTCTTCGGGGGAAGCAGTGCAGGCTCCGGGCTGGGGACCACTGGTCCTGGTCACACTGGGTGCAGAAGAGGTCACCTGGTATGGGAGGAGAGAGGGTGCTGGGGGAATGGTCTCTGGGACCCTCTCTAGGCTCCTGACATTGCGAGTCTCCCTCCTCCACTCCTGCTTCAGGTTGTGTGGCCCGCAGGGAAGGGGCTCACCTGGGAGGGCCTCACCTGGGTTGCGCAGGTAGCTGCCTGCCTTGCAGTCCACACAGTCATAGCAACAGGAGTGGAAGCCCTTCACATGGCGTACCTGGCCCTTCTTGCACCTCCGTGAGCACTGGGACACTGGTTTCTGGTACAGAGACCTCAGGATAGGCTTTGCTCTGTTGTGTACCTGCCCAGGACCTGGGGACACCCCCTAGGTGGGGCCAGAGCTTGCTCCAGGCTGTGGGGGAGCCGGTGTGCAACTGGGGACACACAGCCCGGCACTCACCTCGTTCCTGGGTGTGTGCCACCACATCTGGGAGGGCAGCAACTGCAGGAGGCCATTGAAGGTACCCACAGTGCGTAGCTCGGGCTTCTGGTCCTGCCATACCCACAGCTTCAGGTCATAATCCATGTTCACGTTCCCACTGGTGTCAAACCGCAGTGCCTGGCCATGCGCTCGGAAGCTCAGGTTGTACATGTTCTCTAGGAGCTGGCGGAAGTGCAAGTGGTGGGCGGTGGGCATGGCACACGACCTCCAGCCCACCCCCCACCCCGATGCCGTCCCCCCAGGGCACACACAGGGGCCTCACCTGCCAGGGCCGCACGGGCTCCCGCACTGGGCAGCCCGAGGCAGTGCACAGCAGCGTGTTATGCAGGGCCTGGGCTACGCCGTATACAGCTGCATAGGCTGCGAAGGTCTGGGGGTGCAGCAGACCGGCAGACAGGTTCTCCAGCGTGATGTGGTCGCACTGGGGGCAGCGCGGCCCCAGCACATGCTCCTCCAGGCCTGGCTGCTCAGCGTCCAGCGAGGCGCAGAAGGCAGGGTCAGCAGCCAGGGCCAGGCGGGTCTGCACGTAGGACGCGAACGCCGGCATCGGGGTGCCCCGTTGCAGGAAGCCGAGCACGGTGCCCACCTGGGCCATGCCAGGCAGAGTCATGACCAGGTCCGAGGTCAGCCAGGCCTCGCTGGCCACCCACACCTTGGGCGAGAGCCTGCAGTGGATGCTATAGCTGAAGAGGGTGCGGGCGGCACGGGCAGAGGAGAACAGCACCACCACCTGCACGCCAGCGCGGCTCACGTGGCTCAGCAGACCCTGCATGGCACCCGCCTGCAGGTGGGGGGTATGGGGCGGCAGCAGGCCCTCGTGCGCGATGCAGATGCCCCGCGCACTGGCCAGGCTGGAGAACAGGCGCAGGCCCTGCTGGCCGTACGTGTCGTCGCTGCCCAGGGCAGCCACCCAGCTCCACTGCAGCTCCTGCAGCAGCTCCACCACGGCGGCCACCTGCACACGGTCGCTGGGCACCGTGCGGAAGAAGGATGGGAACGTTTCCCGGTTGCTCAGCAGGTCCACGCTGGCGCCGTAGCTCACCTGCAGTGGCCGGGGGTACGTCCTGACATGGGGGCTTCCGTGGGCAGGGCTGGTGAGGGGCAGGGATGCAAGCAGAGGTGGGGCGCACCTGGGGCATGAGGAAGAAACCGAAGAACTTGCCGGTGACGAAGGCGAGCTCGGAGGAGTGGGGCCCGATGACGGCCAGCACACGGGGCTGGTACAGCGTGTAGTCGCAGTAGGCGGCCACGTTATGGCTTCCTGCCTGGGCCATAAACATGAGGCTGGACTTCATGGTTACCACAGGCTCCGAGCACGTGTCGAATAGGTCATAGCCCAGGCGCAGCCCAGGCAGCAGGGTGGACCCTCTGTTGATCTCCTCCACGGCCATCTTCACGGCCAGTGCCCAGAGCAGGCCGCGCGACGAGAACCTGGGGCCACACAGGGCTGCAGGTGGCCCGCACCTCATCCCAGCTCTGGGCCCCCACCCCCACACTGGGTCGCCCCGGCCGCCCTACCTGGTGCATGTGGTGGTGTTGGGCTGTGTCCTGTTGCCGAGATCTGCGTCCTCGGTCGAGCCCAGGGGGAAGAGCCCGCCTAGCACGTAGTCCCCTTGCAGCCTCAGCTGCCGGGACAGGCACGATGCAGCGCTTGCCCCAAGGCCCACGAGAGCAGTGAGGCCCAGGAGGGCCAGGCCTGACATGGCAGGTGGCAGCTTCTGGCAGGGATGGCGAATGGGCAAGCCAGGTGGGGGCCCCAGGGATGATGAGTTGGGGCAGGGAGGGGTGGAGGATTTGCTTAGCAAAACCCGCACCCGTCCTCACCTGCTAGCCTGGGGGCCCCTGGAGATGTCTTTACTTTCCTGGGCCCATGGGTTTCCACACATCAGATTCTGTTATCCTGATACCACCAAATTCTCTAGCCAACAGTGACTGAGGCAGGCTCTGAGTGTCAACTGACCATGACCTTGTTACCCATGCCCAAGCCTTGTGGCACCCACCCCATTCCTGAAGGGGAGGATGGACACCCAGGACTTCTCTGCCAAAGGGTCCTGGGCTCTCCAGCTGCCTGTGGGAGGGGCTTGGAGGTGCCAGTGGCCTGGGGCATAGGCCCTGGAACCCCTTCTCTCCAGTCCTGGGGCGGCACTGTCAGCAGTCAGGAGGCAACTGCAGGAGTGGCTCCATCTGCAGGCCCAGGGGGCAGACGGAGGGGCTGTGTCCATAGGCCTGCACACCAGCCAGGACGACAGTGGACAGTTGCCAGCCTGGCCTTCATCCTACTACTGGGGTGGGGGCATGACCCTGTCTGGGAACAGTGCACCTGGGGGGGGCTGGGCCATTTCTCCACCAGAGGCCTGAGACCTGGCAATTTCAGGAGCCCTGTGGCTGGCTGTGCCCTACTGGGCCTGGGTCCCCGACACAGCAGGTGCCTCCCTATGGGGAGACAGAGCTCACAGCTGGGCCTGCATGCAAAGGAGGGAGGGGAGGCCGTAAGCAAATGCAGCCAGGGCAGCAGGTGTGCAGCGGGGGCTGGCCACAGTTCCTACTTCGCCTCCAGGTGCTGGGGACCTGAGTACTCCGGCCTGGGGGCCTGTCGGGCACCATGCACCCTGGTGAAGCTGGTGACGCCCCAGGGTGGGGGCTCTGGGCACGTCAACCCGGCAGGCCTGGCAGACATTTACGGGGCAGGGGACCCGGTGCTTGTCCATCCTCACTGCCTGTCGTGTGGAGCCCCCACTGCATGCACACGTGGGACACCCACATGCCCATGTGCATGCTCACCTGTGCAGCCTTCACTCTAGGGTCTGTGTACACCCCAGGATGTTCTCCCAGGAAAGTTCTTTACAGTCACTGGCCTTTGCTGGCACCACACAGGGCTCTGGTCTTTGCTGGGTATGGAGCACAGGAGCAGAGCCTGGCGTGGACTATTTGAGACAGGCCCTGGGCGGAGTGTGAGATGACCCTTCCTGATATGCCGCTCTTGTGGCACAGGGCAGCCCCTGCAGCCCTGGCTGCAGCCTGGGCATATGTCTTCCCACAGAGCATGTGGCTGGCCTTCCAACCCAGCCTCTGGGGTGACTCATGTCTGATTTCTCACCTGTAAATGGGGTAATCACATGGATTTCAGCAGGGGCGGGGGGGACCAAGCACAGGGACAGGCAGGCAGCACCACGCCCCCACCCATGGTGGCCCAGGCATGCCCCTTCCCCCTGGGTGGGCAGGTGATTGGCACACCCAATACCCCTGTCGTGGAGTGCAGTGGTTCTGTAATTGCAATTTATTTAGGTCAGAAAACCCACCACCCGTGTTATAATTTCCAAGGGTCTCACAGGCTCCACTTATGCATATCTGCTGTATGGGGACACTGACCCTTGGGTGCCCAAACGGCCCTGATCACAGTGAAGAGTCAGAGAAACAGGCCAGGCTCCCAAGGGTTCGGTGATGGCTGGGCTGGGTGTGGCTGACAGCCAGCCTACCAGGCCCGGGGTCCAGGACCCTCCTGGTGCCATGCGTCCTGAGTGTCCTGAGCTCCATGGGGACGGGGCGCAAGGGGCAGGGAAGAGGGGATGCAGCTTCTTGCTGGATGCCGGGGAGGGAGAGGCCAGCTGGCCCAGCAGTCATGAGCTCCCGGGGGCTTCGGGGCTGTGGTGTGCAGACACAGCTGCCTAGGGGAGAACCGGGCAGCAGTGTGGCTCCAGGAAGCAGCTGACATGTGCAGGCCTGTGTGTGTGGCTTCAATTCCCGGCTGTCACTGCTGAGGACATGTGGGCCCCCAGCCAACAAGGTGAGGAGCAGGGAGTGAGCTGCAGTGCCAGCTGCTGCCCAGGATCCCCTCCATGCTCTGGGGACAGTCAATCAGGTATGGAAGGGCCAGAAGCAGCCCATCCAGGCACAGACACTGTGTGTCCCAGGCCTGAGAAGGACACGCATCAGCTGGACACATCGGCTGGCAAGGAGTCTGCACTCCCAAGATGGGTGGCTTCCTCTTATTTCACAGACTGGACGTGCCGGCCAGGGCAGCCCCTCAAGCTTTTGTATAAACACTGACTCTGTCCCCCCACCTGCTTTCTGCACTTCACCCATCTGGGTAACACCTGACTGGACACACGCTGGATTTGGCTGAGGATAAAGCTAAAATGCGCACGGGCAGAGTGAGAGGACAGGTATGGAGCAGATAGCCAGTACGTGCTTTCTGTCTGCAGCCCAAGGGGGCCACACAGGCTCAGCTTGCAGGGGGACAGTAGTGTTCTTGCTTCTGGGGCATCTGGAAAGCTCCATGGCAGGATGGTCAGGCCCTAGAGGAAGGCAAGCATGCGGCCTGGGCTGCCAGCTCCTATGGCAGGTCCAGCAGGGCATGCTCGGTGTAGAGCTTCTGGGAGATACTGTACACGTGCTCGATGAAGGGCAGGGCTTCGCCCAGCATCTCCACAGCCTGCTCGGGGGACCCCACGTTCATGGTCTCCAGGAAGACCTTGCGTGTGGGCAGCGTGCAGAAGGCCATGGTGACGGCCTGGCGGATGACCCAGGGGTGGTAGGCAGCCAGTGAGGCGTTGTAGGAGTCGGTGCAGAGCACGGCAGTGCTTGCGTCCTCAGGGCTGGTGCGCAGGCCCTCCAGGAAGAGCTGCAGCCAGCGCAGAGCCCGGTGCAGCCGCAGCAGTGTCCGGCAACCCGAGTCGGGGTGACGGGAGCGTCGCTGCAGGTCTACCAGCTGGTGGCCCACCTCATAGGCCACCATGGACTGCAGGCTGACGTAGTGCTCCTGCTGGGGGCTGCTGCGTAGGCGCTCCAAGACCTGCACCTTTGTCACCAAGTCCTTGGAGATGAAGGAGAAGATGGCACCCAGGCTGTTCAGGAACCTGGAGGGGAAGGGGGCGCTCAGCTGGGTGCAGGGGGAGCCCGGCACGCGCAGGGCCACCACGCATGGGAGTGTGGCCGGGAAGGCCCCGGCCCTGGGCAGCGGCCCCTTGCACGCACCTGACCAGCCCCTTCCAGCCGGCGAGGTAGTGGTCCAGCAGCACCTCCTCCTTCTCGTTGAGACACTGCTTGAAACTGACCAGGACGACTCTTAGGTTGAAGTCCGACTCCAAGTCACCCATTTTTCAATACGGACTGAGATGCGGGGGAGTCGGGCTGGTGGGTTGTCTCCCTGAGAGTCAGCTCACTCCCTGGGCGAGTGGGCAGGAGCAGCAGGGAAGAAACAGCTGGGGCCCCAAGGCTCCCACTGAAAGCCCACCTCACCCTTCTGGGGAAGCGCACTCAGACACACCCGCTGACCCTGCCGTGCCCTTCACTGGGACAGGCGCCCGCAGACCTGAGCCTGGCTCCTCCTTGTCACTCAGGCCTGGTACAACCACTACTATGTCTCGCTAGCAGCAGACATTGTTACGTGTGTTCCCTCGCTTACTTGTGTACTGTCTGTCTCTCCCACTGGAGTGTCTCTTCTTACTAGTTGGAGAATCATGAGTTGATTCCTCCCCAGAGCCAGGCACTCTTCTAGGCACTCGGGTGCTCAGTGACAGACAATCAGCCCAGTCTGGTCATGGCAACATTCTAGTGTGGGGTGGGGGTGGGGATCAAACAATAACAAAGACCGGAAATTCCAACAGGGTAGGTAAGAGGATAATGGAAAAAGAGACAGTGGAGTGAGGGGATGCCGGGAGGGGCTGGCAGCCTCGATCCCCTTGCCTAGAGCTGCATTCATCCTGAAAGCCAGTGCAGAAGCTGGGGGCAGCACTTGCTGGACAGGTGAACAGACACCAGCCTTCTCACTCATACTGAAACTGTACATGTCCTGCACGGAAAGGTGGCTGGGACAAAGGTCTTCCCACACTGTGAAGACAGTCACAGGCCCTCCCTCAATCCCGGAAACGCCCTGGTACAGAGTCCTGCTTGGACCCCACTTACATACAAACAGTCACTCCACAAACATCCAAGCTGCTATGCACTGAGTGGGTGCCACTGAGCACCCTAGCCCTTGCCTCCCTGGGTGCCCAGGGCTGGCACTGCAGTGTGGCTCTGATGGGCCCTGGGAACTCAGCTGCATCTTACCTGGTGTCCAGGACAAACTCGCATCCCACTGGGCCTAGGGGATTCCTGTGTCTTTGGTGCTGAGTGCCCTACGGGGGCCCCCAGTGAGGGAGGCCACCCAAGCTGTGGTAAGAGCCCCACCCAGGAACAGGACACCTGCGAGCCTGTGCAGGCTCTGCCTCCCACTCTGTGGGCAGGTCACTCACCATCGTAAATCTTGGTCCTTTCATTGGGGAAAATGGGCCAGCACACTCTGCCTTGCCCACCGCCCACCACCCAGGTCTGATGGGGCCCAGTGGGTGCTGAAGGCCCCAAGGCCCCAGCATGCCTGGCATTGGGCGGAGCCCCGGAGGTGAGCTCACCCTGTCTCAGGTATGGGGACAGCAGTGCCTGTCCTCGGAAAATGGCTCTCCGGAGACTTCCAGCACCCCCTCCCGTCCTCAGGGCCTTGGTTTTCTGCCCTCGGGGGGCACTCACGGCTACCTTCCTGACCACCAGACATCCTGTGGGCCTGGCCTTCCTGCCCAGAGCCCACGCCAGCAACCAACAGGAGCTGCCAGGAGCCGTTCAGTTTGGAAACAGGAAGGGCAGTGGCCGTGCAGAAGGGTGGGCAGCCCGCCAGCTCTGAGAGGGTGATTCAGGGCGCTACCAAGGCTCCCCCAGGGGCAGCCCTCAGCCCCAAGGTCAGGACTCAGCGGGAGGCTGTCACCCAAGCCCTGTGGCTGACATGACACGAGTCCCCCAGGAGAAGGGGGCACCCACCGTGGCACCCCAAGCTCAGAGGGTGGGAGCGTGACCCTGTCCAAGATGTCCTGCCAGTCTCGCCTGGGACTCGAGGCTCCGGGGGGGAGGGGCGGGGGGGCGGCCCTGTCCGGCTCCAGCTGAGGCCCAGGGATAGGGCAGGGGCCCGGGCCCGGGGTCTGGGCCGGCGTAGAAGCAGGGCCCTGCGCCGCCCTGCCGTCCCTCGCCCGGCCCCTCGGCGATGCTCAGGGCCAGCCGGCCGGCCCGGTTTCCCCGCGGCCGGCCCGAGCCCGCCCCCCTGCGCTCACCTGCGATGCCGCCGCCGCCGCCGAGGCCGCCGCCGCCGTCGTCCTACCCGGCGCCCCGCCCCCTACCGGCCCCAGCGCCCCCTGTCGCCCAGGATTGGTTGCTGACTGCCCAATCAGGAGGCCGGACGCAGGGCCCGCGTATCCGGCCGACGCACCGGAAGCGGCCCCACTGGGGCTGCGCCTGCGCAGTGCGTCGCCGCATGTCCGCTTCTGGTGCTGAGCGGTTCCCGAGGTCCCGGCTGTTGTCTGCACGCAGTGGGCGCGGCGGCTCGGTGAGCGCAGAGGCCCCTGCGCCTGGGAGCGCGCCTGGGCAGGATGCCCGAGATCAGGGTCACGCCCCTGGGTGAGTGAGGGGCGCTAGACCGGCGCCTCGTGGGGGCAGCGTTGGCGGTGGTCTGGGGACGTGTCCGGGCCGCGCAGAGGGCCGGCTGTGGTCACGGAGGCCTCGGGCCACTGCTCCTCGCAGCTCAGGCCCTGTGTGGAGACAAGCTCGCGGGATGGCTTTGGGGTCGCGTCCTGGCCCACGACTCTGCTGTGTCACCAGTTTTCCTAACAGTTGAAATGAGGACGAGACCGCCTGAAGCGGCGCTGAGCGGCCGTCTCCAGTTTACCTCCCTGTGCACGTAGCCGGATGCTTCGCGTAGCCTTTCCTCTCTGCTTCTGCTCCCCGTCCCTCACTTTCCTTTCACGTCCATCTCTCTCGTGCCCAGTTGCCTGCAGCGGCCGGGTGAGAGTTTCGGGGCCGGAATTCCCGCCCATTCTCGGGAACTTTTTTCACTTTCCCGGGAGTTCCCGAATCCCGAGACATAAACTGTTTTCTGTTCTCCACGATGAATCGTTTCCACAAAGTGATGGCTGATACTACCAACCGCCTGAGTTCAGGGAGCCGATTTTCCCGATTTCCCGACCAACTTTTCTCCGGATTCGGGAATGGAAAAGCAAAAAAATTCTCCTAGAATGGAAAATTCCGGGCAGGAATTCCCGCCCGGAAGCCCTAGCGATCAATAGGAAAAATGTCTAAGATATATTGTGAGTAGTACGTTTATTTCCCATTGTGAGTATTACTGTGTTCAAGGAGCCGATTTTCCCAATTTCCCGACCAACTTTTCTGGGGATTCAGGAACGGGAAAGCGAAGACATTCACGAGAACGGGCGGCAATTCCCGCCTGGAAACCCTACTCCCGGTTACCCAAGTTGGCGGTCCACCCTCAGTTCAGCCCTGCTTTTACCTGACCTCTGCAACCTTAAAAAAAATAGCTTTGCTTTTTGCAAAAGATATAAATGTGCATTTTAAAAAGCCTGAACAGTCAAAAACAGTGCAAAGGAGGAAAGATCACTCATGATCCAGGGTCCCAGAAACAACTGCGGCTGTCATTTTGGTGGCCAGCCCTCCAGATTTCTCTGGGCGTCTTTCCTGCATACATCCCCTGAACTGTCCCAGAACCGGCCTCCTGTACTGGGCTGTGTCAGGAGCATCTTCCGGTACAGATGTCCCATGCACCTCCACGTCATTTCTCAGGGTGCGAGCTCCTGATCAGAATAGCCCGCTTAGCCCCCAGGGTGGACACTGAGTTCTTGACAACCAAGCGAACGCCCCTGCCCTTGGCCAGCAGACATCCCACGTTGTCACCCCAACGGCCTCTCGTGGCTGTTGGCACAGGGTCTGCGCTGGCTGCTGTGGCTCCACGCCCTCCCTGCTCCTGGCTCCTCCCCAGGGGCCTGCAGGATCCTCCTTCCAGCCCCATTCCCATTGGGCTCCTTTTCTCACCACTCATTCTCCTTGAACAGTCCTATCTTTTTGCTGCTTCCGTTACCCAGTGTGCACTGGGGTGTGCCCCCCAGGGTCCCTCGTCTCAGCACCATGAAAGCAGACCTGCTGCTGCTCCACTGGCTTCCCTCACCAGTTTCGGCCATGCAGGCTCCCAGCTTACCTGGGCCACAGGGCATTGGTACACCTGCCCCTTTTCTGGCTGTCTCTGTTCACCCTGCTTACAAGTGAAGCCTATCGTGGTTCTTGAAGTTTCTGTGTCCCTTTCCCTTCCTGCCTTACCTCCACGGCGCTGATGTCCATCTGATGCACTCGCTGTGTTATCCATGTGCTTGCCTGAAACATGAGCTCCCTGCGGACAGGGTGTTTCCTTCGCGTTCTCCTGAGTCCTGCCCCTTCCTGGACTTCCCCACATCTACTGCCCAGCTCAGGCCACTGTCTGTGCTCCCTGGGAGCGTCATGAGTTCTGCTGTGGGCAGATGGGCAGTGCCTAAGAGTTGGAACCCGGAAGGCCATCCCTGGCCTCATGCCTAGGAGCCCTGTGCTCCTCTGGGGGGTTTGGCCCACGATTTCAGTGGCTTCACATCCTCATCTGTAAAGAAGGGTGGCTTGTCTCTCTCCCACCGACGTCTGGAGGGCCTTGAGCTGGCATGGCTCCAGGACTGGAGGTCCAGCAGGGAGCAGATGGCTAAGACCCGGCCCTTGGGGAGACTGGTCCTGGTGGGGACAGGAGTGGCCTTATAGGAGATCTCAAGGCCACCACCTATGGCTGGGCTGCCTGAGGCACGCGGGCAGAGCTCTTGGCTGGTATCATGCTACTGTCATGGGCGACAAGCTTCTTGAGGACCAGCCTGCATCCTGGTCTGGGCCGTGGCCTGGCCACCCTGGTGTGTGGGTGCTGATAGAGGGTCAGGGGGCTGGCAGAGGGAGGCTTACAGTGTTCAAGATGGAAAGCAGATTGTCCGCTGTCATCAGGCCTTGTGAGGTTGTGTCCATTTCCTTCTGGGCCCCCAGGCCCCAGAGGAGACGATGGATGGCCATTTGAGTTGGCCAGAAAGTGCCCTGCTACTCAGCCACTGGCCTCTGAGGGTGCAGGTGGGTCACAGTGGGTGGGCTGCGACCTTGAGGGGTGCAGGGCTTCTTCCATCTGACCCTGGGTGGCAGAGGCCGGGCCTGAGGCTGGAGACGTAGTGGAGGCCACTCAGGCTAGAACTCACTTGGAGGACTTGGCACTTCGTCCCCTCTCTGCACATTCTCCGCCCATCTGTGGAAGTGGTAGTGTTCCCGCCTCGTGTGGCATGCACCAGCAGCCCACTGAGGGCTCTGCAGGGACAGGAGGGACAGATAGATGGCAGTGGTGGTGGGGGAGGGTTTGGCGGCACCGCAGCCTGCACTCCCTGCAGGGGCTGGCCAGGATGTGGGCCGAAGCTGCATCCTGGTCTCCATTGCGGGCAAGAATGTCATGCTGGACTGCGGAATGCACATGGGCTTCAACGATGATGTGAGTTCCCAGAGACACCTGCGGGGCTGGGGAGGGCCTGTCCCCAGGACCCCAGGGCTCAGAGTGTCAGGCTCTGACCCGTGGATTGGAGACAGTCTAGGCTCCTGGGTAGGAGTGGGGACAGATGAGTCTGTCACTGCATTGCTGGCTAGCTCCCCCACCATCACGTGACAGGTGGGGTGCCCTGCGCAGTCTGTACACCGAGGGGGTTCTTGGGCTACTGCAGGGTTGGTAGGTGGGCTTGGTGCACCCCAGGTTGGGCTTCTGTCTGGGTCACAGGTTCCGTCTACTCTCGGAGGCTGAGAACAGCCCGCCGGAGTGGGCGTGCCGTGTCCAGCTGCTCCCTGGAGACCCGGGCAGCCTGCTGCGTTCTGATGCTTGCTCTCGGCTCCTCAGAGGCGCTTTCCTGACTTCTCTTACATCACCCGCAACGGCCGGCTGACCGACTTCCTGGACTGCGTGATCATCAGGTGGGCCCCTGCGGCTGCTGGTGGCCGTGCCGTGCTGTGTGGGCTCACAGGTTCCCCGCCTCGAGGGCCCCCAGGAGCCCTGGGAAGCCGCTTTGGGCCTGTGCTGCCGCAGGCTGTGGGTGTGGTGGGCCCGGGCTCTGGCTGAAGTTGCCTTCAAGGCTTATCCCCAGGGCTGGCCCTCCCCACTGGACGCTGGCCCCCGTGGCGGCATCGTCTTGTATGGTCATACTTGTTCACGGCTGCTCCTTGGCGGGCTGCAGTCAGCTCTGTGGGGGGGGGCAGTGCTGTGCGTGCCTGTTGGCGGTGGCCCCGAGGGTCGTGGACAAGAGCCCAGGTGCCCTAGGGAAATGAGGCTGTGTCAGGGCAGCTGGTCCGTGGCGGGGAGGCGGCCCCCACAGTCACAGGTGGCATTTCACTCATCGAGCCCAGGCCACTCCTCGGGCCTGCTCTCACTCAGCAGCGATTGGCAGCAGTGCTCGTACCACCATTTCCGCCCCATCATTGATTGTCACAGGCCCCGTGGCCCTCCTGCCCCCACCTCGGGGCCTCCCCTCCTCTCACCCTCACGCTCCCCCCAGATAGTCCACAAACCTTGCCAGGGTCCAGACCCTCCACAACCCTGACCTTCACCGCGTGGCCCGGATGACCACAGAGCCCCTGCTGGTCTGCCCTCACTGCAGCCAGAGGTGCCCCGTCTTGGATAGCTGTCCTCAGCTACTCGGAGGCTCCTGAGGTTTCAGTCCCTTCTTGGATTAGCACTCCTCCCACACGCCTGCTTCGTCTGTGGCTGGACACAGCACTGCCGTTCCCTCTGCCCCAGGGTCATTCCAGGCTCATCCCAGCTCTGGCCGTCAGTACCTGTGCCACCCACCAAAGGTGGCGACTCCTGGTACACTGTCCCCTTAGCTCCTCTTTCTTCATGGAACGTGTCACCTTCTGGCAAACATTTTAACTATTTGCTAGATACGCTAAAACTACGTATCTAGACTGGAAGGTCCAGGAAGACAGCAGCTTTTGTCTGTGCTCACGCCTCACTCTCCCGTCCTTAGGACAGTGCCTCACGCACAGTAGGCACTCTGAGTGAATGAATGAACGAGTGAATGAGGAGCCCCGCTGTGTGCAGTGGTTGTGGAGGGTGGGGCTGACCGCACTGCACCCACAGCCACTTCCACCTGGACCACTGCGGGGCACTGCCCTACTTCAGCGAGATGGTGGGCTACGACGGGCCCATCTACATGACGCACCCCACCCAGGCCATCTGCCCCATCCTGCTGGAGGACTATCGGAAGGTGGCCGTGGACAAGAAGGGCGAGGCCAACTTCTTCACCTCCCAGATGATCAAGGACTGCATGAAGAAGGTGGTGGCCGTGCACCTCCACCAGACCGTCCAGGTCAGACTGGGCCACTGGGCGGCCGTGGTCTCGGCCCAGATTCCGCACGTGCGCGGGGTGTGGGGTGGGGTGCCTCTGCTGCTCTCCCAGCTTTGTGCCTGGGTACGTGCAGGTGGCGGAGAGGACCGGCCGATGGCACACTTGTGCCATGAGCACGGCGGGGCTGCGGGCGTGCCGGCCGGCGGGGGAGGCGGAGACTGGGCGGTGAGATGGGCGAGCCCCACGGGCGTCCAGTGCACTTGGCCTCACGTCAGTCAGCACTGTGTGCGGGTTAGGGAACCAAGGGCCCCCCGAGGCGCTGATACCACAGTTCATAAAGTTCCAGCTTGTGCGTCTGTCTCGAGGTTTGCTTGTCACCGGGCGCTTACACATTTTGGCTCATTTTTTCCTGGTTGGACCTTGTGTCAATGTGAAGTATGTATATTTATCTTTTTGCCTTATAGTCATTTTTCTGGTAATCTGGTTACACCATTCCCACCTCCCCCACCTTTGGTTAATGTTTATATAGTACACCTTGTTTTTTTAATTTCAACCTTTTTGTCTTTGTGTATTTTGAGTGTGGCTTTTTTAGGTAGCGTGTTTTTTTGTTTTTTTTTTAATCCAGCCTGATAACCTACCCTGTAGAGTCCACGTCTAGTAAGAGCTTCAGGCTTCGCTGTACCTGGACTCTCCCACCATCTGTGTCCTTTCTCTGGCCTGTCCTTTGTTGCCTTTTGTGGATTGGTTTTTTTAAACTCTTTATTTCTCCTTTTATTGGGTTGGTAATTAGATAGTCTTTTAGAGTTACTTAGTAGTAGAGATTACAAAATGCATCCCTGACGACAGAAATCTAAGGCGCCTGTCTGTTTCCTGATGGCGCAGAGGTCTCAATGTTGGCTGTGTGTCCGCCCTCCCGTGTCACACGCTGCTGTGTGTATTTTAACCCCCGCTGTGTGTGCGAGCCCTGCCCGATGCTCAGGCCTGCTGGGTGTCATCTGTTACCCCTTCTTGCTGCTCATGTCTTCTTTGGGGTAACTCACCTTTTGCCTGAAGAACACCGGCGTGACCTGGAGCAGGTGGACGGCCACCTTCCTCCTCACCGTCTGCAGGTGGCTTCCTGCGCCCTCATTCTGGAAGGACTTCTCCAGGCTCAAAATTCTTGGGTGGCAATTACTTTCTCTCAATACTTTGTGAATATCCTCCCACTGCGGTTTGGAAGAGAATCCTTCTCTTGGGCTGCTTGTTGGATTCTGTTCTTTTCCCTGGATTTTGGCGGGCATACTCGGTGGACCCCGTGTTTTCTCCTCCCTGCTCCGGTGGGGCCTCTGGATCCCACTGTTGTCTTCAAGTTCTCCCAGGGCTGCGTCACCTGTTTTCTCCTCCAACTTGGGCCTGGGGGGCCGAGTGTTTGGTCTCACTCCAGGCTCCGCCCTCCTTTGCTTTCTGGGCTTCATGCTGGCAATTTCATTGTGTGTGTTTCAGTTCGTTCATGCTTTTTGGTTAGGTATAGTGTGCTGTTAAATTCATCCACTGAATTCTTAATTTGGTTTATTATAGTTTCTGGGTTTTTGCCAACACACTACTCCTGTCTTTGATCTCTTTGACTGCATTAATCACAGTCCCTTTAAAGTCTGCGTCTGGAACTGCAGGGCCCTTGCATCTGCCTCCCCAGGGTGGCTTGTGTTGACCCTCTTCTTTCGTCTTTTGAGTTCGGTCACTTTTGATTGAAAGCTGATGTTGTGCGTGGAAAAACAGGAAGAAATGAAAGGCTCCAAACGACATCATGTCCTTGTGCCCGCCGCCTCCCAGCCCTATGTGCCCCCGCTGGCCGCCAGCCCAGCGCAGCCCGCACAGCCCAGTACAGCCCTGTCCTCCACAGGTGGACGACGAGCTGGAGATCAAGGCTTACTACGCAGGCCATGTGCTGGGGGCCGCTATGTTCCAGATCAGGGTGGGCGCAGAGTCTGTGGTCTACACGGTGAGTGCAAATGCATGGGGCACAGGACGGGCTTCCTGGGCAGGGCAGGAGGCACCGTTCCGAATGCTGCTTTCTCTGCCAGGGCGATTATAACATGACCCCGGACCGGCACCTGGGGTAAGTCGGCTGGTGTGTTTGTTTCAGTCCGTGGAGCGCCCCCAATCCCGTCGGAGTGCACTGACCTTCGAGGATATGCTGGGTGCTTGAGCAGTCAGCACACCAGTGTCCCCATGTGTCCCCCATGCGAGGCAGAGTCTGTTTTTTCTGTCACTGCCTTAGTACTGCCCGTGACATCCCACTGCCTGGGCCTTGCAGAGATGGTGGCTGCCAGCCGGAGGGCCTTGGGCGTGTCCGTGGCCGGGGGCCAGTTTGTTGCCCCCAGCCTGTGGCCATGTGGACTGTCCACCTTGGGCTGTGCCCCTCTGTTGTAGAGCTGCCTGGATCGACAAATGCCGCCCCAACCTGCTCATCACAGAATCCACATACGCCACGACCATTCGCGACTCCAAGCGCTGCCGGGAGCGAGACTTCCTGAAGAAGGTGCATGAGACCGTGGAGCGCGGTGGGAAGGTACCTGGCCCTGGGCAGGCGGGCTGGGCACCGGAGCGGGGTTTGCTCAGCGTTGGGAAGAAAAGCTCCCCTGACCCTCTGAGGGGCACTTGTCTGTCTCATGTGTCCGATCCCAATGAAGAGCTGGCCAGAACGTCCTGTGGGGTCACGGTGGATAGACTGTGGCTGGGGCAGGGATGGGGGGGCAGATGAGGGTGGGGCCTCCGTGGATGCAGCCCCAGGCCATCAGACCTGCTAGCAGAGCCTGAGAAGGTGGCCACAGGGAGCAGCTCTCCACTACTGCGCTCTCACGTGGGCTCGACCTGGGTGGGCAGTGGCCAGGGGCTCCCACGCAAGCGCCCCCGCCTTCCCCGCAGGTGCTGATCCCAGTGTTTGCACTGGGCCGCGCTCAGGAGCTCTGCATCCTGCTGGAGACCTTCTGGTAGGTACAGGCGGGGGCTCGCGGGCGCCCTGGCTGCGTGGGCGGTGGGGAGCGGGGTGCCTGTGCCTGGGAGTGGGCCACGACGTCCTCCCTTGTCCAGCCCGATGGGTCTCCGCCTTGCTCCAGGGAGAGCACAGGCTGCAGAAACCAACGCAGCACTGGTGGCTGTCAGGCGCATTCGTGGTCAGGACGCCCATATGGGCGCCGCGGGAGCCTGGTGGGCACTCGCCTCCCGTGGGAGCCTCCACACTGGAGAAGCACAGTGGGTGGGGACCGCGGAGCGCTCTGTTCCCCCCACCCGACGCCTGCGCAGGCAGGTGACGTAGGCCGCCCACAGGGAGCGTATGAACCTGAAGGCCCCCATCTACTTTTCCACGGGCCTGACGGAGAAGGCCAACCACTACTACAAGCTCTTCATCACCTGGACCAACCAAAAGATCCGCAAGACCTTCGTCCAGAGGAACATGTTCGAGTTCAAGCACATCAAGGCCTTCGACCGAGCGTTTGCCGACAACCCGGGTCCAATGGTGAGGCCCCGGCCAGGGCGAGCCTGGGTCCCTGCCGGCGGGTCTCCCGGGGGAGGGGCACACCCGTGCTGTGGGCAAGCGGTCAGAGGGTAAGGCCTGGCCGAGTTCATGGGCAGACGTGGCGTGCGCTACCCGACTGCTCCCATGACCACCCCGCAGGTCGTGTTCGCTACGCCGGGCATGCTGCATGCTGGCCAATCCCTGCAGATCTTCCGGAAGTGGGCAGGGAATGAGAAGAACATGGTGAGGGTCTGGGCCCCCTGGTGGCTCCCTGAAGGGCCTGTGAGGTTGCGCAGAGGTGGGGGAGCAGAGGTTCCCCCTGGTTTGGTGACAGTGTCGCTGTCTGGGGACTTGGTATCCAGGGGCCAGTGTCCCACCCAAGCAGGAAGGCCCCCACGCCCTGAGTAGCGGTTACAGCGGTCAGGCGTGGGCAGGCCCCCGAGCCCGCCCAGATCTGTAGCGGGGCTGGTAAGCGTTCAGATTGAGGGGCAGAGAGGTGGGGTGAGGATGTCCTGAGATAAAGCCCTGAGGCCATGCAGGTGCCAGCAGTTCCGCCCCTCTGCCCCCTGAAGGTCATTATGCCCGGCTACTGCGTGCAGGGCACGGTGGGCCACAAGATCCTCAGTGGGCAGCGCAAGCTGGAGATGGAGGGGCGGCAGCTGGTGAGTTTCCCCCCTCTTCCGCCCCCAGCGCTCCTTGGACCCTCCGGGCTGGGTGGTGATGGCCTTGTGTGCTGTGACCTGCAGCTGGAGGTCAAGATGCAGGTGGAGTACATGTCATTCAGCGCTCATGCAGACGCCAAGGGCATCATGCAGCTGGTGCGCCAGGCGGAGCCTGAGAGCGTGCTGCTGGTGCACGGGGAAGCCAAGAAGATGGAGTTTCTGAAGCAGAAGATAGAGCAGGAGTTCCGTAGGCGCCTGCGGGGCACTGGGCGGGGCCGGGCGGAGGGCAGGGTGGGCAGGGCCACCTACTGAGGCCATCCCTGCTCCCTGGCCCAGGAGTCACGTGCTACATGCCGGCCAATGGCGAGACGGTGACACTGCCCACGAGTCCCTGCATCCCGGTGGGCATCTCGCTGGGGCTGCTGAAGCGGGAGATGGTACAGGGTACGAGGGAGGTGGGCACGTGGGGAGGGGCTGGGCAGGGCAGGCTAACTGCCGACGGCTCTGATTCCTGCCCCCTTTTCTGCAGGGCTGCTCCCTGACGCCAAGAAGCCCCGGCTCCTACATGGCACCCTGATCATGAAGGACAGTGTGAGTGCATGGGGGGTGATCTCTGAGGAGTGGGCGGCAGGGGCTCCTGCTCTCCCTGACCTGCTCCTGCCCCACAGAACTTCCGGCTGGTATCCTCAGAGCAGGCCCTCAAGGAGCTGGGCCTGGCTGAGCACCAGCTGCGCTTCACCTGCCGCGTGCACCTGCACGACACGCGCAAGGAGCAGGAGACTGCCATGCGTGTTTACAGCCACCTGAAGAGGTGGGCACTGGCACCGCCCCTTCTGGCTCTGGGGGGCGGGGCGTGAGTAGGCAGGGACGGGGTCTCACCATGCCTCCCTGCAGCGTCCTGAAGGACCACTGCGTGCAGCACCTTCCGGATGGCTCCGTGACCGTGGAGTCCATCCTCATCCAGGCTGCGGCCCACTCAGAGGACCCCAGCACCAAGGTGCTGCTGGTCTCCTGGACCTACCAGGTATGTGGCAGGACCCAGGAGGGCCTGCGCCTGGCAGGGGGTCAGGACAGGTGGGGTCACCCCATCACCCTGGGCCATCTGGGTGGGGTGGGGAGGATCGGACGACAGCCCCTCGGTTCCCACTGCAGGACGAAGAGCTGGGGAGCTACCTCACCGCCCTGCTCAAGAAGGGTGTGCCCCAGGTCCCCAGCGGAGGCAGCTGACCGCCAGGAGTCCGCCCTGCCCTTTGCCCAAGTGGAGGGACTTGGGCTTCCGCTCTAGGACCATGTCTGTGCCCTGGATTTCCCCTGTGGATGTGGAGCCCACGGCTGGCCACAGCCTTCATCCATGGGGACAAGACCATAGTGACACATGTCTCCCCGAGTGGCGGTTTTTAGCTGAAGAAATAAACAGCCCTGGAGACCTCTTCACTTTTTATTTCTATTTCTGGGCCCGGTGTATTAATTTCCAGGACAAAGAGAAAGGAGTGCTGCTCGTATATATTCCCTTCTAGGTGTTCACACCTGATCTGTACACACCCTTGGGGCAGCCCACCTGGAGCACCCAGGGCAGCAGAGACTTGGGGAGGCAGGAGGCCTGCTGTGGCCCAGTCTAGTGAGCCTGGCTGCCCTGACCTTAGCTGGGCATGTGGGGGGTCATCTGTAGTTTCAGTGCTATGGGCCCCACGGAGCACTTGAGGACAGAAGTTCTGGGGCTGCTGGAGGCAGGACCTGTAGACAGATCCTAGGTCAACTTGGGGGCAGGGGGTTCTCAGCAGGGGCTGGGGAGGCCCTCCTCAGTCCCTGAAGCTCCCCCCTCTCAGCTTCCCTCCCCCATTGAGAACTTGCCCACAGGGCTAAGTCAGGAGGGGCTGTGGCACCTGGGGGAGTATCTGTACCTCACTCCAGGCCACCTGCCTTTGGGTCGCTGGTCTCCCGCCTGAGGTCTTCTGGCTGACCTGGGGCCTCCCTGCCCTCTGGCCCCTGGCTTTCCTGCTGAGCACAGGATGGATTCCCGACTGTTAGAACGACATGAGGGCTGTGATGGCACTGCCACCAAGAACTCCTCCTCCAGCAAGGTCCCAGGCTACGGAGAGGGCCAATCAGTGGGGTATAAGCAGGGACCTCCCCAGGCCACCTGCTCTTACCAAGGTCCCTGAGGCCCCCGTATAGCACCGACTTCAGGAACAAGCCATGGGCTGGGGCCACACGTGTCTGGTGCTTGCCCAGGGGGTTCCGGCTCTCCAGAATCACCTTCACCTCATTGGGGGTCAAAGCCCCCAGCCCCACAGCCACCAGGATCGCTGTCATCCTCCGCACCTGTGACCCAAGGGCGAGTCTGCCACAGTGGCCCAAGCCCCATCCCCAGCCCCAGGGTGGCCCCAGGACAGACTGTACCTGTCTGTACAGAAAGGACTGGCTCTCAAACTCCAAAGTCCAGAACCGCAACCTTCTGGGGACACAAGTGCCTGTGATGTCCCAGCCCAGTTTGGCCCCAGGCATGGGAAGCAGACTAGGCAGCACAGGGAACCACGAAAGGCTGGTGCCCACCCTCTCTTCCACTCCAGGGGCCTCCACTGACCACCCACCCGTAAGGGAAACTGGTACGAGGGACACGGCTGTGAGTGGGAGGGCAGCAGAACCTTCTGGGGCCTTGCTGTGGGTGCAGGGCCCTCTGGCAAGGTGCTAAGTCCTGGTCCCGGTTCTGGGGCAGCTGAAGGAGGGGCACACAGCCAGCTCATCTGCCAAGCTTCTCGCAGGGGGTTCTTTGGCATGAGTCCAAGGCTAACCGTGTAGAAGCCCATTCTCCCTTAAGTGCTTCAAACTGGGAAGGTTCTAGAAGTCAGCATCTGCCAGTGCTGAAACAGTGCTGGGTAGGGGTAGGGGAACCAGCCCCGTCAGGCTGGACCAGAACCACTGGCCTGGTGCTTCTCCCCCAGCGAAACCTTTACAGCTGCTGCCAAGATCCATCCAATAGGCAATGAGCCCTGGGACAAAGGGGGCATTCTCTGCCCTGTCCCCAGCCTCAGGCTGGGGGGAGGGCACAGCTGCAGGTTCATGGGCACCATCGAATTGCCCAGCATGTCCCCAGCAGGTACATAGGGAGCCCCCAGTCCAGCCATGTCCTGCCTCTGCTCTGTCCTCGCCAGGGAAGGTGCTGCAGCTAAGTCCAGCCCCCTCCCCCCACCCAACAGGCCAGCATGCAGTCTGCCCTCACCTGCTCTCCTGAGGGAGGACAAAGGGGCTGGCTGGGTCAGGGGACACTGCGGCTCTGCGCAATGTGCGCACTGAGCTAGTAGATGGGCTGCCGGCCGATTGGAAGGCGCTGAAGTCATGAGTCCCCAGGAGGTGTTGGGCGGCCTCCTGCATGGCGGCCACATCCAAATAACTGCAGGGAGCCAGGTGAATGGGCAGGAGGAAGTGGCCAGCCGGTGGGCCTGGCACCCCATCCCACTCACTCTCGCACCCACACTCACTCTGCCCGCAGGGCCCAGCATCGGTTTCGTTCAAACACAGACAGCTGGTCAGGCCGGGGGCAGCCGGTGGCCATGCGGTACAGGTAGGTCCTGGATGTGGCTGCGTAGCGGGCATGGAAGTCGCTGTGCACACGGAAGGCCTGCAGGACCCTGTGGGAGTAAGGTCAGGCACACCAGAGGGAGGACGGCCCACACGTGTGCCATTACCCAGGAAGTTCTGTCCAGACGCAGTCCTTTCTGACCCCCGCCTCTACCCGCGTACACGAGGGAGCGCAGAGTGGTGCGCACCTGATGGCGGGGTGCTTCAGGTGGGTGTTGAGGGCCTGGGTCAGGACCTCAGGTGAGAAGGGCGGCTGGCCTGAGCGGCGCTGGACGTCCAGATGCGCAGCGTTGCTCAGGGCGTGGACCCCAGCATCCGTGCGGCTGGAGATGACGAACTTTACCGGCGCGACCGATTTGAGGCCCTCTGCGGCCTCCTGCGGGGACAGCCGCCGGCGGCGGGGCGGGAACTCAGGGCAAGGACCAGAGTCGCGAAGGACCGCTCCCTGTGCTTCCAGAGGCGCTGGGCTCCCATCTGCCCCTCCCCGGGATCGTCCTCCTCCATCCGGGCGACAGACCAACGGAGCTCACCTCCAGGTAGTTCTGGACCCCGACGGCGCGCTGGGCGCCCCTGACGGCCGCGACACCGCTGTGGGCACAGGTGGACGCAGGTCAGCGGGCGGAGACCTTCCCGCCCGGGTCCCGCTCTAGGCGGCCAACTCGGCCATTTCTTGCCCGGTGCCGGAGCCCAAGGCCGGAGGTGCGGATCCTAAATATAACTCTCGCCCTCCCCTCGAGCGCCAGGTCACCCGCTGCCCTCGGTGCCAAGCTCCGGTGCTTCCCGAGGCGCCGGGTTGCACGTGGGGGTCTAGGGCACGGAGGGAAGTCCGGAGGACGTACTTAAAGTCTGTGCCCAAATACTGGAAATACACGAGGTAGCGTGCCCGCACGGTGCCCGCAGCCGAACCCGAGCCCATGGTGGGGCGGGACCGGACGGAGAGGCGCCGGGTGGAGGCGGAGCCGGACCCGGACCCGGCGCAGTCGAGGGCCGCACGTGGGCCATGCGCGCGTGCGCACGCAATCTGGCCACACACCCGGCGCCCCGGTTGTGCCTGCGCCTGCGCCTTTACATTCGCCCCGCCCCGTCAGCCGGGCACACCCGCCCCTTGGCTGCAGAGGGCGGGGGAGTGGAGGCGGGGTCAGACTTAGGGAGCGGATGCAAAGTGTGGGCGCGCTGCAGAGCGCGTGGGCCCGACTCGTGCAGCGGTGTCTCGGGAGAGGCTGTCACAGCCACCCGCTGACCCGCACACCCCCGCGTACGTGCATTCAGCCTACCCAACTACTCACTGTCCCCCATTCTCGCGGAGCGTGTCCGTCCCCCGCGTGCCGGCCAAGCGGGTTTTGCAAACGCCCGGAGTTGCGCAACGGTGGGGCCCGCGCCCTCCCCGCGCCCCGCGGCCCCGGCGACGGCTGCCGAAGCCTCACTGTTGCTAGGCCCTACTTTTCCTAGCCTGAGTTGCCCCGGAACGAAGGTGGGCGGGACGTCGGGGCGCCGGGTCCGGAGAGGAGTGCCTGTGGCCGCAAGGAGGAGCATTTGGCGACGCTCCCTGGCTGTGACAGCGCACGGCGAGTGCGGGCCGCGGACTTTAGCGACGCTCCCCGGCGGTGACAGGCGGGGCGGGGCAGCTGCGCGGCGGCCTCATTCCGAGGCGGGCGGGCTCGGAGCGCGGCGCGGCGCGGCGCGGGCGGGCGGGCGGACGAGCGGGCCGGGCCGGCCGAGGATGCCGCTCGGGACGCCGCGGTCCTCGTGCCAGTGAGCGCCGCGCGCCACCGCAGCCATGACCGTGGAGTTCGAGGAATGCATCAAGGACTCGCCGCGGTTCAGGTGCGTTCGCGGGGCGCGCCCTTTGTGGTCGCCAGGGTCGCCGCCCCCTCGGGGCACCCGGGCGGCCGGGGGAGGGGCGCGGGTCAGGGGCGTCGGTGCCGCCTTTGTGCTCCGCGCGGAAGCCGGTGTCGGGAGCTGGAGGAGCCGGCATGGGACAAAACCCGCAGATCCCTGGCCGAGGGGCCGGAACAAAAGATGCCCCTTGTGCTGGTCACCTCGAGCGGAGGGCGCGCGCGCGGGGGCGGGGCTGTCGCCGGCACGGCCACCTCTCTGTGGGAGTGTCCATCCCCGCTTTGTGTCTGCACCTTCGTTCTAGTCACCTGTACAGGGCTGAGACCCTTCCCCGCCCTGCAAGTCCCGCCCCAGCCAGGGTTGTCTGGGAGCGTGGGGTGTCTGTCCCTGGAGTCTGTCTTGGTCGGTGTGCCCAAAGCAGTGCATGGGGGACAGGCAGCTGGAGCCACGTGTAGGGCCTGGGGCTGGCTGCTTGGCAGGGGTGACCTAGGAGCCTGGAGGATTGGGGGCTGGGCTGAGCAGACTGGCTGCGAGGTCTGGTGGGAGGTTCTGGGCTGTGGTTGGCCCTGGGTCTGTGTTCGGTCCTTCCTGGGAGTGCAGGCGGGCACCACGGCTTACACTGTGTGCACAGCGGCCTTAGCGGAGCTCCTTCTGTGTGCCAGGCGCACAGTGAGCTGTTCACTGGCACCCTCCCTGGGGGCCAGACCCTGGGTGTGAGTGTGTGGGTGAGCTGCACCCTTGTGCTGGCATGCTTGATGAATGTGTGTAGACCAGTGACAGGTGCATCACGCGTGTGCCTAGGTCACTTCTCGGTGTGAACCATACATATACTGTACATACTGTACTCATGCTCATGTGAGTGTTGACACTAAGCATGCATGTTACTTTGTGCATATCCAGCACTGGGCACACGTCTCTGCACACCTGTGTGTATGTGCACCGTGCCACCGCATGCATGCACACTTGATTGCACAAGAGCATGTGTGCTGTGCCTCTGTGCACAGGTGTGCTTGGTCATGCGTGTGCGTGCTGGGTCTCTGGGCTGTACCAGCAGAGGGCCTGTGTGTGGGTGTACTGGTGCTCTGCCCCTCCCCCCCAGCTCCCTGGAGCCAGCCCCTTGCACAACTGCTTCACAAGGGAGTGAGCAGCAAAGGTCTGGGGGAGCTGGGGCTGAGGGGCCTGGTTGGTCCAAGAGTGGCCCCAGGCCCTGGGCAGGAGGGTGCGGGGACGATCCTCTGTTCTCCCATCCTGTTGCTCATTGATTGAGGGAGGGGGTGTGAGCAACTCAGACACCCGTGGGGTGCTGGGACCCCACCCCTGCCCACTGCCCTACAGGACCCAGGCAGGGGGTGAGGTGTGGCCAGGGCCTCAGCAGGGAGCTTGGTCACCGCTGAGGCCCCCTAGTCCTGCCCTCACTTCTCACTCAGAAGCCTCATGCTCCTCCTCCCCTTGCAGGAGGGATGCAGGCCTTCCTTGCCTGGTCAGACTGGGGGTGCTGGGGCCCCATTCACTTCTAGGCCTTCCCTCCCACCGGCCTACTCCCCCAGTGGGTGCGGTGGCTTTTCCTTGCTTCCTCTGACAGGGAGGGGCTGCCCTGTGAAGTGCCAGCCCAGCCAGGGGAGGGGCTGAGTGGATTCACCCAGACCCTGGGCCACAGAAGCTGCACTCAGGGTTGAGATTTCATGGCGGGTTTTGAGGCCTCGCTGAGCTTCCCCAGTCCGTTCACCCTCAGGTGCAGCGGGACGATGTAACTGGGCTTCCTGGCAGCCAGGCCTGGGGCGGGGCAGGGTGGGGCAGGCCAGGAGGATGTGGTCAGCAACACAGATGCAGGGCCAAGTGGTCCCGGCCCTGGGAAGGGGGACCCTGCCTGTGTGTTCTTGGTCTGGGGAGAGCATGTAGCTGGGGGTGGGGGTGTCCAGATTCTTCCAGACAGGCTTGGGGCCTCCGCCTACCCCTTGTTCTTGGTGCCCCCTCCCCTGGGTGGGGCCTCAGGCGCTGAGTCATGGCTTTGGGTGGGGGTAGCTGGCCTCTCCCTCCTCCCCATCCTCCTAACTGCTGAGGAAATCCTGGAGGGAAGGCAGGACAAGAGGCCTGGGTTCCTGGGGGCTGGGGATGGGAGAGCTGGCATACTGGCTCCTGGTGCCGACCCCCTTACCGCTTTCCAGGGACCAGACACCCAGGCACAAGGGTGGCAGCTCTCCATATAACTGCCCAGGGCACTTGGGGTAGCCGGGACTTCAGGACTTGTCCCCCTCTATAGAGCCCTCTCCTGGGTGGGTGGTCCTTCCCTCCCCTGAGACCCTCTGAGCGGGAGGGGAGAGGCTACAGCAGTGGTCAAGATCCTTGCCGCCCCAGCCTCCTCAGTCAGCCATACCTAAGGTCACATCTTCAGGCAGTTTGGGGTGGGTTGCCGGGCACCTCCAGTCTAAGCAGACGTCCCTGGAGCCCCTGGGGAAGTGGTGGGGGCTGCCCAGAGAAGCCCCTGTCCAGACCGTGGCTGGTGGGGACCTGACTAGGTGGCAGCCTGGCGCCCCCCCGCAACTCCTAGTGGGGATCTAGCTGGGCTGCACCCCACGTGAGAGACGAGGCCCCACCCCCCAGGCCTGGGAAACCCGGGAACATGCCCCTCCCCCTGCTGGCCTACCTCGACCTGACCCCGCCCAAGACCTGTCCCTGGCTGCCTGCAGCTCACCCCTGGCCTAAACCCCATTCCTGTTGTCCCTTGTCCCCAGGAGACCAGATGGGCCCAGCTCACCAGCTGAGTGGGTTGGGGGTGGGCACCAGGTCCTGGCCCAGTTTCCCTATTTCCTGTTCCCGGAGCAGGGGGGTGTCACGTGCCTGATCCATCTGCCTCAGCCTTCTCTGGTGATGTCATGCGTTAACTCTCCCCTTCCCAACACAGCCCATTGTCAGGCTGCCCAGGGGAGTGGGCTCCTCCTAAGTCTGACCCACCTCCTCTCTCTGGCAGACTGTGCCATTCTGTGTTTTGAGGCTGGGGGAGCCCTGGTCTCGTGTGTGGGGGCGTGGGGATCAGAGACAGCAGCGACCCTGTGCTTGGGACTCCAGCTGACACAAGTTTGCTCCATGGGCCACAGGCGCCAGGCTGAGGTTGGGGGACCAGTGGGGTCTGGGGTCAGCTCTTGGCCCTGAAGAGAGGTGGGGGCTGGGCAGGAGGGTGGCCTGTCTCCATAAGCGTGTGCACCTGCCCTGGGGCTCCAGCTCCTGTCTCTGTCCTCAGGGGCTCGTCTGACCTCCCCTACCCAGGGCCACAGCAGCCAGGCCCCAGATGGGGCGTCCAGGCTAACTGGGCCTCTTCCTGCCTGGGGCTGTGGTGGGCGCTGGGAGGCTGCGGAGCTAACTGGACCTGGGTCCCTGTGCTGCTTCCTCCTCCCAGGGCTGCGGCCCCCTCTCCCAGTCTCCACTTCTGAGGGGAATGGGCAGCAGGTGGGCCTCCCCTCAGGGAGGTGAAGACTGTGGCCTGGTGCTGGCTGCAGGCTGACCCCCAGCTGCTTTGCCTGATCCCTGTTGCAGGGCGACCATCGATGAGGTGGAGACAGATGTGGTGGAGATAGAGGCCAAACTGGACAAGGTGAGGGTTGGGGTGCGTGCAGCTCTGCCCTGTTCCCAGCCACCTGTGTGTGCACACAAGGTGTGTCTGTGTCCCCCACTCTCCCCAGCTCTGCCTCCCCTGCCTGACCCAGGTGCACATGGGTCTGTCTCGGGTCTCCCCTCAGGTGGGGATGGGCCTTGGTGAGTTCCCTGTAGCTGAGTCTTTGGAGTGGGGGACAGCTGATGGGGGCTGTGCCTCTGAGTCACTGGGCTGGGGGCAGAAGGTGGAGGCAGCGGGGGAGGCGGAACAGCATCCCTGAGGCCCCTCACTGGCCAGGACCACATGCCCACCCAGCCCTGGGTTCTCTGCTTGGGCTTCCCGGTGCCACTCCCGTCTCCTGCTCTGGAGCTGAGGCCCAGGTGGCAGCATGCTGTCCTCCTAGCACCCAGCGGGCTTGGGATGGAAGGTGTGCAGGGGTGGTCCCTCCCTAGCCTCGGGCTGCTCAGGGCAGCTTGTCCTGGGTACTGATGGGCCCTGAGCTGCATTCTGGCCACCCCAGCCCCCGGGCTGTGGTGAGGGCTGGCACCGGCAGGCCATGTGAGTGTTACCCCTTCATCCTGTCCGCAGCTGGTCAAGCTGTGCAGCGGAATGATCGAGGCTGGCAAGGTCTACGTCACAACGAACAGGCTTTTCGTGAGCGGCGTCCGAGACCTGTCTCAGCAATGCCAGGGTGACCCTGTCATCTCGGTGAGGGGGCAGCTGACCTCTGAACTCTAGTCAGGGGCAGACACGGGTGCCTAAGGCCTGGGAGCAAGGGTGGCTCTGTGGCTTGTGGCTGGGGAGGTGCTGGCCATCTGAGTGAGGGATCCTTTCTACCCTGCTCCCTCAGGAATGTCTACAGAGGTTTGGAGACAGCCTGCAGGAGATGGTCAACTACCACATGGTGAGCCCTGGCCGGTGGGGGTGTGTGAGGGCCTGTCCTCTGCTTCCCCAACCCAGGATCCCACCCCAGGCTGCCCCCACTGCTCCCCGCAGGCCCCTCCCAGCCTGGACAGCTCACCAGGCTGGCTCCGAGGAAGCTGAGCTGGCTGGTGGGGCAGGCCACGTTTTAGCTCCTCCAGTCTGCAGGGTGGGGGGACATCATGAGGTGCTCTGCTGTGTCCCCAGTGAGGGCCGACAGTGCGGAGGGCTGAGGGCACTGGGGTCTCAGGGTGGGAGAGGACTTGGAGATCCATCCAGGGCACCCTAAGCAGGCAGCGGTCTCCAGACGCATCCCCCAAGCTGACCCCACGGCTCCTGGGCGACTCCCGACCTCACTGCTACCCAGGATGGGTCTGGATTACATGGAACAGGGCCCAGGGCACACGTGGGTGGTGGGACGTGGCCTGGGAACTAGAGTCCCAGACTAAACAAGGGCCCCACACCCTGCAGGGGAAGTTCCGAAATAAACCAGCTCAGAACCGCTCATCCTGCCCTGTCTGTCTGCTTCCAGATAGGGTCCAGCCCTCCCCCCATGTGGGGGTCTGATTCTGGGTCCAACCAGTGCTATGGGGAGCCCTCCAGTTCCCGACAACCACCTCCAGTTCCCGACAACCACCTCAACCTCCCACTCCCCAGGCCAGGTCCCTCAGGAGCTACAGCTTGGGCCTGACCCTTCCTACTGCAGGGCTGGTCATCCTCAAGGTGGCCTCGCAGGGCCAGAAGGCACTGGGTGTCACCAGGTGCCCTGTGTGTGCCTGTCCTGTCCGGGCCAGTGTGGGATAGGACTGTAGGAGGAGCCATCTGGCATAGCTTTGGCCTCTAGTCTGTCGCAGAGCCAGGAGGGGAGATGGGCAGGTGGTCACAGCTGTCGCCTCTGGGCGCCAGCCCAGGCCTGGGGGCCACACCCACTCCCCTGGACTCTGTGAGGCGGCTCTGTGGGGATGACCAGCTGGGGACGGGCAGAGCTGGAGGGGCTTTTCCAGGTTCTTACCTGGTGGGGGACAGGGGCCTGGCCTATGGGGTCATGTGGGGACAGACCTGTAACCCCCCATTCTCCCTCGGCCCCAGATCCTATTTGACCAGGCCCAGAGGTCCGTGCGGCAGCAGCTCCACAACTTCGTCAAAGAGTGAGTGGCCCCGAGGACCTCAGAGCCCTGGAGGCCTGGCCTTTCCCAGCCCGGGAGGGATTAATGGTGCCACTTCTGCTGGAGTGGGGAGCAGACGCAGCTCTCCTAGACTTGTGGGGTCTTCGGGTCTGCTGAGGACGACCCTGGCCCAAGGTCTCAAGGCTCTGCTTGTGGTTCCCTGAGGCCCCCGGCTCAGCACGGGCAAAGGCTTGGAGGTGGCACAGGGCTGGGGTAGGATGCAGGGCAGGGTCAGGGAACACTGAGGGCAGTTGAGATGGCCACAGGCGAGGAGTGAGGGCGAGGCCCTGGGAGGACTCAGGGTAGGTGGGAGGAGGTGAGGGCTGGGCGGGGGTCTCAGCTCTGCACCTGTGTGTGCCCTTGGGGTGCCTCGGGGACCTCTGAGTGGAAAGGTCGCGGTGAAGTTGAGTACTTGAGTCTGGAGTCTGGGATGAAGCTGGGCATCACCCCAGGCTGGACCAACACTGGGAGTGAGGTGGTGAAGGGCAAGGTTGCCCTGGGGCCTGGACGGGGACGGCAGAGCCAGGCCATCGGATACAGGGGAGTCAGGCAGGGAGGCCTGGACGGGAGGCCCTACCCAGGAGCGTGAGAGTCGGGGGAGGGAGGGAGACTCCAAGTCACCCTGTCTGGACCCCCTGACCTGCCACCGGCCACCCCCAGGGATGTGCGGAAGTTCAAGGAGACCAAGAAGCAGTTTGACAAAGTGCGGGAGGACTTGGAGCTGGCCCTGGTAAGGAATGCCCAGGCTCCGCGGCACCGGCCCCACGAGGTGGAGGACGCCACAGGTGCCCTGACCCTGACCCGCAAGTGCTTCCGTCACCTGGCGCTGGACTACGTGCTGCAGGTAGGCCACTGGGTACCGACGGGGCGGGTCCTGGAGCGGGCGTGCCCTGGGGTGGGCGTGCCCCGGGGTGGGCGGGTCCCGGGGTGGGCGGGTCCCGGAGTGGGCGGGAGGTGTTCCTGACGACAGACAGCTGGCGTCCTCAGGGGCCCCTCTGGCTCCAGAAAACCTGCCTTGTCAGGTCTTGGGAAGAGACATAGTGGGGGCAGGCAAAGGCCCAGAGGTGGGGATAGGACCAGCGTGGGCTACAGGCTGCAGGGATGGAGGCCTGGAAGACCTTGCTGAGGGAGGATAGAAGGATTGGAGCAGGGGTGAGAATTCCTGGCTTTGCCCATGGGAGGGACCCAACGTCCAGGACTGTGGGAGGAGGGAGTTGGCACAAGTGCAGGGCGCTGAAGATGAGCCGAGGGTCTCAGGGAACCCCAAGCAGCGCGAGTGCATTCTGTGGCAAGATACCATAGGCTCCCTGGGCCCTGACACCCTTCATCTGCTCACCCCTCTCCTGGCAGATCAACGTTCTCCAGGCCAAAAAGAAGTTTGAGATCTTGGATTCTGTGAGTGCCTGGTGAGGGTGGGCGGGGCTGCCCTTGAGCACACGTGTGTGCAGCAGGTGTGCTAGGCCTGGGGCACTGGTCTAGGCTCCCCGGCTCACCTGTGCCCACCTGCAGATGCTGTCCTTCATGCACGCCCAGTACAGCTTCTTCCAGCAAGGCTACAGCCTGCTGCACCAGCTGGACCCCTACATGAAGAAGCTGGCAGCAGAGGTGAGCCTGCCGGGAAGGGTGGCTCGTGGGCCAGGGTCTCAGGGTCCCTTTACCTCCCTGATGCTCCCACAGCTGGACCAGCTGGTGATCGACTCAGCAGTGGAGAAGCGGGAGATGGAGCACAGGCACGCTGCCATCCAGCAGCGGGTGAGGTCCTGCGGCCCCAACTTCCTTTCATGGGGGAGACCCCAAGAGGCTACCACCTCCATTCCTCTCCCTGCCACTGACCTGGGAGGCCCACTGACACATACACGTGCTCCGTCCTTTCCCCCAGCACTGCCCACTGTGCAGGGGTCGCTGTCCTTAGGGGCTTCGACACATGGAGCAGGAGAGGCAGCCTTGCTGTCACTTAGAGGCCAGGGCTGGGTGGGCAAAGGGCTCGTAGTCCCTTCCGCACACAGGTGCTGGGGCTGGAGCTGGGACCCGGGATCCCCTTCCTTCAAGCCCACTGGTAGCCTCTGGGGCCTCAGTTGCTGGCTCCTTCTGGGGCCTCTTTGCTCACCTGCCAGGCGGTTGCCCCCACGCTGCCCAGGGCGGGGGTGGGCTGCAGGAGGGAGCTGCTATTTCAGGACCACTGAGAGCCTGGGGGAGGGGGCGGAGGGAGGCGGAGCTGTCACTCACGGCGCTCTCTCTCCTCCCACCCCCTTCTGCTCGGTCCACCCTGCAGACGCTGCTGCAGGTGAGTGGGCGTCCACCCTGGGGGGGAGGGAGGAGGGGAGGGAAGGACCAGGCAGGCGGGGCCTCTGCCCTCTCCCCGCCCTGCGGCACTTCAGCACCAAGGACACCTCCCAGCGGCCTCAGAGCTCCCCAGGCACCTGTGGGCACTTCGCTGTAAGCGGCGGCTGGCACCAGCAAGGACACAGGCTGAGCCAGGACGTATCCCCCGTGGGAGCAGCAGCAGCTGTCCCTTCCTGCCCCCTCTCAGCCAGGGGAGCAGGTGGCTGGGCCTGCTCTCCCACCGCCGGACACACAGGACAACACTCAGTGTCTCCCCAACCCGCGTGAATGGAGCTCTGTCAGGCCGGCAGAGCAGGCCCAGCTGGCGACATGAATGGGGGGCTCTGGATGGGGGAGGCAGCTTCCTTCCTGATCCCAGAGCTTGCTGTGCCTACAAGGCTGGGGTGGGGGCTGGGGCTCTAGGGACCCAGCAGTGAGGAAAGTCATCTGCCCCCAGGGGTTTTCGGGCTGGGGCCTTGCTCAGGTCAGGAAGTGGCTATAAAGAGTAGTGCCCCACTTCCACTTTGGCTCTGGGGTACCCTGGGAGGGCGCAGTGTCCTCACTGCCAGGGTGGGCACTCACTGGAGCCTGCCTCCGACCACCCCCAGGACTTCTCCTACGATGAGCCCAAAGCAGAATTTGATGTGGACGCGCCCAGCGGAGTGGTGATGGAGGGCTACCTCTTCAAGAGGGCCAGCAACGCCTTCAAGACGTGGAACCGGTGAGGGAGGGCCTTCCCCTGGGGGGGGGACAGTAGGGCAGACGGGGGGTGGGGAGGGGCGGCCCCGCCTGACCTCCTGGCCCATCCATCTGCCCAGGCGCTGGTTCTCCATCCAGAATAGCCAGCTGGTCTATCAGAAGAAGCTGAAGGTGCGCTCAGGGCCCCTCCCCACCTGGGCCCTGGGTGGGCTTGTTAGTGGGATTTGCACAGGGCTGAGGACACTGTTGGGCACTACAGCCTAAGTGGTCAGGGGCAGAGAGCACTTGGGTCTCAGACAGTTTGAGTCTCTGTGGTGAAGCAATACTTGGGTGGTCGGGGCCGGGTGCTGAGTGCAAAGGCCACAGTGTGCTGCCTGCAGGACGTGCTGACGGTGGTGGTGGACGACCTCCGCTTGTGCTCTGTGAAGCCATGTGAGGACATCGAGCGGAGGTTCTGCTTTGAGGTCGTGTCACCCACCAAGTGAGGAGGCCCAGCCCAGGCGGGGCTGGAGAGGGAGCCCCTGCCTGCCCAGCCTGATGGTCCCCTTTCTCCAGGAGCTGCATGCTGCAGGCTGATTCAGAGAAGCTGCGGCAGGCCTGGGTTCAAGCTGTGCAAGCCAGCATCGCCTCCGCCTACCGGGAGAGCCCGGACAGCTGCTACAGCGAGGTGTGGCCCTCCAGCACCCGCCACGTGTGTGCACAGGGCCCCTGCAGGCTGCATGTGAGCGTGTGTGTGCGTGTGAGCATGCAAGCGTGGGCATTGTGTTTGCATTCGAGCATGTATGTGCATTGTGAGTGTGTGCTTTGCTTCTGGGGCTCCAGCCTGTGCTGGCACCTCTGGCTGGGGAGGAAGAGAGGGCCTGCTGGGGAAACTGAGGCTGGAGCTCCTGGAGGGCTGAGTGGCCCCTCACTCCATCCCCAGAGACTGGACCGTACAGCGTCCCCGTCCACAAGCAGCATTGACTCCACCACGGACCCCCGGGAGCGCGGCGTCAGGGGCGAGAGCGTGCTGCAGCGCATGCAGAGCGTGGCTGGCAATGGCCAGTGTGGCGACTGCGGCCAGCTGGACCCCCGCTGGGCCAGCATCAACCTGGGCGTGCTGCTCTGCATCGAGTGCTCGGGCATCCACAGGTGGGCCCACAGGGCACGCCGGACGGGGGCGCTGGGGCTGAGCCATGCCCTGACTCACCCCTGCCTCCCCACTGTCCAGGAGCCTGGGTGTCCACTGCTCCAAGGTGCGGTCCCTGACTCTGGACTCGTGGGAGCCAGAGCTGCTGAAGGTGTGTGTATGGGGCCATTGCAACTGCCAGCGCTGGGGAGGGAGGGTTGGTGGCAGGAGTGGGTGTGCACGCTGGGGGTGTGAGAGCTGGGGCTGAGACCGCATACCCTGTGTCCTGCTAGCTGATGTGTGAGCTTGGGAACAGCACCGTGAACCAGATTTATGAGGCCCAGTGTGAGGGGCCGGGCAGCAGGAAGCCCTCGGCCAGCAGCCCCAGGTGAGGTGGGGGCAGTAGGGACAGACCTGGGGAGCCCCAGCCTGTGAGTGCAGCCTCATGTCCACCCCTGGTCCAGGCAGGACAAGGAGACCTGGATCAAGGACAAGTACGTGGAAAAGAAGTTCCTGCGGAAGCTGCCCTCTGCACCAACCCGGGAGGCCCCGCGGCGCTGGCGGGCGCAGAAGTGCCAGCGCCACCACAGCTCCCCCCGTGCCCCTAACACCCGTCGCAAGGTCCGGATGGAGCCTGTCCTGCCCTCCGTGGCTGCTCTGTGCTCAGGTGGGCAGGCTGCCAGCAGGCTGCACTTCAGCTCGCACACCTGGGCAGGTGTGGGGAGAGGGCTCCAGCAGGGATGAGCTTCCAAGCCCCAGACCCCAGGGAGGGCGGGGTGGGGCAGGAAGCAGGGCTCAGGGGCGCTCCACGTGACCGGCTCCCTGCCTCGCTCAGGCGCCATGGAGCGGAGGTTCCGCCGGGATTCCCTCTTCTGCCCCGACGAGCTGGACTCCCTCTTCTCCTATTTTGACGCAGGGGCTGCTGCGGCGGGTCCACGCAGTAAGTGCTGTGAGGGCCCCAGCCCCCTGCTGCCCACCCCTCAGCCCACCCCTGGCAGTAGAGCTGGGCGAGGCATGGCTCACCGGGAGAGTGGACGACAGTGGACTGCCATGCCCACTTGCTCAGGGATGGGTGGGACAGGCGTTCCTTGCAGGAGGGACTGGGCTGGGCAGGTGGTGTCATGGACAGTGGCCTGGTGGTGGGGAGAACTGGGAGTCAAGCAGGGCTAAGACTGGACTGACTTGGAGGCAGAGGTCGTGACCCTGGAGTGATTGTGTGCTGTGTGCACACAGGTGTGTGTGTGACTGTGCACATGGGGTATGTGTTATGGGTGTGCGCGTGTGCATGTGTGCGCTGATGGCTTGGACAACTGGGTGGTGGAGCCAAGCTTGTGAGAGACAAGTGTGCACCTCTTTCCCACTCCTCTTGGAGTTAGAGCGCAAATGCTACAGGTCGGGGCTCTCCCCCGAGGGTTGCCTGCTGATGGTTTATCAGCACCCACTGGCCTGGGGCGTGTGTGGAGCCCCCCAGGCAGTGTGGGCCGAAGGCATGGACCAGGGCCAGGAATTGGCAGCGCTGGTGGGGATGTCAGGGGTGACCGTGGGCAGCAGAGGGCGCTGCCGCACCATCCCTGAGCCTGGGGCCCTTCTGCCAGGCCTGTCCTTGAGGAGAGTTCCTAGTGCGCATCTCCAGGGCTTGGCCAAGACCCCGTCACTGGACAGTGACCACCCAGCAGGCGTCGATCACAAACAGGGCTGAATGCCCACAGCCTGCACATGCCCACACATCCTGCTAGGGCTGACCTGCTAGAGGGTGGGCGACCACGTGGGGCTGCCCTTGGCTCCTTGGAGCTGTTACTTGTTTTATGTCCCTTCCTCCCATCCTGGGCAGAGCTCACCTCTACCTCCTAGTGGGGGCTAGTCCTGCCCCTGGGGACATGCCCTGGAGTCATGGGTGGGGCTCCGGCTTCCCCCAGAGCCCAGGGAGGAGTCAGGCACGCTCAGGACCCCCTCTGCCCACGGACCCCGCAGGTCTGAGCAGCGACAGTGGCTTAGGGGGCAGCTCCGACGGCAGCTCGGACATCCTGGCTTTCGGCGCGGGCTCCGTGGTGGACAGTGTCACTGAGGAGGGTGGGTGCGCACCTCCCCACCTCTGCCGAAGTCCCTCCCCAGCCCTCCCCCCTCCTCCGGGCTAGGTCTCCGCTCCTGACCGCCCCCCCTCCTCCCAGAGGGCGCAGAGTCGGAGGAGTCCAGCGGTGAGGCGGACGGAGAGGCGGAGGCCTGGGGCCTGGCGGATGTGCGTGAGCTGCACCCCGGTCTCCTGGCGCACCGTGCGGCGCGCACCCGCGACCTCCCCGCGCTGGCTGCGGCGCTGGCCCACGGGGCCGAGGTCAACTGGGCGGACGCGGAGGACGAGGGCAAGACGCCGTTGGTACAGGCGGTGCTAGGGGTGAGCGAGGCTGGGGCTGCGCGCAGGACGCAGGCGCACGCTGACGCTTTGGCGTCCAGCCCGGACCTGTGGCGTGTACGCAGGTCCCCTAGGCCTCCCTTGGACACTGCCTCTGTCCCGGCTGGGGGTGGGGGCCTCCCGGGGGCGTCCTCCCTCAGTCTGAACTGCCCCGGCCCCCCAGGGCTCCTTGATCGTCTGTGAATTCCTCCTGCAAAACGGAGCGGACGTGAACCAAAGAGACAGTCGGGGCCGCGCGCCGCTGCACCACGCCACGCTCCTGGGCCGCACAGGGTGAGTCGTGGGTGCTGCTCCCGCGGGTGGGGCCGGTCGCCAGGGCCCGCCCCGACTCGCTCCCTCCGCCCCTCAGACAGGTCTGCCTGTTCTTGAAGCGGGGTGCCGACCAGCACGCCTTGGACCACGAGCAGCAAGACCCTCTGAGCATCGCGATCCAGGAGGCGAACGCCGACATCGTCACGCTGTGAGCTAGGGCGCCGTGGGGGCGGGGCGCCGCGGGGGCGGGGCGCCGTGGGGCCCAGGCGGCGCCCTCACTTTGCACTTCCCCAGGCTCCGTCTCGCGCGCATGGCGGAGGAGATGCGCGAGGCCGAGGCGCCCCCGGGCCAGCCGGGCCCCCTGGCGGGCAGCAGCCCCACGGAGCTCCAGTACCGCAGGTGCATCCAGGAGTTCATCAGCCTGCATCTGGAGGAGAGCTAGAGTGGGGCGGGCCGGGAAGTGGCGGGACCCCCGCCCGTGCCCCCACCACCCTGCCGGGCTGCCGGGCCCATTTCCCAAGAAACTTGGTGCCCAGGCGCTCCTGGAGCCCCAGCAGCCCTGCCCTCCTCAGAGCGGCCCCGAACCCCAGGGCCGGGGCGGGACGCCAGCACTGAGTCCTCTGAAGCCCCACGTCCCCCCTCCCCGGAGGTGCTGCATGGTCTCGTACTCCTCACCCCATGCGGGACCCTATGTCTTCAGGTGACTCTTTCCTCGGGTGCCTGGGTTGCTCATGTCACAAATCATTCTCAAGGCTCCATGTCACCTTGTGCACCCCTGTCCCCTGGGCATGTGTCACCTTGTGCCCCTCAGCCCTGGGGGCCCATGTCATCTTGTGCCCCTGTCCCCGGGGCCCATGTCACTTTGTGTCCCCACCTTTATTGCCCCAGACACCGACCTGCTAGTTGGGTCCCTCCTATACACCCCCATAGCCCCTCCACTAGGCCTTGGGACTGGTGGCTGGCCACCAGCCCCTTGCGAGGGCAGAAGGGGCAGCCCATCCAGGGAATCAACCCATGTACCTCACTTAGTGACCCCAGCGTCCAGGCTGGGCTTCTCGGGTGCTGGGGGGAAGGGGACTCTGACCTGGGGCCTCAGCTCTGGCTGGACGCAGGCGTCCCCAGGCCATGTGGCTGGCCACGCAGGCCCCGTGCCGGGCGACCCTGGACCCGTCCCCTGCCTCCTGCAGAGGTACTTGGCCCAGCTGGTTCATCAAGGACTTTGGCACTTTGCACCCCAGCGTCTGACATTCTGTCACGGACTGAGTGGGTTTTCTACAACCACCTGTTTTCACGTTGTCTCTCCTCTTTCCTCCGTGGACTCTGGAGGGCCAGCTTGACCTGGGCTCTGTCTGCTCCTGGGGGGGAGGCCTCTGTGGCTTTGCCCGCCTCGCCAGCTCGCACCCTGGGCTGGGCCCTTGGATGGGTCCAAAGGGTCCCTCAGCTCACTCCTAGGGCCCCCAATGCCTTCTGTGTTCCCCTTTCTGGAGCCCTGGGGCAGTGGCTGGGCCTCTCCCCAACTTGGGTCCTTGGTCAGGCCAAGGCCAGTCAACTGGTCACTATGCAAAGGCTGCCCAGGGGGTCTCCATGGGCAGCGAGGTGGGCACTGACCAGGCCTCCAAGTCCCTTGCCTGCTGGCTGCAACCCCTAAAGAACAGAAGTAATTCTTCCCTCTCTCCCTGCTTGAGCTCCGCCCTCACCCGCACTCCCCTGCCTATCAGGGCCTCTTGCCTGGGCCCCAGGCTGGCGGGACCGCCCCTGCTCCAGATCAGAGTAATAAACTGCTGCTTGCACCTGCTGCGTGTCAGTGGCTGGCTCACCCACCTCACTCGGCCTCAGCTGGGGAAGACGTGTCTCTGGGCTCCCTGCCTTCCCTGAGGGGTGGCCCTGAGTGGGGTAGTACCAGTACCCCGGAGGGATGCAGTAAGCCAGAACCCAGGGGCTTGGTGGAGGACTTCTTTGATGAAAATTGATTCCTTACACCTCCAGCCCACATTCCCCAGGCCCTTCTGCCCTTCTCTGGACTGGACTGTGGCTCCTGGTAGGATGCCAACTGGCAAGGATTGTCTGGGCCTGGCCAGGCCCCCCAGCAAGCCCTAGCCCTGCAAGGTGGCCCCGTGCCCAGTGTCCTCCTGTCCCCCAGCCCCAGAAGTGTCTGTGGCTCCAAGCGGTGTGGAGGTGCAGCCTGAGGTTTTCGGTTCACTTGGGGAAGAGTGATTAGGAGACATGCACACGTTCTAGCCACCAGATGGAATGGCAGGTTTTATTACAAAGGTTACCGGGTGCCTGGGCCTGGTCCTGCACTTCCTCCCACCTGCCGTGAGCTGAGGGAAGCTCTGCCTGATGCCTGCACACAACCACACACAGGTATAAGCAGACGTGTTGACACAGACTCATGACACTGATATCAAACACACACTCCTGTGTGGAGGCACCCTCTATGCACGCGTGCACCTGCACACAGACTCACTCCCATGCACAGACACATGCAGACACTCGTGTGCACACTCCCAGACACCTATGCGTGCGCGCATGCAAGTGCATACTCGTATGCACACATACATGCACATACATGCATGCACAGACGCTTGGGCATGCCTGGGACATGAGAATCCAGAGTGGTGGGGACACTCCTCCCTGTTCTGGGCCTCCTTGAGAACTGAGGCCACCACTGGGCAGGGTGGTTGGGCTGATGAGAGGCTGTGATTGCTGGGCACCCTAGTCATGGCCTGCCAGTCCTTGGGCTGCCAGTGCTGCTGCTTCCTGGGCCCTAGGTTTGGCTTGGCCAGCTGGGGAGGCACTATGGGGCTGGCCTGGCCCACCCTGGGAGGCCAGAAGAGCCTGCTGCTGCTACAACTCCCAGGATCAGACTAAGTGCAGTTTGGTTCAGTCTTGGGGGACCCACTCTTGGCCTCGCTCTTCAGCTGAGACTCCTGTCAGAGCCCTTGAAGCATCACCAGTTGGGTCTCGGGACGTTTGACCTCATGCCTGCAGTCACTTGGCAACTGGGTAGTCTCTGGCTTGGTGTGGAATGCCCATTACTGCCCTGGCTGGGACCCTGGGCACGGCGGAGCCGGCGGCAGCACAGCAGCACGGTGAGGGCTATGGCGTCAAGCAGCAGCTCCAGCAGCTCCAGGACGGAGAGAACGGATGAGCCGAACCACAGGCTCCACAGGCTGCCCATGGTGGAAAGCAGCTGCGGCACCTGTTGGCACCAGTGGGCAGTGAGCGCACGCACAGGACCCTCAGGCTGGGGGGGGGCACCCCAGTATGTCTGGCAAGCTGCTGCCCCCATGCCAGCCCCTGGTCCCTGGCCGGCTCACCGAGTAGACAGGTGTCTCATCCACTGTGCGATAGTTGAGCTCCTGGTAGAAGATGTTGACCTTGGCCACATTGCTTCTGGGGTGCAGCACAGACGTGGGGGGCTGAGCCCTGGACCTGCATGCTGGGGCCCCTCCCTGGGGGCATTGAAGGGTGAGGGTGGCAGGAGGAGGGGCCCAGACAGGACCTCTGGAGGAGGAGGGGTGCTCCCAGCTGGGGCTTGCGCTCCCGCTGGGGTTCCGTCCGCCTGGCTGGCCCAGCACCGCTAGGATCCAGTCCTACACACAGGAGGGTCACTGAGGCTATGCTCCTCCCGGCCCTGAGGCCCTGCGCGGCGGGTTTAAGGGCAGGGCAGAGGCTGCCGTAGGGGGGGCTCCCTGGGGCCCAGGGGGCTCCTCTGCCCCTCTGCCCCTCTGCCCGTCACCCCACCCCTTCAGGGGACTCACCGCTGATGTGGAGGAAGGCCACCTGGCGGTCCCGGCAGAGAGTTTGTACGAAGACTCCCTGGGAGAGACAGACCCCTGTCACATCCCCGCTGTACAGCACCCCTGTTGTGCCTAGGACAGCGACCCCGATCCCCACACCCAGGACTCACCTGCAGGGTCTGGGGCAGCGGGTCGCACAGGGAAGCTGGTGGGTCTCTAGGTCTCTGTAGAGGCGGTAGAAGCAGTGGCCTGGGGAAGTAGGGGTCACAGGTGAACCCGTTAGGAGCGACCCAGGGGTGGTGGCAGGTTTGGGTTTTGACAGGCTCTGCGCAGGTGGGCGGTGGGCGGGGCGGTGGGCGGAAGGGGCCTCACCCCAGGCCGGGTGCCGTGCGGAGCTGCAGTACTCAGCCCCGGCCGGCAGGGGGTAGAAGTAGTAACCGCAGGAGCAGGTCTCCACCATCAGCTGCTGGAAGCAGGAGACCAGGCAGGCCTGGGGGGACAGCAGGGAATCGGAGCTGACGGTCACGGGGGCAGCCATCCCTCCTGGGGCCGGCCTGCCCGCCTGCGGCCGGCCAGTTCACCTCCTTCTCCCCCCGCCCACCCCGTCGACACCCCCACCCCGTCTCTCTCAACACCGCCCTGCCCCCCTGCCCTCCTCCCTCCCCGTCCGCCCCCCCCCCCCCGCACCCCCAAGACGCACTTGCATGGTGTACGAGGCGGTGTACAGCAGCGGCACATCCAGGCCCTCCGCGCTGTCGGTGCAGCGGCCATAGGGACCCCCGAGCCGGTGCACCTCGTCCTGGGGGGAGGGGGCTGCTTCAGTCCCGACCCCAGGCGCCCTCGCCCTCAGGCCCCAGGGCTAAGCTGGCAGGTCGGTTTGGGGCCCCTGCTCTGTCCGCTCCCAGGGGCCATCGCACCTCTCGGATGCCGATGGTGGTCTCGGTCCCTGGCCGCACGCTGAAGCCGCGGTGCTCCAGGAACGGAGTGTGGTTGCGCTTGTGAACCATGACCTTGATGCCAGCCTCCGTGGACAGCAGCGGCAGGTGGTCCTGCTGCTCAGCCCTGAGCACCAGGCTGATCCCTGGCGGAGAGGGGGCGGGCGTGAGGCTAGGCTGACAGGAGCCCCCGCCCACACCCAGCCCCAGGCTGGCACTCACCGTGGGTAATGCCTGGGCGCTGTGCAGCCCAGTCCCCATTGAAGGTGTAGCAGCTGCCATAGGTGGGGTGGTGGAATGTCTGGAAGTGTCTGGAACCAAGGGCTACACTCAGACCAGCACGCGCCACGCCCTGGACCCGTCACCCATTGCATGTGGCCTGAGGGACCACAGCCAGCCTTATCTCTTGTCCGGAGAGAGCTGTTTGGGACTGGCTGGACCCCAGGGGTGGCACCCACGCCCGCTGGGTGGGGAGGAGAGGAGCGGTCACTGCCCCACCCCACTCACCGAGCCTGGCAGTCCTGGCCATTGTAGCGGCAGGAGAAGACAAAGTGGCCGCCTTGGCTTTGGTGGCTGTCCTCACGGTCAGTGGGCAGCAGAGCCAGGAGGCTGATGTAGTGGAAGCGGTACCATGCTCGCACGGCCGTCACACCGGATGGGTAGGCCCGGTAGAAGCAGTCGCCCCCGGTACTGTTGCACTGGGGGTGGGGGTGTCAGTGCAGCAGGTGCCACACCTGCCTTGCCCACGCCCATCTCAACACCCTGCAGGCCAACAGCGTGCCCGGACACTCACCAGTCTGAAGCCCACTTTGTTCTGGCCACCTGGGCCTCTCAGTCTCTGCAGGCGGATTGCACGGTCCAGCTGGAAGGCAGGCTCTGGGCCAGGGTCCTCCGCAAATGGGGCATCTCCACTCACGCTGAAGTTGAACTTGTAGAGGGCATAGATATTTTCCTGGGCAAATGCATCCAGTGCCAGCAGCTGGCTGCGGGCCAGGCTGGGCCTGTGGGGTAGGGCGTGGCAGGGGCCAAGTTGAGTCAGAGTCACACCCCCAAGGTTCCCTCACGTCAGTCCCAGGGCATTGCTGGGCAAGCCTCTCAGCCCCCACAACGCTGACCCCAAAGGTCAGTGGGCAGCAGCTCCTCCCCCTCCTTGGGATGCCTAGAGGGAGATTCTGAATTGGGAGCCGGGCTTCAGAGTGAAGTCAGGCTCTCAGCCGGCCTGGCCACCCCATGGACTCCCCCATCGCCCTGGCAGCTCACGCCTCTCCCTGTCTTTGCTCCTGTTGCCTCGCCACCTGGAAAGCTACTCTGCTCCCTCCTCTTGGAGGGCTCCCACCATTGAAGCCCAGCTCCAGGCTGCCCTTTTGGAAAGCCCCCTCCCACCTCTCCTCACACTGCCCACTGCTGCCCAGCACCTGGGTGCGCCTCCAGGGTGCCACTCATCACACCAAGCCCCAAGTGGCTCTTCCTGGTCTTTTAACACCTACACCCTTTCAGGGGGCAGCGGGCGCAGAGGTCCTGACTGGGCACAGGGGTGGGGTGAGGTGGCATCATCAATGAATAACCCAAGCTTCCTGAGCCAGTGGGGCTTTCCACTGTGACCACACCTGGAGGGATGTCACAGGCTGCAGAGCTGAATCAGGAACCCCTATCCGGGCTCCTATCCTGGCACCTTAGCTCTCATCCCAGCCACCCAGCACTTATCCCACCCCCAGCCCCTGTCCTGGCCCCCCAGCCTTTCAGCCCCCCAGCCCCAAGCCTGGCCCCCAGCCCTCACCGGTGTGGGTTCATGTCACACAGAGTGACCGATGGGAAGAGCTTTCGTTCCGAGTGCACAGACACAGTCATGATAACGGGGTACAGCCAGTACTGCTCAAAGAGGAGCCCGAACTGCCAGTAGAGCGTGCCCAGTGCGCCCAGGAGCAGCAGCCCCCAGCACACCGTCTTGAGGCGGTTCCGGCTGGAGCAGACCAGGCGGATGGCGCCGTGCATGGTGGCGTTCATGCAGAAGAAGGTGAACAGCTCCCTGAAGGACGTGTGCAGCTCCACCAGCCTCTCTCCGCGCCCCTCCTCTGACAGTGACGGCTGGACCTCGGGTGACTTCCAGGTCCCAAGCCCTGCACCTACTGCTTGGGTCACTGCTCCAGTCTGTGTCCAAGAAACGAACCTCAGCAGGGCCCCAGCCCGCCACCCAGCCTGACCCCCACCCCGGTCTCTCCACTCTGGGCCAGTCAGACTTCCATTGTCTGTCCCTGAGAACTCCCAGGGACACTTGAGTCCTTTGGTCACCAGTGGCACAGCCCAGCCAGCTGACAGTCAAGAGAGACCCCATCAGAGGCTTGTCCACGCTTGGGACTGGCCATGCAGCTATCCCTGTGATGGGGCACGAGGCAGCCTTCTCAGGCATGTCTTATCACAGTGGAGCCAGCCTGAGTGGTGGGGGCAGGAACAGCAGAGGACAGGCGTCCCAGCCCTGCCTAGCCTTGTTTGCAGTCTTGAGGCTGGGTGGGTGTCTGCTGCCGTCCTCCAAATGGGGCAGAGACCTCTGGGGAGGAGCAGACCAGGTGACGTGCTCAGGCTGGGGCCTGTGCGTGTGTGGGTCCAGAGCCTAATGCTGGGGGGACGTGTGAAGATTTGCCTCCGGACCTCAATGGCTTTCACCACGCCCAGCAGCCAATGTGGCCACGTCTGACTGCGTCTCACGGGGCCAGGCTGGTCTAGCCATGTCTGGGCCAAGAGTCCGGCCTGAGTGTTGCTTAGTGTTGTGGCCCAGTGTGGGGCACCATCCCCTGAGCTGAGTCCCCGGGGAGGTCCCATCTGAAGAACTCAGGCTTCAGGAAAAGTGGGCAGGGGGATGGGTGGGCCAGCCAGTGGAGGGGACCTAAGGGCCCCAGGAAGTGGAGCCACGGCCTCTCTGGTCCTCAGTCCTGTGCTGGAGGTTGCAGCAGCCCAAACCTACCCCTGATGCACAGGGACGCTGGCCCTGGACATGCACTGAGTCACTGCATGGGCTTCCTGTGGACTTTCCATGCTGTCCCGATCTCCATCTGAATCATTTTGCCTCCTTGCCACCGTGAGCAGCTTCCCGGGCTCTGGCTCCTCCCCCAACCTGGGGGGTGCTGGGGGACAGCATCTGCTGCGTCTTAGCCAGCACATGCCCGGCCAGGTGTGCCTGAGCTGCTCCCATGTGTCCTGGAAACATGCGTGTTGCAGCAAGCTTCGTGGGCCGGGTACGAGGTGGGGGTGGCCAGGAGCACATGCCAGCACAGGGTGCTATGGTGGGTTCCACACAGCACAGAGCTCTGCACATACATGTGCCCTATGGTCACGCGGAGCCCTCACAGGTAAGGCAGGACCCTTGGCTGCGTCAGGTAAGGAAAGGAGGCTTCTGACTCCAGTAACCACGTTCCTTTCCCCTTTGACACGGAACCCTAACCAACCCCTCCCACGCCCCCTGGGCTGCCAGGCCAGAGGGGGAGCTCTGGAGGCTGGGGTCTTCGGGGCCAGCCACTCAGAGCCTCCAGGGCTTCTAGAGATGCAGGCAGGGTCCAGACACCGGGACAATGTCCCCAGGCGCACTGGAGAGAATGTGGGCACTGCAGGCACAAAACACCTCAGACAGCAAGAGCGGGGGGCGTGGTGTGCACACACATGTGTACACACACAAGCACATATACATGTGTATGCACACACACCAAGCCTTCAGTCACTGGGGGCTGCATGAGGGAGGCTCGGGACCCTCCTGTCTTCACCCTGTGTGTGTGCTCAAGGTGACACATGGGACACAACCCCCCGACTTCAGGCTAGGGATACCCCAAGAGATGACTGCTGGATTGCTCCACATGGGAGGGGGTACCCATATCAGGCACCCCTTGGTACCTGTGCAGGTGCTTCCATTCTCCTGTGGTAGGTGGCCAGACGGTGGCGGCTCCAGCAGGTGACAAAGTGGGATGTGGCCCAACACTGGCTGGGCAGCCTCCTATTTATAACAGGTAGGCATGGGGTGAGGTGTCGGGGAGGGGCCAGCCTGTCCAGGGCAGCCACACCTGCTCTGAACCTGGAAGGAGACACCTTTGGGGGCAGGGATGGGGGTCCCACGCCTGGGTGATCCTTTCTTGCCCAGAGCCTCGGGAGTGAGGCCTGGGACCCTGACCATGGCTGGGACTGAGGGCGTTCAGGTTTCTGGAGGGAGGGGTGAGGCGTTGGATCCGCCCTTGCCCCTCTGCTGCCAGACCCCCTCTTGCTCTCAGGACGGATGCCTGCTCCTCATGCTCGGCACACAGGCCAGCCCCTCAGCTCCCTCACTGCTCTCCACCACCTGCCCAGTTCACACTGTCAGCTCTAAGCACAAGTGTCTTTGGCCAAGGGACGCTGGGCAGGGGTCTCCACCCTCAGAAGCCAGATGTCCCCAAGGCCAGTCACCCAGCCACTGGCACGGGCTAATTGTGGGAACAACCTGGGGCCTGGGTGTGGAGACAGCACTTGAAGTCCCAAGGCACATGGCTCAGCCTCCCCGACAGACACTAAGGCCACCACTGACGACACAACACATGAAGAGGACATACCACACGTCATGGCCACAAACACACGCTAAGAACACACACTACTCAAATCACAAGTCACACTGTCTCTGAGGCTGAAATCCGTGGCCTACATGTGGCTGTGGGAGGCAGGACAACTGAATATCCTGCCCCTACGCCCTTTCTCCAGCTCTGGTCCCACTGGGGGATGCAAGATGTTCCCAGGACGACCCAGAGGCCTCACCATCCCAGATGACCAGCCCCTCAGCCTGGCTCCAGGTTTGAGAGGTCAGCTCAGGCCCTCCTGCTCCCTCCCCAGGGCAGGCTCAGGATCCCTGACACCCCACCCTACATGTGTGCTAAGGACCTGCACTAGGATGAGGGAGGGACGCCCACTCCTGACCAAGCAAGGCCTGGGCTGTGAGAAGGGGTGAGGTCACCTCCTTGTGGCTTTCCAAGGAGGCAGATGGCTACTGGCGACATCTGGGAAAGAGAAGTCTTGCTGGAGGAAGAGCTGGCCAGGGTGTGGGTGCAAATCATGGCTCTGTCACTCGCTGGCTGTGACCTTTCCAAAATTACTCAACGTCTCTGAGCCCATTTCCTCAAGTACAAAACAGGGCTGAGGTGCCTTTTAGCGCTTGAGGCTCAGAAGTGAGACCAGCTGCTGTTACCGGTGTGCAGAATCCCCTCCCCGGTCAGCCTCAGACTCAGTCCCCAGACTTAGCACAGGCTTGGGGTGTCACTGGCCTGCCACCCCTGAGCGATTTTCCTCTGCCCTAGGGGAGGCCTCTAGGCAGAACAGGAAGGCCGCAGGCACTCTGGGTGATTAGAACCTGAGCAATCTGCGTCTCCCAGCATCACAGAGGTTGCAAAGTGAGCCTCCTGGAAAGGGGCTGGAAAGCCCAGCCTCAGAGACCACCCAGGTCTGGTAGGAGGGTCTTGGCCAGCCAAGGGCAGCTTGCAGGGAGCGGAAGTCCTTGCTAGGGGCAGGGGCTGGCCTGCGATGACCCATGCAGTGTGGGACTCGTCAGAGCTGGTCTAGGAGAAGACACAGACCCTCCTTACCTTCTAGGGAAACGCCACAAGGACTGCCAGGGCGCCAACAGAAGACACTGGGGGCCAAGGGTCAGCGCCTGGGTCCACACCCACGTCTGGGCCCCTGGGGAGGGGAGGAGGTCACACAGAGCCTGTCTTTCAGAGGGCAGAGGAGGCCTCCAGCTGCCTTACCAGGACACAGAGACCGCGTCCAGTGGCAGTGAGGCCAGCAGCCCCCAGCCTTTCCTGGCTTGTCCCCTTCACCTGCCTCACCAGGCCCTGCGGGCCCCGGAGGAGCAGGAAGTCCAGCTGGGTCAGTACAGGGCATCCTCAGCTCCTAGTACAATGTGAGCCCATGTGGTCACTCGATGGCTGTGGACAGAACATGATAAGGCCTGAGAGAAGGTCAGGCAGGCACAGCTTGCTGAGCTCAGCCCCACTGGTCCTTTGAGTGGTGGCCTCCAGGCAGGCTGGGCTATCAAAACTTCCGCTTCCAGGCTGGGGTACCCTGGAGACCACAGATGCCTGGCATTTTATGGGATCCACCTAGGCTCAGCTTCCTCTCCTGTGGGCGTCCCCACCCTCAGGGCCAGCAAAGAGTTGGCCTGGGGGGGTTTCTGGTGCAACAGGTGTGATGTCTTGGTCTGCAGGTCTGGGGATTCCTAGTGGGCCTGGGCAGGTGGGTCACCCTCCCTGGGCCTCGCGGTCGGCCCATCTGGTGTCCCTGCCCGAGGTGAGTGTGGGCTGTTTGGCGCCATTGTACAGCCTCCCACCTCCCCCAACAACTGAGGGCTGTCAGGCAGGGGCTCTGGCCACCACAGCGGGCGATCCCAGAGATGCCTCCAGCCGACTGGGGCGGGTAGAGTGAGATTGCAGCTGTGCGGCAGGCTTCTGTAGGATTCAGTGTCCAGCCAGGTATCTCCCGCTGGAAGGGGTGGGGGGTTTGCACACCCCCTCCTTGTCATCTCCAATCTGGCTCTTTTGTGCCTTGGCCAGAGAGTCCTCACTGGTCAGAAGTGACTTTGGCCTTTAGGTCCTGCCCTGGGGAGGGGGCAGCAGGCGTCGGTTGGGGAAACATCCTGGTTCTAACCCTTTTTGGTTTCCTTTTTGGTTTCCATAGGCAGCTCCTATGACACAGAGGGTGGGCCCCTCATCCAAGGTGCTCAGAAGTGGATGGCATTGTCCCCTTCCTGCAGCATGGCCATCCACCGTGCTTGGTGGCAGAAGTCCCTTCCGAGGGCAGCTTTGGGGTTTGAGAAGGTTCCAGTCACCACCTGCCACCAGCCTAGCTGCCCACTCCTGTCCTAACTGCTGAGACAACCAGCTCTGTGGCCAGATAGCTGGGCAGCCTGGGTCTTGCTGACCGGAAGGCAGCATACAAATATGTGAGGCTGGTGGTTTGAGGGCCCCGGAGTCTTGGCAGGACTGCCTGGCCGTACACAGCTGTCTCAGGTATCTTCTCCCTCAGGGTGTGACAGGGGTGCTTGGTGAGCAGGACGCTGGGGGATGGTGGTGAGACTGAGAGTTCTGAGCTAAGCCTCCCTTGGCAGCCTTCCCATTGAGATGTCCCCACGGAAGCTGGCACCCCCACTTTACACAGACACAAATTGAGTCAGGAGAGGGCTGCTGTCAGCCGAGACCCCGGCCCCCACTATCATTGCTCTGCAGGTGTGAGTGGGTGTGTGTTGGACACAGCTGTGCTTGACCCCCCCAGGTGCCCACCCTTCCGACTTCCCACAACTAAAAACAGCTGGGCCCGCCCTGCAGCTCTGGGAGGAGGGGTTGGAGGAGGAAGGCAAGAGGCTGAGATGTCACCTTAGTGTGGTGGCAGGAGGCATTGCGCAGGAGACCACCGCCTCCCCAGGGGAACACCAGCCTTCTCAGAAGGAAGGACAGTAGGGATGATGAGCCCAGGGAGTGGAAGCAGCCTGGGTTCCTGTGGGCTGACCGGCCTGGCGGGGGCCTGAGTGATGTGCACTCCTGGGTTCCGTCCAGGGCCCCGGGCCAGCCCTGCAGCATCCAGTCAGATCCTGTCTGAGGTGCCCCGGGTGAGCCTGGCTGTCCATCTGCCCTGTGCCAGTGGCCATGGCTAGACTTATCCGTGCTTGGTGTCCACTGTCAATTGTCATGTGGCCAGCTAGCTTATCCTGAGAGGCAGGCAGGGTTGTGACAGAAGCTGAGGGGTCGGGCTTTGGACCCCAGCTAGCTCTGCTGCACCGTGATGGCACAGGTCGATGACCACTGCCCCCCTGATAGTCCATGGGCAGCATCACCCCCTGCACAACCTGTGGGAGCACACCCCAGCCCCCGACTGCCTCTTTAGGGAGGGTGGTGGACAGTGTGCTGGCCCTCCAGTCGTGCAGGGCTGTCCCACCCCCACCTGCCATCTTCACGTCCCTCCGAACATTCCCCACAGCAGATGTAAGGTGAAGAACACCAGCTCCAGGCCCCTGCTATCCGGGAACAGTACCCTCCCCTCTGGGACCCCAGTTGCCCCATTTGCCTTCTTCAGTCCCCCTTGCTTGGCGGGGTGGCCAAGCTCTGCCTCCCCCTCCCCCAGGGCCAGGGAGGGGACCGTGGGAGCCGAAAGGGAGCCTCAATGCAGTGTCCACTGGTGCATAATGACCCCATTCATGGGCTGGGTGGAAAATTTGGTAGGGAAACAATGGAACTATTTTTATGAGAATGGCTCTCCCCATGGGCAGGGGCTGGGCACGCTTGCCCACAAGCGATCCCACCTGACACAGGTTCAGGCAGGGCTCGCAGTCCCCACGCCTCCCAGTCCCCACGCCTCCCTGGTGGCCAGACAAGGCCAGCGGCCCAGTACTTGACTCTCCGGGGCCTCGGACAGGTTCGCTCACTGATGGGCGGGGACCTCGAGTGCCCGCCGTTCCTGTGAAGTGGGTACAAGAACTGGGCGCCCCGCCGGACTGGGACGATATTTTGGAAGGTGGCCGGCGGGAGAGTCGGGGTCCCAGTGAACTCAGGGATGGGGCTCATACACGCTCCCCCGGGGTCACCCTTGAACTGGCCTGTCTTCCCCGGAAAGGTGCGTCGCCCTCTTGGCCAGACGCCCCTTAGCCCAGAGTCGTGGGGAGGGGAGTGTAGCGGGTAGGGGGGTCCGGGATCCCCGGGGCTGCCCGCCGGACAGGGATATGGCTGATGGACGCCCGGGAAAGGAGTAGACGCCTGACCACCGACGCCGAGGGGCGCCGGGGAAATGGCCCGCGGAGCTGCCTGCGGTGCGCACGCGCCGACCGTCCCCATCTCGCGGGGCGGGGCTAGGCAGCGAGATGCCGGCGCGGTCCTCCTGGCCGCCTAGAGCGGCCGTCCCAGCGAGCCGCGCACCGGAATCGGAAGCGCGGGTGGTCCCGCCTCTCGGGCGGCCATCTTGGAAGCTGAGGCGGCGGCGGCGGCGCTGCGGCGGTGCGGTGCGCTCTGTCCCGGGGCGGTGCTGCGCTTCGGCACGGGCCCCCCTGTCCGCGCCTGCTCCGGCCTCGACCACGGCGAGCCTGAGCGCGGCGGCGGCCCACGCGCGGCGACGGGGAGAGGTGAGTTCGCGTCGCGGCCCGCCGCCAGGGCCTCGGCCGCGCGTCCGCCCCGCCGGAGCCGGCCCCAGCGGAGGGCAGGGGAGCGGGACCGGCCCGGAGCTTCGGAGCGCGGAACCCGAGGTCGGTTACGGCGGGGCGTCCGGGCTCGGGCCGGGTGGTCGGCCTGTTGCGGGGGGGCCTCGTGCCGGGGGCTGGGGCGCCGGGGCGTGCGGCGGAGCTCCGGGCTGTGCGTGGCCCCGCGGGTCCGTGTCGGGGTGGCCCTGCCGCCTGCCGCCGCTGCAGCTCTGAGCAGGGGCGACCCCAGGCTGCTCCCCGCGCCCGGCGGGACGTGGCGCTCCCTGCGGGAGGAACAGGGAGGTCGGGCGGCGACGGCGGGAAGCCGCCGCCTGGGGACCCCCGCGCCCGCCGCCCGCCCCAGGGCCCCGGGCCCCAGCGAGCCCCCACCTGCCGGCGGCCCGCGCCCCGTCTGCCGCCGAGCTGCACGGCCTCGGCCCGGGGCCGAGCGTGAACTTCCACTTTCTTGTTCCGTGAGCGCCACGTCGTGGGGCTTCATGCAGATGCGCTGCCCCGCCGCTCGCCGCGCCCTGGCGCGAACCGGCTCACGGGAGGCCAGGCCCCTGGCTCCTGGGAGCAGAGCTCGGGTGTGGAAGGGCGCGCGGCGTCCTGCTCGGCCAGAGCGGTGACACTCGGCGTAGTCCGGCCTCCGCGGACAGGAACTCGAGGGGCCCGGCTGGCTGCAAAGTCCAGTGTGTGCGTTCGGGGACGGGGAGCTCGGCTGCGCGGTGCGCACCTTGGTGGCGGCCCAGTGCTCGGGCAGGTGCGTGAGTGCAGGTGGGGCTGCCGGGCAGCCCTGGGCCTCCATCCAGCCCGTGAAGCAACCCCCGTGGAGGAAAGTCCTGGGCACGGCTGGTCACGTGCCCCGCCGGCCTGTCAGGCCAAGGTCTCCTGCCACACCGTCACCTGAAGTGCACGTACGCGGAGCGGAGAGCCGTCCGGAGAGCAGGGGAACCGGTGAACAGACGCCGGGCAGACAAGCCTGTCTCAACGTGAGACCGAAGGGGTTTGTGTCCCGTGACGCTGGTTCGGCTACTCTCCTTCAGCTCTTGGGTATTTACGTGGTTTTCACCCATGCACTGTCTTTATTAATGTCTACGCTCTCTTTCCTTGGTTGTGACACACCTTACGTGCTCCGCTGCAGGGCCTTGGTTTGGAGGGCACCCGAGGCCCACGTGTGTAGGCGCTGTTCTGAGTGGGGCAGAGGAGGGGTCGTTAGGGAGCCCTTTCCTTCTTGTGAGCTGAGTGGTTGGATCGTAAGTATGATTTTAATAACTTGGCTTTGGAAGTGAGAATAAGAGAAGTTTGTGACTCCCCAGGCGTGGGCTAGTTTGTTTTGTGTGGCTGTCCGTTAATCTGCCTTAAGCATCCAACCCAGCCACTTAGCTGAGTTCAAACAGTTGTGTTTGAATTACCCAGAGAATTGTTCTGCACGTGGCAGTGTTAACTTTAGGTGAACATTTAAAAGAAACAGAACAAGTCCTGTAGTGGCTCTGCTTTTGGGTTGTTGCTGTTTGTTCCCAGGTGTCGGTTCAAGGTGAGCCACCTGGCCCATTTGGTGTCTCAGGGCAGGCGCTCGGAGGCACTCCCTTCCCGGGCTGCTGTGTAGCCTGCTCCTGCTGTGGCTCTCGGGTGGTGTCTGCCGGGTCTCTGGGAGGCCAGTGAAGGACCGTGGAGGCATCTGGCTAGGAAACCGGGGAGGCTTTTGTGGGTCTTGGCCTTGGAGCTAGGTCGGGAAGGGCCAGTGGGCACTGGGCTGGGCGGCCACCAGGCGGTTAGCACGAGAAGGGGCCTTGGCAGTCGGGCACTAGGAGAGCTGGCTGGCGCTGCTTTGTAGGGGCAGGTGGGAGCTGTTGACGTTTATTTGCCTGGCTGTGGGGGAGTTTGAAGGGCTGTGATTAGACCTGTGTTGAGAAAGTTAATGTGACTTAAGCGTGCAGGAGCCACTAAGATGCGGAGGGACGCTGTTGTGGTTGGTGGAAAAAGTGACGCGGCCTTGCATTGGGAATGGAAAAGAGGCGGGAACCGGAACCCCAATGTTTAGGGACCCCAGAGTGAGAAGCAGAGGTGGGTGATGGGTGCGCAGGACGACCCCTGTGGGTCCCTGGCCGAGACCCGCTCTGTAGGCCTGGGGGGGTGGGGCGCAGTATATACGCACAGCAGCCCCTGGTTAGGTCTGGTGGGGATGGTGCTCTGAGGAGAATGCAACTAGGCAAAGGGGCAGGAGTTCCCAGAGCCCTCTGTTGAGCCGAGGTGAGAGCGGGCTGAGGGAAGGAAAGAGCGAGCCCGTGGCTGTCCCTAGGCCCGCGGCAGAGGTGACTTCCTGTTTTTACAGACAGGGATGCGGGTGGAGAGCCTGGCCACTGCCGTCCTGTGCTGGGGCACACTGAGTGGCCGAGTGCCGGAGGCGTGGGGGTTAGGGGCCTGGGCACGGCTCCCTCTTCGCTGCCCATCTCCAGTCTGCCACCGTGTGGTCTGGATGCTGCTGCCTCCCCTTCACCCTGCACTCCCTGTGGGTTCTGTCTCTGCATCTTTTACACCTGTGGCTTTCATACTTTCTTTTTAGCTGCACAACCTTCTTACCGTTGTACCTTATAAGGATTATGAGAAACTCAGCATATAAAACAGATGCACTTGGAGCTGTTCTGGAGCCTGTGAGAGTGGGGAGCCCTGTCTCCCCCACCACCACCCCCGCCTCTGGAGTGCAGCTGAGGTGTCCCAGGGCCTCCGATGCAGGCCATGTCCCTCGTCTTGAATGAGCCATGGCTTCACTCCTGGTCCCCAGCCTTTGGTGCTGTCCTGCACCATCCCGTCTGTCCCATGCTGCTGCATCCATCCTATACTGAACCGCCAGAGTGACCTTTCTGACCCGAGGTCTGCTGTGCCTTTAGTCGGGTCTGAGGCCCTTCTGGAGTGCTGTGGCAGCCTGGCCCTGCCTGCCCGGCCAGCATGATAGTCACCACTCACTGCATCGGCGCCTGACATGTTCCCCGGGCATAGCATGCTTTCTTAGGCCTCTGCCTGGAAGAGGGGAAGGTCTCCTTTCCCCTCTGCCAGCACATTGTCTGAGTCTCACGGGCCCCCGTTTTTCTCATCTCAGAGAGATGTTCTTTCTTGGCTGCCCTGCCCCTTCCATCCTCCATGCCCAGTGGGAAATGTGCCAGGAATTGGGTTACTGGCCTTGACAGGAGCTGGTTGGGGGTGCACCCTGAATTCCATGCTGTGAGCAGCCCCTCGCTGCGATGTTACTCAGCAGAGTTAGGCAGTCAGGTCCAGGCTTCATACACCTCCACCTGGGACCGTTTGGAATTAGAATCAGCCTTTAAAGAAAATCTTTGCCCCTGATGTTGCATAAGTGAAGGTCACAGCAGGACAGACGGAAGAGGAGAACCTGCAAGGCCTGCGGGGTCATAGTGGGTGGGCCAGTCAGGACGGCCCCAGCTCTGTGTGCTAGGGTGAAATGTGCATGGGTGACGGCCGCGGGCGCTCTCGGGAGGAGTGGCAATGGCCTGTCTTTGGTCCCTTGTGAACGTCAGTGTTTGTTTCCAACAGATGAGCAGCAGCAGCAGTAAGAGGGCCCCCACAACAGCGACCCAGCGGCTGAAGCAGGACTACCTTCGCATCAAAAAAGACCCCGTGCCTTACATCTGTGCTGAGCCCCTCCCGTCCAACATTCTGGAGTGGTAAGGCTCTGTCCGAGTCCACGCCTGCACTGCCTGTCGCCAGCCCTCTGCTGTCCTGGCGGGGTGGCCACTGGGAAAGGTGCCTGCAGCCGACTCAGGAGTCAGTAGCCGTGAGGCCTGCTGATGCTCTGTTGTCTTCATAATGGGCAACAACCGGGGAAACGACGGGTCCTTGACCCCAGCCCGCTGGGGCTGGAGCGAGTCCTTCCTGGGGAAGGACTGCGTCTGGGGGGGGGGGTCTCCCAGCAGTTGAGAGGAAGCTGCAATTCTGGACCCCCCTTCTCTGCGTCTTGGCACTGAAGTAGCTGCCCTGCCTTGGACAGTCCATGGCAGTACAGATGGGTCCCGGTGCTCCAGCTCTGGGCACTGGCCTGGCCATTGCCAGGCAACCGTCTGGCTGACACGAGCGCATCTGTGCCACGAATGTTGGCGTCATAGACACTCCCGTGAGTTAAAGGGTGGTGAGGGCTCCAGGCCGCTATAGAAGGGCTGCACTCACCAGGCTTGCTGGGGTTCTCTGAGGAATCCCGGGCAGGGCTGAAATGTTGAAACGTTAGGAAGAATTTTTTTCTTTGTTTGAAGGGTAGTTTTTTGTTTGTTTGTTTGTTTGTTTTTAAGATTTTATTGGGGAACAATGTGTACTTCCAAGATTTTTTCCAACTCAAATCGTTGTCCTTTTAATCGTAGTTGTGGAGGGCGCGGTTTAGCTCCAGGTCCAGTTGCCATTGTTAGTTCCAGGGGGTGGAGCCCACTATCACTTGCGGGACTCGAACCGTCAACCGTGTGGTTGAGAGGACGCGCTCCAACCAACTGAGCCATCTGGGAGGCAGCTCAGCTCAAGGTGCCCTGTTCAATCTTAGTTGCAGGGGGTGGAGCCCACCATCCTTTGCGGGAGTCAAGGAGTCGAACCGGCAACCTTGTGGTTGAGAGCCCACTGGCCCGTGTGGGAATCGATCCGGCAGCCTTCGGAGTTAGGAGCACGGAGCTCCAACTGCCTGAGCCACCAGGCCAGCCCGTAGTTTATGTATCATAAAAAGTACTTTCAGTTTTTTTGAAAGATTTAGCCGAGAGATTTAGGAGAGAGCTTTAGCCAAGTTAAACAAGCATTTTGCAGGTTAGATATCTGTTCAGGGAGCACTGTTCTTGGCTTGCAGACGAGGGCTGATTCCCATAGGTGGGTGAGGGCTCCAGAGTGAGGTGGGCCTTGGCATGTGAGCGAGCCCGCAAAAACCGAGTGTGGCCCCAGGATGTAGTTGGCAGATGGAGGGACGGGTTCCACAGCGGTCATAGGGGCATCCTTACTGTGTGGGGACCCCTTCCCACATGTGAGTCTGTATCTCTAGATTCAGTGATTTGCTGGGAGAACCCACTGCCAAGGTTTACTACGGTGAACAGACAGCAAAACCAGCAAAGGGAAAAGGCGCAGGGGGCAGAGGCCGCGGGAGACCAGCAAGGCCCCCATCCCTGCAGACTCACAGGACTTGCCTGGGACCATGTGAGAGGTGCTCTCTCTCCCGCCCCCAACCCGCTAGAGACCCAGCACTCGCAGTGGGCGCGGGTCATGTGGGCGCCTCTGCCTGGCACCTGCAGAAGTCTACACTCCGAGCATGTGCGGCCCCCAGACACAGTGTCAGGTCCTGTGTGTGAGCTCTGTCCCCGGAGAGCAGAGAAGGCCTGCGTGCTGCCCGGCCTCACTCTGCGGCCCCAGCGCTGCTGGGCGCTCGGAGCACTGTCCCTTCCCAGCGACTTCAGATTGGCACCGGATTTGGAGCAGTGACATTAAGGCCACGTTCCGGGTGTGTCCGTGCTTGGCTGCAGGGCTGTTCCTGCTCAGCTGACAGAGGGTCACAGCCTGTTTTGGGAGTAAATCATATCAGCCGGCAGACCGCAGGTGTCGGCGATCGACCGACGTGTTAAAATGGTGTCATTGTGCCCTGGAGAGAAGAGTTGTTGGGAGGGGCATCACAGGGCACGGTTGCATCTGGCCTGGCATTTCTGTTTCCTCCTCTGCCTTTCTCTGTGGAACCCGTAAGCCTGGATCCATTGACGTGAGCCGAAGCCTTTGATGGCGTGGCGAGAGAGCTTCGTGGGCACTGCTGCTCCTGTCCCAGCACGCGGACTCCTGGGCTTGGGCCCTGGGTATGGCCTGGTGACAGTCACGCAGTCCCTGCTGCTCCTGCTGGAGGACTCTTGCTCTGAGGTTGTATCTGGTTCTTCCTGGACTTCGACGCTGGAGACACAGCCATCTTGTGTCACCAGCTGCCTGCTGTGTAGTCTACTGCATCGAATTTGGGCAACACTGAAAAATACGAAAGGCCAAGGACGGCTTGTGAAATGAAAGTTTTTAAAATTTTCAGTTGATGTTAATGGTTAGAGAGTATTTGCATATTGCTTCTTGGCGACAAAGGGGCTTGTGGAAAACTTCTGAGAGGTTTTCTGAGGGTAGGCTTCTGAGACCCTGGGACAGGGGACTCTAGCCTCTGCAGCAGGAGGAACTGACCCTGACCTTCAGTCTGTGAATGTCTGGCTTGGGCTGGGCCCTGCAGCGACTCAGGTGGGAGAACGCGCCACCCACCCCCAGAGCCAGCTAACTCTCCTCTCTCCCTCAGGCACTATGTGGTTCGAGGCCCTGAGATGACCCCTTATGAAGGTAAGTCCGCCCTGAGCTCCTGTGTCCTCAGCAGGCCTGGCCTCTGCACACCTCTCATGTGGGTGTGCATTCGTCAGATTGTTCTTCCCTGGCCCGCACGCTGCTTTCCTCTACATCCTGGAGGTGCTCGCTCAGAGTGCTTTTGCTCGTGTGCCCCAGGGACCATCTGTGAGTCCCGCCGAGTGTAATGTCAACGCAGTCAGATCCCATGGGCAGTAAAACGCGCTGGGTTCTCCTGCTGCTTCCTCAGGCCGGGATGGGTGTTGTCTCAGGAAGAAAGGTGTGTGGACCTCGTACACTTTCTATGCCCTGTCCTCGGTGGGGCAGGGTACTGAGAATTAGGGAAGCCATGGGACCTGCCCTGGGTCAGCGGGGACCTCCCCGCTCCTAACTGCTGCTGACGCCAGACTGGTGATGCCACCTAGGGTCGTCTAGTATTGTTTACAGAGTGACCTTGGAGCTGTCAGCAAGCTCCTGGGCCTGTGGGGAGCCAGGCGTCAGCCTTGGTGGAGAAGTAGCCGTGGCTGGGCAAGCCCAGGGCACAGCCCTGGCCAGGTGGGGCGTGCCTTTAATCTAGCCACGGTCCTGACTTCAGGTGGCTGGAGCCGCGCGTGGGGGTTTTGCATAAGATTTTACTGTAAAAGTCCTGCTGTAGAGGAGAAAGTTTGAGAGCCACTGCTGGACTTCAGAGGAGAGTTGTGGATAGTTGGGAATGAGGAAGGTCCAGCTCTCTCGAAGGTAGTTGAGCAAATGTGTCACTAGCCTCACCAGACTCTCCTGGGGTCTGGGATCCCCATTCTGGGAGGATCTGTCTCGGGAAACATGGGTGCAGAGCAGATCTACAGGGTGGCGTATCACTAGAATGTCACACGGGGGCCATCACACGGCGGCCGCCGAATGCCCAGCAGCGGGATACCAGCATGAGATGGCTTTGTGTGGGCTGGGTTCCTAGAAATGTGCAAGGATGGGCTTCAGAAGGGAGCGCAAATATAGTAAGATGTGGGTGTTAGATGAGGATGTTTTCAACAAACTCGAAGAATGGGGACCAGGAATGGGCAGTGTTCTCCCTCGTGGTGTGATTGTGCCTGGCTTTTATGTTTGTTTTTTGTGGTTTTAGTATTTTCCAAATACAGAGTGAACATTGATTAATTTTGTACAGACCCCCACCTCCAAGACGAGCCAGGACTGTTGCTGGCGGAAATGAGCCCGGCGCCTGGACAGGGTGGAGGCGGCAGGGAGAGAGGAGGGCAGCCCCGAGTGCAGGTGCGCGGGGGCTGGGCCTGCAGGAGACCCCATGTCCCCCGGCCCCTGCTGGCCTGCCCTGTCTCCTGCCTGGGGAATAAGGCCTCCCTTTCCAGACTCAACACTGTTACTCAACGTTTTTTTCTGTCCCGTCCTCATGTGTATTTCTCTGCTGGGTCAGGCCCTTGGATCCTCCCAGTAAAGAGTCCCTTCAGAGACCAGAAGCTCTCCAGAGCCACACTGCCTGTGCCCCTGCCCCTCAGCTCAGGGCTGCTCTCAACGGGGTCTCCAACGGACCCCTCTGAGTGGCCACACCTGCCAGGTGAGGGAGGGAACTTGGCCTGACGGCCTGTGTGGGCTGTGCCCTCCCTTGCCCTCTGGCTCCTGGCATCTGACCCTCCCTTCCCGCTGTCCATGGCCATCTGGCTGTGTCCTCACTGTGGGCCCCAGGTGGGTTCCTGGGACACAGGTGGGTGCCAAAGAATGCTCCCTAAATTGACCTATGGGTTTTACCAATCAAAACCCTCACAAAGGTTTTCATAGACACAGTCTTATTCTAAACTTTTTATTCTGAAATTTACATGGAAAGGCAAAGGATCTAGAAAAGGTAACAGTTTTTATAGAGAACAGTGGGAGGAGCCACTGGGCCTGAGGTCAAGACTTGTGTTTCTGCAGGACAGCAGGACAGGGCTGTGGCTGCCCGGCATTGGACCGCAGCTCCATGGGGGAAGGGCCCTGTGGCCCGCACAGGCCTCCCTTCCGCTCCCAGTATGGGCCATGCCTGGGGCTCGGTCCCCTGGACACTTAGCTTGAGGGGGGACTGCCTGCACAGGGGCTCCCACACCCGCTAGCTCAGGAACACTCAGAGCTGCCCTTTGACCTCTGGGCGAGGATCCACCCTCCCAGCGTCCCGGCCTGCTCTCGAGGTGACACCTCCCAGGTCTCCCCTCAAACATGACATCCCCCAGAATGTTCTCTCTGCAGTGAAGTACACATCTTCACATGTCTGTGGTTTGACATAAGCAGCTACCTGTGTGTGTCGCAGCATGCTCTCTCCCCTTGAATTTGCTTCCTGGAGGGTCCCCTCTGCCCATTCCTGCATGGACCCCACAGTGCGCTGGGGCCTTACCCGGGTCCTGCCTCTGAGGACCTTCCGCCAGGCGGGGTTCTGGTGTGCTGGTGTGCGTTTCTGGGTGTGCAGGAGAGGTGGGACAGTGGGTCAGTGTATTGGGTCCCCTGCGGGCCCACACTCAACTAGGCGGCACCCCCCCCTCCGCGGAGTTCCCAGGCACTGCCCTGCCTTCAGGCCCCTCCCCAATGGGCACTGAGTCACAGGGTGGTGCCACTTGCGTCTCCTGCATTTTCCATCGGGCCTTTTCTTAATGACTGGGCACTGCTATGTCTGCCATTGGTAGCGTTCGCCTCCCACTGGGGCACTGCAGCCCATGGGAGGTGGTGGCAGGCCTCACCCAAGAGTGGCATTGGTACAGAGCCCCGTGGCGACTGGGGACTGGTATGTCCCAGTCCTGGAGGCAGTACCACGCCTGGGTGCTGCGGGGAGGACAGGGCAGCGTTCCTCAAGCCTCACTGTATGTGTGTACACACGTGCGTGCACACATCTGCTCAGCTCAGCCAGTCTGGTGCGGGCCTGGGGCTCTGCATTTCCAGCCAGCCCCCATGGGCCTGCCCTCAGAGCCAGGCTGGTGGGACCTTGAACTAAGCGGGCGGGGGTGGAAGCAGTGAGGCCAGCGAGGTCATCCAAAGCGTGGGATGGTGGGGCCAACAGGGTCTGCCGAAGGAGCAGGTGTGATGAGGGGCAGGGGCGCCCAGAGTTTAGTCTGAACAGCTAAGGATGGAGTCACTGTGCGAAATAGCAGGAATTCTGTCTTGGGCCTTTTTGGGGCAGTGTCACCCAGACGGTCAGTATCTGGGCCTGGAGTTTGGAGAGGGGTCCAGGTGGAGGGGCCAACGGGACAGTAATCAGGTACTCCCCAGGCCAGGTGAGACCCGAGAAGTGCAGGAGTGGTCGTGAGGCCTGACGTGTGGTCAGACTCCCCAGTGGGGGCGTCTGGTGACCTCGAGGTCAGGTTTGACAGACCATGGTGGCAGCAAGAGGCTTGTCAGGTGATGGGCGAGCATGGCAGCTACGGATGGGGCTCCCGTGGTCGTGCATGACGAGGGAGCAGGCGGCAGGAACTGGATAGCTGTGGATTCAGAGTTTTGTTTCCTGTTGTTTTTTCAGGTGGGAGAAATGGTGGCAGGTTTGGCTCACTGTTGGTGTAGTTTGGTGGAGAAAGCGAAGTGGGTGGTGCGGGAGAGGGAGGATCTGGAACAGTAGTGGCCTCAGCTGACGTGCTTCCCGGTGGTTGAGGGGTGGCGAGAAGCCCTTGCAGCTTCTCCGATGCTCTGCTCTGGGTGAGGGGCATGCATAGCCATGGGGGCAGGGGGCTGCTCCCAGGGTGTGGCCCGAGCCCCCATGAGACTGCAGCAAGATGTGTGCATTCCAGAGATGGGCAGCCAGTCGGCACTGAGGTGGGGGCTGGGGCCTGGGGTGGGGACCAGGAGGCGCTGCGCTGGACCACGACACCGCTCTTTCTGTTTGGATACAGGTGGCTATTACCATGGAAAGCTGATTTTCCCCAGAGAGTTTCCTTTCAAACCTCCTAGTATTTATATGATCACTCCCAATGGAAGATTCAAGTGCAATACGAGGTAAGGCGCGGCAGTGCTCCTGCTGTGCGAGTGTGGTCCCGACTAGCGTGTGCTCTCGTGAGTGGTCCCTGTTTTTTGTGCAGGCTGTGTCTTTCCATCACGGATTTCCATCCAGACACGTGGAACCCGGCCTGGTCTGTGTCTACCATCCTGACCGGGCTTCTGAGCTTCATGGTGGAGAAGGGCCCCACCCTGGGCAGCATAGAGACGTCAGACTTCACGGTGAGGGGTGCAGAGCACCATTTGCATGTTGAGGGGGGGCTCCCGCCCATGTCCCTGCTCCCCAGGGGCCCCTGGAGAGACCCTGGGCCCTGGGAGCCCAATTCTCCTCTGGAACGGTGGGCAGCACCGCAGCCCCTCCATTCTGTGAGGCTGTCTGCCTTGTTAATTGGCTTTTATTTTCCTATTATTTAAATAGGAATCAAGTTTATGATTGTTAACTGATGATAGTGGAAAGAAAATTAAGTCTTTATGTGACTAGATGAGCTTGTTGTGAAGACCAAGCTTATCGAGTGCGTCCAGCGTTATGAAGACAGCAGCAGCCCTTGACTATAAAATAATCTGCTTTTAGAATTTTAAACAATTGGAATTAGCCTTTGATTGGGCTACTCTTTTCCTTCTCTTTCTTCCCAGAAGAGACAACTGGCTGCACAGAGTTTAGTGTTTAATTTAAAAGACAAAGTCTTTTGTGAATTGTTTCCTGATGTCGCAGAGGTAAGAAAGCTGACGGCAGTTTTGCTTCCCTGGTTCAGAAACTCTCAGATCCATTTTTTTCCAAAGAGAAAATGTATGTGCCCAGTGTCCCTGGGCACTGAGGGTCACCTGTCCCCACACGCACTCTAGGGTCTGGGAAAGCGGGGCCTGGGCCTGTCCCCAGCAGGGCGTGGAGCTGGCGGAAGGCCCTGCTACGAGGAAGTGGAATGCTCCCTGGTCTTGGTGGCCGGGAGCGGGGGAGGCTGGGCCACAGGCAGGTCAGGGCCACAACCATTCAGGGTCATTGGGACCTGGCTTTGTCCCCGGCCCGCGAGGTGCAGGCTTGGTGATTCTGGCCAGTCACTTGGCCCCCACATCTGTAAACCGGTCACAGCAGCGCCCACCTGCGAGGGCGGGCGGGTGTCAGAGATTGCGACCTGGCAGGGTCCCATGGTGGATCGCAGGACCCTCCCGGGTTTGTTTAGACCAACCCTTGTTTCTCGCTATTGTTCTCTTAGGAAATTAAACAGAAACAGAAAGCGCAGGATGAACTCAACAGCAGACCCCAGGCTCTGCCGCTCCCAGACGTGGTTCCCGACGGGGCTGCGCACCACGGCCAGAACGGGCTGCAGCGCCTCAATGCACACGCGCCGGGGGCGGGGCCCCACCTGGGCCTGCAGGCCAACCGGCACCACGGACTCCTGGGCGGCGCGCTGGCGAACTTGTTTGTCATAGTCGGCTTCGCGGCCTTCGCCTACACGGTCAAGTACGTGCTGAGGAGCATAGCTCAGGAGTGAGCCGCACGCCGCGCCGGCACACGTGGTCGTCAACGGGGACGCTGCCCGAGCCCTGCCACCGGCTGGCCGTGCCGCCGAGCGCAGGGCGGACCCGCCTGACTCGGGGGCTTAGCTTTTTAAAACCTTTAAGAGGAAAACAAAAGCCAGAGTGTGGTTTGGATTTGGAGCAGCCGCGAGATCACGAGCCCCTGTTCTCGCCTGGGGTCTGTCGGGCCGTGGAGCTCGGGTGTCCAGGAGGAGGGCCTCGTGCTTTGGTTAGAGCTTCTCTCCTGTATCGTCTCTTGGACCTGTTTAGTAAACCCGTTTTTCATTTTATTAGATTTGGTCACTTACAAATACAAATCTCGATGCCCTCAAGTACTCTGCGTGCGTTCTTAGTCCCACGGAGCTCCGACCCGCCAGGCAGGAGCCGGTCCCAGGGCTGCGCGCGGCCGTGTGGGCGAGGGCCTGGCGGTGGGGCCCGGGGCGGGCTGGCCAGGGAAGGCCATGGACGGGGTCCGGAGAGCGGGGTTCGGCTCTGGCGGGTTAATGCCTGTTGGCCTGGAATGGAGCGGCGGGCTCCCAGGAAGTCGCTCCTTGCCTTGCTGAGGTCGGAGGTAGGAGTCTGCCCTCTATGACCACAAGGTGTCGTCCTTCTCCTTAGGGGCGGCCCTGCCGCCCTCACCTACAGGGCCTCCCCTCCCCACCAGGCTCCTGGGGCCCCCTCCTGTGCTGGTGGAGGCTGGAGCCTCCCCCAGCAGCCCGGGGGGGGGGGGGGGGGGGGGCGGGGATCCCCACCCGACAGGCAGTTTCTGTGCACTTTGAAGCTTCCGTTGTACCTGGTCCAAACCTTGGGTTGACCCTCAAGGTAGGCTTATGTGTTCCTTTTTCCAGCGGATCCGTGCCAGCTGCCAGCCCTTCCTAGAAGGTGACACGGAGCTGGGCATCACCAGGGAAAGGCTGTCCTGGGAGGACACGGCCAAGTTCAGGGGTGGGCGGCAGGAGGCTCTCGGTTTTGGATTGCTGACACCGTCCCGCTCTACGTCTGTTTGCTGAATTCACCTGTGAGAACCAACGGATGACACTGACCTCACTCCAGAGGCCAGCAGGGAAACTGAAGTGCAGCCATGCATTTTCACATCTTTGATTTTTTTTTTCTGTTTTTTGATCAATTTATTTAAAATTGCCCTATAATTTACCACTTGTATATGTTTAATCCACTCTTGTGAAAAAAATCATTATATCTTTGTTCCTAAATTTTGTGCTGTTTGAGTCTGTGTTGGCATAAATGCAAGTCCACCTGGGCCCTCTGCCCAGCGCCCAGGTTAGCTGGTGGGCAGGCTGCTGTATGTGCAGCAGAGGTGGTGTCCTGATACTGACAGTGGACCCTCGTGGTGCCACACCGTGCTGGCCACCAGTGTCTGCTCCACACACTCAGTGTTTGCTGAGGTTCATGGGAGGCAGAATGTCTAGCACACACCGCTGACTTAACGTGTTGCTTCTGTTCTGCATTTAAATGTTCAGCATTTAAAGCCCGGAGTCAGCAATGGGGGTAGATGGGTGCTGTGTAGTCTTTACCTGGAGCCCAATGGGCCCACTGCCCCACTGTGGCCTTGCTGCTCTCCCTCGGGGGTCACAGCCCCTGGTGGAGGGCGACTGGGCATCCTTAGAACCCCCCCACCCCTGGACGGATGCATCCAGGTCGGTTGCAAAATCTGTCTTCAAGAGAGCAAAGCCCCAGATAAAGTTGATGTACAATGGACACGTGTGACGCAATCCTCGGTGTAGAGAGTGGTCTTGGAGAAAGGACTTCTTGCATTCCTCCCCAAAAAGGTCCCCCAGGCCTGAGATCGAGGCTTTCATGCCAAGAGACCTTGGTCTGAGGCTGTGCCCAGGGCTCCGTGGCCCGGCCCTGCCCCAGGGAGTCGGGTGTCCAGTGTCTGGGTTGTGGGTTGGGTGGGTGAAGAAACCACTGGCCTGAGCCCCCCCACAGTTGGTAGCTGTGGCAAGAAGGTGTGGACAACTTAGCAGTCTCCCTCCAGTCCTTTTCCAGGGGGCTCCAGTGCTCCCCAGGGGAGGTGGGCCCCAGAAGGACCCTCAGGATATGGGGGGAGGGGCACCTGTCATGTGGACACTGGAACCTGTGGAACCCACCCCACCAGCCCCAAGCTTGAGGGGGCAGTGTCCACCACAGAGCATGGCCTGGCTGAGACACGTACTTTCTTGCTTGGGAAGGGGTCTGGGGACGAGCAGGACCCAAGGTTTGGGTGGGGTTGGAACTATTTGAGGCCCAGCCTCCTGCCATTGCCACGTGGCTTCTCTGTCCAGCTGCAGAGGCCATCTGCCATAGGCCTCCTGGAGGCTGGCACAGTTGGCACTGTCCCCACAGCAGCCAGTCACAGCTGGTGCATTGCCAGTGGCTCTACTGGCACACTCTTGGCTTCCTTGAAAGATGGGGCCACCAGAATGCAGGTGACAAAGGCAGGTGCCCAGCCTCTGAGGAGGGATCTGGCACCTTGGAGTATCTGGGCCACCTTTCCTGAACTGGTGCTTGGTGTAGGTAACATCTAGGGTTACAGCCAGGCGGGGCAAAAAGGGGGTCTCCCGCAGTGTGGCCCTCCTCACAACCCAGCCTTTGACAGCAAGCTCAGCGGTCGGTCACCAGCACCGGCGCATTGTCCCTGGAGATGACCATTTGCGCCTGAGCCAGGATGGAGGACGAGTGCCCCTGGGTGGGTGCTCCTCACATCTGCCCCGCCAGCTTGCCTCTGGCTCAGCTCCGACCATGGACATAGCCTGGGCTGGCGTCTTGTGCTTGGCTGGGGTGTCTGGACATTAAAGACGGTCAGTAGGGCTCTTCCGTGCTATCCACCGGGACCACTGCCCCACCTGGAGGCTGCACTGTCAGCAGCGGCTTACAGGGGCCAGCCATGGCTCTGACCATTCTTAGCCTCGGTTCATACCAGCCAAGGGACAACTGGCAGCTGGGGTCCAGGCTCAGGTTCCGAGCCCCACCTGGGTGCCCACCATACAGGGACTGAGTCTGCAGGGCCTGTCAACGTGAACTGGCCCCAGCCGTCCTTCCTGCAGCCTGGAAGGAGTTAAGGAAGGACGTCAGCTCTCCCTGTGGACATGCCTGCCCACTGTTGCTCACGTCCAGCTGGAGAAATTTTGGTCTCTCTCCTGGGGCCAGAGGGCTGTGAGGGAAAAGAGCTCTTTTAGCCCAGCACAGCCACCTGGGGCGCAGGCACTGACCTCCCAGGGGACTGGCCCAGGGACTCGTCTCCCATCCCCCTGCTGGCTCAGGATGGCAGGAAGCCAAGAGGCCTGGCTGGGTGAGGGCAGCCCCTCAGGCAATAAGGGTTGGCCCTGTGCCCCCAGAAGAGGGGGCGAAGAACTCTGGGGCAGCCGTTGCTCAGAGGTCAACCAGTCCCTCCCTTGCCTGCTGCAGGAGTGGTACCCAGGACCATCAAGGTCAGTACAAAGCTGGGAGCCCAGTGGGTCAGCTGCCAGGCTTTCAAGCACCACCAGGACCTTGGGGCAGGGGGACTTGTCAGGGGGCCTGGGGGATGTGCAGGAGAGCCTGAGTGAGGTGGGTGATAGGAAGGGGCTGTGGGCCCCTGATGGAGTATCTCCACCCTGAGGGCTCCTGGGCCATCACCCTGAAGGGGCCGGGGCTCGGCTGGGGGGCGGGGCCAATCCGTGTTAGTGGTTCCCAGGGTGGGTCGTCCTCCTGGAAAGAGGTGCGGGCTGAAAGAGGTGTTTCCAAAGCCTGTGGGAGGGCCTGGGGAGGTGCAGCACCGCCGCAGCCCCTTGCTCCTTAGCACGAGTACGAGTACGGAGACGCTGGTCAGTGGGGCTGCCCGCCCCCGTCCACGCCCCCGGGCCAGCCTGAGAGCCCGCTGACGGATCGTCCATGTGAGCCCTCCCCCTTGGAGGCCGCCAGCTTCGGGGCGGAGGGGAGGGTTTATTTGGCGGCGGCGCCGTCGGCGAGGGCACTGCACGCGCCAGGGGAGGCCGGCACAGGCCCGACCCGTGGGGACAGGAGCGCGTCTCGCGCCGTCTGCCCGCGGTGTTGCCCGTCGAGCCGCTGCGCCTGGCTCGTCCCGCGCAGACATGCATCAGCAGCGGCCAGTCGTCCCCCGGGGCCGTGCCTCTGCGCGGGGGCTCTGAGCGCCGGCTGCGCGGCCCCCATGAGCGCGCGCGGGCGCACCTGCGTGCAGGGCTGAGCCGCAGCGGAGGTCGGAGCCGCCGGCCGCCATGCGCTGGGCCTGGGCTGTGGCCGTGGCCTTCCTCTGGCCGCACCTCGTGCTCCTCGGGGGCGTCGGGGCCCGGCGGGAGCCCAAAAGGCCGCGTCAGCCTGGCCAGCGCACCGAGTCCCCCAACGCCACAGTGGCCATCAGCGAGGGCCTGCCTGGCTCCCCCAAGGTACGTGGACGGGGCCCACGTGGGGGCTTGGACTCACGGGGCGCCGTCCTCTCACCCACAGGCTCTGCCCTGCTGGGCTCTCCAGGCACCATTCCCATCTTGGTGGGGAGGGGCTTTGGGCAGGATCCGCTGCAGACAGGATCCCCCCCACACACACACACACCGCCTGCCCCCCCCCTTGCCCCGAGAGGAGTTGGGGGAGGGGAGAGGCTTTGGAGCCCGGTTACACTGAACCCTTTGAAGCCTTAGGTCCATCCCGCCCCAGAAACCTGCTGCCATTAGCCGTAATTGCTTATTTAGAAGAGGTGGCTGCCCAGTTGGGAACCCCAGTGGCAGTACCACTCCTGCGGTTGGAGAAGCGGGGAGCTTGGATCCTGTGCTTCCTGGAGGTCCTCACCCTCACCCCCTGCTGTGTGGCCAGCAGCCCCTGTGGCCTCTGGCATGGGATGTGCTTCTGTCCTAGGAGTCCTTCTGGCTGGAGCCTGCCCTGGGTCCTCTGAGACACCCCCCCACCCCCATTTGCCTCAGTTCCAAACCTCTGCCCTCTTTGGCTGAGAACCTCCTGAAGACTCTTAGAGCTGACCCCAGGGGTTGCAGGATTGGGAGGAGAATTGAGGTTGCCAGGGCAGGTTCCCCCCCTTCTCCCCGCCACCAGCCCTCATGCCTTTGATCCTGGCCTCCTGCAGCCCAAGGGCGTCTCCCAGGCAGCCAACCTGACTGCTCTCAGCCCACGCGGCCCACTGGAGCCCGAGGCCCCATTTTCCAGATGGGCAGGCTGAGGATACTGAGTCCTTGGGCCCCGCCAGCCAGTCAAGAGTGGGTTGTGGCCCAGGGAGGGCTCTTTGGTGACTGTTTCCTGCCCCGCCTGCCTGGCCCACCCTGCCCAGGCCTGCCCCTCTGGAGACAGAGAGGTGAAGCTCTGTCCAGCTTGAGGCCTCAGTGGGGGTGCCCCAGGCCCTGTGACATGCCCCAGGACAGCCCTTCCCACAAGTCAGCACCCCTGTTCCTCCTCCACCTGCCCGCAGATGCCACCCATGCACCTGGGCCTCCGGAGCCCCTGGGTCCCTCAGGTGTAGCCAGGGTCTGTGGTGGCTAGGGAAACAGCCAGAAATCAGGGGACTTTTGCATATTCTTGGCTTCTCTCTCTTCCCTGGGTAGGGCCCAGGTCAGGAGTGGGAAGCACCCCGCTCACCTACCCACCCCAGCTCCCCAGGACAGAGGCCTGCCTGATCCACTGGGAAAGAGCCCTGGCCTTCCCTGGCAAGGGGGCTGTGCCAGCCATCGGGTTCCCCTCGCACTGCGTTTGGGGCTGAGGGCTGGACCTTGAGCCAGGACTCCTCAGCTTATCCTGCTGCAGCGGCTCTCTGGGAGTGGCCAGTGGCTCTTGCCCAGCCAGGCCAGTATCTGCTGTGTTCCTGCCCGTCTTATGGGCTCCTGAGTCCAGCACAGACTTCCTCTCTAGCCCACACCCCCTTAAAGAGCACGAATGTCCTTCTCAGACTCAGACGGGTCCTCCCTGGTACGTAGCTGGGGTGCTTGGAGGGCTGGGGGGGGGACATGCTCTCAGGCAGCCCTGCTCTGCAGCCCCAGCCCTTCCTCCAAGAGCAAGGGGGTGGGCCAGCTGTGGCCTGGGGAACAGGGCTGGCCGGAGTGCAGAGGCTGCCAGCTTGCACACCTGATGCCAGCACAGCACAGGACCAGTGCCTGCCTGTCGCCAGCCTAGCCCAGTGCTCCGGGACTCCCAGAGATGCTCTCCACCGCCCGCCTCAGCCAGGGCCAGCCTTGAGGGACACGTGGGGCTGGTCCTGTGTGTACATGGGTGTGCCTATCTTCTTGGGAACTGCACAGTGGGAGGGGACAGGTCACTCCAACAGACATCTAGAGCAAGGCATCTGGACATCAGGCCTGGCTTCCAAAAAGACCCGAGCCGTTGCTCTGCCTGTGGTCCTGGTCTGTAGTCCCCAGGGGTGGCCTGCTGTCACCTCCCTTGTGTCTGCCTCAAGTACTGCCATGGTGCCCTGGGCCCTGAGTTTCTCCGCTCTCCCTTGGGGGCAGCAGGGAGGCCCAGTGGGACCCAGGTCAGCACACTAGCCCTGCTCCTTGGCCCTTTAGCCACCCGAGGCCTCGGGACCCGAGTTCTCAGGTGCCCACATGACATGGCTGAACTTTGTCCGGAGACCGGATGACGGGGCCCTGAAGAAGAGGTGCCGCGGCCGGGACAAGAAGTTGGTGAGCCCGGGGTCTCAGCCCAGGGCAGGGGTGGCTGTGGCTCCCACTGGGGTCCTCACGCCCTCCTGCCTCTCCAGCGAGGCCTCTCCGGCCCCCCAGGGCCCCCAGGCCCCCCGGGTCCCCCAGGACCCCCTGGTGCGGAAGTCACCCAGGAGGCCCTGCTTCGGCAGTTTCAGGAGGTGCTGAGAGGTGAGGCGCCCGCCCCCACTGCCCCTGGAGGTTCAAGGCTCCCCAAGCCCTGCAGGTGACCCCAAGCTGCTGCCCCCACCCTTTTCCGCACAGAGGCCACTGAGCGTCGGTTCTCCGGGCCGCGGGGCCCGTTGCTGCCTGAGGGGACGGGTGGGCGGCTGGTGGCTGAAGCCTTCCACTGCCGGCTGAAGGGCCCGGTGCTAGTGGACAAGAAGACACTGGTGGAGCTACAGGGCTTCCAGGCAGTGAGTGGGCATGGAGGCGGGGTCTCTGGGGCACTGCTGGGGGCAGCCTGCTGGGTTGGCCCTCAGGTGAGCAGGTCTACAGCCACCACGGAGGGCACCTAGCCCATACACACAGTGGGGGCCTGGGGGGTCGGCCACCACGGGTCAGAGCTGGGTCCTGTGTGCCCAGACCCCCACCTTGCAGCAAGGTGGGGAACGTGGTGACCAGGCGCCAGAACTGCCTCCCCCCACTGTGAGGGCCTTCAGGGCCTCTTCTACCCCTGGGCCCTGAGGCCTGTGCCCAGAGGCCCAGGTGGGTACAGGCACACAGGTCATGCCCTCTGTCCTGCCTACCTGTCTGCTTGGGGTGGGGGCTGTTGGTCACAGGCGCCTCCCCCAGGCCCTGCAGCCCATTGCTCACCTGCCATCCCTCCAGCCCACTGCCCAGGGCGCCTTCCTTCGGGGTTCTGGCCTGAGCCTGGCTTCGGGCCGATTCACAGCCCCAGTGACCGCCATCTTCCACTTCTCAGCCAGCCTGCACTTGGGTGAGTGGGGCCAGGCCAGGGTGTGTGTGGTGGTGAGGACTGGGCCTCCCAGGTGGGCCCCGACATCGCAGGCCCCAGGTGCTTCCTGCTGCAGCCCTGGTTTCCACTGGGGGCCTGAACGGGGCCTGTTGCCCATCTCCCCAACCCACAGCCACTATGGGGTCTGTCTCGGGCACTGTGCCTGAGGCGCCCTGCCCCACCCCACTTCTGCTCCATCCTTCCCGAGGCTGCTGCAGCTCCTTGTCCCTACAGACCGCAGGGCACTGCAGGGCAGGGCACGGCCACGCGCCCGGGACACAGTGCGGGTGCTTATCTGCATCGAGTCCCTGTGCCATCGCCACACGTGAGTAGGCCCTCCTGGGGGCTGCCCTTGGCGCTGGGGCTGGGTGTCTGAGTGTGGACCGTCCTGCTCACAGAGAGGGGAGGGGCTCCCCCAAACACAGGACTGTCCTGAGTACTGGGGTGGGGTCCAAGCCCACGGACCTTCTGTGCCCTCAACCTCGGCACCGTGTCCAGGTCCCTGGAGACCATCTCTGACCTGGACGGCAGTGGCAGGGTCTTCACGGTGTCTGTGCAGGGGCTGCTACAGCTGCAGGTGAGGCCAGAGGGGATGGACGGATTGGGAGGGGGCCTGGGCCTCCGAGCTTCGGCGTGGACAATGCCTAGCCCAGCAAGTGGATGGACACTGGTCATGTGGCCACTCAGGACCCGGGACCCCCATGGCTTGGGGCATGTGCCACCTGGTGGGGCATCATCACTCCACATACAGCCCATGGATGGCTGGACCCTATGGGTAATGACGTCCACTGTGGGGTGTCTGCAGGCTGGGCAATATGCCTCCGTCTTCGTGGATAATGGCTCTGGGGCAGCCCTCACCATCCAGAGTGGCTCCAGCTTCTCCGGCCTGCTTCTGAGCATGTGAGGGCACCGACGGGGCTGAGAGGAGCTATGAAGAAGACCCTCTGAGGGCCACGGGGACCTGCCCTCTGTCAAACCTGTGGTCACAGCAATAAAGCCCCCAGCCCTCCCTCTCGCCTGGTCACTGTGTTGTCATGGAGGTGGGGGTTGGGGTGGGGGTGGGCGTGCGGCTACGGAGGGGACATGTGGCTTCAGGACACACTCCTTGGGTGGAGTTGGGGGTGGGGTGGGGAGTGGGCTGAGCCCCCTGTGGCTTCAGTGCAGTCCCCACAGCCCCTGCCCCTGCTGGGAGCCATGTTTAACCTAAGGACAGGGCAGATGTCCATCCAGGCCCTCGCTCTGCCTGGCCCATGGCCTGGGACCACCCCTCTGCTTGTGCAGGGCCAGTCCAGCTTTGGAGGGCAGCAGCCTGTGCACACTGCAGGGCCTGGGGCCCAGATGCGTTCAGCCTGCATTGCTCAAAGTCCCAGAGGTCGGTGAGCAGGATGGTGGCTGGAGACCACATGCTGTGCGAGTCGGGTTCATAGGGTCCTGTGGGGGCAGGTGCAGGGCCACGCACAGGACTCACACGTGCGCAGGGCTGGGGGAAGGGTGTCCAGGCCCCGGCTGGCAGGGCACCTAGCTTCTGACTGCCTTCCCCTTGGTAGATGCCACACCAGGTACACGCAAACTGCCACCCCCAAGATGGGATCAGAACTGTCCCAGGTGGGGAAGCCAAGGCCCTGCCCGCAGGTCCTATGGACTTGGAGACACTGCCCCCACCCCATCTTGGCTCTGGCAAACTCAGACCAAAGAATGTAAATTGGTCCTGGGGCATCTGGGCCTCTGCAGAGCTGCCGAGATACCATCTCTGGTTGGCACCTGGGTCCTGGGCAGGCGGCCCCGCCTGGACCTGGAGCATGAGGCCAGCCCCTGACCCCTCCACAGATGCCCCAGGGTGGGGGTGGGGCTCACTCCACAGAAGGTGCCTGCAGACCTGGGTTCCAAGGCTGAGCAGAGAAGGGTGTCCTTATCCTGTAAATAGGGGGCAGGGTGGGGGGAAGACAGAGGCTAGGGGCTGCTGGCTCAGGGGGCCAGAGTGGAAGATGGTGCAGGTTGAGGCTGGAGCCTGAGGGCCATTACTCAGCCCCACCCCCTACGGACCCTGACTGGCCTGGGGGGCCACAGGAGAGACCCTCCCTGCAGCCTGCTGGGTAATGAGGCAGGAGAGCCCTGGTGCCAGGCAGGCGCTGGCCTGTGCAGTGGCAGGCTTGGCCGCTGACCCGTCCCCACCTCTCTCCCTGGTCCCCCCAGAGTGGCGTCAGTGGCTGGGGGAGTCTAGGTGGGTCTTGGCTTCACAGCAACTGCAGGCGCCAGCCTGGCCTGAGTGGGGATGTTCGGCGGCCTGCGAGGGGGGGCTTGGGCACTGCGCTGGGGTCCCTGTTGAGGAGGTGGGGAGAGGAGGGGCACACGAATGGGTCCCTGCCCCCCCACTTCCCATTACAGGGTCCTGTGTGGGCTACTGTCCAGAGTGCAAGCTTGGCTTGGCTGTAGGCACCAGTATATGCTGACCACCTGTTTACGGACCCCCCCCTGGGCACTCAGTGGGGGTGCTGAGGGGGTGGCCAGCACCCACCAAGCCACACCCTCTCAGGCTGGGGCCTCACTGCATCCAGGGGCTCTCCTGACGGTCCTTCAACACCAGCCAGTCCCCCAACCCGCCTGGCCCGCGAGGGGGGCAGGTCTCACCTCCTTATCCAGACCTGCTGTAGGGATTGTGATGACAGAGACCGAGGCCCAGGACCCCGCAGAGAGCGACAGACAGACGAGAGACGAGCAGATGAGAGACGAGGACAGGAAGGAGGGGCCGGGCCAGCCCCTCGGAGCCCACGGTGGGCAGGTGGCCAGGGCCCCCAAAGCCCATCCTGGCGCCCGACTCTCCTGCCTGCTGTCTCGTCTTCCTCCCTGTGTCTGGCCCTAATCAGAGGTCATTACCACTGAGCTGTGAGGCCCCTGGAATGTGCTGCCCCAGCCCCTCTGCCAGCCATGAAGGACACAAGCAGCCCCCAGGGGGGACAAAACACCAGCACAGGGCAAGGTATCCGAAGGCCCGCCCTAGACCCAGCTGCAGCCCTACCGTCTCCCGGGCCAGACCCAATGCTGGTGTAGGACAAGCTCCTTGGGCCCTGCAGTTATGTCCACCCGGCCTGAGCAGGGGTCCTGTGAGGGGGTGGGGGGGCGGGGTGCAGGCTGAGCCAGAGCTGCTGCTGCTCAGGGCAAGGGGTTCGCTGGGGGCACTGGGGTGGAGGGGTTTGAGGGATGGGGCTGTTTTCCTGGCCTGGCCTATCTGGTTTTGGAGCTGGGCTTTGGGGTGGCCTGAGTGTCTCTGGCTGAGGCCAGAGCCAAAGTGGCCAGCACAGTGCTAGCCGGCCTCGGGTTGACCCTGACCTGAGCCTCACCCCAGAGCAGCAGGATTGCTGGCTGACCCTCCTAGGCTCACCGCCCAGAACCTCAGTCTGACCTGCCCACTGCCAGGTGGGGGCTGGAGGGGGCTCTTGGCCTTGTGCATCCCAAGCTCTGGTCTTGCGGTTACAGCCAGGCTGCACCGTCCCAGCCCTTCTGGCCCCAAGGTGACCCAGGGAGGCGGGGGGGGGTGGGTCTCAGTGTTGGGTCAGAGCCTGCCCCCCAAGAGCCCTCGGCTGCTGTCCGGTTTGAGTGCAGACAGGAATGTGGGCGTCTGGCTCGGACAGCTGGAAAGTCCACTCGGGGGCCAGGAGCAGCCGCCAGCTGGGCAGCCAGGCCTCACCCCACGCCCTGGCAGGGGAAGGAGGGCCAGAATGGGGGCTCCCTGTTGTGAGCAAGAAGGAGGCCTGGTCCCACCTTCCATGGTTCCCTCTGAACTTGTGGGGTGGGACAAGCAGGGGTGAGGCTTGCAGGAGAGGTTGTGGTCGGGGTCCTTGGGCTAGCCAATGAGCCCATCATGCTAGATGGTCAGTCTGGCAGCCACAAAACTGCTGGACCCTGAGGTGGGGAAGTGCTGCTCCCCTGGGCCTCAAGCTGGACTCAAGGTGTTAGGTGGGGAACCCCGGGTGACAGGGCAAGGAATAGGGGTCCTCCCCCAAAGAGGGGCTTCCAGCATTATGTCTTGGGGCAGAGGCTTCTGGGGTCAGCAGGAGCCATCATCTCGTCCAAGGCTTCTGTCTTGCACAGAGCTCTGAGCCAGGCCTGGGCTGTGGCCGGGGAGCAGGGGACACTGTGTCTTGGGGCCTTTGCTCACTGACTGAGCTTGGCCAGTGCGCCTCGTGGGCTCTGAGCTCTGCGTGGCCTCAGGGCCCTGCCCAGGGTGAACAAGGTGCTGGATCTGCAGCCCCAGCTACCTAAGTGGACCCGGGAGCTGAGGCCTGCGCTTCCCGGGGTCTCCCACAGCCAGGCCCTGGAAGTGGGTGGGTCGAGGTGGTGAGAAGCATGTCGTGCCCATGCCTGTGCCTGCTGCCGCCATCAGCACGTCTGCCTGCCTGCATGTCTGACGGGTGGCCTGGTGTGGGCGGGGGCTCGGGGACAAAAGGCCTTTGTTCAGGAGGGTTGGGGTGCAGCCCCGCTCTCGGGCAGTGACTCACGGGTTCCTTGTGTGACAACATCAGTTTTGCAACAGCCGGTGTGTCACACACACTCATAGGTGGGGGTGAGGGCAGGAGGGACCCCCACCTGTGCCTGCGGCCCCTCCAAGCTGTCCTGTCAGAACCTAGGTGTGTGAGGGGGTGGCAGTGAGAACAGGAGTGAACAGGAAGGGGTGTCAGAGGGCCAAGCAAACCTCCATTTCTGAACTGAAGTGTCTGCAGAAGCAGATTCCCAGTTCCCTTCCCATATCCCTGAGGCCCTCACAGCAGCACACAGTGAGGCCAGACGCCAGGAGGCACTTCCAGGCCCACACTGTGGATGATGCCCAATCTCTCTGGGGCTAGTGAGCCAGGACTTGTGTGAGGCTTGAGCCTGGCTCCGGCTATCCACACCTCACTCCCTGTCAGAATCAGGTGGGCAGCTGTGGCAGGGGTGCCAGGGCCCCTCGGGCAGGGGCTGGACTGCCGAGACCCTCAGACGCCACTGGAGGGAGGGGCCAGGGCTTGGGTTTCCTTCTCCTCGGGTCACTGGGCTGGGTCAGGCCCCGGGTCAGTGGGAGGCCATGGAGATTCAGCCGCCTGCAGTCTTTAGAGGAAGAGCTGACAATGTCTGGGACCCCAGGGCCACTTTCTGAAGGCCCTGGCTTCTCTCCAGCCTCACACGTACCCAGCTCCATGCCAGCTGAGCCTTGCCCGGTGGATCCTGCTGGCCAGGGGCAGGAGCCCTGGGCCACGTGTAGGAAAAGAACAGCAACCTGTGCACCACCTGTGTACGTGGGTACAGGGGACTGTTTACCGAGTGGCCAGACCAGCAGCTGCCCCTTGCTGACACCCCTACCCCACTGTCCAGGCTGCCCACCAGCTACAGAACCCTCTTCCCAGGGCGGGGTAGCTTTTACCTGCAGGTTCAAGTGGACACCCCTCTGTAGAGAACCTTGACCCTCACCACTGTCCGGGGACCCCACGGCCACTCCGAGATGGCCCAGGTACAACCTCTAGTCTGCGCCCGGGGTAGGAGCCTCTTCACCCCCATCTTTAGTTTCTGCCCAGGCTGGGTCTTCAGGGTCAGCTTGGCCAAACCCTGCCCCTCCCTGAGGCTCTACTCTCCCCAGGACCCCACCAGTCGGGCACCTACTGATGCCACAGCTGTGCCCAGTCTTCTGGTGACTGGCTGGCTTCCGGAGCGGGTTCCCAAATCTCTGGGACCTCCCAGAACAGGTCCCCCTGGCCCGGGTCTGTGGGTCCCAGGGGGCCCTGCCCTTGCCTCACAGGAGCTGCTGATCTTTCCTGAGTCACTTGTTTGCCATGTGGATCGAGGGGATGGTCAGCGAGCGGGGAGTGCAGCTTCTGTGAGCAGCACAGCTCCCAGCTCCCCCACTGCGGCTGTGGGCCTCCTCTGTGACTCCCGCCAGAACAGGCCATGGGCAGAGCTCCAGCTACAGGCCGTGGGACGCCTGCCGAGGCCACGCTGTAGGTCTCGCTGGTCACTGTGGCTGGCCAGAAGACAGACGGGAGAGGCTGGCTCCCTATGGGCCTCCAGTGTGAGGGTCTGAAGCGAGGGCGATGGGCAGAGGCGGGGGGGCCACAGCACCAGCCACAGCCAGCGTGGAGGTCAGGAGAGGCTGGGAACTAACTGGGGGACAGTGGGGAGGGTGGGGGGCCTGGGTTGGCGAGCACTTCCCCAGGGAAGAGAACTGAGGGTGTGAGCACACCTTGGCCCCAAAGAAAGGGTGGTGGATGGCCACGGGGGCCAGGTGATGGGTGAAGGGACCTATTCCAGCTCCCAAGGCTGTGGGGAGGGTCCTCCCTGGGGACTGGGAGGTGAACCCCCACCAGGGGAGACCCAGGAGTGGAGGGTCTCAGGACAAGGAGACCCACAGGGCTTTGGTCTGACACCCTTTAAGAGCCAATGTTTGCTCCAAGGCTGGGCCTGGGGGACGGTCACATACAAGGGCCTTTCACCTGCTCTCTGGACTCACGTGGATGTCAGTCAACCCAGATTAGGGGGAAACAATTCAAGTGCCCGGACCCAGAGTGCAGGCACCAAGGAGCAAATGAGACATCACTCCGTTTTCACTGCCCTCCCCCAACCCTGCATGGTTCTCCACGATTCCTCTGGGGGCCCCGAGAGCAGGGGCACCTGGCCTGCTTTAGGCCTGTGGACAGCTGCCATGGGCAGCTCCTTGGGGCCCCGGACGGCTAATCAGCAGTCTTACAACGTGGAGAGGGTGCCCAGGCTGCCCCAACAGACCCGTTGGGTTCTGGGTGGTGTGCCCGGCAGATGGAGCCAGGCAGCCCAGGGACCAGCCTCTGAAGGCTGTGGGATGCCTGGGCATGTGGCCACGACAGGGCCGTGTCCTCCCAGCCGAGGCTGCACTGGTCTGTGCTGAGCCCTGGGAAGTGGAGACGTGGGCTCCAGCCAGCTGGGAGGCATAAAACAAGGAGCATGGGGACTGTGCTGGCGCTCTGGGGCTGCTGGAGCAAACTGGGCGCAGACAGGGTGCCTGAAAGCAGAAATTTGTTCTCGCCAGCTGTGGAGGCCAGAGGCTGACAGCTGTGCTCCCTCCAGGACTCTGGGTAGAACCCGCTCCCTCTCCCAGCTGCATGGCCTGCTGTCACATGGCTGTCACCTTTGCAGGCCTGTCTACTTTTCTTGTAAGGACACCAGGAATGTTGGAGTGGGGCCCACTCTAAGGCCCTCATCTTTCCTGAAGTGATGTCTGCAAAGGCCCTACTTCCAAATAAGGCCACATTCACGGGTACTGGGGGTCAGGTCTTGAACATACCTTTGGGGGACACTATTCAACCCAGGGCCATTGGAACCATGACGACAGCCAAGTGCAGGTCCCACCCAGGTGGGGGGCAGATGAAGACCTCAGTGAAGGGCTGAGGGGCTGAGACACAACTAGCGCTTTGCATCTTCAGGCTGCAACCAGGGCGACCAGGGCAGCCACCAGGCCCGTCCCGAGGGACCCAGGGCTGGCCCAGAGCTGAGCCTTGATGACGTCAGAACAGACCCAGCAGGCGGACAGGTGAGGGGCTCCTGGGGCCTTGCGATTTAGTCTGAATGGGCCTCCCGGAGGAGGTAACGTTCAAATGAACCAGGGACGGCGGATGCCTGAGCAGGGGACATGCAGGAGATGGCTGGCGGGAGCCTGGTGTGGAGAGCGGTGGAGGCTGCAGACAGGAGCAGGGGAGAGGGGCCAGGGGCTGCAGAGGTGACGAGGGGACAGGAGGAGGGCCGAGGGCAGTGGCTGCAGGCCCCTGGGCACGCTGCTCATTCTCCTGCTCCAAGCACCAGGCCAAGTGGGGAGCAGCAGCTTGGGGTCTACTTGGTCACCCCTCCCCAGACCCAGAGGGGTGCTGTGGGCACAGCGCAGTGCTCAGAGAGCCAGATCCCGGACTGCAGCTCAGACTGGACAGATTTTTGTCTCTGATTCTTTCTGTTTTTACCCTGTGCACATGGAGGCTGGGGACCGTCCTGCACCCCGAGCTTACTGACTAAACCTAATACATACAGCAACACTGTGGGGCAGAGCCCTGCCACCCTCAGGGTGACCAGGAGCCAGCTGTGTGCACAGGAACAAGGGGTGCAGGCCCTGGGAAGCCACCAATGCCGTGTGCAGGGCATGCCTTCTGGGGGCTCAGGCTTGAGCCTCAGTCCTTCCCAAACCACGCTTCATCTGGCAGGTGTGTCCTGGGCAAACCCCCACAGCGCACCCCCCAGCCCCCACCACCCTTTTCGGGTCTTGCCAAGTCTGCCACACCCGGTGAACCCAGGCTTTGGAGGTCTAGAGGGGCTAGGAAAAGTCTCGGGTGACAGGCAGCCAGCGGGGAGCAGCACCCGCCCTGTGGGCCCAGCTATGGGTGCTGCCTTCACTGGACCCCACGTCCCAATTGCAGGACCACGCGCTCCTAGTGCCTGGCCATCCTGGGGACACGGCCTTCCCAGTCTCTGGTTTATTAGAATTGGCAATGTGCTACATAGTCTGTTTCAATTTCGAGGTAATCGTGGACGCCCAGGCCACTGTGAGAAACGATGCAGGGCAGTCCCAGGTGCCCCTCACCATTCTGATGGTGGAGTTGGCAAAACCAAAGGGCAATGTCAACCAGGTCAACATTCAGAGACACTCGCCTCCCACCACAGCCCTGGCAGCACGAATCTGTCCCCATCTCCACCTTCCCATCCAAGTACTAACCAGGCCCGACCCTGCTTAGCTTCCGAGGTCAGACGAGTTCAGGGTGGTATGGCCGTAGACCCCATCTCCACCTTCATCATCCAAGAATATCGCAGAAACGGGAGCAGGCAGCACGTGACCTGTTCTTGCTCGGTCCGTTCGTGGCAGGTCCATCTTGGCTCTTGCAGGCATTGGAAGTTTCCCGGCTTTCTGGCTCTGGGCCCTGGGCCGCGGCACTCGGTCTCCTGTGCTACAGCTCCCTCCCCCCTTCGCGGGACAATGGACATCATTGGAGTGACAGTGCACAGCACTGGGCCGTTACCAGGTGTGACTGCCGGCTGGCGCACCATCCTGGGGCCCCCCTCCAGCTGCCGAGCTCCCTCGCCACCTCTCCTTGATGCCGGCAAGGGTGAGCAATGCTGACTGTTCAGAAGCGATGGAGTTTGGCCGGGAGAAGACTTAGTTGCCCTGTACCCTAAATTCCCCCCAAAAGTCTGGTTCGATAGTCTGACTTCTCCATCTACCAAGGGCCTGCTCTGTCCTGGGACCCCGGTCCACAGCACACACAGGTCCAGATGACATGGACTCCACTAGGACCACACATATGAGGGTGTCCATGGGTCACTTTACGAAGAGGTTGCCAGCCTTGAGCTCCAGCTGAATCCTGACATCACATCGACAGCGGTGTGGATGGGCATGGTCAGCCCCCTGGGCTGTGCTGGTTTGAAACAACCTGTTAATTTCCAGTTTTGCAAGTCAAATCTGGTTGAATACGTGGGTCAGCTGAATGTTACAGCTCAGGTCCCCCTAAAGACACCTGCCTGAACTTACAGATGTCCTAGCAGGCGTCTTGGACACTGGCTCTGTGCTTTCTGTGAGGTCCACGCTACGCAGCAGCGGGTGCTGCTGGGCAGGAACCCGTGACTTGAGTCTCAGCTGTACCACTGGCGGCATGGACCTCAGCAAGTCCTTCCGTTTCATCATTGCCTGAAAGATGGGAAGCGTGTACACACCACTGAACAGATGACCCAAGGTTCCAACAGGACAGCCCAGTTGACAATGGCTGTCAGAAATCGGGTTCTGCTGTTGTTAGCGTCCCACTGGGGGGCAGGGCCCCATTCTGCTCACCCCGGTGTCCCCAAACCTGGATCCTCATCCTGTGAATAAGGGGTACGCAGGGGCCATCAGTCCTGGCTCAAGGCGATTCATCAGAAGCTCACTCTCACCTTGTAATCAGAAGTGGGTGGAGCCTTGGGGCCTCTCTGGTCCAGACTCCACTTTCTGAAGGAGGCAGACTCACATTCAGGACACTAACTACACGACCCTCCAATCTGGCCTGAGACCCCAAGATCTGCACATCCTTCTCCCTTTAAATAAAAATAACCACAACCTGCTGCTACGGACTAATTGTGTCCCCACCAAATTCAGGCGGAAGCCCCAACCACCAGTGTGATGGTGTTAGGAGGTGGGGCTTTTGGGGGTGACTGGGGGAGATGAGGTCATGGGGGTGCCTCCACGGGGTTAGTGCCCCTAGAAGAGACACCAGAGAGCTTGCTCTGGTTCCCTCCTGGCCGTGAGAACGTGGCATCAGCACACCAGGGAGACACCTCACCAACACCTACCCTGCGGGCTCCCTGGTTTCAGACTCCAGCCTCCAGACCGAGAGAAACAACCGTCTGTTACGTCGTACTGTCGGTGGAACAGGCTATGGCGGATGGGCTGCCAGAGACACCTGCTCTTAAACCCGTGGCCTAAGAATGTAAAATGGTAATGAAGAGGTAAGGCAGAGATCTGTATTCCCATTCACAAGGCCCAAGGTGGACCGGAGACGGTGGCAGCCCGGCCGGGGACCTGGACAGAAACGCATGGCGGCCACACGCTGCCGGGCTGGGAAGGGCTCACGGATGCCCTGCAGCCCCTTCATTGAGCACAGCACCCCGTTCACACTTAACGGGAAAAAGGAAACCCCGTCTCCTGAGGCTACGCTGGAGCATGAGAGCCACTCATCTGCCGGGCGCGTCATATTCGTCCCCAGCACAAGAACACGCCGGCCGGCAAAGCCTGTTTTCTTAAGACAGGACTTGGGAAACCTCATCAGCGCTTCCAAGGGTTCAGATTCCTGGAACTTGGGCCCAGAGTCTAAGATAACAGATGCGTGCGTGAGAAGCACTTGCCCGTGAGGCCGCAAGGAAGCCTTAAAAGGAAAGTCTTTGCAGAAGGGAGACAATGGGACTGACTTATGTGTAAACTGAAAAGAAAAATGGACAGTTTTAAAATTCTTCCACGTTTAAACACACATGCAGCAACGGACGCACAACTCAAGCTGTAAAAACAGATTAATCCAGGAATTCCAAGTTCTGCGAGAAAGTCTCAAATAAGTTAAAAAATACCAAGACCCCACACACTCCCAGCTGAAACTCATCTACACAAATTTACAATGTTTATAAATAAATGACAGGCAGGCCCTGAATTACGTTTACCACGAATTCACTCTCGGGAGACACACACACCAAAATACCATGGAAGCTGGTTCACATAAAATGAAGTTCGCCCTCAGGCTTGCAGATGATAGACGACACCAACACGGGAGACACAGAGGAAGGAAAGCCAAGCGTAGAGCAGCAGCCGTTCTGATAGAAGCCGCTGGGTTGCAACACGCAGTGGGTTGTAACTGACAAGGGCCTGCGGCCCATTCACAGCAGGGCAGCTCCAGGGGCAATGACTTCCTAGACTGATGGCTAACACAGTGAATGTAGGACATGACACAGTCCCCACCCACAACAAGTTGCACTCTCTTTGGAGTCAGGTTCTGCAAGTGCCCATCAGCTCTGGCCTCTGGCTCCTGGTCCCTGCCTTGGGACAGGACAGCAAGAGGACAGGCTGGGGGTGGGGCTGCAAGGCCCTGCACCTCTGGCAGGTTCTGCTCGTTGTCACACCCCTAGCTGGGCACCTGTGCAGTCCAGGAAAATGCAGCTGAAATCCAGGGGCAGGACACATTTACCTGGATGTGATGCATCACCTTAGCAAGCCCCATGGTCTGCCAGTCCAAGAACGCAATGTTCTTGGGCGACATGGTGTGTAATATGGCCCAGATGGGAGCTGGGACCTACTTGTCCACTGCCACCTGGCATCGGGCCAAAAGCCCCACCAGTCACTGTATAAACTAGATTCCTCCCGAGGGCTGGACAACTGGCCCGAGCTATCAGCTTCCCCAGTGTAAGACCAGTGGGGGCTCCAGAAAGACTCGCTGCAACTGCCACGTCCTGAGGCGTCTATCTTGGGGTCTCCTTTAGCACCAACGCTCCGCGGGGCAGCTGCAGCTGGGCTGGGAAGCCCACATCCCTGGCGCGCCCGTTACCCCAGGTGTGGCAGCGGCGGCAGCGCTCAGGGGACGCCCTCCTTCCTCTGACAGCACTGCGAGGGCGGCGCGGACCAGTCGTAGATGTAGGAGAGGCGCAGCTGCACCTCCTGCTTGCACAGGCGGCCTTCACGCGTCAGCGTCTGGTGCTTCTCCAGCATGTCCTCCAGGCTTTGCTTGTGCGTCACGAGGTACTGGTTGCTGCAGCCGCGGGACTTGTACTCGGTGTCGAAGCGCGGGTCGTGCTCGCGCTGCACGTCCACGGGCGCCAGCCAGGCGCCCAGCGACACGTCCTCGCTGTGCCACGCGCGCAGGTACTCGCGGCTGAGGCGCAGGTAGTGCACCAGGTCCGCCGACAGCACGTAGCCGCCGCCCAGCGCGTAGGGCAGGTAGTAGTCGCACAGCTGCCAGGCGGCCTCGCGCCAGCGGCCCCCGGGCTTGACGCGGCCGCGGCCCGAGAAGAAGCCCCAGTAGAGGCGGCGGCGGCGCGCGGGGTCGCGGGCGCGCAGATCCGCCAGCAGAGCGTCCAGCCGTGCGAAAGAGTCGTCGTCCGCCTTGAGCACGAAGTCGAAGTCCACGTGCTCGTCGAGCCAGGCCAGCATGGCCAGCACCTTGGCAGTGAGGTTCTCGTAAGCGTCGCGCAGCGCGGGCAGCAGGAGCAGGTCCCCGTGCCGCGCCTGCTCGCGCTCCAGGGCGCGCCGCTCCTCGGCGCCCAGGCCCCCCGTGCCCACCGCGAAGCGCGCCCACACGTCGCCCGGGCCTCCGCGTCGCGCCGCCGACAGCCACGTGCCGCGGACCACGCTGCGCCGCTCGGCCGCCCGCGGCGCGCTGGCCACCAGCACGGCCAGGAAGGCGGCAGCGCGCGGGGGCCCAGCGGGCGGGGGCCCGGGGCCGCGGCCGGGCAGCGGGCGGTGGCCGTCGGCCGTGCAGCGCGCCAGGTAGAGCAGCGCGGCGCCGCACAGCGCCAGACCGCCCAGTCCCAGCGCCGTCCGGTGCCGCCACGCACGCCGCGGCAGCTTCATGGCGCGCAGGCCGACCCGCGAGCGCACGGACGCCCAGACGTCCACCGGCCGCGAAGCTGCGGGCCGGCCAGGGCAGCCCGTCACGTGGCCCCGCGCGCCCTTCTCATTGGTCGCCCCGGGACGGCGCGCGGCCGCTTCCGCCCGCAGGGAAGATGGCGGCGCCGGCGTCTCCGCGCGGAGGTCGCGCCCGCCCGCCCCACCCCCCCGAGGCCCGCCTCTTCCCGGAAGAAAGATGGCCGCGTCCTAGCCGAGGTCGGTCGGAAGCGTCACAGCGCACGACCGCGCTCGGCGGATACCGTGCGGTGAGTGAGGGCCCGTGCGGGGCGTGCGGCGGGGTCGCGGAAGCGGACGGGGCTCCAGGGCAGCCTGCAGCGCTCGCTCGGGCCATGGACCCCGCTGGTGTGGCCCGCGGACGTCGGGTAAACGGCCCGAGGGGCGCGCGGTCACGGGAGACGGTGGAGCCCGCGTTCACCGCGGGGAGACGTCACCGTCCTCGTCTGCGGAAGGTGCGCCGGGCCCCGACTGGTGGGATGTGGGGAAGGCTCGCCGCGGCTCCGGCCCCGGCCCCGGCCCCGGCGGTACCCGCACCGGCAGCGCGACCGCAGCCGCACCAGCTTCCAGGACGAGCGTCTGCGTTTCGGGCGACCGGAGCTCGTCTCCCGGGGACGGGCGCGCAGGGACGGCCCGGGGCCAGGGTTCGCACGGCAGCCGGAATCCCGGGTGGCGGCCAGGCCGCGCGGCCGCGGCCCCGGGCCCCACGCTCGTGGGGCTGCGCTCCCACCGCAGGCGGAGGGCGAGGAGGTGCGCGGGGGCCCGGCCTTGGCGGCCGCTTTGGCCCCAGACGACGCCCGTGAACGGAGGGCGACGCCGCTGCCCGGCGCCTGAGCGGCCGTTTGGGGTGACTCTGTGCAGAGCACGTGGAAGTCCCATTCCGTCAAGATGCGTCGCCTCGACGGTTGGCTTTGTCGTTTCACGGAGCAAGTACCGTCCGTGCGAACACGACGTGTGTCCTCGCGGCTGCCGTCGGGGGGCAGGGCCCGCACAGCCCTTCCTGGCCAAGAGCTGGGGGTCCGCACCGGGCTTCCACCCGGTGGGAGAGGAGCACCGCCCGCCTTGAGGGGGGAGCCGGGCTGAGGACGCAGGGCGTCCGTCTGTCAGTCCGGGCCCTTCCCCTGTGCCTGCCCGACCCCCCTGGACCCCCCTGGACCCCGGAACCCCGCGGAACCCTAGCCCCACTGGCATCGCGCTCACTTCTCCCCCACCCCTCTCCGCAGAGCTGCTCGCGGGGGGCACCCCTCTCTGGGTGCTTCCCACTCCGCGATAGGTTTTGAGTCACTTGTCCTTCAGTGTTGAGTGTGTGCTTTTGCGGGAGGCTGGCATTGCCAGGAACACGGATTGTGGTGCAGCACAGCCTCTGTATTTACTCACTCAGGCTCCCCGAGTGCCTACTGTGTGCGGGTCGTGTGTGTGTTAGGTGCTGGGACCCTGAGGCTGAGAAACATACAGTCTGTGCCCTTGGTGGGTGACAACGAGGAGTTGCAGTAAATGTGGCTCAGGGGACAGTCCCAATAGCACAGCAGAGCAGGTGGTGGGCTCTAGTGGGTGTGAGGAGGACACGGGCACCCACAGACCTGCAAGGAGGGATGTACGGTCCTCCTGTAAGAGTGGCTCCTGCACAGGGACGTAACCATCGAGGGAACAAGACCTTGTTGAAGGGCCCAATGGCGCTTGGACCCAGGAGTCAGCCTGTCGGGCTCAGTCAGGAGCAGGTGGGGTGGGAAGGAGGCATCAAAGAGGCAAGTCAAAAAAATCAAAGAGGGGAGCAGCTGGCCTGTCCCCTGCGCCCTTAGGCTGTGGAGTGGTGACAGTCTTTGCCTGATGGACTGCACCATGGTTGCTGAAGCCCTCATGCTCCAGCTTGGCCGCAGAGGGCACCCAGGCCTGGGGTGGGTGTGCCCAGGGCCACCATCCCCGGGAGCCAGGTGCCGGTGGGCTCCTGTCTGCTGCTCCTCCCTGTAAAGACCGCCAGAGGAGGTGGGGGCCTCAGCTGCACCTGGAAGGACCAGCTGGTGTTTGCTGGTGGACAGACTGAGAGGAACAGGTCAAGGGGCAGGAAGGAGCTGGAGTTCCCGTTGGGGTATGTGAAATGTGAAGGTGTGTGTGTGGGGAGTTGGGAGGCAGCCGGGCGCTATTCCCAGCTCAGAGGGGAGGGAGACGAGCCCTGGAGAAGGAGCCCAGGTGGAAGGGCTGCTGTGGACGAAGGCTGGGATGGCTGAGTGCCGCATGTGAGCTCCTCTGAGCCGTGGGCTCCCTTCCCTGGTGATGTTGACGGAAGGGTGGTTGGGGGGACAGAGCCAGGAGTGCAGTTTCCAGGCTCTCGGCCTCACGTGGAAAGGTGCTGGCTCAGGTAGTAAATGGCCATCAACTGTGATTGGATGGCCGTCAGCTGTGGCTAGTTGGCCATCAGCTGTAACCAGTGAGCCATTGGCCACTAATATAACTGCTGTTGCTATGCTAGCAGCAAATGGGGGCTGGCGAGAAGATGGTGGCTGGGCTGGCAAGTGCAGATTGCAGCTAGCACGGTGGATTGCAGCTAGCAAGTGACGTTGGGTTGGCAGAGAGAAGTGGACGGCAGGTTGCGGATAGTGTGGCTCCTGCTTCCTGTGTCTCCAACCCAGCCGCCATCGAGAATATAGTGCTGTGACTCCACTATCTAAGGCTCCGTGGGTGTTCCTTTTTGGCCTCACCATGTCCTGCGTTCTTATGCGGGGAGTGGGAGCTGAGACCCTGCAGGCTGCCCAGCACGACAGTGGCCTTGTTCCTTTGCTGCCAGTCCCTGACGACAGACTTCCTGGGTGCTCTGGCCTTCTTGGTGTTCCTGCGTGAACGTGAGCAAGGATGTGTGTGTGCACTTGCACATGTGTGGTTGTGTGTGCACATGTACCTTATGTGTGTGGTGCACATGTATGTGCGTGTGTATGTGTGTGCATGTATGTACCTGTGTGTACTGCTTGTGCTTCTGTGTGTCCACGTATTTGTGTGTTTATAGATTTGTGTGCATGTGCTTGTACTTGTGGGTGCACCCATGTGCACACGTGTATGTGTGCGCGCGTGTGTGTGCATGTGTTTGCATGTGCTGTGTCTCTGCGTGTGTGTATGAACATGCACAGGTGTCATCCAGATATGAAGGGGGGAAGGGCTGGTGTCCTGCCGGATAGGTCTGGGTATTTGCTGGCACCAGGCTCAGGCCTCACAAAGCGTTGGGGTGGGGAATGGGGGCTTTCTCTTTCATAGGGGGAAACTGAGACCCGGGAGGTCAGGTGGCTTAGCCAAGGTTACTGAACCCACAAGAGCTGAGTTGGGATCTGGGGAGTGGGCTGCCAGGACTTGGCTCAGCCTCAGTGCCGGGAGGAATGGAGACAGACGGTGCTGGGCAGGCTGCTGTAGACATTGAGAAGGGGCGGGTTTGTCCGAGTAGGAGGGATGGGAGCTGGAGACGCAGTAACACTGAAAAGGGCACTAATGCCGTGGCTCGCGTGGGTCCTGGAAACCGAGGACTCTGTTCTATGTCACAGAGTAAATGTGTCTGTAGGGAAGTGTTGGCTGGGCTCCGTCCAGCAGTGGCTCAGTGTCCTCTCGTGACCATTGACTGCTTGTCTGGCAGCCTCGGGCTGTTGGCCTGCAGCTAGGCTGGGGACACGACCTCCTGCAGTGTCGTGGCAGCAGGCGGTCTCTGAAGGCACCCCCGCCTCACCAGCCTCTCCCCTTTCCCCAGCTCCCGGCCACACTTGCAGGCCATCCCGCGATCTGGACCCAGCTGGCCATGGCGTCCAGGCAGGCTCCGTGCTGCCTCTGGCTCCTGGGGGTCATTCTTCTGATGGACGCATCTGCCCGGCCTGCCAACCACTCATCTGCCCGGGAGAGAGCAGGCCTCAGGGAGGAGAACGAGATCCTGCCCCCAGACCACCTGAACGGGGTGAAGCTGGAGATGGATGGGCACCTCAACAAGGGCTTCCACCAGGAGGTCTTCCTGGGGAAGGACACGGACGGCTTCGAGGAGGACGCAGAGCCTCGGAAGAGCAGGCGGAAGCTCATGGTCATCTTCTCCAAGTAGGCGCCGGTGGGCTGTGGGGGGGTGCGGGCGCCCGCCGTCTGCTGCCTTGTTGGCATCGCACAGTGTGGGGGGGGGCTGACAAGGGGCTCACTCACTGACATTCTTGGAGGAAGGTGCTGTGACACGTGCTCTTGGCTGGAGGTGTGTGGGGGTCAGGCTGAGGGAGATGCAGCATGAGCAGCACCCTGGGTCAGGAGGGGTCAGAGGGCCAGATAGTGGGGCTGCCGGGCCATCCCCAGAACCTTCTGGCTGGATGGCTGTAGGATGGCCTGGGGCAGCACCGCCTGCACTGCGTGGGGCTGTGGTGGCGTGCTGGCCTCATGCCTGTGTCATAATATCAGTTAGATGAGACCTGGCAGGAAGCAGTGACCAAAGGTGTTGGGAAGGCTTCATGTCACGCCAGACGCACGGAGCCGACTGGGGCGCCAGGAGCAGGGGCGGGACTCGAGCTCCGAAGGAGGAAGGAGCAAGGGGCCGAGTCAGGAGCAGAGGCCATCGGCAGCCCCACGTCCTTGCCTGCGTCGGGCATGCAGACAGGCTTGGAGTAAACTCTCCCCGACAGGGTCCCGGGTGCTTTTCTGCTTTTTTGACAGGCCCATGATCTGACATTCAGGGTCAGTCCTGCCCGGGTTGGAATGGGGTGGGGTCATGATGCCATGGGGTTCACTCCACACGTGGAGCCAGAAATGCGACAGATGGAATGGGTGCAGCAGCGAGGCCCGGACCTGTGGGGGCCTCACCTGGATTCACACCGAGGGGGCCCTGAGGACCCGGCCTGCAGATGTCTGTACACCTGGGGGCCGGGCTCCATGCCCCACCGACCCCACCTCTGCACGCGCTCACAGGCCTTGCTGACCCGGGAGCCTGCTGGCCGAGTGCACGCTGCACAGAGCCGTCGCCATCCAGGCCGAGAGTGCTCAGAGCGGGCAGTGATGGGGCCGCCGTTGCAGCTGCTCTGGGGGCAGGGATTGGGGGTCAGAGGCCCAGGTCAGCTCACCTGGAAATGTACAAAACCAGACCACGAAGGCTGTGACGGCCCGAGGGGAGGTGCCCACGGCCAGCCTGCGGCTTCTCGGCTGTCTCTGCGCTCGGCTGTGTGTCGTCACAGCCTTGCTGTACATCCATGTCTGACAGGCTTGCGGTCAGGGAGCCCCTGACTCATGCTCTCCTCTCCGCGCAGTGGTGCCTTCTTGCTGCACAGCCTCCACAGGCGCTGCTGTCGGCCTGGTGCACGTGGGGTCCTGGCTGCACCGCCTCACTTGTCCCCCACCCGGCAGAGAGGCCCTGGCGGCCTCAGGACCTGGTTTAGGACAAATGAAAGTGGTGTTGTCATGGTGTTTCCTAAGGAAGCTTCCTTTTTTGGAATGGAGCTGTGTTCATAGAAAAGCTGCAAAGACAGCCGCTCTCCCTAACAGCGACAGCCGCATCCCATGGCACACGTGCAATAGCAGTGTGACGTTACTGCCACCCACACCCAGACTTCAGGTTTCCCACCTTTCCCGTGCCCTCTTTCTGCCCTGGGACCCCATCCAGGGTCGCACGCCGTGTTACTGTCACGTGTCCCTCATCCCCCGGGGTGTGACGGTGTCTCAGGTGCCCCTGTCTTTCGTGGCCTTGACTCTTTGCAGGGGACTGCTCAGGCATTGCGTGCAGTGCCGTCATTGGGGACTTGTCTGTGCTCGGGTTACACTGAGGTGGTAGCTTTTGGGAAGAGCACCCAGAAGTGAGGCCGCCCTCTCGTCACATCCTGTGAGGGTTCCCAAGTTCGCTTGACGTCACAGGATGGGCACCTGGACCACCTGGTTCACGTGCTGTCCCCGGGGTCTCCTCTGTACAGCTGCTCCTGGCCTGTCCCTCCTTCTTCTTGGGCAGGCAGTCACTGAGGCAGCCCCCCGGGGGCCCACTGTCCCAGGGGGATTCTGTTGGGGGGTGTCTCTCCCCACATGGTGACTGCTGATTGCCGCCGTTCATCCGTGTGGATCTGGGAGTGTGGGAGACTCGGGTCGTGACCAGCACGGCGTCCCCTTGCTCCAGCCTTGGCCGTCAGGAAGACTGTGCGTTTGGCTGCTGTGTCCTTGTGATGTGCCTCCCCCCGCCCCCCATTTGTCGAGTGCTCCAGCTTCCTCTGTGCCGCTCCCATTTCTCCCAGAAGCCCTGTTTCTTCTACTGGAGAAGGACATTTAGAGCCTAGGACCCGGGACTGGGTGTGTGCACTGCTGCCAGTGTCACCGCTGTAGTCCTCTCAGTGGACAGAGCTGGGGGCCTTGTGCGTGGCACACGTGTGCCAGCCTGTATACATTTGTGCAGCAGCCGGTGCACACACACATGAGCCTTGCTAACCCGTGTAGATGTGCGACACACACATGCACCTCCGCCGTTCTCTATCTGCCATCTGTGCGTACACAGGCAGACATGGCCTCACTCTGGTGTCCTACCTCTAGGCCTGTTACGGGGATGCCCTGGGCCCGTGTCCCCGGAGTTGGGTTGGTGCTTCCGTCCCTTGTGCACCAGGTGCGGAGGGCCCGTTCACCTTCCCGTGGAGACACTGTGTAGCGAGCGGGCCAACCGCCCACGTGCCCTGACCACCCGCCAGCCCCTCCAGGGAGCATGTCCCCATCAGGCACGATGGTTTGTGGGCAGCTGCACGACTGCCTGGGCGTCTGGCCGGGGCCCGCCTCACTCGCCCGCCCGCCCGCCTGCAGGGTGGATGTGAACGCCGACCGGAGGATCAGCCCCAAGGAGATGCAGCACTGGATCATGCAGAAGACGGCCGAGCACTTCCAGGAGGCTGTGGAGGAGAGCAGGGCACACTTCCGCGCCGTGGACCCCGATGGCGACGGTACGGCCCCTGGCCTGACTGAGGGCCCCCGGCCCTCGCTGGTGCTGCCGCCTCGCGGGCCCGTGGCCCTGGCGGCCCGTTTGGAGCTGCCCTGTGGCCTGCTCTGCAGCTCCCCGGAGCACAGGGGTTTCACGGACACGTTACGGAAGGAGGTGAAATACCTTTTCACAGACGTTCACTAATAAGCACCCTCAAACGCTGATCTGCTTTTTCAGGCCGCGTGTCCTGGGATGAGTACAAGGTGATGTTTTTGGCAAGCAAAGGCCACAGTGAGAGGGGACTTGCTGAGAAGATGCGGAATAACGAGGAGCTGAAGGTCGACGAGGAGAGTGAGTGCGCAGGTTGCTGGGGCCAGCAGGGCTGTGCCAGGTGGCTCGTGTGCTGTGCGGCAGAAGTGGGAGGCGTGGGCGTGGCCTCACAGGCAGAGCCCCCCCGGGTCCTCCAGTCCGATGCCGCCTCACTCGGGTAGGTGGGTGGGTAGGAGGTGCCCTCAAGTGGACTTGAGTCTGGGGAGGAGGCGGCCGGAGGTGCCAGGAGCTATGGGCCTGGAAGACAGCCAAACCCAGCGGGTCGGTGGGGTTGGTGGGGCACCCGGCTGGGGGCTAGGCTGGAGGACAGACACCCTCCCCGCAGCCTCTGAAGGCTCACCTGGCGCCGGTAGGTGCCGTGGTGCCACGAGTGTCGGCCAGGTTCTCCACTGTCACGGCACACACGTGCCCTTCATGGGTCACTGGCCATCCACCGCTCGCTGGGAACTCATGTGTGGAAAACACTGTAGGGCCCTTGTCTCCTTTCTTCACTGGCTGGGCGTCATCCCCGCCGCTGTCCCATAGCGCCCAGCGTGTCATCTCTCGTGTAGGAGATTCTGTGCGGCCTCTGTGCCGGTGACGCAGTCCCTGTTTGTGCTGTGCCACGTGGCCGTTGGTGGAGGGTGTTACGCCTCTGGCGGCGTCCTCTGTCGCCCTCCGTCTGCTCTGTGAAGCGCATTGTTTTCTGGCCCACAGGGCTCAGTGCTGTTTCCTAGGGGCCTGCGGGCGCTGCCCTATCCGACTTCACGATGGCAGCTGTGCCTTCTTTCAGTTTGCGTCTGCTCTTTGGGTTTGGAATCCAGGCCTCACTTGTCCTTGCTCGTGTGTCGGAAAGTGACTGACATTTGGATATTAACCTCCTGCCCTGCAGCCTTGCTCTGAGTGTTCAGCAGTTCCTGCAGTTTTTTGTCAATTCTTTTGGATTTTCTACGCAGGCAACCATGACGCCTGCGTCAAAGACAGCTCATTTCATCCCTCGCCACCCCTACCTCTGTTTCCGCTTCCTGTCTTAGCGCCTTAGCTAGCACTTCCAGTGTGGCGCAGAGCAGGGGGAGGGGGCACCCTGCCTTGTGCAGACCTGAGGGTGAAGATTCGCATCTCTCCCCATCAGGCATGATGGTTTGTTCTTTATCAAGCTGAGGATGTTCCCCTCTTTCCCCGGTTTGCTGAGAGTTTTGGTCATGAGTGGGTGTTGGGTGGTGTCAGGTGCTTTTTCTGCATCTAGTGATCAGACTGTGGATTCTTGTGCAGCCTGTTGACATGATTGTTGGGGGATCTCACTGACTGTTTCCAGAGCCGGCCCCGCCGTGTGCCTGGGACCAGCCCCACTTGGTCGTGGTGTGTGACTGTTACACACTGTTGGCTTCAACGTGCTAATATTGTGTCAATCTCTGCATCTCGTCCTCACAAGAGAGATCGGTGTCCAGTTTTCTTGTGATGACTTCGTCTGGTTTTGGTGTCAGGGCGAAGCTGGCCTCACACAATCAGTTAGAAAGCGTCCCCTCTGCCCAGGTCCTCTGGGAGACTTCTGAGAATTGGTGGTGGAGTCACCAGGGAACCCACCTTTATTCTTGGTTTCTCCAAAACGTTTGTTTTTAATGGACCGTAGAGTGTAGTTCTATTTGGTGAGCCCATCTGAATGTTTTCAGTAATAGGTGAGTTAAGCCCATTTACATTTCTGTTTCTTTTTTTTCCCTCCCATTTTTCCCCCCTCCTTTGTTGATGTGGGATTTAGGGCCTAACCTTCCCTTTTCTTAGTGTCACCTTTAAATGTGGTCCCGTGTGGTGACCTGACAGCTTCCCAGCGTCCCATGGGGTGGCCCATTCAGACTGTCATGTTGAACTTAGCAGTGTCAGCCCTTCCTGGACGGTGTGAAGGCTCCTGCACATGCTGTGACTCTGGCTGACCCTCTCCAGTTCCTACGACGCCAGGCAGAGCTCCAGCTGGGTCCTCTTCAAGCCTCATGCATCAGACGTTACTGTTTTCTTTCTACAGTGGTGTTTGCCTTGTTGTGCTTGTTTCCGTTTGTGTTTCCACCATCTGTCCTGCTGTAGAGGGTGTCCCCTGAAGGCATCTAGGGGGTCCTGGGGCCTCTGTCCTTTTGCCAACCTTGGCACTTAGGCGCTGGCCTCTGGGTCTTGGGCAGCGGGCCCCTGCCTGCTTTCAGAGCCGGTCTGTCTCTGGCGCCCTTTCCCTGGGCTGTGTCTGGGGGGGTCGAGATGTGTAATGCCTGGACCTAGAGCCTCCTCACTTTGGGACTCAGGAGGTGAGTGCAGGTTCCGCACTCCAGCTGGAGGCTCCCCAGGCGCCTTCTTGGCGTGGCCCTTGGCTCTTATTCCCGCACCCCTGCAGGTTTGACCAGACCTTTGTTCCCTTTTCAGTCTGGAGTCAGAGTGAGGAGCAGCTTTCAGGGCTCTGGGGGGCCCTGAGAGGTGGGCTCGGCGTCACTTGGCTTCCTGGGGTTGCCATCACAATGCACCGCAGACGGTGAGGGGCTCTCCTCAGTCAGGGACCATTTCTCTCGGGACTCGGAGTGGGGTCCATCCCAGGTGTCCCTCCAGCTTCTGGTGCTGCCGGTGTCCCTGCTCGTGGCTACGTCACTCCAGCCTCTGACCTTATGTGTCCTCTTATACAAGGGCACCTGCCATTGGCTGAAAGCCCACCTGCCCCAGGTCATTTCATCTTAGGTTTTTAACTAATTACAGCTGCAAAGACCTTTCTTCCAAATCAGGTCCATTCACAGGCTCCAGGTCCCTGCAAGTGGGGGTGGGGCAGGCGGGGAACAACCAGCCGCTCCCAGTTTGCCAGCAGGACTGCTGTCCACCAGCAGGCAGTAATTCAAGGCGACAGGCCTGTGGAATGCAGCCGTGTCTCTGGGTGGGACCCTGCTGTGACCCAGTGAGGCCTGGGCGTCCCTGTCCCCTGCTGGTGTTGGGACCTGGGATGCGGCCGGCAGCTTCCTGCAGGTGACTGCTTTGTTGCCCGGGATGGTCACTGACCCCATGGGAGGGGCGTCTGCATCATCCACCCTCCTGGGAGCAGAGCTCTCCTCGGAGGGGCAGGGCCCATGGCCTCTCACTCTGCAGTGCCCGAGTACCCCTGCATTCAGGTAGCATGTCTTGGAACTTTCTGGATGCCCACAGGTGTGCCTCTCTCAGCACAGGAAGTCCTGGAGAACCTTAAAGACCGCTGGTACCAGGCGGACAACCCCCCCTCGGACCTGCTGCTGACTGAGGATGAGTTCCTGTCGTTCCTGCACCCGGAGCACAGCCGTGGCATGCTCAAGTTCATGGTGAAGGAGATCGTCCGGGACCTGGGTGAGTCCAGTCCCGGACGGGGTGGTGGGGTTTGCTCTCCGCATCCAACTGACCCTCTTGGCGGGAGGTCAGCATGGGCTGGTTCTGGGCTGGGGGCCTCAGGAGGCTGTGTGGACACTTGACAAGGGATTGTCAGTCCTTGCCTGGCGCAGCCTGGCCTCAGCCAGATTCCCGGCAGGTCCTGTGAGGTGCAGCTGTTCAGGTTCAGACTAAAATTTCACCAAATGAAACCCTGGTTACAAAACCTGCTTGGTTGACTCTTCTCCCCAGGGTCCCTGGGGGTCCCATGCCCACTCAAGGTGTGAGCGCCCACCCTGCTTGTCCCCCAGACCAGGATGGCGACAAGCAGCTCTCACTGCCCGAGTTCATCTCTTTGCCCGTGGGCACCGTGGAGAACCAGCAGGGCCAGGATGTCGATGACAACTGGGTGAGAGACCGCAAGAAGGAGTTTGAGGAGCTGATTGATGCCAACCATGATGGCATCGTGACCATGGCCGAGCTGGAGGTGCGTGTGGGGAGGTGCGGAGGGCTGTGGGAGTACGGGGTGCGCGGACGGACATGGGAGGGCTGGGGGGGTGTGGGGGTGCCCCTGTGGATGGCCCGGCGCCCTGAAGCCTCCATTTGGGCCTATGACAAGACGCTGCCATGGGAAGGGGAGTCGCCTGAAAGGTAATCCCAAGCCAGGAAGGCAGAGTTGGTCTGGCTGTGGCTGGTCATGTGGTCACCAGGACCGGGAGCTGGCCTAAGACGATGTAAATGCCGGCATCGTGGCCACGGGCTCCCTGGGAGGGCCCAGCCAGCCAGCCTGCGCTTGGACAGATTTGAGGCAGGAAAGCCAGGAACCCAGCGAGGTTGGGGTGCCTGGCTCTGAGAAGCCACTGCCCGTTGGGCAGTCTGAGCTAGACACTCGCCAAAGGGTGAGGGTGTGGGGTGGAATCCACATCTTCCTCTGGCGTTTCCACTGTCGTGTGTAGGTGACTGTGGAACATGTGTTTTCCTGTTTTGGATGAGTCATTTCATTTTACATGAGAATTGCCTGATCCCTGCTGATAGCTGATGGGAATGTCTGGGTCAGGGATCCCTGTGTGCCATGGTCCCGGAGGCCGAGTCCGGCTGTGTCCATGTCCGAGTCTGTGACTTGCTGGACGCCAGCTGCGGGCCCTGCAGGCCCTCCTTCTCCCTGCCCTACCCCTGTGCCCACTGAGGTGATGCCCACATGGCCCTGAGTCACGCACTGCCAGCCCGGCACCCGCCTTCCAGTACATTCCAGAACGTGCCCACATCCCTGTCCTGCAGCTTTGGTGGTGCCAGCCACGGGTGGGGAGGGTGGGGAGGGGGGCGGCAAGGCAGCGCTGCCCTTGGCGGGCTATGGCGGTAAAGCCCAGTTGCGTCCCTGAGGCCGCGTTACCACGTGGGGACTGAATCCAGGTAGTGAGGACACGTGTGGCTGAGGGCCCAGCAATGCCGCGGGGGCGGGGCGGGCAGCGGCGGGTGCTGAGCGGGCGGCGCCTTGCAGGACTACATGGACCCCATGAACGAGTACAACGCCCTCAACGAGGCCAAGCAGATGATCGCCATCGCCGACGAGAACCAGAACCAGCACCTGGAGCCCGAGGAGGTGCTCAAGTACAGCGAGTTCTTCACGGGCAGCAAACTCATGGACTACGCCCGCAACGTGCACGAGGAGTTCTGAGCCCGCCACCCGCCGCCCTCCGTGCGGATGGAAGCGGTGCCTGCGCGCGCCCCTCTGCGGGGCCGCGCCGCTCTGCGGCGGGCGTGTTTCCTCGCGGGGCCCAGCATGTGCAGGAATCCCGCGTCAGCACTGCGTCTGGCTTCTGAGAACCCAGAGCCGCTCTGCGGAAGGCACTGACCACATCGGGCCGCAGGCTTGCCTCCACCGTGGGAAACAGCACAGCTCCCGCCCTGCCCTTGAAGCTGAGGGTTGAGAGTGGTGGCCGTGCTTGGCTGGGAGCCAGGGGCAGCGGGGCGCCTGCTCCAGGTGGGGGGTCTTTCAGAGCCACCCGTCAGTGTTCAGTCTCAGAAAACGCACATACTTGTGACAAGATCTATGTTAACTCACTTTAAAATATAGTTGCCTCTTTCTCCCAGCTTCAGGTTTTTTTTTGTTGTTTTTTTTTTGGTGAAAAAAAAGGTAATTTGGAACGTTTGTGGCCATGTGGCTTCCCCTTGAAGCTTTTTGAGGTGGGTGATTCGGTTACAGCACGGGGTTTGGAGCTCAGCATCTGCCAGGATAGTGGCAGCGTGGGGGTCAGGCAGGGTCCTGGGGGAAGGGGCCTCCCACAGGGCGGAGCAGGAGGGAGGACTAGGCCCCAGATTTAAAGTTAGGAGCCTGGAACCCAGGCCAGGCGGCAATGGGAGTTTCAGGTGGAGAAGGAGGAACACCTGAGGACACGCCCTGGGCCACTTGTTAGGGCCGGGGCCAGGAGGGACAGTGTTGTCTGCTGTAGGGCGAGGTTGTCCTGCACCAGCTGCAGCCCCATCACCCTGCTGTCCTGGGCCCTTCCTGGGGGTCAGCTGTTCCCATTGCTTTGGCCGGTGTGTGGGGACTGAGGGGATCACGCTGTGAGGGTTTAAATGACTGAAGGCCCGTGACACTGGGCTCGCCCAGCTGCCTGCCTCCCAGGCCCTCTCCACCTGTTGGTCGCTCTGAACCCTGAGCTGTGGCATGGGGTAAATCAGTGGACAGCTCACGTGGCCAGTGGGTCTACTTGGGCCTTTGAAGTTCCTGATGGGGTGGGGGGCTCTGGCTGGGTGGCGGAGGGGCCACCCTGAGCTGCCCACATAACCAGCCCTTCCCACAGGGACCCACTTCTGAGCAGTGTGGGGTGGGGTCGCCACACAGGAATGGGTGCCGTGACACCTGGGATGCTTTCCACATAAACGAGCAGATTGTTTCCGGAACTGAGACGGCAATGTGTGGGGAGAGGTCAGGCCATGGTGGGCCGGGCCCTTGTAGCTGGGTTGGCGGTGAGCAGGTATGAGCTCGGACAGCTGTGGGCTGAGCCCCTGGCCTGGTGGGACCCAGCACATGGGGCTGGGCGTGTGGTGACGTGCAGTTGTCTGTGCCCCCTGGGTCACCTGTGAGCAGATGCCTGAGACTGGGGCAGCCATGTGGGGCCTCAAGCAGCAGAGACCAGCACCTCCAGATGGCAGGTGGCCCCCAGTGGGGGGCACGCCCAGAGTGGAGTGCTGTCCACTGGACCCCGAGTTACCACAACCCCAGTAGCTACAGTTTATTTGGCAAAAATAAAAAAAAAAATGTTTCACTGTCAGTGCGAGACGCGACCTGTGCACACACTGGGCTGCCGGGCGGCCCTGATGCCTTCCCGTGTGGACCCTCTCATGGCGGAGACTCGGAGGGCTGACTCCGCTGTGGCCCCTGCCAGTGGGGAGCCCAGGTGGAATTTCCCGAAGCTGGGCTGGGGACTGGTGTTCTTACCTGCCCTTCTCAGGAGGAGGGGACTTTCCAACCTGTGGGAGGTTCCTGGGCCTGAAACTTAAGTTAGCTGTTGAATAGGTAACTAAACGCTGCAGGCGAGACTGAGAAGGTACAAAACAACCCAGTGATGCCTCCTCTGCCTCTGGCAGCCAGCGATACCAGAGGTGTGTGCTGCGTGTGCACACGTGTGCATGTGTGTGCCTGTGCTCTTTGCCCTTTACATACCGTAGTCGTCCTGGCACACAGGCCCCCCTGACCTGTCCTGGGACTGCCCAGGTCCACATCTGAGGACACCGAGTGCTCCCAGGCCCCAGGGGTTGGGGGTGGGGAGAGCCTGATGCCATTCAGAGTCATGGGAGGCGGGCTTGGCCCGACCACCACAGGGGCGCAGCCCTCCTGTTGGCCCTGCCTGGCCAGGAGGTTCTGAGCAGGTGCTGATGATTTGTCCTCTCAGGACACCCCCCCCACCAAACATGCTCTCAGGAGCAGCCCACACACGTGCCAGCACATGGGGCCAGTGGAAGACACACGGACACAGGCCCACGTGCTCCCCAGCCATGCCACCCCCAGGAATGGTGCCCCGTGAGACACCATGGGTGGGCAGCTTAGGTGATGGACGTTGACTGTGCCCAGTCCTGGGGCTGGATGTCAGAGATCCAGGAAGGGCAGGGCTGGTTTCTCAAGGCCTCTGCCCTTGGCGTGCCAACTGTGCCCTCTGCCCTTGTCCTCGCTTGGCTTTCCCTCTGTGTGCTGGGGGGGTCGTTCCTTCTGACAAGGACGCCAGCCCTGTGGGATCAGGCCCCACCCTCATGACCTCAACTAACCTTCATCACCTGCAAATACACTCTGGGCTTCAACATGAGAATGTGGGGGCACACTTTAGCCCCTGAGGCCTGCACGTGCCCTCACAGCTGCTGGCCGCTGCACTGGTCCGAGCTGCTTCTCGGCTGGTGATCACGGGCTGGTGATCACGCTGTGCAGCCTGGGGCACTGCCACCTCTCCCCCTGCAGCTGATGCCGGGACAAGGTGCAGACTGGGAGGGGCCTGGCTCCTGGCCCAGTGTGCTGCCTCGGTTTACCCCTGTGCTCTGTGCGCCTTTTGCTGAGGGGTGAGAATGGCATGAATGTGGCCCCTCCACTTCACCTAAGGGGTCTGCCCTGTGCAGGGAGAGTGGTGCCCAGAAGGAGCAAGCCGTGTGGAGGGGTCCCCAGACCATCCTGTCCAGGCCTCTCAGCTGTCAGGGGGACACCACCTCCCGTTGAGACAGGTGTGTAGGGTGGGTGTAGACCAGATGGCTGGGAGACTTGGCGTGATCCTGCCGGAGTGAGTGTGTTCGGTCTGTTTGTGAGAAGACTAAGCCAGACATCTGTGGGTGTGGAGGAGGGGCCCCCCCCGCCCTTCCTCCCCAGCCCTTATAGCCACATCCTGCAAGGAAAAACCCAGACTCCTGCATCGCCTGTCCTTGAGGCGAGGATGTGCGTGGGGGCTCAGCCGCCCAAGGTGTGCTATGCAGCTCTCCTATTCCTGGGGCTCGTGCTGGGCTCCACAGCCCAGCAGAACTGTGCTGGGGACACCTACCCCAGCGGCAACAAGTGCTGTCATGAGTGCCAGCCAGGTGAGTGGCCTGGCCATAGAATAGGGGAGAGGTACCTGCGGGGATATGGGAACAGGAGATATGAGGACATGGGGATGGGGACAGGCAGGTGGGGAAGGGGTGTGGGTATCGCGGGACAAGTAGACTCGCTGACAGCTGGTGACCTGGAGCCAGGGCTTTCGAGCCGCGAACCTCCTCCCCGCAGGTTACTGGATGGAGAGCCGCTGCACACAGGACCACGGTACCGTCTGCATCCCGTGCAAGGACGGCTTCTACAACGAGGGTGTGAACTACGATGAGACCTGCAAGCCGTGCACCCAGTGCAACCAGAGTGAGCACCCACCAGCCCCACCGCCTGCGCCTGCCACAGCCCACGGGCCCCTGCCGCAGGGCAGACCCCAAACCACAGTGGAGCTCACTCTGCCTGGAGGGGCCCCAACCGTGTGGAGTTCGGGTGTAGCACATGTCAGCCACGTGGCCTGTTGAGGCCATGGGGGTCCTGGTGCCGGCTGGTGGAGCATGGGAAGGGAGCCCAGAGGCCCACAGGGCTGTCCCCGGGACCATGGGGCCAGGAGGGACACAGTGTACAGGAGTCAGAGGGAACCAGAAGCTGCCAGGCTTCGAGGGCGCTGCTGGCCTGGGGAGGCAGTGGTGGCTTCTCAGCCTGGCCCTCCAGCCCACTGACTGTGCCCCCAGGAAGTGGGAGTGAAATCAAGTGGAAGTGCAGTGCCACGCGGGACACAGTCTGCCACTGCAGGCCAGGCACCCAGCCCCAGGGCGGCAGCTACAAGCACGGAGTTGGTGAGCTGGGGACCTCCCGAGCCACGTAAAGAAGCATGTCCCGCACATCACATGCTGTCACCTCCCAGCATCCCTACCCCAGGCCAGGCCAGGAGTCCCTCCCCTCATAGGCCATGCCAAGATGTGGGTACGGGGTCGGGCCGGGTCAGGGCGTGGGGGGCATGTGGGCAGGGAGGGGCTTCCGAGGTCATGGGGGTGGTGTGAGCGCCCAGCCCCACGGCCCGGCTGCAGCAGGGGGCAGTGGCTGCAGGTGGCCTGAGTCTGTGCTGCTCTGTTGTAGACTGCGCTCCGTGCCCACAAGGGCACTTCTCCCCCGGTAACAACCAGGCCTGCAAACCCTGGACCAAGTGAGTGTCCCGGGGCTGGAGGGCTGGGGGGTAGGGGGTGGCTGGGGGCCTGGGCACTAGGGACCCGGGTGGGAAGCAGGAAGCCACTGACTAGGGGAGCTTCTGGCCTTCTGCCTACAATGGTTCGCTCCCTGCTCAGCCCTGGCCCAGCCTCCTCCTACCTGCCTTCCTTTTGGGATGAAGGGAGGAGTCGGTAGGACCCCAGCCCAGGACCCTGGAGTGTGTGAGGCCCTGTCCTTGTACGGCTCCCCTGGAGGGGGCAGGAGTATGGGGTTGAAGGCGCAGAGTGAGCGAGGTGAGATGGCGTGAGCCGTGGCCTTGGAGCCCCAGCAGGGTGGGGCTGAGGGTTGGGCCCTGGCAGGGTCCTGGCCCCCGTCCTCAGCTGCCTTTGTCCTGGAGTCTGAGCTGACCCAGTGGGCACCCCCTCGCTCCCCACCTCTCCCCAGTCCTGTCCCAGTTCTGGGCCCACCTGGTGGATCTGGGGAGGAGTCAGGGGAGGGCCTGGCCTGATCAACAGCCCTGCTCCCCTCAGCTGCACCTTGGCAGGAAAACGCACACTGAGAGCGGCCACCAACAGCTCAGACGCTGTCTGTGAGGACAGGCGCCCGCCTGCCACCCTGCCCTGGGAGACCCGGAGCCCCCCAGCCCGGCCCCCCACGGCCCAGCCCACCACTGCCTGGCCCAGGACCTCACAGGCACCCTCGACACCCCCCACCGAGCCCCCCAAGGGTAAGGAGGCCTGTCATCGCCCCAGCAGGGTCCCCCAATGCAAAGGGGGTGGAGGTGTGGTGGGACTGCCCTTGGGCCTCGCGGGGCCCTCCTTCCTGCAGTGGATCCCTTCCTCGGGTGGACTCCACTTCAGCGGGCCCCTCTTTGCAGGCCCCGAGCTGGCCGCCGTCCTGGGCCTGGGCCTGGGCCTGGGGCTGCTTGGCCCCGTGGCTGCCGCACTGATCCTGCTCCTGCACTGCAAGGTCTGCAGGCTGCTGCCCGCTGCCACCAAGTCCCCCGGTGAGTGCCTGCTGTCCCCAGCCGCCCCCCGCCCAAGAGCCAAGGCCCCGCTTCCCTCCCACCACTCGCTCTTTCCTCCTCCCCAGGAGGAGACAGCTTCCGGACCCCCATCCAAGAGGAGCACGCTGACGCCCACTGCACCCTGGCCAAGATCTGAGCGGTGTCGCTGGGATGGGAGGGTAGTGGGGGTGCCCCCAGGTGCAGACGCTGCGCCCTGTCACCCCATCGCCCTGCCACCCGCCCTGCACCGTTGTAGGTGCTCCTGGGCTGGCACCTTGGGCTCAGCTATGTATGCTATGCATACTTCCCACCCAGGGTGCTGCCCCCAATAAACTGTGTTGGCTAACGGGAGTCTCTGACTGGTGCCGATGGGCTGGGTCCGCAGTCACGGAGGGTCTAAGGCCGGGTGTGGGGGCAGGGGTTCAGGGGACCACTCAGACTCCGGGGGCTGTCCTCCCATTCTCTGGACACCTCCCAGTACCTGTGAGGGGCACATAGAAGCAAAACAAACATCTTGGAGGGTCGGACAATGCGGCTTCGATGAGGTCCTAAACGCCGCCCAGTGGACCGACCAGTGAGGCCCACGGCCCGAGGGTGTCAGGCTGGGCTCCTGGGGGAGGTGCTAATGGAGCAGGTGGGGAACCAAGACCCTGGCCCCTAAGGGGCATCGAGGACATCCGCCCATCTGTGCCCCTCCGAGGAGAGAGCATGGTGTCAACCCCTCTTCTTCCTGGCCCCTCAAACTTCCGCCTATTGGACGTGACTATGTGGTGACTCGGGACCACCTGCTGCCTGCAGGGCCCCCGAATCCCCGAGGCCATTTTGTGCACTTCGGGTGCCCAGGGCCGAGCACCACCAGGGGTCCTGGTCATGGGTGGCCACACTCCCAAGTCCTGCAGATGGGGCATCAAATGCCACTCTGGGAACCTGAAGGTACCTGGTGGAGTCCAACACAAAGGTCCCAAGGTGGGAACCCGAGTGTCCAGCAGCAGCAGCGTGTTCAGACGGCTGGCTGGCAGCACCAAGGGGTGGCCCCCTCTGTGTGCAGTGGACTAGCTTGCGGTCTCAGGTCCAGGGGGCCATGCCAGCGTCCTCCTGGGGACACAGGTTACTGCCCCTCACCTGCCCCCTGCACACACACCTCCATTAAAACGCTCAACTCAACTGAAGGCTGACGGTGCACAGGAAGCCCGGATCCAGCCGTGGAAATACTGACGAGTCTGTGTAATCAGCCAACGTGAGCGAAACCACAACCTGGCAGACGCGTGGGGCCGCCCTTGGTGTTTGTCACACATTTAAGAGCTACCAGGAATTAAAAACCAAGACCGTGAGATGCATGAGGTCTCACTGCACGCTCTAGCTCACGCACCTTCTCTCCCAGCCGCTGGCCCTCCCTGCCCACCCCTTCCAGCTCCCTCGGCCAAGCCACCAGGCCCACCAGCCCCCAGACCAACAGTATGCAATGGGAAGACCACCCCCTCCCGGGCCAGCTCTCCACAAAGTCACCCCAGAGGCTGTCCAGCACCTCTCTCCTCAAACCTCTGACCCTGTCCCTGGAACCACTTGCTGAAAAGGAAGGAAGCCATGGTCTCTCCGTCAGCAGGTGCTCACGGTGTTCCCACGGAGGAGGAAACAATATGATCTCCTCTGATGTGGGGATGGTGGCCCCCAGGTGGTCCCCAGAGCAGCACAAAGGCTGTGGCCTGAAGGAGGGGCCTGGGCCTTGGCGTTTGGAAGGTTGGAGGTCGTGGGGAAGCTCTCGCCCCAGTCAGGACCCTCTTGCCCCCAGCCTGCTGCTCCATCTCTACACTGGACAGATGAAGGGGCTAAAGGTTGTCACCTCCTCTGAGCTTCTGCACTGCCCCTTGCCCCTTGCCCGATTCTGCTCAAAATCCCGACTTTCTCCACTCCAGGCTCTGCCTGAGTCTCAGGCCTGGATGTCCAGCTGCGCACCACCACGGGCCCTATGAGCCACCACCCAGCATGCCCCCGCTGCCCCTCCCCACACCGGTCTCCTCCCGGGCCCCCCTGGGCTCCCACCTGGCCCCGTGGGATGTCAGCTAATGCTGGCCTCCCTGGTGGGGGACGCTTGCTGCTGTGAGCACCTGTGTAAGTTGAAGTAAATGATGGGGAAATAAACAAGCTGCTCACAAAATACAGATAGTACAGGAAAGTACAGACAAGCAGATAACAGTCGTCCTGCACCCCACTGCCCATAGTAGAAACCACCAACTCAGGAGGTGCCTTCCGCAGGGCCCACGGCACTGACATTTTGTGTTAGTCTCGCCTTTTTAAGACGTCGCTCACCATCTGCATGGCCATGTGACCTGCCCGGTGATTTCTGTGGGGCTGCAGGTGCAGTCACTGGTGGGGGGGACAGCCCTGCTCGACCCCCACTTCTCCAGTGCACATTTTCTGCCCATAGCTCTTCCTGTGCAGCCCAGCTTCCTCCCCTGCCACCTTCACCCCTCCCCCATAACTATTTCCAGGAGGTTCTAACTGTTCTTACTTCCAGGACCAAATGACATACAACATGGTCTGACAAGCATCCCTGTAGGGGTGTTATCGTATTTTCCTGGGCCACAGGACAGTGGGTGCTTTCCAGAACTGAGTGACCCTGTGCTGGCACAGACGTGGCTTGTCACACCGTTCAAATGAGCAGTGGCAGAAGGGCCACACCTGCCCGACTCTCCACTCAGAGCTCCTTTACCTGGAGTCCAGGTACGGCCAGATGGCCTCCCTTTCTGTCTCAGTCATCAGACCTATATCCCCCCCAGGAACAGAGGCCTCTCGGGCCCCGCTGGCTCCGCCTTGCTCTGAGCCTCTGGCAGCAGGGGGCCACAGCTCCTTGAGGGACCCCTCTCTGAGGATGACCTTGTTCATCTTGGGACTTGAGAACAGGAGTTGAGTCACAAATTGCTAATTCCTGTCATTTCCCTCAGAAAAGGGACAGCTGCCCCACGCAGGCCTCAGAGGGGCGTGAACCAGGTCTCCTGGGTCTGTCCCCATCACAGCTGGCATACCTCCAGCCTGTGGACGCACCCGGGTCACATCCCCAACACCCCACTGCCCATCCTCCAGCATTCCCAGGAGGCTTCACCAGCCAAGCCTTAACTGGAGGGCTGGGGAAGAGCTCCAAGCAAGCCAGGCAGGCTGCCTGAAGGAGGTGGGGCCGCAGAACGCTGCAGTGCCACAAGGGACAGTCTCAAGGGGAGGCAGAGGCTGCTCTCCGTGGCTAGAGAGCTCCGTCCGGGCTGGCCTTCCACATGCTCCAGGATGACCAGGTCGGTCCAGAGGGTCTGTGCTGCAATCTGTGCAGGCCTCCTCTGTGCGAGCTGCAGCTGCTGGAGGTTCCCTCAGTGCCCTGACCTCTCTTCACCAGCCCTCCATGCCCCTCCAAATCCCTGTGTTGGCTCTAAGCTATGCGCCGGTGTCTGCATGGCTGGTCCCCATAGGTGTGTGTGTGTGTGTGTGTTTGGGGGGATCCTATGCTGCTGGTGGAAAGTGGAGGGGGGCTCATTCTAATCCCCAGAAAGTGGGGCTCCCAGGCTGCTGGGTGCTGAGCTCTGAGTAGAGGTCTGGTGGCCATGGCCATGCCTGGGCAGCTCTGAGGATGGAGGCCTCACCCCACTCCCTCTGGGAATCCGAAGAGAGCTTTCCACGACCCTGGAAGTGGGAGGGGGTTCAGCCAGGAGCCAGGGGCAACAGTCCTAGGTGACTTCTGCTCCGATCTGCTTCAGGTTTCGCATAGGTAACCGCCCACTCCCACGTGTGGGTCTCCCGGACTCCGGAGGGGGGCGCGTGCCACTGTCCAGAGGCTGTTATGGGACCCCACCCCTCGAGGTCTGCTGGGCTGCACTGAATTTTTTTTAAACAGACTTTACTTTTCAGGGCAGGTTTAGGCTCACAGCACAGTGGGGGAAGGCGCGGGGGTTTCCCACGCCCCTCCCCGTCCCACGCACAGCCTCCCGTCCGCGCCCCCAGAGGTGCACGTGCTGCCCGTGACCGGCCGCCCTGCACTGACGCTCCTCGCGCCCAGGGGCCCCTTGCACTGGGGTCGTCAGCGCCGGCCGCGGCGCCACGTGGCCGCCGACCGTCGCGGGGGTTTCGCCGCCCCAGCCCCCGCGCGCGCGTCTGCGCCCGGAATTCCGCGTGGTGCGTGCGGGCCGACGGCAGGGGCGGGGCCTCAGGGTCGCGGAGCCGGCGAGGGCTGCCGTGGACGCCATGGACGCCGCCCGCGCTCGGGCCGCCCTGTGCGGCGTCGCCGTGCTCTGCGCCGCGGGCCTGGGCCAGCCGCCCACCGGGGGCCCGAGCTGCGGCCCCGGCCGCCTGCTGCGTGGGCTCGGAAACGACGCGCGCTGCTGCGTCGCGTGCGCCTCGGGTAAGGCCCGCGCGGGGAGTGCGTCTCCGAGAGCAGCCGGCGGCGCCCCCGCTGCGTGTGCAGGGCCGACCGCGCCGAGCCGCGCGCGAGCCGACTCTCCGGGTCCGGAGCCCTCGGCCCCGCGCGGTGCCCCGGGAGGTGGAAGGCTCCGCGCTCGAGCCAGGCGGGGGCCGCGGGCGAGGGTGCGCAGCCTCCCCGAGACTGGTCGGGGTCCCGACGACGAGGACGGCTGCCCCGATCCCTGCTGAGCGGTCGTGAGCCCCTGGCCGTCACGCAGACCGCTTCCTGCCGGCCCCGCCCTCTGCCTCTGCCCTGCAGTGTGGGGGAGGGGCCGGTGGAAGGTGCCTCTTTGGGGACAACTATCCGAGGGCATACACGCTAGAGTGTCACCTTGCTGGGTCCTGGGAGGGGGGACCAGGAGCGGATAGGCAGGCTGCCTCAAGGGCCTGGGCAGCTGGGGGCCATGCAGGGACTGAGGTGCCCCAGTCTACTCCCTTGTCCAGCACGGACAGCTCCTGGTCTCAGGGTGAGTTACAGCCACCCTGGGTGGGAGCAGTTTCAGGGCACTGGGTATTTAGGAGGGAGGGACACAGATGGGCCAAGCAAGGCTACTGGGTCCCCCTGGGGCTGAGGAGGTGCTGTGGGCTGCCAGGCCCTGACCTCCCGTTTTCCATGGAGAACCAGAGGGTGAGGGAACCCCGGGGCGGGAGGGCTTGGCCCACCTGCTGAGAGGGACGGCTTGTCTCCTGTCCAGGCGAAGTCTGTCCTGGGAACTGCACATGTGTCCAGCCTGAGTACCACTGTGGAGACCCACAGTGCCAGACTTGCAAGCGCCACGATTGCAAGCCCGGCCAGGAGGTGCGCGCTTATGGTAAGTCAGGTCGCTGGCGGCTTCAGCCAGAGCAGGCCAAGGTGGTTAACTGGACTGACAGAGCTCATGGGGACGGACGAGCGGTGAGTGGCCTGTGGGAGGAAGGAAGCTCACTAGTGTGGGGGTACAGACCTGTCTTCTGGGCAGGTCCTGCAAAGCCCAGGTCAGGGGGCCACGGTGCTGCTCAGTGCCACAGCCCCCTGTGGGCACACTCTGGCAAGCCCTCCCCTCTGTCAGCTGGAGGGAACTCGTGCCCCTCAGAGCTGGCTGTGAGGAACGGCAGGGTGTCCAGGGAGTGCCCAGGGCTGTCAGCCCTCAGGCCCTGCACCAGCCGACCGTCTGCATGAGGTGCCCCTGGCCCTGAGCCCCATCAGGCCAACCTCCTTTTTGGAAGGAGCAGCTCAAATCCTCCGGGGGCCTGTGTACCTGAGGAGATGGGCTGCGGGAGCACTGACAGTTTGGACAAGGGCAGAGCCTAGAGTCACCTGGGTGCCAGCCTCAGCCCCTCTCTCCAGGACCCTGACTAGCCACCTGTCCTCCAGCCTCCTGGAAGGCCTGCCCAGCCTGGCTCTCATGGCCTCTGCTTCCACCCCTGAGACCCCAGCCCCAATCAGACAGGCCCTTCCTGTCCCCTCTGGCCCCACCCCACACTGCTCTCCTCCCCAGGTGCCCAACCGCCCTCACCCCCACTCAGCCCAGCGCACAGCCTCTGAGCCCTCCCAAGGCTGCCTCCCCCCAGATGCCTGCCCTGGAATGGGCACACAGGGCACTGTCCTGTGGGTATCAGAGACCTCTGTTCAATGGATGCCTGTCCATTTGTCTGTCCCTCTGTCTCCAGGAAAATTCACGTTCGGCTTCGAGTGTGTAGATTGTGCCGTGGGGACCTTCTCTGGGGGCCGCGAGGGCCGCTGTAAACCCTGGGCAAAGTGAGTCCTGTTGGGGCCTTCAGGCAGCTCTGAGGGAGGGTCCTGTCCTGTGCCTCCTGGCTCAGTGACCCCTAAAAGCTCCGACAGCAGCCGCTCGGAGGGGTTGACGGGCGCTCTGTCCGTGTGCCCCAGATGCTCCCAGGCTGGCTTCCGCACCATGTTCCCTGGGAACAAGACTCATGACGCTGTGTGTGACCGGGGGCTGCCGCCTGCTGAGCCACACCACTGCTGGCTGACCATTATCCTGCTCGCCGTGGCCGCCTGTGTCCTGGTCCTGAGCGTGGCCCAGCTCGGCCTGCACATCTGGCAGCTGAGGAGGCAGCGAGTGGGACCCCCAGGTCAGTTGTGCCCTGGGGTGGGGGAGGCAGGCTCCTTGCCCCTGGCTGACCACAGCTCCTCTGCAGAGACCCAGCTGCTGCTGGAGGCCCCGCCGCCAGCTGAGGACGCCTGTAGCTGCCCATTCCCTGAGGAGGAGCGAGGGGAGCGGCAGTCAGAAGACAAGGGTCGGCTGGGGGACCTGTGGGTGTGACGCCTCGCCACCTTCTGGCACAGTGGACCCCAAGCCAGAAACTTGCCCAGGGCTGACCCTTGGGGGCAGGGGCTCTGCAACCTACTGAGGGCCCCCACTCTGGCCCGGCCCTGCTCCCCTCAACGGTGGAAGTAGGTGGGGATGCTGACAGTGACGAGTTCCCCAGACCATGCAGAAGCGGCAGCAGCTGTGGCCGGGCCATGGGACATACAGACTCAGCAGTGGCTGCCTCCCTCCCTTGCCGGCCCTGCTGGGTGGGCTCTGTGGGCCCCTGGTTCCCAGGACAGGAGGCCATGCCCGGCACAGGACCTGGCTGCAGGCGGTGCTCAATAAACACTTGTCCAGTGACCGAGTGGATGTGTGCTGGGGGAGGCAGGGACATGAGGCTTCAGGGCCTCTCCCACCAGCGCCCACAGCCCCTCGCAGAGCAGAAGTCCTGGGCACAAGCGTTCAGCAGGAACCCCGGGGCTTGGCAGGCTTCCTGGAGGAGGGTGCTGTGCCTCTGCTGCCCTGTCCACCGTCTGCCCCTGGCGGCCTGACTGGCACTCGCTAGGACAGCTGGGTCCCCAGGCTGTGTCTGGTCTCTGGGCCACCAACGCTCTGGACTCTGGGTTCTGGGCCGGTCACACAGCCTGGGCCCCGTGTGGTGCCTGCCTTTATGTCATTTGGGCCAAAAGTCCAGGGTGAGGTCAGTGTCCACACCCAACAATTCTGGGTGGTCTGGGACGGTCTCAGAGCGGCTTGTCTTTGGCTTCGGTCTCTCCAAACCCTGCCACTGGCTTCCACTTCCCAGGAACCATCTCTTGGGGCATGGTTCTGGGGTCCTGCTCAGCAGAGGTGATCAGTACCCTCCCAGTCTCTGGAAAAGGCTGACACCTGGGGAGGTCTGATAAGGACTCTTTGGCACAGTAGTCCAGGGTGTGGCAGGCGGGCCAGTGGGGACCCGTCTCAGCAGCAGCACCCTCCAGGTGCTAGCACACCTGGCCACTTGCCTGCAGCCCCAATGCTCCAGCCTCTCCCATGCCCTCCCCTCCCACCTGCATGCTGCTCAGTAGAGCCCCTGACTCATGGGTCCTCAATGCCACCCAGTCCCCCTGGGCATGCTCATAGTAGGTAGGTGGAGGAGAGAGGGGCTCTGGGTGCGTCTCACCCAGGGACATCATCAGACCCAAGCTCCGGGACAGCACAGCACAGCCCAGTTCTGCCCTTGGAAGAAGGGCGGGGACAATTCCTCTTGACTTTGCCCCCCTGGGAAATAAAGATCTTTGAGCAGGTTCTCTGTGCCCGCTGGGTCCCAGGCTCTGGGCACCCCCGCGGAGCCCAAGTTGGGTGAGGGTCCAGGTGAATGAGCTGATAAGAAAATGCGGGGCGGGGGGCGGGTAGCTGGACGTCTGCGGAGATGAGGCTGGAAAGCACTGGCCAAGACGTCGGCTGTTCTGGGACAGCCCTCAGGGGACAGATCTGGGACCTGCCTGCCACACCACAGGTGCTCCTCTGTCTCCAGGCCAGGTCTCCTGCCCTACCACCCCCTCACCCATTTTCCTCTGGGGAGCCAGCTCTCCTTGTGCTTGTGCTTGCTTTGGTCACCTGGGTGACTTCACAGCTCCACCCATGGCGGAGGGCACCCAGCTGCTCACAGCTGTCCTGGCTGAAGGAGCAGCGCCCACCCCAGCGGCCCCCTCAGGCTGCCCCGTGGAGAAGGGGTCCCCAGCCTGGCTCAACAGCCCTGGGAGGGGCCGGGGAGTCAGGTTGTCTCCAGACCTTCCGGAGAAAGCACCTGTGGCCTGCCCACGCTCAAGTCCCAAGGGGCCCTGCTGATGGCACGGCATGACTGACTCAGCGTGGAAACTCCTCGTGGGCGGCCAGCGTAGGGCCCCGCGGCACCCTGACGTCAGCGTGGGGGCGGCAGGCTGACGCAGAATGAGGTGGAGGGTTCCGGGGGTGGATTCACAGAGTGGGAGGGGGAGGCGACACCAGGCTTGGGGGTCTGTCTGGGAGGGAGAGGCCTGACCCAGGGAGCTCAGGGCTTGGGGAGGGCGCAGGGGAGTCATTGTGGAAGCAGTACCCCTGCTTCCCTTCACGCCTCCACCCTGGGCGGACAGGACCCCCACCTGGTGGTCACCCTAGGTCCATTTGCCCACTCCCACCCTCACCCAAGGCTCATGTCCCTGCCCAGCTTCCTCCAGGCCTCAGGAACCCTCGATTCGCAAGCTCAGCCTGGCTCTGCAGCGCCCCAGTTCACTCTGCCATGAAAAGGGCCTGGGGTGCTGACTGAAGCTGGAGGATCGGGTGGGGACCCCAGGGCAGAAGTTTGTGGGAGTTGCACTGGGGTTTAAGCAGGGGAGGCCTGAGCAAGTGTAAGTTCAGAGGAGGAACCATGGGTGGTAATGGGTGGCAGTGCCCCGGGCAGGGCGCTGAGGAGACGAGGTGCTGGCCTGTGGGGAAAGGGGGTTGGGGAGCTTGGTGTTGAGATAAGGTGCCACCGAGGGGCTCCCTTCCCCCTCCCACTCAGGCCAGCTTCCTGGGATGGGGGCAGGTATGTACCCATCTGCAGAGGCTGGTATGACCTCCCGGGCCACCAAGCCCCAGTGGAGATCTTAAGGTGAGACTGTCCACCCTGGGAACCCCCAACTGCAGGAGCAGGTCTCCAGCCGTTCCGGAAAACCACGGCCCCTCCCCGGGGTTGGAGGTCAGCCTCAGATAAAGATCCAGGTGCCACCCTTTGTTCCCAGAAGTGCTTCTGACCACAACAGCTCCCCACCCCTCAGCTGCTGGAAAAAGGCCCTGCCCTTCCCTTTACTGAAGGTTGGACTCAGCCAGGGTGGGCTCCCCCTCCCCCCCGCCAGCTGCACAGAGACCCACGATGGGCAGGGAGGAGAGCCATCCTAGACAGAGCTGGACACCAGCCTCGCCAGCCCCAGTCCTAGGGTGCTGCAGGGGACTGCGAGGTGTGCCCACTGATCAGATGGGCCCCAACACCAGGCGTGACCACTCGTGGGCCCTGATAAGGACCTGGGCCATCTTTCCTGCTCCCCTCCCCCATGGTGCACCCTGAGCACAGCCCTCACCCTCAAGCTGGGCTGAGGTCAGGAAAGGGTTCTCTCCTGGAGGGGGCTGCTCCTTCAGCCCCCGTGGCAGCTTTCAGGGCCATAGACCACCCCCTCCAGAAGTGGCTGTGCCTGGGGTGCGGTGGAAGGCAGACCTCCCCTGCCCCGCCCCAGGCATCCCATCTCTCTAGGAACTTTCTGGAGTTGTGTTCCTTTCCAGGGGCTGTGACTCAGGCCTGGGCCGCTGCAGACCCTTTTCTCAGAGACACATTCCAGGGAGCAGGGCCTGGGGATGCTGCTGAGTGCTGGGGGCTCCTTGGCTCTCTTTGGCTGTGGTACGGCACTCAGCAGGCCCGGGGCTGTCTGTCAGGGGCTGCGGGAGCCCCAGTGGGTGCAGGGTGGTGGCGTGTGCTGTGCAGTCCTCAAGGGGGAGGCTGCAGAGAGGGCGGGTCCCGGGACCGTGCCGGGTCAGAACCAAGGGCAGCTTGACTCCCCAGACCTGCAGGTGGAAGGCCCTGCTCGAGTTCCCACCTACCAGCTTGACCACTGGAGGGAGGAGGAGGAAAGAAAGGGGTGTGTGGGGGGAGGGGAGACACTCAGCTTCCACCTTGGATTACAGAATCCAGGCCGCAGTGCTGGGCAGCCCTGTCCTAGGCACTGAGGCCCCTCCTTCACTGCTGCAGGGGTCCCGGCCACCTCTGCTGTGCCTGCTGCCCACCATGTCATTTGAATATTGGGACACTCCTATGTCCAGATGTCCAGGAGCCCCCAGTACACAGCACCCCTGGGTCTTCTCTCCCTGGGTCCTTAAGGCTTGGAGCCTGAATGTGGGCTGTGGGGGACTGGGGAGGACCTAGATGGGGCATGGGTGTGGCCATCACCTCTGGGAGCAGACAAATCCCATTTATTGACATTCAGGCCTTTGGGGCACCAGGGACCCAAGAGCAGCAGATAGTCCAGGCTTTTGGGGGAGTCCTAGGACAGGGGTTCAGTCAGGATGGAGCAGGCCACTCGTGAACGTGCACTTCTTGTCACATTGCAGGTCCCCGTGGCTCATTGCACTCACTTGGGATCCAAGGATAATCGAGTCAGCAGGCCACCTCTGTGAGCCCCTCATCCACAGGCCGGCTCAACCTGGAGGAGCTGGAGTATTCTGGGATAGCACTGATGCCGCCGCAGGTCACATCGTGAAGCATGAGACAGCATGTGGCACCTGACAGCAGACACTCACAGGGTGGGTGGGAGTGAGGAAGGGGTGGGAGAGGCCCGTGAGCTGAGGCGTGGGGGCACAGAGGCCCCACGGTGCGTTCAGCAGCTGGCGCTGAGATGGTGTGGCCCGGAGGCCATCGGGAACGTGGCCCTGACCCCCGAGGCGTGGGTTTTACAAAGACCTGGTGCCCTCGGCCCATCCAGGAGGCCACCTCCCCCTGACGGAGGCTGGTCTTCTTTCTGCCCTGGCCTCGGGGCACAGAGCTGGCCGGCTGGGCTGCAGAGCAGGCAGTCCCGAGCCTGGCCCCTCACAGAGACCACCAGACATGCTGGGAGGGGACTCAGGGTTCTCGGACCCTGGTCACACAGTGGGCACCGCACACTCTAGTCCTCAGCAGCAGGATGAGGGGGAGCAGTGGGTACAGTGGGGCGGACAGGCTGTGCCTGGACAGGCCAGACCCCAGGCCCCGCGTCCCTCACTGGCTTTGTGACCTGGGGGACTCACTGTACGTCTGAGCCCCAGTTCCCCTCTTCCTCTCCGTGGACGCACCCCTTTAGTGGCAGGCGGAGACACCGCTGTGCATGGCGCCCTCTGGCGGTACATCCCTAGGAATGGAGCTGCCTTTCCCTGGAGCCGTGGCGTGGCCAGCGGGGAAGGGCTACCGGTGCCTCTCGGTCCCGCCAGCTCCAAGGCGGAGCATGGAAGGGGACCCAGCAGGTTCTTCCACCTGTGGCAGAGCCCACTGATGTCTGGGGTGGATTCGGGTCAGAACATCTGTGACTTGGCAGTGTCCATTGGGAGAGGTGAGACCAGGCACTTGAGGGGGGCGGGACGTGCAAGCTGATGGACCCTGGCTTTGGACTGGGGTGGGTGACGGGTGGCTGTGGGGTAGGGGTAGAGTGTGAAACATGGCTGGCCCTGGACACCTGGGCACATCTGATACTCTGAGTCACCCCGAAACCTTGGGCATGGGCAGGTGGGGAGCCGGTGCTGAGGTCAGATAAGGAATGGGCAGGGGAGGCTGGTGCTGGCTTGTGTGCTTGTCACTCTCAGCCTAGGTTCTCCAGGTCTCTGTAGCACCGGGCCTGCTGGGAAGCTCAGGCCATCGGGACGGTGCAGGAGTGCAGGGCACAGGGCCCTGGTGCCCAGAAGGCCCTGACAGGAGCTGTGCCTGAGATGGAAGTGGAGGGAAGGCATGGGGAGTCTGAGGAACAATCTGGAGTTGAGGCAGCCCTCCTTTGGGGATCCATGGGGATACCAGACACTTTTCCTGGGGATCTTAGAGCCAAATGGTAGGGGCATGAGGGTGGTGACACTGCAGGAGGGTCCAGTCGATGAGGGACACAGGGAACCCAGGAGTGGGTGGCTTCCCACGATGGAGGCAGCCTCCAGAGTAGGGGGCTCATCTCCCCTTCCTGCGGGACAGACCCTTCCCCACCCGTCAATCCTATATTCCTCTCAAGGACAGGTCCCAGCAGAGGAGGAGGCACTGGGGCGGAGGGAAGGGCGTCAGGGTCCACGGAAACCCCAGAGAAGCGTTCCAGGCGGCAGGCCCACCTGACCAGCTGTGGAGGCTGCATCTGTAACAAAGTAGCCTTTATGGGTCCCGGAGAGGGCTCTGGTGGCTGGCCACTAGGAGCTGTGGTGGCCCGTGCTCTTGCGCTCCTTGCGGTGGTCCCCCTCCGCCTGTCCCGAGGAAGGGGCCCGCGCTGGGTCACTGCTGCCCTCTCGCGGCTGCTCAGTGTCTCCGGTCTCAGGCTCGCCGCCCTGCGCACGGTCTTGGCCACGTGGCCGGGGGCGTCCGTGCATAGAGCGGGCCCACCCGGGCGCACCACTGGGGCCCCGGGGTGACGTGGGCCTGCGCGCGCCTGGTCTGTGGGCTGCGTGGAGCAAAGGTGACTCGGGAGACCTGGATTCGCGGGCTGGCCGGGTTGGCGGCAGGCGGGGGACATTGCGGGAGCCCGCCAGGCACGGCCACACGTCTGCCTCGCCATTGTGTAACAGCACGAAGTGTCGCTGTGAGACCAGCGGCAGCATCTTCTGGCTACGCAAGCTCTTCTGGAAAGTCTCAAGCGCCAGGTCTGGGGATAGGAGTGGAAGTGGGTGAGTGGGGGGCACTGGAAGGGGATGGGAGGGGCAGAGGAAGAAGTGAGGGAATGATGAGGGGTGGGCACCTGCCTCAGGGGGGAGGCCAGGGGGGAGGCCAGGGCTGAGGGTGGGGTTGCCATGCAGACCCTTCAGATGCTAGAGAGCTAGATTTGTGGGCATCTGAAGTGGGTAGTGGCGGGAGAAGGTGGGATGGCAGATCTAAGGCTGGGCAGGAAGGGGGGCAGTACAGGACCTCACCCAGCGTCTCCACCACGACCGCCGGAATCACCTCCTTCAGGACCTCACAGTTGGTGTGCAGGGCGGGGTTGGAGTTCATCTCCAGCAGCCACACCTGGGCCGGACACTGGTTAGAATCCTTCCCCACCCACCACTTGGCCAGTAGGAGGCTGAGGTCCCCGTTAGGCCAGGTGACCCTGGGCAGGTGGCTTCTTTTCTATGGCCACACATCCCACATTTGCACAAGAGGCTGAGATTCTAAGGGTCTGAGGGTCTGGCCCTAGCTGCAGGAGGAGTAAAGCCTTATGGACACCCCCCACCCCCGAGAGCTTGGAGAGGTCTGACTGCAGAGTCCACCCCAAGGGGCCTGCTGGGTGGTCAGGGTGTATACAGATTCTCCTGCCTATCAGGCCCCACCGCCCTGGGATGCCTCAACAGCACCTTGAAGTTCTCATCAATCAAGAAGTCACAGCCAATGAGGTCAAAGTAGCCCAGCTTGCACTCCAGCTTGGACTTGACGGCCAGGAAGCAGTGGACCATGATCTGTTGCATCCGCTTCTGTAGGTGGGGCAGGGGGAGGTGACTGGGTGTCACCTGTGGACCCTGATTATACCTCCCTGGCTAAACAGCCACATCCCTCACCTGTGCTGTACCTAAAATCTCACCTGTGCCCCCATCTGCACTCCCATCTGTGTCTCCACCTGCTTTCCTACCTGTGCCCCCCACCCCATAGCTCCTACTGCATAGCAGGTGCTAGGGTACAAGAGTGAAGAGAACGTTGGAGGAATACACCACTGAGTAGATCACTTGTAGCAGGAGAGAGAGACAACAAATGTGATACATAGATCATCATACACTTTGCACAGCATATTAAGCAATAAATATGTGGGACGGGGGTTTCTGGGGTGGCTGTTGTGATGTCTTACCAAATAGAGAATATCAGTGACGAGATATAAATTATAAAAGGGAATAAAATAGAAATTCTGGAGTTGAAAAGTATAATAACTGAAATTTAAAGTTCACTGGAGGGGCTGACTCAACAGTAGATTTGAATTGTTTGAAGATAGGTCAGTTGAGATTATATCCAGCCTGAGGAACAGAAAGAAGGAAGGAAGAAGAAAAAGCAAACCTACAGAGACCTGTGAGGTACACCAAGCAGATCTGGAGTCCTGAAAGGAGAGGAGAGAAAGAGGCAGGAAGAGTATCTGAAGAAATAATGACAGAAAACTTCCCAAATTTGATGGAAAACAATCTATACATCCAAGGCCAATGAGCTCCAAATAGAACAAACTCAAAGAGATCCACCACATCATAAGCAAACTTTCAAAAGACAAAAGACAAAGAGAGAATGTTAAAACCAGCAGAGAGAAGTGACTCATCATAAGGGATCCTCAATAAGATTAACAGAAACCATGGAGTCCAGAAGGCAGTGGGAGGACACATTCAAAATGCTGTAAGAAAAAAAATCTGTCGGCCAAGAATTCTATATCCAATAAATCCACTCTTCAAAAATGAAGCAGAAATTGAAATTCCCAGATTAAAAAAAACAAAAGTTATCACTAGTAGAACTGGGTCCTTCAGGCTGAAATAGAAGAATGCTAGACAATAACTCAAATTAATGAAAAGTAAAGAGCACCCATGAAGGTAACTACATAGTTAAATAGAAAAGACAGTATTAATGTATTTTGTGGAGATTGCTTTTGTCTCCTATCTGGTTTCAAAGGCAACTGCATAAAACAATAATTATAAATCTATGTTGATGGGCACACATGTATAAAGCTGTAGTTTATGACAGAAACAGCATACATAGGAAATACATAGCTACATAGGAAAAATTTTTATACTATTGAAATTAATTTGGTATTGATCCAAACTAAACAGTTATAAATTAAGATGTTAATAGTGATCCCCAGGGCAATAAGAAAATAACTCAAAAGTATATAGTAAAAGAAATGACACTAGCAATGGTACACTACAAAACATCTATGTAACACAAAAGGAGGTGAAAATGGAGAAACTGAGAAACAAACACGATATGACATATAGAAAACAAATAGCAAAATAGCAGATGTAAATTCTACCTTATCAGTAATTATATTAAATGTAAATAAAACTTTCCAGTTAAAAGACAGAGATTGGCAGAATGCACGAAAACCCCTTGATATGCTATCTGTGAGGCCTCAGATTCAAAGACATAGGTTGAAAGTAAAATGATGGAGAAAGATACATCATGAAAACAGTAACCAAAGGAAAGCTGGAATGACTATAGTAGTATCAGAGAAAATAGATTTTAAAACAAAAATTTAGGACATTAAGAAAAAGAAGGACATTTTATAATGATAAATCAAGAAGATGTAATAATGATAAACATATATGCCCCTAACAAAGAGCTTCAAAATAAAGCACACACTGACAGAATTGAAGGGAGAAATCAATAATTCAACCATAATAGTTGGAGACATCAGTATTCCACTTTCAATGACGGATAGAACATCTAAACAGAAGATCGACAAGTCAATAGAAGACTCAAACAACACTATAAACCACTAGACCTAACAGACATCTACAGAATACTTCACCCAAGAGCAAGAACACACTTTCTTCTCAAGTGCACATGGAACATTCTCCAGGATAAAAATTTGTTAGGGCATAAAACAAGTTTCAATAACTTTCAAAGGATTGAAACCATACAAAGTATGTTGTCTGATCATGATGTAATGAAATAGACATTAATAAGAGAAAGAAAATTGGAAAATGCACAAATGTGTGGAAATTACGCAACGCATTCTTATACATACAACACGCAAAAATGAAAACAGAATACAAAATCTTCTGGCATGCAGTGAAAGCCGAGCTCAGAGGGAAACTTATGGCTGTAAATGCCTACATTGAGCTCCTGCTCTTTATTGACTAAAGATCTCCAGTCAATAACCTAATCTTTAACGTTATAAAAACCAGAGAAAGAAGACAAAACTAAACCCAAAGCGAGCAGATAGAAGGAAAGAATAAAGACTATAGAGTGGATATATATGGAATAGAAAATAGAAAACAATAGAAAAAAATCAATGAAACCAAAAGGTGGTTATTGAAAAGATCAACAAAACTGACAAACTTTTAGCTAGATTGACCAAGAAAAAAGAAAAGAAGACTCAAATTACTAAAATCAATAAAGAAAGACCTTACATAGAGATGAAAATGATTATAACAAGGATGATAATTATTCATAGAACAATAGCATTTTAAACAAATTAGGTAACTTAGAAGAACTGGACACATTCCTAGAAAGACTAACTAATAACCCTGAGCAAAGAAGAAGTAGAATATCTGAATAACCTAGAACAACAAGATGATAATAATAATAATATTAATAATAATAATAATAATCCTTCTCAGTAGAAAAACCCAGGACAAGTGGTCCCACTGGTGACTTCTTCCAAATATTTAAAGAATTAACACTAAATTTTCACAAACTCTTCAAAAATAGAAGAGGAGGGAATGTGTCCAAAACCAGACAAACACGAGAAAAGAATACTATAGAACAATATTGTTTAAGAGTGTAGACAAAAAAACAAACAAAAAACCCTCAATGAAATACCAAACCAAATCCAGAAGCATATTTAAAGGATAATACACCATGTCTGATGGGATTTATCCCAGAAATGCAAGAGTTGTTCAATGTGTGAAAATCAATCAATGTCAACATCATACAACACATGAGTAAAATGAAGGTACAGCGTCAAAACAGTGTGATGCTGGTTCAAAGGTAGACAAACACACCAGTGGAACAGAATTGAGAGTGCAGAAATAAATGCACACACATCTGGTCAGTTGATTTTCAACAATGTGCCAAGAATGGTCTCTTTGACAAATGGTGGTGCCAGGACGTGGGATGTCCACATGCAAAAGAATGAAGTTGGACCCTTACCTCACACCCTATACAAAAATTAACTCAAAGTGGGTCTATGACCTAAATGTAAGAGCTAAACTATAAAACTTTTAGAAGAAAACATTAGTATAAGTCTTTCCAACTTTGGATTCGGCAATATGATCTCAAAAGCAAGAATAACCAAAGAGAAGATAAGTTGAACTTCATCAAAACTTAAAAGTTTTATTCAAAAATGGACAGTATCAAGAAAGTGAAAAAAGAAGTCACAGAAGAAAATATTTGCAGATCACATATCTGATAATGGTTTAGCACCCAGAAGAAATATGAGAGCTTTTTTTACGCTAATAAGGAAGAATTGACAAGGTATTTGAATAGAAATTTTTCTAAAGAAGATATACAGATAGCCGACAAACAGCAAGAAAAGATACTCAATATCATTATCATTAGGGAAATGTAAATCAAGCCCACAATGAAATACCACTTCACACCCACTTGATGACTATTGAAAAAAAGAAAAATAAAAATTGTTTGGCAAAGATATGGAAAAATTGACACCCTCATGCATTGCTGGTGGGAATATGACATACTGTGGAAAACAGTCTGGCAGTCCCTCCAAAAGTTAAACGTAAGAGTTACCATATGACCCTGCAATTCTAGTGCTAGGTATATACCCAAGAGAATTTAAAACGTACGTTTATGCAAAAACTTGGACACTCACAGCAGAATTATTCATAATAGACAAAAAGTGGAAACAACCCAAATGTCCATCAACTGTTGGCATATCCATACAATGGAATAGCATTGTATTCAATTGTGACATATCCATACAATGGAATAGTATTCAGCTGTAAAAAGAAATGCAGTACCAACAAATGCTACAACCTAGATGAATCATGAAAACATTACACTAAGTGAAAGAAGCCAGGAAAGGCCACATGTTGTATGATTCCAGCAGGGGAAGGGAACAGGGAGTGATGACTAATGGGTACTGGGTTTCTTTCAGGGAAGATGAAACGGTTCTGGAATTAGATAGTGGTGATAGTTGCACAACTTTATGAATATACTAAAACCCACTGAACTATACACTTTAAAATGGTGAGTTTTATGTCATGTGAATGATCTAAGAGAGAGAGAGATGGAGACAGCACCCAGTGGCCAGCTTCCCCCACCCAGTTTCACGCCCAGAGACACACTCTTTAGTACAGATGGTCCCTCCCACCCCTAGTACTTGGATATGGCCCGGGATGTACCTTGTGCCCAGCCCAGTACAGCCAGAAACACTGCCCGCCTCCTATATACCCTAAGGAGTCTTGACCCTTGGCCCCTCCCCCCAAGTGGGGATGGGTGAGGAGCACACAGACCGTGAAGGTGGTGAAGACCCAGTCTCGGGGGAGGCCCTTGGCTTTGCTGAAATTGTCGTTGATGTAGTGATTGAGGTGGTCCATGCTCCACACTGTGTCATCCTTCAGCAGCGTGTAGAGGGGGTTCTTCTTCTGCATGAACTGGGGGGCAGAGTGGAACCTAGAGACCATCGCCCCAGAGGCCCCAGAAGCTCCGCCCCTAGGACACTCTGCAGTGACCCTGCTGTTGAGCCCCCCTCCCCGCCACAATACCTTCTCCCACCAAGTCCTTCTCAGCTGATCCTCACAGAGGGCTCTGCGTACACTCTTCCCATGAAGAAGCTTCCATGGAGACCTCTGGCCCACAGGGGCTCTCCACTGAGGTCCTTACAGAGACCCTTGGCCCAGGCTCCTACCCCTCCCTCCACCTCATCCACACCCAGAGGGAACGGGGTGCAGGGCTCTCTGTCATTTCACCAGGATGCCCTGCATGGCTGAAGGTCCGAGGTAATGCTGACTGCAGGCCCAGGTCATCGTGGGGCCTGGACCACCTCTGGGCCTGAGTCATGTCTACAGCTGAACTCTCTGTGTTCCTGAGCAGTGATCTTGTCCCAAGGTGGTAAGAAGGGGCCTCACCTGGTTGGTCAGGTGGCCGCTGAGGTCTCTGGAATGGGGATCGTAAAGGCTGAGGGTGAGGCGAGCATACCCGTGGCCAAAGAAGACCATGTAGGGCATGGCACAGGCAATGAGCAGGTAGGAGCGCACGTCAAACTTCTTCCCGTCCAGCAGCAGAGGGTTCTGGATGTACCTGGGGACCACGGGAGGGCTGAGCACGCGGCCAGCCTGGCCTGTGTCCCTTTGCCCTCACCAGGGCCAGTTCCTCAGCACTCCCGCCACCTGCCCCAGATGTGACCTGTGGGTTCCCTCCCCTGGCTGAGTGCAGTGTCCATTGGTAGGGAGACATTTCTGAGCCTGAATAGGTGAAAGAAGCGCTAGATATCAGCCCACTGTGGTGTCTGGGAGCCTCAGGCTGCAGCTCTTGCTAGGAACTGGGAGGGTGGAAGCCACCTGGGCCTTGGGCAGGGAGGATTGCCTGGAGGAGGAGGGCTGACATTGGGCCTTAAAGGGTGAGTAGCATTGGAGAGGCAGGGAGGGGTCATCCCAGGTGGATGGAACTATAGGACTACAGACTCAGAGGCTGCAGGCTGCAGCTTGGGACAGCTAAGAGCCAACGGGGGAACGGGAGAAGGGCAGCAGACAGCAACTGTGACATGGTGTGGTCCACACAGGCAGGTGGGGAGTTTCAAAGGGACCAACGGAGGGACAGTCAGCTCTGTCTGCAGACCTGAAGGCTGTGGCTGCCTGGGCAGGAGACAGGGGAGAGGCTGGCAGTAGGGACACCTGCCAAGCGTGAGCTTCCTGTAGGACAGAGGGCCAGGGCCCAGGCTGGGGGACAAACTGACCAAGCCTTCCCTGCCCACCCCCATGTCCAGGAGCCTCTGTCCCGGGAAACCATCTCCTCTGTGACCCTGACTGGATGTGACGCCTCCCCCTCTGCTAGCTAAACAGGGACCCAGCTGGGGCACAGCAGCCTTCCTAGGCCAAGGAGTCCTCTGTGGGCCACAGACCCCCACGAGCCTTCACAGGTACCCCCAGCGGGGCCCAAGATCAGCCCCACCCCCACCGACGCCCTTCGTGGTGTCCACGCCCAACACCTCTGCACAACCCGCGCCGGAGGCGCCCGGAATGGCATCTTGCGGTAGATGGGGTCGTCCTCGACGCTCTGGGTCTTGATCCGGAGGGCGGCGACTTCCTCCTGGTTCCTGAGCAGAAAAATGCCTTTGCCCTGGTTGGAGGCGGAGGGCTTGCAGATCCACATGTGGGTCTCTGCAGAGAACGCCGCCTGAGGCCACTGCGCCCCACCGCTCCCGGCCCCGCCCCCACGTCATGATCACGCCCACCAAGCATGCCCACGCCCCCCAGCCCGAAACACACCCCTCAGCTCGGACCTCGCTCGGCCATGACCACGGCCAGCTGCGGCCCCAGCGGCCCTCCCAGCCACGGCTCCGCCGCTGCCAGTCTCCAGCCTGCAGTAAGGCCTAGTCATAACCCCCCCTGACTTCGCCCACCTGGCTCCACCTTTCCCCTTCCTAACCACGCCCTCACCTCGTCGTGGCCCAGCCCTAATCACGCCCCAACCCAGAAGCCGTCTACCCAGACCAGGTCTGGCGTCCAGCGGCCTCTCACCATCAAAGAGGTTGAAGAAAGCCTCTCTCTCATCCCTGATGTCCAGACGGTACGTCTCTGGGAAAAATTCTTCCATTTTGAGGATCCTGGGAGAACAGGGGAGTGGGGAGGACACAGGGAGGGCTGTCTCCCTGCCCGCCAAGCTTGGCCTCTGCGCTAGGACCCTGACCTGGGGGGGGGGGTTGGAGGGAGAGTGGCCGCTGGGACGCCGAGTTGGGCTCGAAGGGCCCCGGTTTCCTCTAGACCCCAGCCCCTCAGCTCTCCCCTTGCCAGAGTAGCCTTTTCTGGCTCCTTGCACACCTGGCCTCTCTGCACACTGCTGGCCGCCTCCCCACAGCCTGGCCCCTCCCCCACTCTCCCCCTTCACCCCCACCTGCAGGTCGTAGACGTTTGTGAGCGGTCGTTTCAGAGCTTTGTCCCCAGGTGAGGGCAGTGCTCGCTCGCTCGCTCTCAATAGTCAGCACGGATCCCTGAGCACCCAGCCCAGGGCTAGTCCAAACCTCTTCCTCTGGCCTGGGATGCCCTTTAACCCCTTCTCATCTCCCATCAGGCCATCCTTCAATTTAGGGCAGAATGGCCCCTCCCAGCGGGGCTAAGGGCATCTACCTCTGTGGCCCCAGGCGTTCTGGGGTGGTCCACATGAGCTCCTGGAGGACAGGTGTCGCGTCCTTTCCAGATTGGTACCCCAGAGGGACACAGCCTGGCCTGAGTGTCCACTCAGTAGTGTGTGGAGAGTGGTTGGGTGGGGGGCTGGAGAGGTGGGGAGTGGGTGGCAGCTTTGAGGTGATAGGTGGGTGGTGGGATACATGGATTGTGGATGGATGGGCAGGTGGGTACACAGTCGCCTGGAGGGGAGGAGGGGAGAGCTGCTGATAGAAACACGTGGGGAGGAGGTGGGTGCCTGGACGCGCAGATGTAAAGATGGTGTCCTGGGTGACCAGGCAGGGGTGAGCTGCCTGCCTGGTGGGGGTGGACAGTTGGTTGGGTGGGTGGGCAGATGTGTCAATGGTTGGACAAATGAGTGGACACGTGGAAGATGGACACATGGACAGATGGACACGCCAAGTGGCCTAGGCATTGCTGGGTGAGTGGAGGGTGGCAGATGGACACTGTATGTGGAAGGATGTGTGGGAAATGGGAGAGGGTGGACGGTAGTGGGTGTGCTGGGCCATGAATGACTAGATGAGGGGCACCAGTGGATGGCTCTGGGGTGGGTGTGTGGAAGAACACTGCGTGGGCTGTGGGGGTAGGTGATTGGAATGGGTGACAGGTGTCTGCGGTGCAGACAGACTGTGAGTGCTTGAATGGGTCCATGGGAAGATGGGTGGGTGGACAGTTTCCATGGAGGGCGCTCAGGGCCAGGGAATGACTGACCTGTCTGCGGTGTGGGTGCACCGCCGAGGGGAGGGGCACGGGGGTTAGTGGCGTGGGCGGGCTGGCCGGTGTAGTGCAGCTGTCGCTTCCCCGGGCGGACGGGGGTGTGGCGGGTGCAAGGCCGGGCTCACCTGGCCTGGGCGCACAGCGCCACCTTCTGGATCTTGCTGGTGACGCGCGAGTACTCCCGCAGGGCGCTCAGCAGCCCGATCTTGGTGGTGAGGAGCTTGTTGTTGGGAAGCTGGTACAGCAGCTGGTTGCCTGGCACGACAAGGCCCGGGGCAGCATTGGGCGGCCCCTGCAGGGCCCCTGCCACCCGGCCAGCACGGCCTCCCCAGGAGGCCGGAGCCCCCGGCCCCCCTTCTACCTTCCCGGAAGCTGCAGTAGCTGTCCCGGCACTTGACCTCACACCACTTGAGCGTGTAGTCCTCCCGCTGGCCGTCCTGGGTACGCCGCCAGCCCTTGCTCTTGCAGTAGGAGCTGACTCTGTGGGGCAGGGGCGTCCGTGACTCTGGAAAGGGCTGTGCATGCCCGGAGGGGACAGACAACCCCAGGTAGCAGAGCCCAGGCTGGGTTTGGCCCTGGGGGCAGAGGGGCCTGGCCACGGGCCCCACTCACATTGAGGCGCCATTGGTGCCTCCGATGTAGAAGAAGGGGCCGCCCCCCGTGCTGGGCGCCTGCTTCTCTCCACCCAGCAGGCGCCTCTCCAGGGGCGTGGCCTGGGACCTGGCCGCCACAGCCTCGTCGTCCAGGAGGTCTGCAGACAGGTGGGCGGTCAGAGGCTGTGGCCTGGCCGGAGGCTTTCCCGCCCCTCCCGGCCCCTGCTGGAGCCCACCTGCATCTTGGTCCAGCTGGCTTAGCTGATGCAGGAACCCCTCTGCTTGGCTGCTCCCCATCGATCTCTCATGGGCCAAGCCTGTGAATAGGGTGGGGTCTGAGGGGGTGGCTGGGGCAGCACCCACTCAGAATCTGGCCAGAGCCCAGTCCCAGAGGGCCCCAGACTAGTCGACCATGTCCCACCCATTTCTAGCAGCCCCCAAGCGGTTCCCTCAGCCCTCTCGGCACATCTCATCCCAGGCTCAGGCCTGACCAGGGGGCCTGGGCCTGTCACGCCTCCTAGGAGACCGGGGACAGTTGCCAGCAGCATCCAGCACCAGCCTTGGAGTGGGCAGGGTCAGGGCTCCGTGCAGGGGAGGGGGCAGAATGTGAGGCTGGCGCTGGGGGCAGATATGGTGCAGGCATGTGCCCAGGAGGGTGGGGGTCACAATGTCCATAATGACATCATGGGTGACCCATGTCAGGCCAGGCTAGGTGCTGGGGCAGGCAGGGTGCCAGCCAGACTGAGGACAGTGGCAGTGTCCTCTCTCAGTGCCTTTTCACACCCCAGTTCTTTGCCCATGTGGCCCCTCTCCCAGGGTTGGCTGTGTGTGCCCACCCTACCCCCCGTGAATACCTCCAGGGATGGGGTGCTTGTGCTCGGGGAAACCCTAGCCTAGGGGGTAGAGTACGTCCCCACACTACATTCACCTGATGCCCGCAGGCGGGTCCGCTGGAACCCTGCCATCCTTGACCGTTTGCCTCTCTTGGTGCTGACCTGGGTTCGAGTAGGCAGTCCCCGACAGTGGGTGAAGTGGGTGTGGCTTTGGCCCCCAGGCTTGGGGGCGTCAGATGCTGCCCCTACCCCTCTGCGGGACCTTCTGATAGTCCGTGGTCCTAGCCCTGGGACCCGGCGCACAGTCAGCCCCACTCTGCCAGGGAAGGGGCGCCTCCTGGGGTCTTGGATAAGGGTTTCCACTGGTGGCAGGCTCCTGTCTCCCTGGTGACCGTAGGGCCTAGTGCCCTTCCTGGGTGGAGGCAGGGCCGTCTCTGCATCCTGCCTGTCCCAGGCGAGGCCGCCCCTGTAGGGACTGTCTGTCTGGCGTCGCTGTGCTCCGTGGCCGACGTGCCAGCTGTAAGGACGGGCACCGTGAGGCCCTCAGGTCAGGAGGGGCCCGGTGTCTGAGGGACCGCAGGTCCTCGTGGCTGCCCTGCTCTGCCCCAGGTGGCTGCCTTGTTTGAGTCCCTTTTTGCCTGTGGCCAACTCAGGAGCATTTTGGGGGAGTTTTAGCCTTCCCCTCGAGGGTCCTTCCAGGTTTGGGGCTGCTTAGGAGGTGAGGATTGAAAGATTGAAAACACAAGCAGTGGAGAGGGAAGCACGTGGGGAGCTGGCAGGACGGAGGAGGTGTCATTCGCCAAAGGGGACAGTCACTGCAAACCAACCAGCTGATCAACAGAGAATGTTGACCAGAGAGCAAGCCCTTAGTCTCATTCCCGATGTCAGGACAGAAGCGAAAGATCCAGGAGCCAGCTCGCAGGCTGAGCCCTGTTTCCTCCGGCCCGGCCATCCGGCCCCGCCCCGGCCCCGCCCTCCGGCCCGGCCCCGCCCCGGCCCCGCCCCCTCCGGCCCCCACACAGATGGTCACGAACACGCAGATGCGTGCAGACATAGTCACACATGCATGGAGGAGGAGGAGGGGGACATCGGGTGGCTCAGAAGCCAAAGGAAACACTCCCAGAGCACACTGAGGTGGGGGTAGGACACGCCTCACCCCTGGGAGGCCAGGCGCCCTGCTCAGAGCTCTTGGAAATTAGAAATGCAACACACAGGTCAGCAGTTCAAGGCCAGGAAACGGCCCAGAAAAGAGAACACAAAGCTGGGAACAGGAGGGAGGTGGAGTTAACATGGCATCCAGAGGGCCCGCTTCTGGAACAGTGGAGGGGACCCTCGGGGACTCCTAATGTCTGTTGTCCCGTACCTCACCTGTGAGGTGGGCGTAGCAGTTTAGGCACACGGCAGGCTAACAGTGACGATGAAGAGGACACACAGCACCCGGCAGAAAAACAAGCAAATGCAGAACCAGGTCTGGGTCCCTGGGGCCGCTGGGCATGAGCGTTATCTGCGGTGCTGTGCTAGCCCGTTGTGGTCCATGGGCAACCTCTGTCACGGAGTGTGGGCTGTGGGGAGGTGGCCACATGCACAGGACGCTGCTTTTCATTATAAGCCTCGTGCCTCTCTGCGGCTTTTTGAACTGTGTACTTATTACTTTCACGAAGAATAAGGCCGAGAGTTATCTTGTCATTCAAATTAACAAAGATTAAATAAAAAAAGGCCCTGGGCAAGCCCTGTGGGGAGGGGCAGTGTCCCATGGCAGCAGGAGCTTAAGGGTGGGATGGGGCACTGGGTGGCAGCCAGGGTCCCTGCTCCCTTCTCCCTTCGCCCTTCGCCTGGTGAGCACTTTTTAGAGCCTCTGAAGAACATCATTCCAAATAGGGGCATCATTCCATGTGGGGGCAGGGGGAGGACCCAAGGCACGAGTGTGCTGGCCGGCCATGGTGGACAGCCCCGGACAGTGTGTCCAGACAGCGCGGGAGGGCTTTAAGTGAAAAACTGAACTCCATAATAAACTTTGAAACAATAAACTTTTTACCTGGTCAGGTAAAGTGACCGGCGGGAATCAGGACCCAGGTGTGATGCATGAAAGGCCCTCGTGAACCTGAAGGAAATGTCCAAGACAACGAGAAGTCGTCAGTGTTCTGCCACACACTGTCCCCCAAAATACACGTTTAGCATCATGGGATGCCATGGAGGTGCTGACATTGTCTGACGGACTGGTTGGTACCTCCTGGCCAGGGGAGAGCTGTCTGTAGGGACATAGGTCCCCACACATGTCAAGAGGCCGCTCTTCTGGGGATCCGATCTGGGACACAGACTTGGTCCTGGGCAAAGGAGCTTGCCCTGGGGGGCTGCCACCCCCAGGGGGCACATCCTTCTCTGCCACCAGGCCTGGGGGTGTGTGCCCCTCCCGCCATGGTCCTGGGGACATGGGTCCTCCCCCTGCCCTCCTCTCCCTCGGCTCCTTTCTGCTCCTGGACAGTGTCCTGAGCTGATCCGCAGGGTCCCTGGTGGCCGGGCGGGGGCACAGGACAACAGGCGCACCCTCATGCCCAGCTAGGACCCCCACTGTTGGTCCATCTGCCCCTCTCCTGCCCTACAAGCTGACATGAGCCCTCTGCCCAGGAAACAACAGTGGTGACCTGGCAACCGTCTCCCAGCAACCACTTCCCAGCAACCTGGGACCCAGTGGCCCAGAGGCAAGCAGGTGGGTGGGGAGGGACTAGGACCAAGTCGGGGAGCTGGGCCCTCCATTCTCTCCAGGATCATTTCTGAGCCTCTCAAGAGTCCCAAATCCATGCCCAGACCCAGACCCAAGCCCATGACGTTCTCTGTGTTCACTGTTCTTCAGTGCTACCTTTCTGCTCCCTCACCATAGCCCCAGCACGTGGGGTCCCCACCAAACAGTCAGTGGGGCTCCCCCAAGGGTGGGGGTGCTCACACCCAGGGTTGTACCTCTGCTGCCAAGGCCCCTCCAGAGCCTCTGTGGGTCAGTCACAAGGGTGTCCGTTTTGAGTGCCTTTACTTGCCTCTTGTAGGGCTGAATGGGGACCCCAAAACGTGTACCCACACCCTAAGGCCTGGAACCTGCACATGACGTCACTTGGGAAGAGGGTCTTTGCAGATGTGATTAAGGATCTCGAGACAGCGTCCTCCTGGATTATCTGGGGGCTCTATGTGCAGTGACCAGTGTCCTCATAAGAGGGAGGCAGAGGGACAAGAGCAGATACATGGGAGAAGCCACGTGAAGAGGGGACAGAGGTGGGAGGGATGCGGCCACCAGCCCAGGGACACCTAGAGCCCCCAAGGCGGAGACAAGCAGGAAGGCCCCTCCCCCAGAGCCTCCGGAGGGGGCGCCCCCCACCCAGCTCTGTTTCTGACTGCCTCCTGAGCTGTGAGCATGCATTTCTGCTGTTCCAGGCCACCCAGTCTGGGGCGTTTGCTTGGTGGCACTAGAGGATGTATACCCCTCTTAAAGCCCTCCTCACTTTTGAGGTTCCCAAATGGCACCCCCACTACAAGGAGGCCTCCCTGACCCCACACAGAGGCAGCTGCACCCCCAAGCTCCATGCCTGCCTGTACCTGGTGCTAGGGGCCTTCAGGGGTCAGTCCTGCTGGGCTGTGGTCTGAAACCCGCTCTGCCCTGTGGTAGCCGTAGGTCAGCCTGGAGGGGGAAGAGGGGTGGAGAGCAATGGCCAAGCCCTTGACTGAGTGGTTGGGGCATCCTGACCTTGGGAGCTGGTGGCCCTCCAGCCTGGGGCTTCTGGGGGCAACAGCGAGGGTCATTGTGGCCCCTGGTCACCTGCAGGCCACTTCTCGTCCCCGTGGTCTGAGCACCAACCCTCGGAATGCAGCGGCTGACCTCCCTTGGGAGCCTGTGCCCCTTCTACATCACTTCTTGGGGCCCAGACCCCTTGGAAGCTCCGAGGCTCCAGGGCCAGCCTAGCATCAAATGTCTGCGTGGTCCCCCCTGAATCACCTGCTCAGAGAGACCTTCCTGGGGCACCCTGCCCCGCCCCTCTGGCTCCTCTCAGGTTTGGGGGAGGCGGCCCCCTGCGTGCAGTGACACCAAGCTCAAACTTGAAAACTCTGCCTCATAACCCGAAAAACTGGACGGCGCAGTGCCGCCCAGCCATAGCCTTTCCTCACTGCGCATGTGGGCTGGGCGTCCACGTCCCCACAGCAGACGCAGCCACAGGGCAGCTGGGGGCCTCCTGGCCGTGTGTGTGCTGGAGCAGGAGCCCCCCTCTGAGCTGGGATAGGCTGGGCACCCCTCCTGCAGCAGTGATCTCCCAGGCAGGTCAGGCTCTGGCCCCATGGGGAGCTGGCACCTTTGCTGGGGCCAGGCCAAGCCTCCTGGACACTGGACCAGGAAACCCCCCTTGCTGGTCCCAGATGGCCTCTGGCCTCTGGGCCTCTCAGCTTGGCTCCTACAGGTATCTGCATGGTCCCCCCTTGGTCACCTGCTCAGACAGGCCGTCCTGGGGTGCCCTGTCCTTCCCCCTGCCTTCCTCCTGTTCTACAACTGCTGTGCAGTGTGTTTAGGAAAGACTCAGGGAGGGAGGGAGAGACCCCTGCAGCCCAACTCCAGCCCCAGAGCACTTGTGCTTATGCAGAGTCTGAGGCTCTGACCTTAGTGGGTCCTTTGCAAAGCTGTGGATCAGGACCCTGGGACCTGCTCAGAACTCTCAGGGGAAGGGAGAGGCTTTAGGGGGCAGCCTTGAGGCTGGGGGTGGGGTCAGCGCCTTTAGTTTGGTTCTGGGGACAGCTTTAGACAGAGGACATGGCAATGAACCTGTCCTGAGGAGAGCAGAATAGAGCGGGTGGGTGGCAGGCCAAAGTATGGGGTGGGGTGAAGGGTGAGGGGGCTTCATGGCACCTGGACAACGCCCCTTTCCTGACTGCCCAAGACCCAATGGGGCCCCTGATTTGAGACTTGTAGAGGGAAGGAGAGCTTTTTGCTCTAGGCTGAGGGTGGGGAGGGGACGGCCTGGGGCTCTCTGGGGGCACTCCTGGCCACGGGTACTTTTCCCCATCCTGGGGTGGAGGCTTGAGGGTCTGGGTCTGCTTCCATCTTGTCCTCCTGAGGACCCCCTCCCTGGTACAGGTGGGGCGTGAAGGATGAGGTCACCTTACTGGAGAGGGCTCGGGGTGGGACTGACTGCACCCCCATCTCTTCTGGCCCAGTGGCAGTGCCAGCAGCATTGTGGCTGCACCATATGTTGGCAGACCCTCAGTGTGGGGCCCTCGGGGCTGCTGTGGGGGTGGGCTGTGCCCTGACAGCCCCACCACCTGTGCACTTGAGATAAACAGAAGCCAGCTGCTTTGAGCCTCACACCTTTATTACGCCAACAATCCATTATGGCTGCGAGAGAGAGAACCCACCATGATGTCAAAGGGCTCCCCCAATCAGGGTCTTGGGGGCTGGGAAAGTCCCAGCGTGGCCTGAGCCCTGGGAGGACTTGAGGCATGCAGCACCTGGCTCAGGGCCACTGCTGGTCCCCATGTGCTGTCCCCCACCTGCTGTCCGGCGAGGGGCCCCTCCGGCGGCGACCAAGCCATGGATGAGCGGCATTACCAGACAGTATTAGACAGAAGGACCCAGGTCTAACCGTGTCTGGTAAGACGCCCATCGCAGGCTGCAGTACAGGTGGCCTCGAGTCTGGTGGCCCTTCCAGGAGGGCCCAGGGGCAGCTTCTCCCACCGCCTGTCCTGCCGCGCTCCGAGGGATGGGGGGGGTTCAGCTGGACGGCAAGACCTCTGGGCCCTCCTGAGTCTGCAGAGGCCAGGAGCCCCGTGGCCTGCTGTCTGGCTGGAACATCTCAGGACCCACTTTGCCCCAGACCCAATCCCAGCATGCAGCCCCCAGGCACATGTGTTTGTGGGGGCATCTGGTTACCTTGCACTTGACCCTGAGTCAGTGCTCAGTTAATAAGTAACAGTGGGGCCAGAAGCAGACCCTCCTCCCCCAGAGACCCTGGGGCCCCGTGCAGGGTGGGGCTCCCAGGGCCCAGAAGGCCACCCCTGTGCATGTTGGCCCGGCAGGTCTGGGAGCTGGAGTCCTGGCTTCAGGTCAAAAACATAAAACCAAGGGCCATCCTGGCCTTGGAATTTCAGACAGTGTTCCTGTTCTTGCCTGTGACATGGTGCGGGCTTGGAGGGGGGAGACTGTCCTTGTCAGGGAAACAGCACGGAACGTCCAGTGTAGGTCTGGGCAGGGGCACCTGGACACACCTGTGTCCTTCCTGTGTCCCCCATGGACAGAGGGAACGCACCCCCCTTCAGAGTAAGAGCCCTGGTGTGGGAGAGGCCCATGCCCACTGCGGATCCCACTTGATTGGGGCCACTCAGGGCAAGGCCAGCTCCCAACGGTGAGTGTGGCTGGGGTGCCTTAGGACGGTCGCAGTGGACACCTGCCCCTGTGTGCTGGACGGGAAGGGCTGGAAAGGGAAGGTGGAGCAGCCTGCTGCCAGCTGTGTACCAGGCACAAAGTGCATTTCCCTGTGTGGCCTGCCATCCAATTCTGGGGAAAGGTCTCGGGGGCGGGCAGGCTGGCGGTATGCTGGGGGCATGCTCCAGGCCCCCAGGACGAGGCTGACGTTCAGGACGGCCCTTCTCCAGTCCCAGTGTCCTGGCCCTAATGGTCTCTCCTGGGGGTCAGGTCACTGTGAGAGCCCAGCCAGGATGGAGCTGGGGGAGATAGAGCATGGAGAGCCTGTCCTGTGTCCCCAGTGTAGCAGGAAGATGGGGGTGTGTGCCCAAGGCAGGCCAAGGCCCTCTTGGTGGGCTGGGCTGAGACAGGCCGTCTGCCCACCCCACAGCCAGCCCTGCTCGAGTCTGGGACTCTGGATGGTGAGACCTCGGGCCACTTCCTGGCAGCGAGCGGTGGGTCACCTTTGAACATCGTTACCAGACAGTGTTAGAGTCGAGCCGAGAAATCCAGCACTGTCCGGTAAGATGCCCACAGAGGCCCAGGTGCACCTCGGCCCGAGGATGCAGGAGGGACATGTGGCGCCTGCCCTTGGGCAGGAGGACCCGAGGCGGGAGGCCTGCACACTCCTCCTGCTTTGTCTAGAGCGAGGACGTGGGGCCTGGACCTCGCCTGCCATCCCCGGGCCCACGCCAGGTCCAGGCCAAACTGAACACCCACTCAGAGTCTTTGCTGTGGTTCTGCCCCGCCCACACGACCAGGTGTGGTGCAGTACCTGTTCAGGCCCCGTGGGTGGGGACGGATACCTGAGTGTCCCAATCCCCGATCACTGTCTTGGGGGGGGGGCGCTCAGTGCAGCTGCAGAAAGCCTTTCATTCTGGGGGGCTGGAGGAGGGGCCTGCCCAAAGGTTAACTTTCTGCCCCATAGCCCCACCCAGAAGCTACCAGGTAGGACAGGGTGGGGACATGCGTGGGGCCTGCATGGGGAGAGAGGGGGCTGGGGGCTCAGGCTGGGGTGGGGGGCGGCCCCATCGCTGCGTGCAGGGCCCCGCCGTCATCATTACCAGGCAGTATTAGAGACCAGACACCATCCAATGCTGCCCAGTAAGATGGCGATGGCCGCCCCGAAGTGGGTCTGGGGGCCGCCCAGGCTGGGGTCAAGAAGGGACTCGATGTGGGGGCACTCAGCAGCCTGAGGCAGACACACGTTCTCTTACGACACTGCGGTGAGGAGGAGCCTGGGAGGGGTAGGGGCGCAAGAGAGGGCCCCAAATGCCTGAGGCCACAGCACCAGGAAGGTCCCATCTGTGGAGACTCAGCCTGGAGAAGGCTGGGCTGCAGTACCCAGAAGTCCCTGGTGGCCCAGACCACAGGGTGACGTCCCTGCCCAATGGGGCCACCAGCTCTGTGCACCAGCTCTCAGGGTTGGGTGCCTGATGGGGAGGGCTAGGGTGTCCTGCCCACAGGAAGATGGCAGCCCCATGGGTCAGTGTCAGGACAGGACCCTCCCTCTGGGCAGTGCCAGGAAAAGGCAGGGACCTCAGGGGTCCCTGTGACTGTGTATCGGAGGCCGGTGGGGCTACTGTGGCTGGATGGTGGGGCTCTACCTCTTGACACGGCCCCAATGGTTATGCAGCCCAGCCCCTCTTGCCCTCATCAAGGATGCGGAAGGGTATTGGGATGAGGACGGAGCAGGCTGTGGCTCCGGAGGCAGGATGGCACCTGGGGGCTCCCTCCCCCTCCCCACCGAGCAGGGCAGGTGTCCCGAGGGCCCAGGGCCCCCCACCACTTGCTGCGCTGCCTCACCAGCTGGGTCACAAATGGGGCTGTCTGCCTGGCCCTCTGCTCCGGGGCCCTGGGGTTCTGGCCACCGCTGGCCACGAGGTCCAAGGGCGAGGTGGTGCTGGGCCTGCAGGAGGGGTGAGAGGGGTAGCCCTGCCCAGCCTGTGCCTGGTGGTCACTGTGGCTTGTGTGCCCACTGGTCTGGTGTCCAAGCCCACAGCAGATGGGTCAGCAGCCCCCACACTTAGAAAGGAGGATGACAGTCCCCAGGTCTTTGGCAGCACCCTCAGGACAAGGGTATTCAGAGTGCGGGGGTCGAGGAAGTGGGGGCCCACACCTGGGGTCCCTGCATGGAGATGAGAGACCCTGGCACCCTGCCCTGGGGAGACTGAAGGGTCCTGTTCTCCCTCCTGTCCCTTGTCTGTCAGGTGGTACCTGAGCCTAGAGAGCCAGCCAGAGCAACTCCTCAAGTTTTCCGGCACCTTCCACCCACAGAGGCTGCGGGGGGGTGGTGTCCTGTACTGATTCCCCCCAGGCTGCCGGGCTGACCACAACAAAGGCTGCGTCCGCTCACCCCCGGACTCAGCCAGGTCTACCTGGTTCTCCAGCTCCGTCCTCAGGAACAGCAGACAGTTCTCAGAGGACCTGACCCTAATGTCGGCCCAGTGTTGGGAGACAGGTGGGAAGTGCAGGCGCCTGCCCTGGGCCCCCATTCCCACCCCGGCCCCGTAAAATCAGTGTGCTGCAAGAACGCAATGCCCTTTTTCTTGAGCTAAGTGAAACCATCTAGGCTTCACTTTCAGAGCTGAGTTAAATTTCAGCTCCACTTCCAGCTGCCAGGCCACAGGGGAAAGACAGTGGGGGCTGAATGAGGGGATGTGAGTGGGTGTCCAGCGTCCCTCCCTTGTAGCCAGCCCACAGAGCTGGAGCCTGCTGTCCCCTGTACCCTTGACTGCTCAGGGCCAGCCTTAATCCAGGCGAGTCAAGGGTCCAAGAGACCCCACAGGCCCACAGCCGGCCTGGCCGCAAGCCAATTGGACGGGCACCCCTGCGGTTGGCTGCCCACCAGCTCATCAGCTAGTGGGCACCTAGGAATCCTCACCTAGGAGGCAGAGAGGTGCCGGACAGAAAGACAGACAGACAGAGACAGGCCTGGGCGGGCAGGCAGCAGAATGCTCCCTCCTAGGTTCCAGGACAGAACCCCACTCTCTTCCTGAACTCAGAACCTGTGAGCCCACAAGGAAAGGCCGATGCCTGGCCTGGGCCTCAGTACAGCTCAGCGGACGGGTCAAGGGCCCAGCCCGTTGTGCCAGACGAGACTCTGAGCAGCTGAAATGAAAAGTGAAAATGAACGTGGCCTGTGTCCACAGGCCTGTCGTGGTACCGGCTGTTGGCGTAGTTAATCATCGCCACAGCGACCAGGCGCAGCAAACACCCCACCAGGAGGGCACCACCGGCCGGTGGGGAACCCGATCCCAGCGTGAAACACTCACTCGCTGGTTAACCTGCCCGACGGGCCTTAATCAATGGTGAGGCCCACAGAGAACAAAGCGCTGAAACCCAACCCCTGTGCGGGAGAGGTCTTCACGCCCGGTGGTGTTCAGCTCCGCCGGCGCGCCGCCATTTCCCCCACACAGCGCATCACTTCTCTGGCCTCCTGGGGGCGCACCCCATGCTGCCCACACCAGAGAACAGATGGGCCCTCAGGGGCGTGTGGCCCCTTGCCTTCTCTTAAATTCACCAAAAGCATTCCTACAAACTGACTTTGCAAATAAGATATTTGCAAATGACCAAAATGTCTGAAATGGACCATAGGCTGTGTCCATATTTACGGTTGCTTTGCATTTTCATAAATGCAAAACATTTTGCCTAATTCAACATCCTGCCAATCGCTCTCACTTGTAAGCACTTCATCTGGGTTACTAGAAAAAAGCAAAACAAAACAAAACCAACCTATTTTTCCCAATGCTCAGCCTAAAAAGGGCTAAAATGCTCCCACTGGATTAATTAAAACATCACATACTTAAAAGTTTTTTCAAGAACAATGAATTCTATATCATGCCTCAAAGAAGATCAGCCTTATGCCCCTATGATGTCATCCTCCCTTAAACTGTAACCGTCCTAAGAAAGCCAGTGATTTGGGCTGTGAAAGCGGCTCCAGGGGCTGCACAGCAGACTTTACCAGAACGAGCTGTTTAGGTGGCAGCAGTGCCATTTTGCATTTAAGTCAAGAATCTTTAGAACAGACTTTGGTCCTGGCCTGAGTAATCGTGTCGGCCAGGAGCCAGCCCGCTCCTTCTCCAAGTTGGTTCCGGCTTTGCGAGGAGCAGCCACAGTCAGGGCCAGACCAGCTCGGCCGCACTCCGACCCATCCAGTGTAGCCACCCCAACACCAAGCCCTCCCCATGGGCAAGCCCCAGAAGCTCAGCACCAGAACAGAGTGCCCCAAGTCCCCCCACCCAGCTCTGAGAGAACAAGAGCCCACACACACTGGCTGACTTGTGAAGGAGCTTTCCAGAAGGTCCTCTGTCCAGGCGGAAGGTGGGAACTTTATGGTCATGGACCCCAGCTGCCCTCTGGGTGGGGTGAGACCCCCATCGCCCGGTGCCGACGCCTGCCTGGCCCGGCACACGCGGCCTATGGACCCTGAACAGCCCGGCCCAAGATGGCTCCACACCCGACAACCAACGGCCAGGCCTGAGGGCCCACCTTCTCCTCAGAGAAGAAGGACCACCCTTCCCTGAGTCCTGACCCCGAGCCAGGCACATCGCCTGGTCATCCGTCCTCTCCGGGTCCACCCGGAGGCTCTCCTGCAGAGCGGCCTCCGCAGGCTCCCCACCTCCTCTTACCTGCCCCAACAGGTTCGGCACCTGGAAGAGGGGGCGGGAGGCCTCTCCCTGCCCCCAGCCCAGCGTGACCAGCAGCGTCCCTGCACCCAGGACCCACCAGGCCTCAGCACAGCAGGCACTGGGGAAGCTTTGACACCAGTTGCCCCAAATACCTGTCAGCCCATGGTCCACAGCCCAGGACCCAGGTCTGGCTTCGGCCCAACCTGCCCCAATCGCGGTCCGGCCTCGTAGAAACAGGACCAGGGGGCTGCCACCCTCTGGGGACGACCAGCTCCCTGCCTCCCCCAGCTGAGGCTCCTCGCACAGGACAAGCTGAATTCCACACTTGCAGGTGGCAGCTCGCCTGGTCTCTGGCAAGTTTGGAGAGTGGCTGGGAACAATGGAGGCGGCGGCCTGTCCTTCTGCCGCAGCCAGCGAAGGGCAGGGCAGGGCAGGGGAGAGACGGCGGCCCCGGGCTCGCCTTACATGTAGAGCCTCACCCCGCCCCATGCAGGTGCCTGCTCACGCCCGACCAATCTCCGCTCCTGGCCACCGACAGGTGTGTCCCCCGGGCTCCCATAGGCCGGAGGGAGGCAGTTACATGACGCAGCAGGGCGGGCAGGCAGCAGGCCCCGCACACATTCCTGCCCCGCCTCGCCTGCCGGCGGCCCAGGTTGAACAAAAACCAGGCCAGAGAGCTTCTGCCATGGGGCTTGCAAGCCAGCCTGGGGGCAGGGCGCCCACTCCTGTTCAAGCCCCTGGATGGGAAGGGGGCAGCGTTGGGTCACAGCTTGTACGCTCTGCTTGCCCGGGGGCAGCTCCACAAAGGCCCCTACCCCTTGGGCCTGCAGTCTCCTAGACAAGGGGCAGAAGCTGTGCCTGCCCCTCACGCAGGCCCCAGCCCCCAGCTGTGGCAGCAGTGGGGGTTCTGCTCTGCCTGGACCCTTGGAACACTACTCCCATGGGACCCCAGTTGGCCTATCTCACATGGACCCACACGTGGGAGGTGGGGGGCCATGGCGGGGTCGGGGGGGGAGCATGGCTACTGGGAGGGAACCAGCTACTGGGTGGGGACTGGCCTGGTGGCTACGGCTGCCGCAGCCCCTAAAACGCCTCCATTTTGAGACCCCTGGACGAGGGGTTCGAGGTTTCATGTTGGGGTTTGGAAGGACCTGGAGCCTGTGGCTGCAGGGCGGGAAGGGACAGTTTGGGGAAGTGACCCTTCTGACTTCAGGTCCGTCCCTGAGGAAGGGCCCATAATGAAAAAACAGGCAGCCCAGTAATTAACCCAACCAGCAGAGAGGTCCCAGAGGCCCAACTATTTCCATAACGAGCTCCGAGCTCCGAGCTCCCGCAGCTGCACTGGAAACTCCTAATGACAAGGGGCCCGTCTCCGCTGCCACTTCTCCGGGCTCACTGGCCCCTGGAGCAGGGCTTTGTACGGTCTCGTCTTTCTGTCCAGGGCCCAGTCTTCAGACCCAAAGCCTGCCCTCCAAGAACAGACCTGGCCAGAGGGGGAAGAGAATCATGAAGGCTCCTAGGGCTGCACAACTCCAGGAGGCTGCCTATCGGGGCCTCAGTACCCATGGCACAGGGGACCCCAGAGGAGGGCACGCACCCCATGGGCCCAGACCCCTGGAGTCATGCTGGGGGAACCTGAAACCTCCCATTGCCCCTTCAGAGTGGACTTCTGAGGCACTGCCCCCTGGACATCCCCAAGCTAGTGCCCTCCTCAGCCAAGCTCATCCTGGCCTCAGGCCCCACAGGGTCGTGCTGGGGCCATAGCCGGTCAGGCCCCTCCCCCCACCCCACAGCAGAGAGCAGCAGGGAGCTGGTCCCCAGTCCCAGCCGGGCATCTGGGAGCCAGTCCTGGGCACCTCAGTGACCTCTGACCCTCTGACCTCCAGGCCCTAGGGTTGTGGAAGGCATACCCCTCCTCAGAATTGGCAAGACACTTGCCAGCCCCAATGCCCACTCAGGGTGTCTGTGTTTGTGTGGGGTGGGGTCAGGACACCCCGCTGGTGGGCACCTGTGTTTTGGGGAAACTGAGGCATTGCTCACTAACCCTAAACCTGAAGGCACTTGCAGTTGTCTGGGAGTGGAAGGGGCTGCTCACAGCTGACCTCCAAACACTCAGCCATGGGGCAGCCTGGCACTGCCACTTGTCAGGACCTCCTGGCTCAGCGCAGAAATGTTGGGGAGGGGCTGACAGGTATGGCGTTGCCAGACTTCAGAGGCTCCCGGGTGGCTGGAGGGAGTCATGGTCAGTGTCCACTGAGTCCCAAGTGCTGGGACATGGTGGGGATGGAAGGGGGCAGTCACAGGAAGAGCAGTGTGGCCCTCCACCCTTGCCCATGGAAGAGGAAGTACCCGAAGTGGGTCCCCGCTGAGTGTTGGGACCAAGCAGGGCTTCCTTTTTCTTTCTTGTCACCACAGCAGCACCTGGCCTGTCCTGACTGCCAGATACGACCCAGGAGCAGTCTGTCTGTGACTCGGAGGTACAAGGCCAGGCAGTTTTCTGCAGGAGGTTTACCAAGGGGTTCTACCAGGCAGCTGACGCGAAAGGCCCCTCACCAAGTGCTCCCCACCTGCTTGGGGCACTTATTCCACACACTCGCTGTCCTTGTCAGTGGCCACCCCTGCTGGCCACAGGTGGGCCACAGAGGTGTGCTCTTAGCCCAGGAGTGGAGAGGCCAAGAAGCAGCTGAGCTTTGGTGACAGGTTCGGTCGGGTCTGCCTGACCACCGCACCCTGACGTGCAGTTCTCCTTGCCCTGTTCACACTTCTCCATGCCCTGTTTTGCTCAAGTCCCCAAATAACCCAAAGTCAGCTGTGGAACCTGAGACACGTCTGCTGCTTTGTGGGCTGAGATGGCCAGGACGGGCCTGGCAGGACGGGCAGCACACGGTTTCCAGCACACGGTCAGTTGGGACACCATTTTCCCCTTAGAGACATCACAGGTGGCTGCAGCCAGCCCCAGCTGGGCCCCACGGACCCTCAGGTGCCTCAGCTCTGCCGATGGCCAGCCTCGAGGCCCTGAGAGGGGCACCGTCACTCCTAACGGAGCAGTCGTGGGATCCCAGCACAGAGGCACTGGGGGGGTGGCCTGGGACACTTGCCAGCACAGATCTCCCTGGGGCAGCACTCTCCCGCCCTTCAAGGATGTGTGTGGACAAGGGGCATTGGGGCAGCCTGGAGCCTCTGCCTCTTCCAACAGGAGCCATGGTGAGTGCCGAAGCCCTGAATGGTCAGCATGGGCCACCCCACATGGCACCCCAAGCCCACGTCATCGCTATCTGCAGGGTGGCAGCTGTACTCACTGCCAGGAGTGCTGGAAAGGCCAGTGGCCACCAGACAAAGGTTCCGGGCCGGCCCACCTGGTGGGTGTGGACATTTCCATGGCAGCAGGAGGGGTGACGCAGCAAGCAAAATGGGTTCTCCAGAGACCAGAGATCGGGAGTCCTGACCTGGGAGGGGTGACAAAAGCCACCCCCACACTTGGGGACACAGTTGGGCTGGTGGCAGAGCTGGCCTGGTTGGGGCTGAGGCCTCCCTGGGCGGGGCAGGCAGGACAAAGGGCCATTGTGCTGTGGCTTGAGGCTGCTTCCTGCATGGCGGCCAGCCATAGACTGCCACAGGGTCTCTGTGCCCTCGGGGCCCAGCCTTGGCCTAGAGGCCAGGCTAAGGGAGGGGGCTCACCTTCCTGCCAGGACAGTTCTGGAGCAGGGGGAGAGCCCTGGAGCCTCTAGGCCCTCACGCAGCACTCGGCCAGTGCTGGGCTCTGAGGGGACAGGCTCAGAGTCACCTGCGCTGGTTGAAACGTAGTTTTCCTGCAGCCCCAGGCTCCTGTGACTCGCCTGCTGGCCTCAGCAGAGCAAACACCTGGGGCAGGTGTGGGTGAATATGGGGGGCCTCCCTCAGCCCCACCATGGGGCTGCTGTCCCTGGGCTCAGGGTCCCCCATGGGGGTGGCAAAAGTTGTCACTCACCCTCCTTGCCCTCCCCCAAGTCAGGAGTGTTGACCTGGGTTGGGGAGGAGACTGTGACTCTCCCTCCTGCTACTTTTGCCTTTGGCCACCCAATCAGCAATTTCCTAGAACACAGACATGCTTCAGGTCAAGAAAACTGGGAGGAAGAGACAGTCACAGACCCAGCAGAGCTGGACTCCAGAGTTTGGGGCTCATACTTGGTGGTGCTGCCAAGGACAAGGGCACCTCCACCCCCACCCCCAGGGCACCAGCTGTGCCTCTCGCCCTCTTGCCACCTGCTTCCTACTCTGAGCTGCCCCTGCAGCAGACACCCCTTCCCACCCAGGAAGGCCATGCAGGGGCCACTATGCTCCAGTGTGGGGGTGGGGGTGCAGTGCCTGTGCCCTGGGACCCTCCTGCCAGCCCCGCCAGCCCTGCTTCCTGCCCTTGATCCGCAGGGCCAGGTGCTTCCCCGCCCAGGCTGCTCCCGCCCGCTGTGCTGACAGGTGAGTGTGCCCTGGCTCAGGAAGGTGGGTCCTGCTGTAATTAAAGCCTGCACAGAGAGGGGACTCTCCTGCACCCACCTTTCTACCTTTCTGGCCCTGGCTCCTCCCACCTGACCCAAGGGCCCAGGGACTGTTGGCTGCCTCAAGCTCAGGACGAGAGAGTTCAAGCCAGAAAACTTGACCTGTTCCCACACGAGGGCCTCCCCAAGGCCGCCAAGTGGTCCTGGAGGCCTGGTCATCACATCCTATGATGTGACATGCCCACAGACAGGGTTAAGATTAGCCCAGTGCTGGGGCCCCTCTCCAGCCCTCCCGGACAAGTCCCGGCCCCGCTTCTTCACCTTCCTGTCGTGGACCATGCTGGCAGGCCCCGGTGTCCAACAGCAACACCCACAGGGCCTCCCAACCCCCGGGGAAGCTCCTGCAGCCAAGTTGGCCTTCCCCTTGACCCCTTCCACCGCAGACCAAAAGCACCTGTGTCGCCACTGGGCCATCTCCCTGAGGACCACACCTGCTCACTGCATCCAGAACACACTGGGCCAGAAGTCTGAAAACCTGAGAATGCCATTCTTAGACCAGGTTTCTTGCGAGGCATCTGTTTTCCTGACCCTCAGACTGTCCATTTCTTTCTTCCCGAGTGCCCCAGACCCACCCAACCCTCCAGCCATCAGCTTTCAGGTCCCCAGCTTCTTCCAGGGTGCCTTGGCCCGACCCGTCGGCAGCTAGTCACTGTGTGCTGTCAGGACCTCTGCTCATCCACCAGAGCCCACGCAGCCTGGGTTCACCCGTCCCTGGGAGCCAGAGGGTCAGGTTCCGATGCCACGGCATGGAGGGGGTGGGTGTAGATTGCAGCCCTGGGTACCCTGGCATCTAGAGGTTGGGAGGACCCAGAACACTCCTCCCCAATGGCCAGTGGTCTCAGGCCACACTTCCTGCTGGTTCCAGTTGGGCAGGTGGAGCACGAGTGTCTGGGGCTTTTCCCAGAGGAGACTCTGAGCTGCTGTCATAGGTCAGCAGGGACCCTGGACAGGAAACACGTGCTGTCTCCTGCTGATGGGGGACGAGGCCACTGTCAGGGTCTCCTAGGCTGGGAGGCCCCCCAGGAGTCCTGGTTGGGAAGTGGGCGGTCACAGCGGAGCAGGCAAAAGAGAGGGGAGCGCTAAGGGCGAGAGTGCCCCAAGGAGGAGGTGGCCCATACTGGCCTGCCTCTCCACACTCGTGGTGGGCGGAGGTCGTCAGGCCGACCTGCTCACCGAAACAACCAGAATGCTAAGCCATCTTATTACAGCATCAATGGGCCAAGGAGCTGGCAAGGACGGATCAGGCTGAAACCAAAGGAAAACATGGTCTTGAGAACAAATGAACACAAAAGCTGCTGTCCCCGGGGTCAGATGTGAACTTTTGTTCCGAGGAGCTGGAAGACAGACATGAAAGCTCGGGGCCCCCACTAAGTGAGGATGAGTGTCTAACAGGACACCCTCCCCACAGAAAGCAGGGATCCCCAAAGGTTCCGCCCCCACAGTGAGAATGAAATGTGGCTTTCCAGCTCGAGTTCAAGCCACCTTGCTCTTCGAGGGAGCTCAAGTCAAGGTTGGGCACAGGTGCCTGGCAGAAGAGAACCAACTGGGAGGGCACCTTCACCCGAGGCATCAAATTTTTCCTACAGATAATTCAGGTGCAATGATTAGCACACAGCCAAAGATCACCAGGCATGCAAGGGTGTAAGACACCATGGGCAAGAACCAGCAGAAACGAGACACCAGAAAGAACTGCAAGGACCTCAGGTTCTGCAGACTGAAAAACAATGAAACTTACTATGTTGAAAAATGAAAAAGAGAAGACAAGTTTAATGTTTGCAGGGAGCTGGAGCTTACAAAAATGATACAGCAGATGTGAAAAAAGAGATAAGTGAACATTTAAAAATGAAAACATATGATAACCACCATTTAAAACTCAATGGACTGGCTTAATATCAGAGCAAAAGTAACTAAAAAGAAAATTGGGGAACTGGAATACAGGTAAGAAGAATTTACCCAGAATGAAGGCTAGAGTTTAAAAGAAAAAGAAAAAAAGAAAAAGGACATTATGAAAAATTCAGAAGGAAGGGTAAGATATATACCATGTTTCCTCGAAAATAACACCTACCAGAAAATAAGCCCTAGCATGATTTTTCAGGATGACATCCCCTGAACATAAGCCCTAATGCATCTTTTGGAGCAAACCTTAATATAAGACCCGGTCTTATTTTGGGAGAAACACAGCATTAGAGAATTAGAAGAAGAGAGAATGGGAGAAATGGATATTTGAAAGGATACTGTCTAAGAATTTCCCCATCTTTGCCCAACATCCTTGGTGGTTCCTAGGGCCTGTAGGAGAGGGCAAAGGCCACAGTGGCCATTTGGCCCCACTGACCCTCACCCCTGGCCTTGACCCCACCCTAGCCACACATTCCAGGGGCTTCCTTGGCTGGTGGACACATTGACCCCCTTCTGGAAGGTTCCCCTCCTCTCTTCTGGTTAACTCCTGGGACTCCTGGTGCCCCTACCCCACAGGCCCCACATCCCCCCTAGTTGGGTGGTCAGTGGGAAGGTCAGATGAAGTCAACAGAAGGTCAGGTAAAGTCAGTGAGGTCAGATGAGGTCAGCGAGGTCAGGTGGAGTCAGTGAGGAAGTCAGATATGGTCAGTGAGGAGGTCAAATGAAGTCAATGAGGAGGTCAGTGAGGTCAGGTGGGATCAGGGAGGAAGTCATTCTGAGTTGTGTGGCCCCTCATTCATCCCTCCCCCAGGGTCTCACCTGGGGATACCCCCTCCTGCTCCTGGTGACCACTTGGCTGTTTCCACCCTGTTCTCCCTGCGGGGGAACTGTCCTATGCGATCTCCTGTCATGTCCAGATGGGGGAGAGACTGAGCGTACAGGGCTTCACCTTGTGCCCAGAGTTAGATTTGAGTGTGAGTAGGAGACGGGGAGGCTCTAGGGCCAGCCTAGAAGGGGTGCAGGATCGGGGGGGGGGGGGTGGCCTCCAGGGAGGAGGGAGGAACAGAGCTTAGCTTAGAGTTAGTATGGGCTAAGTAAGGCCTTTCCCAACTTTCTGGGTGCCCTTTCGGGAGCATCTGCCGTGACCCAGAGGAGGGTCCTGGAGTTCTGATGACCGCTGCCCACCCACGGCCCCTCTGTAGCTGAGCGGGAACAGGATATCATGGCCCCAAGTTTTCTTCCTTAAGCGGGACACAGAGACAGATCCTCTGGCCTTCAGAGCCCCAGCCAACTTGGGACTTACGGGGAGTGAAGGGAAAAGGCTCTGGGCGTCCCTGCTTTCGTGGAGGAGGACGGAGGCAGAAACTTCCAGAAACCCACATTTACAGGAAGGCTGCGGCAGGGAGGAGGGGCAGCTGTGGCGGTCCTGAGGGAGGCAGAGCCCAGCCCACAAGACAACTGAGGCAGCCCTGGGCTGGTGCTTGGAGCCAGCACAGGGGTGTGGCGGCCTCCGTGGCTGCAGGTGCTGCTGGAGCCCCAAGGGGCCGTTTGTCTGATGCAACCCAGGCCCCGGGAACTGCAGGCATCAGCTGGGCTGTCATCAACACAAAGAGGGAGCCCTGCAGCCCTGCACACACTGGTAGAGAGAGGTGGGAATCCACCTGGGGCCGGGGGCCTGGCCAGGCTTCCTCTGCACCTCTGGGCCCTGGACCCGCCTCCCTAGAGGAGCCTCCTCCCACCCAGGCCTCAAGTTAATGAGGCCGCTGGGCCCCTGCTTGTCCACACCAGCTGGGTAATTGGTCTCCAAAGACAGGAAAGAGTCACCGAGATGCCTGGGGCCGCCTCCGGGGACGGGGCTCCAGAAAATTACCACCCCTTTTTCCACTGGCTGGAGCATAATTGTGCTGTGGGGCCGCCCACCCGGCACCCCAGTTTGTTTTTCAGCTGCACACCAGGGAAGTCGGGGGAGGGGAACACACCGGCCCAGGCCACAGCACCTGAGCCAGGTCTGATGGGAGTGGGAGGAGCCTATTTTGCAGGAGTTTTTTTTTTTAAATTGAGGTGAAATTTACAGAACACAAAGGGAACCATTTTAAAGGAAACAATTCAATGGTATTTAGTGCATTCCCAGGGTTGTACAACCATCAGGTGTATCTAGTCCCAGAACAGTGCCCCAAAAGAACACCCAGCAGGCCGGTCCCTGGCCCCCCAACCACCCGCCGTGCCTGTCTCCATGGACATTTCCTGTCAGTGGACGCCCCCAAGCTGCTGACCTCCCGCCCTTTGAGTCAGAGGACAGTCGATGGAGCCCTTTCACCCCAGCTGTCTAGGCCCCACCCCAGCCCACCGTTGGCACCAGAGGCCCCAGCGAGGAGAAGGGAGGGAGAAGCCAGTGGGGCTGCCGTGGGGGTGAGGGGCTTGCAGCAGGTGGGCCACCTCCTCACGTGGGCTGTCAGGGGCTGGGCACCCAAGAGGGGATGACCATGATGTGTGCAGCCAGCGTGTGGGCCGGGGCGGGGCTAGAGGAACGCTGAGGTGGGCGGGTTTGGGAGGAAAAACCCGCAGCTTCAGTCACCTAAGTGTGACGTGCTGGTCAGACATTTCAGCCCGAACTCAAAGCAGGAGACTAGAGACCAGGGGAAGGTGTTCCAGCACGGACACCCAGCTGGACCCCATGGGTGTCAGTGACCGGAGGGCCAGGGCTGCCACCCATGAGAGTCAGGGGCATGGGAGCTGAGTGCAGAGAGCCTGTGCCCCTCGGCACGTGCGCCTGGTCACCTTTACTGGGCATGTGTGAGGGCACCAAAGGCTGGGTCCCAAAACCGTGAGGACAACAGTTGGGAACAATATGTCAGCGAATGTTTCTAAAAGATGCTGATAGGTCCGATGGAAGGAGCAAGACTTTGATGCCCCCCCCACCCCCGGTGGATAAGACTTTTGGTGGTGAGGGGTCAAGGGATGGGGGGCTGGGGCCCAGGATGGCCAGGCGCCGGGGGCTGGGGCCGGGGTTTGGGGGTCAGGGGGCCAGGGGGAATGGGGTCTGGTGGTTCAGAGGGACAAGGAGAGAGGGGCCTTGGGGACCAGGGGGCCAGGGACACAGGGGCCTGTGCTGCCACAACACCTGTGGCCGGGTAGGTCTAATCCATCCTGACCAGGCAGGCACCCGGCCTATCCACACCCACAGGAACTCCACTCCAAGATTCTAGCGTGGCTGGCTGGCCTGGGTGTTGGGGTGCCGTAGCTCCAGAAGGAAGAGCCCAGAGACCTGTCTGAAACTACAAGGTCCTTGGGAGGCTGAGATGGTGCAGGCAGAGAGGTGGAGGAGCAGGAGGGATCCTGATAGTGTCTGAGGGCGGCACCCAGGGGGAGGTGACACTGGCCAGGCCAGTAGGAGGATTGGGCATGGAGGTTATTGTGACCTTGAGAGAGTGCTGGCAAGCAGCAGGAGGGAGGAGTGGCTATGGGTTCTAGAGGGGGAGGAGGGAGGCAGTGAGCAGCAGTGTCTGGAGGGGTCACTGGGGTCAAGGAGGGCTTTATGAAAGATGGAAGGGGCATGCTCAGGTACCAAGAGACTGGCACACAGAGATGAAGGTGGACACTGTGGGAGCATGGGGCCTCCAGGAGGCCCCTGAACACGCCCAGTGGGGCTCCACTCGGCCGGGAGCACAGCGTCCACCCCAGGATGGCTGCTGCCTGACTACAGTTTGAGAGGAGACCTCCGGGCAGGGCAATTCCTGCAGCCACGGTGGGAGCCGAGGGATTGCAGGGAGAGCAGGCACTGCTGGGCTCTGGGGACCAGAGACAACCACCACACGAAGGGAGAGGGGGTGTCCACAAACCACATAGGGTGTCACTGCCCCCAAGGGGCAGCCAGGGGCCTGCAGAGACTGACCCTGGGGACCCAGAGGCTGTAGCCTAGGAGGCCAGGCCTAGGGATGGTCATGGGGCCTGGGGGATGGTCATGGGGCTGGGGTCCAAGGGCCCCTGTGAATGCAGCGAGGGTGCGAGGCTATGAGAAGGCCCTTGAGGACAGAGGGTGGACGCTCGGCTCAGGGCGGTGGGCAAGGGGAGAGCTGTTTAGGACGCAGGCTTCCCAGGATGAGGGTTGGGGAGAGGGACATCCACAGACAGGCACCCTGGGCAGGTCCCTTCAAGGGGATGTGCCAGCACTTAGCTCTGGACCTGGAGTCTGGGATCCCTGTGGCCTTGGAGGAGGAGGCATGGGGACAGCTGAGGAGGAGGCCAGGGCAGCTTTGATGACAGCAGTGGGCAGATGTCCAGCACAGCCAGTTGGAGGAGGTAGTCTGGGTGGTCCCCACTCCTCCCCAGAGGTGGAGCCTGCCTCCATCCTGGGTCTAGGCGCACTTGGGGCAGCACAGGGCCCTCGGGCGTCCACACTTGTGCCATGGGCAGGGCTGCCCCGCCTGCCCCTGCACGGTGTGTGGGGCTCTGACTGAGACTCAGGATGTGACCCCAGGCCGCACCTCAGCACCCCCCGCCTCCCATTGGAGTACACGAGCCTTTGCGCCCGAAACCGGGGGCTCTTTGCATCCTCTGTGGCCCCACCCCGTTTCTGCCAGCACCCATGGCATCCCCAGAGTTGGGTAGGGCCTGAGCCAGGGTCCCAGGGATGTGGGAGCCTCTGGAAGGCCTCCCTCCCATTCGATCAGGTACTAGCGTCCATCGAGATGTGTGGCCACCAGGGCCACCCAGAGACACAGGAGCCACTGCGACCAGGCAGACTGTCCACCTAGGCTGCTGTCCGAGTCGGGTGGCGGCTGGATGCTAAACTAACAGTCATTGGGGTCACTGTGCTGCCTAGAACAAGGCTGGGCGGGGCCTGTGCTGGCAGAATGTGGCACGCCAGCTTCAGGAACTATGTGAGCAAAGCACAGATGTGTCTTACTGTTGCCAAGATAAAATGTTGCAGCAAGAGTGACAGCCACGAACGGGGTGACCATGTGTGCAAACGTCAGTTACAAACGAGCAGCTCTTGCATGGTCAGCTGGGAAGAGGCTGATAGGGAATGTGAATGCTGGGGGCAAACGTAGTTATTTATATGCTTCTGGGGCAATAAATACCTATAAAATCTAAATAATAGCATAAGGCCGAATGACAGACGCTATCACAGTCCTAATTGTCCACTGTTGGCTTGGCAACATGACATGACATGGTAGGACCATCCAGAACCGTCCTCAGCTTACAATGGGCTTACATCCTGATAAACCCATCACAGCTGAAAATACCATAAGGTGAAAACTCATCAATACACCAAACCTGCGAAGCTCACAGCTCAGCCTGGCCTTCTTTACACGTGCTCAGAACACACATAGCCCACAGCTGGGCCATTCTCTTGAGTTTCATCTCAAGAGTAACTGCCTCCCTCTTCTTCTCACCAGAAGCATGAAACACCGGTGGGCATTTTTACACATGATGGGATGTAAAAACCAAACACAGATGAAACATGCCCACAAAGCACTGGGAACACAGCCCTGCAGACATCGGTGCTGACCCTGAGAGCACGGGGCTGAGGGCAGCTGCAGCTGCACAAGCGATCTGTGAGCCTGAGAACAGGTGGGATTCAGAGTGTGGTCTGCATTGAATGCCCAGAGCTTTCACACCATCGTGAAGTTGAAAAGTCACAAGCCCAACCATGGTTAAGTCCCACTGGAAGTCGGGACCATCCGTATCCGACTCTCAGCTAACAGACTCCATCTGGGCTTTGGGTCTTTCAAGGAAAAAGTCTATCCGGGGATTTTCTGCACCTGGTCCGTGCTGCAGCTGCCAGAGAGGAGGCCGAAGGCGCCATGGCAACCAGGTGGAGCAGCCTGGTGGCACAGGATGGAGCAGAAGGCTCTGGGGAGGGCAGGCCCATGCAGTGAAGTCCCTCTTTCCCCTGCTCTTTCTGGCCTGAGCCCTGAGGCCGGTGTGTCATAGGTGGGATCGTGAGTCAGAGGGTACACCACGGTCATTGGGCCGTGGCCCTGGCTGCCTTTGCTGCCCTAGAGTGGGGCGGGGGAAGAGGCTGGGGCGGCTGCCTGATCCTCTGGGGCTGAGAACCACACCTGACCATGAAGCAGGTTCTAGACCAGGCACGCAGGGACCCCGCCCCATTTTCACAGCTTTAACACCTGCATACACTTTCCTGGTCACTTCCCTGGAAATGCCCCCCAGCCCAGCCCAGCCCAGCCACACCCGCTGCCCATGGCTCACTTTGGGGTGTGCCCCTGGGCAGGGGTCCTGGGGGCAGTACACCTGTCTTGTTCAGTGGGCTCCATGCCCCAGCAGACCTGTCAAAGAGGGGAGGCCGTGGAGTTCACACTTCACTCTCCAGGACATGCCACCATCAGGTCTCACCCTACAGACTCCCAAAGGCCTCAGGGCTCTGGCCAGATTCTGTGTTGGCTGAGGTCAGGGCTGGGACTCAGGCAGGGCCCTGTGGGGCACAGCCGTGGGACCGAGGGCATACATGCAGGGCACACACGTGCACTCTCTGTCCCCGGGACTCCCACCTTCTCGCAGTGTTACCCGGTGACAGCAAAGGAGAAAGGGGGGGCTTGGTGTGTGGGGACATGGTGTGTGAGGGGTGAAGGGCAGAGGTGAGTCCCCCTGGATGAGCCTCTGTGTTTCTGTCCTGTTTGCAAAGTGACATTTCCTGTGTTTTTTTCCTCAACACCCCTTCCCCCCAGGAGACCAGCTCAGGTCCCAGGCCTGGGACAGTGATGGCCTCAGGAACACTGTCCCCTGGGAGCTGACAGCTGGCACTGGGGATGAGCTTCAGGGTGGGGGATGGGGTGGTCTGGGCTGGGCGGTCGTGGTCCCAGAGGAGGGTCATGGGGCCAGAGGGGCCGGCAGATGCAGCGTGATCGCTGAGCATCTGTGGCCCTGGTGGCAGGCCCCATGGCAGCAACACGCCTGTGCTCCCCACGTTTTCTCACTCTCAGTGCAATCCCACACTAGTCTACCCATGGTTTAAGGAATGAGGTCAACCTGTTCCTACCAGGAAAGGAAAATGGGCAAAACCAGCTGGGACAAAGCTGCAAGGGAAGAGCAGTGAGGGAACATCGGCCCTCCAAGCGTCCACCAGGGTAAGGACCTCACAGACAGAGGAGTGGGCCCAGCAGAGACTGGAAACGGACCCACGAGATGTGGGACTTCGTGTAAGAAAAGGGGGAGCTGGCAGTGAGACTCTAGGAGCAGAAGAGACTGACAGTGAAGCTGCCAGCCCTCCCACCTTCACCAAATGGGGCGCCAAGCTCTGTGTCTGTACAACCCCAGGCAGGGACGGCCTTCTGGAAGCACAGAAACTCACGCTGGAAGATGATGCCAGAAAAAAGGACGCCCTGCTGATGCAAAGGTTGTAACACATCTTAGAGGCGCAGGGTTTGCATCGGACGCATGTCGCCTCCTCCCACCCTGTCCTCTCCTTCCAGGGCCCCGAGAGCATCCTGCAGGAACCCAGCTGTGTCCCCTCCCTGGACAAGAGGGCAAAGGGCACCACAGTTTATATGCAGGACCCAGAAGTGTTGCGGCCACAGGAACTGGGCCTCCGTGGGCACTAGCCCACTCCTCTCTGGCCAGACCCGCCTTGCTGAGCCTCAGTTTCCCCATCTGCACCGACCCCTCCCCCACTTCTCCCCTTCCTCTGCCTTTTGTCACATCCCAGGTAAGGACTGGCAGGAAGCCAATCGGAAGCAAGGAGCAGCCAGAAGGTGGCAGGTGGCCTGGGACAGTGAAGATCCCTGAGTGCGGCTGCAACACATCCTGCTTTCGCTTCTGGTGACAGGACGCTTCTGATGCAGCACGTCTCGGTCTCCACGAAGCATCTGATTCTAATCTGCAGTTCCCGCCCTCCCAGATCCCATACTCTCCTCTGGGCACAGCCTGTGACTGCCCGTGGCCTCACGCCAGTGGCCGCCACACAGGGTGCCCTTCGGAGCTCCAGGACCCGGAGACCGGAAGCCAGTGACTGGGCGTCTGGGGCCGTCCCCATGAGCACCCTGATGGCCACCCACTCTTAGGACATGCTGACCAAGGCCAGGAACACCTGTGAGATCAGCTGGGCAGTGAGAGTGCTTCGGGGGGGACCTGTGAGCCCCCAGGCAGGGCCGCCCCTTGACCCTGCAGGTATCCAGAGGCCACTGTAGCACAGGACCCAGCTTCTGGCCACTGTTCTCTTTCTCCCTTAAAAAACATAGACCTGGCCCTGCTGTCCAGCCTTTGGGGACTAGCATGTGTTTATTTGACAAAAAAGGGCATTCAAAAATGCCACCATTTGCCAGCCATCATTTTCCAAAGCAAACAACGGTTTAACACCAAGAAGTGGGGAGGACACAGTCTCTGGATAAAGGACGCTTTCTCCAAATTGCTTTCTGGAGAATTCACTTACTTCCAGAGACCAGTAAGCCCTGCAGGCCAGAGGTGGGGAGGGAGCTGTCTTGCCCTGACTGGGGACCTCCAGCCTCGGGCAGGTGCACCTGTGGCTGGGCACAGCTTACTCTCCTCTCCCCCTTCCCTTTCTTTCCCTTGTCCCTCCTCTCTCTCACTTCTGTCTGCCCGCAGGAGCCACAAGGTTGCTGAGTACCCTGAGTGTGATGGCAGCTCAGGGAAGCAGTCAGAGAGGGCTTCCTGAAGGAATCAATCCGGGTTGGGGAGAGGAAGGACCACGTCTGTTCCTGAAAGGTCTAAGGCAGGATGAATTGGTGGCCTCCAGCCATGGGGGGCTGTGGGGGTGAGAGAAGACCTAGGCTGGTGGCAGGTCAAGACAGCCCCAGTCCCAATGAGACCCAAGGGCGTAAAGTCATGTTGTCTGCTCAGTGAGACTGCTGAGGGGCCACCTTGCCCCGCCCCCCAGGACCCACAGAGGCAGGAAGTTCAGAGGTAGCATCTGGAAATGGGTCTGGAGGGTGAAATGGGGTGCAGAGTGGATTCCCCAGGACAGGGCAGAGTGCTCTGCAGTGCTGTCTCCTGGCTGCCAACTCCAGGAGCACACTTCTGCGTGGGGGGCATGTGGGGCTTTGGGTGTGTGACTGAGCATGTGCGGGCCTGCAGAGAGCCAGGCGCCCTGAGGAGGCAGGCAGGCAGGCAGGCAGAGCCACAAAGGAGAGACTGGCTGAGGGCCCAGAAGAGCAGGGAGGCGGGTGGTCCAGGCCCCTGACCCCGAGAGGGCAGGGGGGACCTCAGGAGACCCCGCCCACCTTCCCACTAATGCCGTTGCCACCAGTCACAAAGGCCTCCGTTGGCTCCTGTCACAGGAGACCTGAACCTTTGCCCAGGGTCACAGGAATTTGAACCCCGGCCCACAGGCTGTGCCACACCCCTGGCGTGGGCCAGGTGGGGGCTGGAAGTGCCCTCTGTGCATCCCCCGACTCCCAGGGGTGCTCCCGTACCTGGGACACTGCAGGTGGCAGAGGCCCCAGAAGGACCTCCAGCACTGGACACTGCGGAGGTCTGGAGCGCCCAGGACTGCAGCCCAGGACTGGGGCGGGGAGGAGGTCAGGGAGAACCCGCAAAGCACCTTTAACTTAAAGCCTCTGTCCTTTTCAGGGAAACCCTCTCGGAGGACTGATTTGGCCACAGGACACAAAGACGGTCCCTAGGGGCGAGCCTGCCCTGCTCAGATGGGTGGGAGCGGGGGAGGGGGGGCAGGAATGAGGTGGGCAGGGGCCAGACGGAACCAGGGCCCCTGGCCGCCGCCTCACCTCCTCTGCCCTCCAGCTGGGCCCGCGCGCCTCCCCTCCCACGCGCCCGGGGGAGCGACACCGCCCCGAAGCCCCACCCGGAGGCCCCGCCCAGCGCCTTTGTCTCCTCCGCACCTGGCGGGGGCTCAGGTTTCCTTCTGCAAAGCTGGGCTCCCCGCCCACGACGATGAGCGAGCGCGGTCCCTAGAGTGAGGCCACCACAAAGCCCCGGTCGCCCGCATTGTTAACTGGAAAACCAAGGAAGGGGCGGGGCTGGGGTCGTGGACAGGTGCGCAGGCTCCCGGGCCCAGGTGCGAGCGCGCGTGGAAGAAACGGGCAGGGGCTGCCTCGGTCCCTTCCCAGTCCCGACCCCACCCAGCCGACGGGCAGGGGTGCGGCCCGCCATCCCCACAGAGGCGCGTCTGGCCAAGTGCCCCGGGCAAATGGGCCGCCCGGCCGGGGCTCCAGCCTCCCGCCCCTGCTGGTCTGTTTCCCCCAGTCTCCTGCGGCGCTGAGAGGGTTAAGGGGTTGGGCCCCACCTTTGTTTGCACTTCTGCACCTGCACTCGAATTAACCGGACGGACGGAGGCAGATTGCGTGAGTCCCGCCACGAGAAGGATCCGCCCTCCGGTCTGCGCCCCGCGGCCTTGCACGGCGGGGGAGGGGGGCGCAGGGGACCCGACCCCTTCCCATCTGCAGCAAAAGGCAGCATGTGCTCACAGCAGAGGAACTTCACGTTCTGTACGTGGATTCTACCTCTGGGCCGGTGGGTAGGCATTTGCCCTGGGCTCTGTAACCCCACCCCCCAGGGCTGCTGCCCAGGCAGCCCCTCGCCCAGTGAGGACACCTCTGACGTCACCGTTCTGCTACCAGTGGCCGCAGCCGCCCACCACATGCCAACTCAGCGCCTCCCCCCAGACTCCAGGGAGGTCCCATAGCCTTCCACTATAACCCCCCAAATACTTGTGTCCTGCTGGGCCTCTGCTCAGCCCACAGCTCTCCAGGGCGACCTCCTCCACCCCCACGGTCCCCAACCTCCACCCCATGTTTCTCCAAGCTCTGCCAGCCCCTCACCAGCTGCCTGACCCCCACAGGAAAAATGCTTTTAGCCTCAGAGGCTGGTGTGGACATGGTGCTGCAGGTGTAAACGCCCTTCCTTTGTTCCCCCTGCAAGGCATTCACCCATGTGCTCACACCCTGCTGGAGCTGGGGGGGGCATGGCAGACCCCTCGCCTCCGCTTGGGCAGGCACCATCAACCCTGGGGCTATGTGCCCCAGTGACACCAGCCCAAGGCTCTCACTTTCTGACCTGGGATCTTCCTGCTCCCATCGACAATTCCCGGTCCACAGTGGGGAGCTCTGGCCCCCTCATGTGTGGACAGTCATGCTGGCCAGGCATGGGGGAGACCTTTTGTACCTAGAGGCCACCTTGCCTGCTGGGGAACACATGGTGATGTGCTGGGAGGCAGAGGCAGCTGCCCTGGGATGTTAGTGTGGACAGGATGTGGGGAACGGTTTTATGGAGAGAAGCGGCTGACCTGGTATCGGTTTTGTGGTGGGATGGGTGGGGGGATGGAGGCCTGGGGGTCCTACTGGGAAGGGAGGGCAGGCTCACTGGGACCCTGGGGCGGGGTAGGGGGAGCAGGCACGCAGGATTTCACAGTGAGGTGCCCTCCCCTGTGCTGTTTACATCAGGCCTATTTCTGAGGAGGCAGGGCTTCTGGGTCTTTCCTACCCCTTGCTCCTCAAGCGCCAGGAAGGGGACTCGAGCAAAGACACACATTAATCAAATCGTTCTTTTTCAGGAAAGCAAAACAGGAGACCCACATTGTAGGACACATACCCTCCCCACACCACCCACCTACTGGGTCAAACTCCAGAAAACTCTGCACTTGTCCAAACAGGCCTGGGAACCCAGGTCTGGATTAAGCCAAACCCTCTCGTAGACAGACAGGCAGATATCATGGGTGTCCCCAAATTCCCAGCTGCTGACCCTGACACACCCCTGACAGGTTAGAGGGAAGTTCATTGCTGTCTCCTGGGGGCACAGGAGGCAGACTTGGGCAGAGAGTTAAGGGCCAGGACAGGGTTAATGTCACAGCGAGGGTGAAACATCACAGCCACTGTGTGGCCCGCTGTCTCCTCCCCTCCCCCCCCCACTGCCTGGGAGTGGACACCCAGGAGCAGCGCCCCACTGGGGTCTTCCGGGCTGGTGGTGAGGGTGCCATGTGCCCCCAGCTCCCAGCCTCTCACCTGGGGCCTGAGACCTCAGCCCACAGTGACCCCATGTGGCAAGGACACACTAGAGACTGAAGACAGGAGACCAAGGCCAGCCCCCCCGGGGCTCCGAGCTCTCACCAGGCCCCACTCCAGTCACCCTGTCGGACCCTGGGCATCTTCCCTTTGCTTTTTCTGAGAGAGTGAGCATGGCAGTGTGGCCCATGCACCAAGCCCAGGCTTCCGGTTCCGTGTCCTCCCCGAGTCCACAGGCGACAGCTCGTTTCCCTCTGTGTTTTCTCCTTGTTGATAAACTCTACACTCCTGTGTACAACAGGAGTCCATGTGAGCTGCAGCACAGTTGAGCCTGAGCAGCGCGGTGTTGGGGCGCTGACTTGACTCCCCAAAAGTTTACAGTCGCCCCTTCGCATCGCAGTTCAACCAAGTACGATGAAAACCAGTATTTCGCATTCTCAGCTACCAAAAGTACTGTCTTTGATGCATGTTGCATGGCTCTCAGGGTCGGCTGTTTTTACTGAAGCAAATGCTAGTGGAGTGGACCATCTGCACACAGCTCAAGGGTCAGCTGTTGACTGTCTGTGATGGACTTTTACTGGCGGTTTTGCAGGACGATTGTGCCAGGTGAACCTCTGCTTCACGCCTACGTCTGGTCCCCGAGTTACCTGGACCCCTTCTGTCCATGGAGAAGCTGCACCTAACACCCTCTTATGACTGAACCATGTCCCCCAAATTCATATATGAAGCCCTGGCCCCAGGACCCCAGAATGTGATTATATTTTGAGACAGGGCCTTAAAGAGGTGCTTAACTTAAAATGAGGCCGATAGGTTAGGGCCTCGTCCAGTCTGACTGGCGTCCTTGTAGGAAGAGGAGAGCAGGGCTCAGACACAGAGGGACAACCACTGAGGCCACCTGGAGCAACCAGCCCTGCGAAACCTAGTCTGGGATTTCCAGCCTCTGGGGCCCTGAGGTAGTAAGTCCCTATTGTTGGGGCCCCAGTCTGGCACTTTGGGACAGCCTCCCATCTGCCCCAAGCTGCTGAGAGGCCCTTACCTCAGTGCCCCTCACACAGGGAACCCTATTGCAGCTCTGCTCTCAGGGACAACCCCTGTCCTGTCCCTGAGGCTTCCTTCCCTGCCTTGAGTCTGACGTGCGCTTGCTCACTGGGCCACCTGGCCGCAGCCCTCACCCATCTTTCCACAGAATTTCTTCTCTTTTTCTTGACAATTTACAAGAGCTCTTAGCACAGTGTTGACTAACCACTTATCTGCATTAAAATTTTTTCTCAAACCAATTATTTTTCTGCTGACCTTGCTTGTGGAATGTTTTTCTACATTCAAGTTTTAACTTTGACGTTCAATGGGACTGTAAGGAAATATGGAAATATATAAAAGATTCTGTGCAAGAAAACTTTAAAAAAAACACTTATGAATATCCTCAAGAAAATAAGAGACGATATTGTGACCACGGAAAGAAATTAGAATGCTATAGAAATAAATATTCAGAGAACAAAACTGACTTGGAAATTAACATGGCAGCAGAAATGTAAAGCTCAGTGAAAGAGCTGGAAATCAGAGTTAAGGCAGCTCCGTGAGAGTAAAGCCAAACACCAGAGAAAGAACTAGGAAAGGTCGTTGGAGGCCAGTCTATGAGGTCAAAGACCCTGATAATATGTAGCATAGACAGAAAGCCCAGAAGACAGATGGGAGGAAATAAAGATTAATACGCAGGAAAATCTCCTGGACCTGACGAACAGGGATTCCAAGAAGGAAAGAGCCATGGGGCACCTAGAAAAGGGGATGCGAACGAACCCAAATAGAGGCCATTTTCATGGACTGAGAAGACTGGGGACAGCAGGAAGGCCCTGCAACGTCCAGTGAGAAAAGCAAGCAGGTTTCAGGCCACAAATCAGGAGTTAAAGTGATACCACGCTGACCCACAGCCTGGGGAACTGGGAGGCGCTGGGGTGAGGTTTTCACCATTTGGAGGGAGAACAGTGATCACCCTGGGGTTCGAGCCCGGCCCCACGGCCACGAGAGTGAGAGTGGAGTAAGGGCCCTTAACGCCAGATGTGTGTCACGTGCCTTTTTCAGGAAGCTATGAGGACACGCTCCACCAACACAGAAGTAACCGAGAAAGAAGGCGTGGGATCCAGGGAAATCCAAGCTTGGGGACAAGCAAAGGGGATCTCAGGAGGGAGACCAGGAGGCCTGACCGGGAGGGGTGACCGGGAGGGGTGACCGGGAGGCTCCACAGGGGCCTCCAAAGACTCTCTGTGTGTTTAAGCCCCTGGTGAGAGCCTGAGGATGAATTAGCCTGAGGATGAATTAGTCGTGAGCTCAGAGAAAACCCAGCGAGCAGGAAAACAGAAAGGTGATTATTAACTCCAGGGGGACACTCACGTGCGGGCAGGTGCACCGGTGGGCAGGCAGGTGGGCTGCTATGAACCCGGGTCCGAGCCAACCCAGATGATAGTGTGCCCCTGCCAGAGATACAGGGGGACCCCAGCATGTGTGGGACGGGGTGGGGGGAGGCAAAGAAGTAAAAGCCTTCTTCCTTAGGGCGAATTCAATAGGTGACACCCAACATGGGAACCCCGGAGCTGTGGTTCAGTCGTGGTGTCCCCGAGAAGCAGTGAGTGTCACAGGGGCCGTCTGGGCACGGGGTGGCAGGCTATCTGTCTGAGCCTCACAGAAATGTGCCACTCTAACTACGTACAGGTAGGATGGTGATTGAAAACAGAATTGAAACCTCAGCTGGTGTCGTCATCGTCTGAGGCCCGGGATCATTTCAGTCATGCTGGAGGGACCTGTGATTAAAGGTTACCTGAGACCCGGCTGGGAATGTCTGTCCTCATTGCTCTCAAGGATGTCTTCCATCACCATTCCCGGCTCCTCTAAAGTACCTGACCTTGTCCACATTCTCCACCTCCCCTTTCATAGATGACATTCTGCTGAGGCAGCACCCAATTTCCTGGCTTTTCCCATCACGGGGCCACCCGTAGTCCAGCCCCCTCACCCCTTTTCCAACTCACTAGTGGATGGTCCCCACTGCGACCTGCCCATCTGCTATATGACCATGCCAGGCCAAGTGCCGCTGGGGAGCCATCAGAGTCTTAGCCCATGTCTTACTTCTTTTGTGCCCTCACATCACCATGACACCATGGGCTCTGAATCTCAGCAAGATAGGATTTCAGCTTTCAGAGAGGAAGCTGGTCTGACCCTGGCCAATCAGGAGTCCCCCACCTGCAGGGTAGCCCTGCATGCATGTGTTTTGTTAAGTGCAGTAAATCTGGCTTCCTGGCAGGCACTTCCGGCTCTGCCCTGTCCGGGAAACGTGCACCACGGCCAACCCGGCTGCCGCCTTCCTCCCAGGGCCCAGGAAGGTTTGGCTGTGGCTCAGATACTGCCAGGTCAGCGTTAGGTCCCCGCCCCCCCACCCGTGATTAGGCTAACAGTGACCTTCCCACAGGAAGCTCAGAAGCACCCAATGCCACCGAGGTCCCAGGCCCCCAACTTCTCTGTGCATCACCGTGAGGCCATTTCCTACAGACACATGGGGCTGAGTTTCCAGGAGGTCACGGCACTCAGGTGGCTGCAGCTGGCCAGCCCGCCTACACAGGCCCGGGGACGATCCCGGCTTTCCCCGCTATCTCAGGTGCCCCCAAATGTGTGCTGTGGGACCATCGCCATCCACCCCCAGCAAAGAGAGCCTCCAAAGGTCCCCAGTGCCTGAGTGCCACAGGCTGCAGCAGGACACCTCAGAGACCCGCCTCAGGCTGGACCCGACTCAGAGAGAAAAGCTTCAGAGTGAGGGGGCTTTGAGCCAGCTGGGCCCAGAAGCGATAAGGCAACTGCAGACCCACCACACAGACTTCTCCTACCTGTTCCCGGTGAGGACACGGGGCAGCGGCCAGGCGGCTCCCAGGGTGGCCTCCCCGGCCTGGCCGGGAACGCGGTGCAAACCTTTGCCTGGTACAACCGGCCTCTGCAACGCAGCCCAGGAATTCCTGCTGAATAATTTTTAACTTGTGCTCTGAGAGAAAAGCAGGTTTGCGTATCCGTCTGTCTACACAGGAATGCCAGGGCTTTCAGTGAAAAGTGAACACGTCAGTAATAATGAGGAAACCTGCATGGGGGGTGGGGAGAGAGAAAGAAAGCGGTTGTGGGGCTCAGCCAGGGCCTGCCTGCCCCCCACTCCCCCACACTCTAGGTGAGAACCCAGGGGACCACCCCGCCCCCACGCCCGCCCCTCCTACACTTTCTTTTCACGTTTCAGGCACCACCCCATGACCCGCACACCCACCCCCCACACTCCCACTGGTAGTTCTGTCCTCGTCCCAGGCAGAGGCCACATGGAGCTCCTGTGGGCCCTGTGCCCACGATGGGGAGGGGATAGGCTGGCCAGCCCTGCCCTGAGTGACTCCCACAGTGAGCTGGGAAGGGCAAAGTCCAAACCCAGTTTTCCTTTAAAAAGACCCTGAGTTCCCCCAGCTCTGAGACAGGCGTGATGGGCCCTATGCTCTCGGTGCCCCAGCGAGGCCTGCAGCCCCTGCGTGAGAGGGTCTCTTGCCCAGGCCCACGCTGGGAACACGTGTGGTAGTAGGTACCCACTTGCATGGTGTCACAGAGGTGAGTGACAAACAGGACACAGGCCAAACCAGGACAAGGCTGCAGGCCAGGACCCCTGTGGCCCCACGCACGGCTCTGCGGGACGTCCCCAGCCTGGCAGTCCATGTCCCCAGCCCGGTGGCACCATCTGCGCCTGGCCCACATGCTCTGTGCTCTGGTGGGGACGGGGCCTGTCCTGTGATCCATGCACTTCTGTAGCTGCTGATGGCTTTGGCCATGACCCACCCAAGGCCCTCGGGCTCAGGGTCTCCTCTTCTGGAACATTCTTGTTCATGGCCTTTGCTCATTTCCTCACTTTGTTTTGGAGTTTCTGTCCTCTTCCTGCTAAGTGGCAGAACTCCTTGTATATCCTGGGTTGTTGCCACGCAGCAGCCTACCCATCTGTCCCATCGTACCTGCCCCTAAAGCAAGGAGAGTCTGTGAGACGGATCCTTTCAGGGACTTTGCTTCACCTTTGTGCTTGCACCTCATGTCTCCCTGTTTGGCCCCAGAAAGACGGCTGGTCAGCCAATGACGGGTACGACTTACCTTGTGGAAGGGAACCTAAGACAGGTGGAGGCCTGTGGGGACCAACAGGAGAACCCACGGGGTGGATAGAGGTGGGCACAGCCCCCCACCGTCCCCAGGCTAAGGAGGGCCTCTGCCTCTGTGGCTGCATTCCTTCCCACAGCTGCAGGGGAAGTGACTCAATGATGTGCTCTCCATCTATTCATATGCATAAGAGTTTTGTCCCTTGGGGAAGGACATACATCCTGAGACTTACGGCTCCGCTGCCTGCAGGCAAGGGTGATTGGCTTGAATCAGTTTCCTACTATGATGTATGGGATTCACAGATCTGGAGATTGACAAGCTTTATCTCCTTTACTTCCCCACCTAAGTAATAAAAGCTAATGTGTAGACCCCATTAGGGGCTCAGTACTTGAGGCTGGAGTCCCTTGGCCCTGTTTACACTCTATTCATGGCTACTGTCTTTTCTTAACCCTGCGCCACCCTCCTCGCTCCCCACACACTGGGTAACGGTCCTTTTGTCCCTGTCACTCAAAACGTCTCACTGTGCTGCACTCAGCCTTCTGGTGATGATGTGAGGTGAGTAACGTGGGCATCGTTCGCTGTTGGCCTTCTGCTCCGGTGACCCTGGGTGGCCGAGCCGTCACAATGTGGGCTAGGTGTCAGGAGCAGATGGTGTCGCTGTTTGGGGACACCAGACGGTCAGACCACAGCTGGCCACACGTAGCTGAAACCCCAGGAAGCAGCACCACAGGTAAGGAAGGGGCAGCTGTCTTCTCAGGTCCTGTCATGGCCGTGGGCCGGGAAGCCCTGTTTTTGACACCATCAAATGCACCATTTTTTGCCAGGTGCTCTGTGTGTTGCAAGGTTTGTTTGGGGTCTCCTTCCCTGCCAACTACCAGGCCACCAGGCCCATGGGTGGCTCCATATCAGGAGCCTGCTCCAATCCCGGTCACCTGGTTGGTGCTGTCATTGTACATCAAATACGCCCGAATGGAAAAGTCTGTGCCTACACCTCCCGCTCCCCTGGTCATCAAGGCGTTTTCCCAGACCTGCTTGCTTTGTGTAGCTATGGCTTTGCTGTGAGGCCCTGACATCTGGACAGCTAGCTCCCACCCCCACCCCGCCGCCACACACACTTTTCTTTTTAAGGCTCACTTAGTTATTCACGACTTTTTCTTTCCTAAATTCTAGAGGAAGTCTATCTAGTTCCTGAAAAGCTATAACGGTCTTTTTGAATAGGATCACATGGACCTCACAGGTTAATGGGGGAGAACTGGTCGCTGTGTAGTACACAGCCCTCCCACCTCCCTCCCACTGGGAACATGGTCAGCTTCCACAGCTCTTCCACACAGGCTGGGTGGCTTCTCGCTTGGGTTAAATCCTGCACACTTCATTGTGTCCCTTGCTGTCGTGAATTATTGTTTTCTAATTGTTTATTGCGGGTATCAAGCAAGACTATTAATTTTGTTTTCATTTTTTAAAATGGAGGTGAAATTCACATGGCATAAAATCAACCATTTAAACTACGTTCCAGTGGCCTTTATACATTCACAATGTTGTGCAACCACCACCTGTATCTGGTTCCAGAACCTTTTCATCACCCCAAAAAGAAGCCCGTCTGCATTACGTAGTCAGTCCCCGCCCCCACCCCCAGCCCCCGGCACCCACCAACCTGCTTTCCGTTTCTGTGGATTTACCTGTCTTGGATATTTCGTGTAAATGGATTCATACAATATATGACCTTTGTGTGGCATTCTTACAATACTATTGATGTTTCATTGAGAAAATTTATATAACATAAAATTTACCATTGAAACTGTTTCTAAGTACAGTTCAGTGACATTAAGTGACTTTCACACTGATGTGCAAACATCCCCTCCGGAATTTCTCCTCCTCCCAAACTGGACCTGCCCCCATTAAACACCCACTCATCCTCCTGCCCGCCCCTGGCCCCACCAGATCCTTTCTGCCTTTATGTTTGACTCCTCTTATATGCCTTACTCACGTGGGATCACAGTGTGTGTCCTTCTGTGTCTGGTCTCTTTCACTCAGCACAAGGTCTTCAGGGTAATACTACTGATTTTTGTAGGTTGGTCTGTTATTCAGCAATGTTATTGGACTCTTATTTCAACAGTTTGCTCATCGATTCTATCGGTTTTTCTAGGTAGATGATCATATCTTTTGCAAGTGACATCAATATTTTTCTCTCTCCTCTTACAAGCTTTATGCCCCTCCTTTAGTTTTCTTCCCTTACCTGTTGGCCACCCCTCCACTAGGGTGTCAGGCAGTAGCCATGACGTTGGGGCGGCCCTGACCTGATTCAGCTCCTGAAGACAACACACCACCGCTTCTCCACTTAGTGGAAAGTTCGCTGTGAGGTTTCTCTGCAGAGTTAGCATGTTACTGATCTTCCCACCCATTGCTAGTTTGCCAAGAGCTGTTTGCAAAGTCACAAATGGGTTTTGAAATTTATTAAAAGCTTTTTCCACATCAACCGAGGAGATCACATTTTCTCCTTTAATAACCAGGCTTGCATTCCAATGACAAAGCCCATTTGATCACTGTGTATTGTTTTTAATACATTTTTGCATTTGATTAAGAACCAAACCCTACCTCCCCTTCACGGCAGGTCCCAGATGCCCAGGCCCGCCTTCCCACCACACTGCCCAACCATCCCTGGCCCTGGCCTCCCCTTAGCCTTTGCTCAACTGCAGGAAGGAAGGTGGCAAAGCAAAAGAGGCCAGGAAGGCTCAAGACACCACAACTCAACACCAGGCTTCCAAACGCATTGGAAGGCCACCCTCTGCCCACATGGACAGCTGTGAGCACTGCACAAGTCCCTCCCCTGACCTCCCAGGCATCAGAAGGTCCCCCTGGAACTTGAGAGACCACCAGTGGAGTCCTTGTAGTGACTATAGGTTAGCGTGTTGTGAATTCTAATAGCATCTTAAATGCTTACACCATTCTCAGGAAGGAGAATCCGGGCAAAGGGAACAGAGACAGCATTTCAGAAAACAAATCATCACGTGCAGGGGAGCAGGGAGCCTGTCTCATCTTTTCCAGTGGGAGACATGACAGGAGGGGCTTCACACCGCACATAGAGGGCACAGAAGAACTGACACGCTCGCTCCCCAGGCTCTCGCGATAAGTCCTTTCACAAGAGAAGCACCTCCAGGAAGCTCTGCTTGGGAAAGTATCTGGCCCCGAGAGCCAGAGACACAGCGTGACGTGCATGAGGGAAAGCGTATTCTGACAAAAGCACTGCTGTGGGGGTCAGTGCACCACCGTTAGAAGCAAATAAAGACACAAAGCAAATGGGGTGCATCTCAGGAGGTGTACTTGCTGCTGTCACCCAACTAGCAACCTTCCCACTCCTTCTGGGGAAAGTTGCCAAAGCTGTGTCCATAAAGAAGACCACCCAGGGGACAGGAGCAGAGAGGACCCCCCCCCCCCGAATGGTGTCCGTGAGCTCTGACCTGGAGCAGCTCGGTACTGGGCACCCAGGCTACAACAGCAAAGGGCACGGACCAGGTCTGGAGTCATGGGGGGCTTTTGTCTGGGGGCGACATGTGGACTGAACAAAGGAAAGGAGGTGAGGGTGGTGAGGGTCTTGAGGAAGTTTTCCCAGCAAGGACAATGGCCTGGGGGCAGGTATTGGAGAGCGGGGGTGAGAGCCAGCGCTGGGCAGGTGCAGTGGGGCCAGGTATGATGTGGGCAACAATTATGTCCAGAGGGTAGGTGTGGCTGGCCATGGGGCAGGAGCAGGGCGTGTGGGGTCTTGCCAGCTGACGGGGCAAAGGATCAATCTGTGGGGAACCACAAATGTATAGGAGCTGGCAGAGGACGAGATGCCCCCATCCCTGGCAGGAGTGACAGGGCAGCGAACGAAGGCCAAAAGGAGACATGGAGTGACGAGCGGTCTGGGCCAGAGAGGGTTGGGGGCCATGGTGCTAGAACCTCAAGCACGTCCCCAGACAGCCAAGGGGTCAGCGGTGTTGTCTGTGCCGGGCAAGCACCAGGTCAGAGGCCAGTGATCTGGAGGCCCTGGGGCCTGAGAACAGGGTGGGTGTTGGAGCAGCACCCCCCCCTGGTCTCCACCTGGAGATCCCCTGCCCACTCCGGTTTTCCTTCCCGCTCTGCTTGCAGGGAGGTCTCAGATGTCCCGAGTAGAACAGGCAGCACAACCATGAGGCGCTTTCAGCCACTGGAAGGCCAGGGGCATCGGGAGATGGACTTCCCAATGTCCAACAGCGTATGGCGGTGGAGACACTGCCAGGCAGCTGGGGAGGACCACCTCAGAGCAGGTCTGCTGAGGTGTGTGCATGACACATGTGAGCGTGTGCACATGTGTCTGTGTGCATGTGCAAGGGCATGCATCTGCCATACACACGCCACCGGGGGGTGACTGAGGACCAGGTTCTTTGGCCACTGAGGGCACAGGCTGGCCCTGGGCTGGGAAGGCAGTACCTGGAGAAGCCTGTCCAGGTCCCAGGCTATCACAGGTTCAGGGAGCCTGGGTAGCTGCAGGGCCAAACCAGCGAGGCAGGTGCCCCTGCCCCCAGGCACCAGGCCCCCTCAAGTCCCCAGGTACAGGCATGGGGGCCAGGAGGTCTGAGCAGATTAGCCTGGTTCTGGCCGTGGAGGAGGCCCTGCCCAAGCACACACTCAGGTGTGCTGTTTCTGTAGCCTCCTCCGAAGACCGAAGGCTGCGGCTCACGGCAGACCAGCCACCCCTGTCCTTTCTCCCCAGAAGGGGAGGGACACTTGTGATGCCTCATCAGGTCAGCACAGGTCAGCATGGGGAGCTGACAAAGGGGCTTTTCCTTTTGAAATGAAACATGGCTGAGAGGAGCCCATGAGCTGAAATCCGCGACAATCCCCAGCTCCATTTGAGAGCTCTCCTGAAAGCTGGCAGTCGGCGGCACCATCTCTGGGAAGTAGACGCTTACCAAAGGGGTCGGCAGTGAGTGGGTGGTGGGAGGCAGACCCCTGGCCGCCCACTGTCGGGTGGGTACGAAGGACACAACCAGGGCTGGCCCTCGTCTACCATGACCACTGCTGACACTTTGGTGTGCTCCCTACAAACTTTTCTGCTGTGCCTCAATGTAAGTAAATAGAATGTACGTATATGAATATTAGGTTAAAAACCAACTATGCTCTTTCCACCCAAGACCATGGCATCTTTCCTTTATTATCACATCTCATGGCTGTGGCTTCAGAGCTGTGTCGTGATTTTATCCCGTTATACTGAGGTCAGACAGCCAACACCCCGGCCAGGTGACGGCCACGCTGACTTCACAGAGGAGCCACAGAGAGGCCAGTCACTCATCACACGCCAGCCAGGAGCAGGAACTGGGCCCCTTTGGTGCTGCCCCTGGGGACACTGGGTCCACCCTGTGGGCTAACACTCCAGGGAGGCCAGAAGGACCCTGCCCCCAGCCAGGGCTGCGGGGCCTCCTCAGTGATGCCCTGTCCCGCCTTCTGCTCACAACCAACAGCAGCAGCTCTAAGGTCTGTGTCGGGCTTTTGCTGATGTGAAGGTGGCTGTGTGGGTCATGTTTGTACCAGGGAACTTGGGGACTGTCTTTTGCAGGCGAGTGGCCCTTGCTGGGACCAGGCTTGTCACTCTCTGGCTCGCAGTTCTCTGGAGGAGTGTGGGTCGGGCTCTGAGGCCCTGTGTCTTCCCAGGACCCGGACTGCAGAAGAACAGATCTTGACCAGTGGGCAGCCCCAGCTCTCAGAGTCCGCACCTGCGCAGCTCCCGGAGAGCAGGGCTGGACCAAGAACAGAACCCCTGCCAGGCCTCCTTGGCCCCAGGCAGCACAAGGGCTGAGCAGAGTGTCCTGGCTGGAATCCGAGGCATGAGTCCTGGATAAGCACTGACCAGCCCAGGGCCAGACCCGGGGGCCCAACCCGGCTCAGCCAGTGGCCACCTGCCACTGAGCTCGGGGTGGGGTAGAGGCACGGCTGCGGCCCGGGGGCCAGGCCCCTTCCTGGCCTCTGAGTCCCTGTGGCTGGGGTGCAGGCCAGGACTTCCCTCCGTCCCCAGGGCCCCCTCCAAGGTGAGCAAGGCCTGGAGCTGGTACCACCAGGAGAGGGCAGCAGAGTCCCCAGGGGCTCCGGGTGGGCACGCGCTACCCCTGCCCACCACTATTCCTCAGCTCTGGGGCAGGTGGCTGCACTGCACCCCAAGGTCGGGCTAGCAGTGGGTCGGGGGCCATTGATAAGCTGGGAGGTCTGCCCAGCCTGGTGGAGAGGCCACCCACCATCGTAGGCCTCGCTGAGAGCCAGCCTCCAGCGTCTTTCCGGGCCACAGCCCCAGTACGGTGGGGCTCCCCGGCGCCTATTATCGCACCATCAGCACACAGAGGCCCAGGCGTCAGAACACATCCTATTCCAGCACAGGCCCCTGGCCCAGCTCCCAGCGCCAGGCTCCCACGCCTGCTTTACAGGGGACAGCTGTTCAAAGCACCTTCTCCGTGGCCTCCTGCCAGGTGGGATGTTTTTGCGGCTCCACGAGGCCCGCCGTCCTTGGGCACAACCGCCCCTGTTCAGGGGCCTGGGCACCTACCTCCGCCCGACTCCACGCCGCCCACCCTTCTTGGGCCGGCTGGCGCCCCAGGTGCTCACAAGCCTTTCATGGCCTTCGTCCTGGTGAGCCCTCGGTTGCCAAATACATATTTACCCAGGGTGGAGACTGGTGCCCAGGATTGAGTATTAAATGGGTCTAAAGTCGGGGACTCTTTGGCAGCTCTGTAGGGACCCAGGCAGCCATGGGGCTGTAGGGGATGGTGGACCTAGGGTCACGCAGTGTTCTGAGCTGCCCTGTTTAGACCGGAAGGCAGAACTGACCCCTCAGCTGACCCGGCGTGGGGTGAAGGCCGCACACAAACCAAGGAGGACAGAGGCAGTGGGAGAGCCTGGGAGGTGAGGGCCACACCGGAGGTCAGCCAGAACGTGACAGGGTCCAGGCAGCTGGTGAACAGAGTGCAGGAAAAGGGGCGTCCTTGTCGCCCACTGACACCGAGCTCTGGCGGCACGCTGTGTTCGTTACCTGTGGCTGCATGACAAATGTCCCCAAGTGTCGTGCCTAAAGACGTTTATCAGCTTTCGGTGGCTGTGCAGCATGAGGCCACCATGGTGGTGTTGGATGGGTTTCCACGCGAGGGCCCCCCACACTGTCCACCAGGGCTGGCTTCCCCCAGGGTGAGCAGTCCTACAGAGAGCGCCCGAGACAGGCCACAGCCTTTTTATAACCATTCTCGAAAGTGCCGTCCCATGAGTCACGAGGGAACTGCACAGGGCAGGGGTCCTGAGAGCTGGACCTGGGCATCCTGAGGTCCCGCTGTCTGTGTTTGGGTTAGACCAGCCAGGTCAGGGTCACGGCCCACTCAGTTCTGTTTCACTCTGATCCTTGGAAGCCTGTTTGTTCGCTCTTGCTGATGGACTAGCAGTTGTTTAGTCAAAAGCATGAAGTGGGAGAAGTTGTGAAAGATACACATTGATTTTACAAACGTGCAGCCACGCACCACCCTGCTGGGGCCAGGCCTATTCTCTCGAGACCCCAAGCTCCCCATGTGCCCCTCTTCCTGCCTCTGTGCTGTCACAACATCTCATTCTACAGGAATGGGGGCCGGTTGTCCTCATCCAGGCTTTTCAACTCAATTTTCAGAAGAACAGCCTGTGTTTGCCTTCACTGTGCCCGGTTCCATCGCAGTTAAATGACTGCTTGGCACCTCTCTCCCCACAGTGAGCCAGCGTCTGGGCTGATTTTATGTCAACTTGGCTGGGCCACAGGTGCCTGGGTATTTGGTCAAACATGATTACAGGTGTTTCCATGAGGGTGTTTCTGGATGAGGCTGACATTTCAGTGGGTGCACTGAGTGAGCAGATGGCCCTGCCCGAGGGTGGCCCCAGGAGGGCTCCCTGTGGCTTGGAGGCCCTCAAACGGGGCCCAGCTTGTGGACTCGAACAAGAATGACACAGGCTGCCTGGCAGCCTCCATGAGCTATGGCGTCAGCAACCCCTCAGAATAAAGCTCTTTCTAACACGTACATGTCCCCCCACCCCCCGTCCTGCCTTTCCCAGGACCCTGACGCACTCCACACGCAGTACTTGAGTGAACGAATGCCTTTGACTCGAATGGAGCAGAGGGGACAGTTGGTGGGCCCTTGGCACCCCTCTATCCACACTGCCCCTGGGGTCAGTGGGAGGAGGAGAGCATGAGGATGCAGAGGGTAGACAGCCTTCAGGGGTTCCTGTTGAAAACAGAGCAAATGAGAGGGCCCAGCTGCTCGAGGGGCCTGGAGGCATCATGGCCAGAGTTTGACGTCCTCTGAGGTGCTGGTCATCCTTTGGGGACCCCAGGAAGCTATGGTTTGGGGCTGTTGGGGACCTGAGGCTGTTGGGCACACGTCGAAAGCGGGGACCCCAGGGAAAGGGCTGCCTCGGCACCAACCCAGGAGGTCCCCCACATTCCTCTATGTGGAAGGGCCAAAGTTCAGATCTTGAGAACCCCCATCTCAGCACCTCCCCAAGAAAGGACCCAGGTCCACAGTTCTGCCTCTGTCGTGGACCGGCCTGGGGCAGCTGGCAGTGCCCACGTGACCCAGGCCAGCAGCCAGCTGGACATGGGGCGCCACCTTCAGGCCGACTCGAGCATGCACCATCCCGGAGGGACAGTCCATCCCAGTGCCCCTGCCCACTCCTCCTCCCCAACCCCGCGACCCTGTGGCTTGAGTGCGAAGCTGTCAGGCCCAAAGGGAGGGTGGGGTCCCTTTGGGTCCCACGCAGGTGGCTGGGTGAAGCCCTGCATACCGAGGACCAAGGTCACCAGGCAGCATGTTGCCATGTGCCCAGGCCCCAAAGGCAGCCGTGACCTAGTCGTGCCAGCAGCCGGCAGAAGTATGCTGCCTACAGACAGGAGCCTGCTTCTCTGAGAAGCTGGGTCCCTGGGGCTCTGAGAAGCTTCCAGCAAGGCCAACATGCACTTGAGACCCCAGGGCTCAGCCTGCATGCATCCCCTAGCCGTGCGACAGTTCTTCAGGTGACCCCAGGCCCACGCCCACAGACCAAGCCCACTGCTGGGGGCACCACAGCCAACCGCCCTTCCCCCACACCAGGAAGGCAAGGGCACCCAGTCAGGTGTCCTCCCCAGTGCGACGGTTTTTCCCTCACAAGGACACTGAGAACATGGCCTGCAGGCCAGCAGGCTCTGCACAGAGCTGACCACGTAGCCCGCAGCGCCAGGAACCGGGGCTGGTCCAACAACAGGGTGGGGTGGGGGGTAAACACAGCAATTAAGGCGTCTTTTAATTGCTGACCAATTAGCTGATAATTGAGCCTCGGGCATCGCCCTTTGGGAAGAGCTACGGAGGCTCACACCTCCTCCCCCTGGTGGCAGGTGCCCCTGTGGGGGGGGTCTGGGGAGCACAAAGCAGGACAGTGTGTCCAAGAGGGGCCAGCAGGTCTTGAGCCTGCCCACATCTCCACACACCTGGGCTGCGAGATCAGCTGTGACCACTATCTGTGGGGAGCAGCCCGGAACCGGAACCGGAACCGAGTACCCAGGCCCCACCCGTGGGGAGAGGCAAGCGACAAGCTCGGGCACGTCTGGGCTGAGGTGACGCCCGTGGCAGCTGCTGTGTGAGCTGAGGCCCCTGTGGGGCGGTCCTGCCAAGGGCAGCGCGTCCCAGCCTGCCAGCAGCTTGAGTGGGTCCCCTCTTCTAAGGCTGTGGGTTGAGGGGCTGTGATCCCCTTGCACAAATAGCCATGTTACATGAAAAAGCTGAGCGTGAGAACTGTCACTGGGTTTCAGGAAACAGGACAGAAACTGCAGACCCAGAGACGGAGTCCAGACCGAGGCAGAGAAGCCACACGAAGCTGGGACAAGCAGACCTCACAGAGTCCCGGTGCGGCCATCCAGCCTCCCCATCGGTAACATCTCCCTCAAACTGTGTCATCACACCCCTGTGTGATTCCAGTGACCACCCCCTGAAACCAAGATGCAGAATTCCACCCCACAGGACCCCTCCGGCTGCCCTCCAATCGCCCGCCACTCCTAACCCGACAAGCAGCTGTGTCCTCCTGTTCGCACGTGCGTCTGTCATTTCAAGGATGTTAGAAAAGGACAATCGTACTGCATGCAACCTCTGGAAATTGGATGTTTCACCCAGCAAATGCCCCTACAACCCAGCCAGGTGCCACTTGATTTCCTTGGTATGGCCAAACCACAGCAGGTCAGCCACCCTCCTGCTGGAGGACATCTGGGTTGTTCCCAGTTTGGGGCTATTATAAATAAAGCTGCCATCAACAAGTGTGTCCAGGGTTTTGTGTGGACAGAGTGGTCGTTTCTGAGGGACAAATGCCTTCAGAATGCGACTGGTGGAGGGAGTACTGAGTTTCTTGCTCTCCCACCAGTGACACACGCAGACCCGGGTCTCTTGTAGCTATTGTGACGTTTTCAATCACAGCTTTTCTGATGGGGGGGGCTATGTCACTGGGGGCTAGTTCACTTTTCCCAATGGCTGATGACATCTGCTTAATGGCCACCTGGTGTCTTCTTCAGTAAAATGTGTCTTCATGCCTTTTGTCCATCTCCACATATTTTAAACTGTATTTACAAAGATAACACAATCTCTATTTCCTTTTCAACTTTGTCTGAATTAACACAATCTTCTCAGTTAAAGAACAGATGGACACCTAGATTAAATAAATTTATACATAGGCTATTCCAAAAATTCTCTTAAATTTTCTAATACTGTCCATGAGGTTAGTAGGATTTCACCCTAAATACCAAGTCTGAATGATTCCCTCGCTGGCACGAGGACTTGGTGGCGAAGCTGACCCTCTCATAGGACAAGCTCTTGGGCACTACACCCATAAAATGTGTGCCGGTTCCATTTCAACACAAAAAGCACCGTCATGACTTTCAATGTTCCCATCCCCTGCCACCGTCCCCCGGGCAGGGGATGGGAGCTCCTGCAGGAGCTGGCAGGATCCCTTGCTGCCCATGACAGGTTTCATTAGGCATACACCCACATCCCAAGCTGCTCCCATGGCCCTCAGGGAGCGTCACCATGTGACTGCTATAGGGAAGTCTGCATTTTTGTGCCCTTAAGATAGTAAACATTTTCCATTTCGCTCTAGAGGTTTCTCTTTACTTGAGCTGACTTCTCACATTCTCCACTTAACCTGGTGGAATCTCATGTTCTTTCATATTCTTGGGACACTGTAGTTCGTGGGGTTACTTAAAATGTTCCAGGAACATCTCTCTGGGTCTCATCTGTACCACACAGGTCCCTGCCCATCCACATTTACCTGACAAAGAGTTTTCCTTAGCTTCGTTATGTGCCCTGTCCCCAAAAGTGTCACAGGTCTTGTCGGGACTGCACCTTCCCTGGAAGGACCAGGTAACCCCTACCAGCCTAACAGGAGAGGGAGTGGTGCCAGGTTTGCACAGGCCGGGCAGGTGCTCTGCTCCCTGGGGACCAGTCTGGGGTACTCAGAGAGTAACTGGCCCAGGCAGCCCAACCTAACCCAGGCCCTAGCCCAGGCCCTAGCCCAGACCCTAACCCAGGCTCTAGCCCTAACCCAGGCCCTAGCTCAGACCCTAACCCAGGCCCTAACCCAGGCCCTAGCCCAGGCCCCAGCCCTAGCTCACACCCAGGCCCTAGCCTTCTGACTGCGTGGGGAAGCTGCAATGATGAGGGGTAAGGTACTGGCACTTTGCTGGTGGCTGGTGCAGGAGACTACCCTCTGGGAAACGGGAGTGGCAGTGGCTAGGCACAACCTCTGATGGGTCACTTCTGCCTGACCCTGTCCACAGTGTACCACCTCGAAGCAAAGGGCTGGCGTGAGGCAGGTGTCCACCTAGCAGGTGGTCATTGCAGGAGCACAAGAGAAGCAATCAGAGTGGTTACCCAAGTTATGCAACTCAAAGGTGGTGCCTAGAGCCACTTACAGTCCTCGTGTGTTAGTGCCCTGCCTTGTTCAGAAAAGGCAGAGTGAGGGACAAAACACAGGACAACATCCGTTGAAAACAAGTGGAGGCAAGCAAGTGTGCTTCGACCCTGGTCCCCAGGGGCTCTGTGGGACAACCCCCACCACACACACACACACACACACACACACACACACACACACAGCACAGGGAGCCTGGCCCTGCGGTGACCAGAGGACTGCAATCCAGAAATACCAGCGTAAGGTCCCACTTTCAGACGTGCGGAGATCTGAATTACTTCGCGCACCCATCTTGGGCATGAGCTCCATCCAAACGCGTGTGAGGTGATGACTGCTGCAGGCCACAGGGGCCCGCAGGGGGACCCAAGGGCGTCCCCAGGATGATGGTCAAACAAGGACCCCAGAATGAGAGCCAAGGGAAAGTGCCCGTCTGGATGGGAGCACATGACAGTGCCATGGGGACTCCAGGGAGAACAGGGGCCTGAGGCATCCAGGCATCGAGTGGTGGACGCCTGGCAGGTGGCAGCCTGGGCCCTGAGGGCAGGCATGAAACGTTCACCGGTCTTTGTTTCCTGTCGGGGCAACTCGCAGGGTAGCTTGTGCCAGCTTAGCTGTAACATTTCCCATGGCTGACAGTGTGACCCTGGACACCAGGCACGCCGCACTGGGAGCGACTGGGAGCAAGAGAGTCGGAGCTGCCTTGCTCAGCAGCAAACCACTGCTGAATGGCTCCTGTGGAGACTGGAAAGCCAGTATAACCATATTGTTTAAGGAAACGGGGGTAACCACTCCTCACGTCCAAAGGGTTTATTTTTTTCCCCTCAGGAGATGGAATTGGGAGTTTGGAAAGGAGGAGTGGGGGATTAAAATAAAACCAGAAAAACTTCTGCTTCTGGCCAACATGAAGTCACAGGGACCAATCACCATCCTGCCCACCAACCCTCCGACACCCAGACCAGATTAAGGAGGCAACAGTCTTCAACACAGCGAAGCACAGTGGTCCCAGGAAACGGGACCCGACCGCCCCAGCTCTCTGCCTCGAGTGTTCAGGTGGCGGTGCAGGGAGGGGATCCAGGAGGGGCCCAGCAGACACCTGAGTGGGGGAGTAGGAGCTGACAGTCCAAGGAGTTCACAGGTCAAGGAGGCAGAGAGGAGGGCGCTGCCTGGAGCACAAGCCAGCCTAGAGGGCCCTGCCCTGGGGTGGGGACCGATTAGCCCCAGAATGAGCGCAGCTCCAGAACCATCCCATAAAGCTAAAGAAAAAAAAAACGCCCCGAAGGAGCAGATGGTTTCCATCACTTCTGTGCGTCCCAGGACAAAGACCAAGAATATCTGCAGAATTCAAAACGGTCCAGCACCAACAGAGTAAGTCACAGCTGGCAACCAATCAAAGATTGCCAAAGCTTACCCAAAAACAGATAGAGAACTTCACTAAAGAAACAGAATATATAGCTAAAAACCGTCTCACAAAGGCAATCGCCATGGGGACGGCAGGGCCCTGAACAGGAAAGACACATACATCACAGGAAAGCCTGGGCCAGCGTCTCTCATGTCACAGACACAGACATTCTTAGCACATTAATTCCTCACTTGGAAAGTTTTAGCAACTGTATGCAGCAATATGTATCACAACCAGAAGGGGTTTACGCTGGGAGTGGAGGGGTGGCTACACACGAGATAATCTATGTCGCTCACCACATGATCAAACTAAAAAAGAAAAACCCTATCATCTCAACAAGTTTGTTAAAAACGCATTTGACAAAAATCAACATCCATTCCTGATGAAAAACAAAAAACAAAAACCAAACAAACAACCCTCTCAGCCAAGTAGGAGGGACCTTCCTCAGTGTGGTGAGATTAGGGTTCCCTGTGGATGGTGGCGTATGTGGTGTGGACAAGACTTCAAGCAGAGGGCTCCAGGGGGCTTCAGTGAACTCCTCTACAGAAAGATGAAAGTTGCAGATTACTTTACTGTTCATTTCAGGAACTTTATGGAAAAAAGCTTTCACACACCTGGCTTTCAACAGACCCCACGAAGACTGCTTACTCCCCACTCCTCAGAGCCTTGGCCTCGCTCTGTTTGCCAGCCCTAAACTACCACCCGGGACCCTCACCTAACCCGAACCAAGCCTCCTTCTCTCTGAACACCCCACCCCAGCCCAGCCCCCCAGGCCAGGACTCTGCAAGGATGCACTCAGCATCGTCTTGCCAGCAGGCTTCTTTGGCACTGTTTTCATGGAGCCCACAGTCTACACTGCAGAGAAGCACTAGAGTGCAAACTCACCCTCTGCTATTAAACGATTTGTTGTGAGTGGCCGAGCTGACAGTGGGGAGACTCAGGGCTTTAGCAGAAGCCTTGAAGATACACAACCCAACACCGGGGCCACTGTGTCCCCTGTCCTTTGGAAAACAGGCAAGGAAGTGGGACCAGCTCAGCTCCTAGATGGTGAAGTACTTCTGGGACGTGCACGGCAAAAACAGGGCCCCGCGGAGCTGGCAGAAGATAGCAGGTGAGCATAGGGGCAGGTATGCTTGTCTTACGTCCTGGTTTGTCGCAGCCCAGGTTCTTCTCGATCACACTGGCCCATGTAAGCTGTCACAATCCCAGGCACAATTTAGTTCTCAAATGTTTTTATCATCGCCATCAAGTCACACCATTCTGAAAGCCTGCTCTCATCAGTGACCTCCTCTGTATGGGTGGGAACGTGAGGTCATTCTGAGGCCTGACCGGGAGACAACAACTCCTGACAGAGACCAGGGCATCCTGGGTCAAGCCTCCTGCTTCCAATTATAGGAGCTCGGCAAACGCTGTCCTTCAGAAGAGACACAGCACGACTGTGCCTCTGTCCCTAATACTCATGCTGGGAGAACAGCCTCATGCCACAAGACTGGCGCTCTATTTCCGTTGAAAATTCTGGACATTGAAACTTGGGGCAGGTGTCCTGACACAGCATCCAAAAGGGGAAAAGACTTCCCAGGACTCAGGGTGGCCAGTGGGAAAAAGGCAGAGACAGGGAGCCCAGGGGCTGGGCGTGGGTGGGTACCAGTGGTCCTGTAGCACCCACGGCCCAGCACACCTGCAGCTCCTAGCCCCAGCCCGCACCCAACTCTCACCCAGACGACCTCAGGGACACGGATAGGATAGGCATCTTTTTATTGGCACACACCGATTCCATTCATGGGGAAGTGGTGAGTGAGCACCCCCGGGCACTCACAGAGCCGTGTTTGCCTAGCGTGGCTCACAGGCAGAGCCTGGCCCACATATGTGTAAATCCCCCTGCCTTGGTGTTGTCCTGTTGGAACAAAGCCGGCGCAGGGTGCCAGACAGTCCTGCCACAGACCCCAAGGTCTTTGGGGCTGACCGCGGGCAGCATTCCCTGCCCGCTGCCTATCCCTGAGTCCATGGGGTGGAGCTTCACTGGGAAGAGGAACCAGTCCAACCTGCTTCCCCAGCTGGGAGGAGCTGAGGCCACACCTGTGTGTCTCCCGTTTACTGAGTCACACGGGAGTGCAGGAGCCCTGTGCGTGGCTGTGGGTGCCCTTCCTGGTCCAGGCCAAGGTCACATCTCTCTGCTCAGACTCACCGGCCCAGACACTGCTCTCAAAGTACTGGCCCTTGAAGGAGACTGGCTCCCGCCCAATGGCACAGAGAGCAGCCCGTCAGCGTCCTTTCCTGCCTGCCGAGCTCTGCGGGTTCGACCCCACCATCCGGTGAGGTAGGCCCATGCTGGACACAGAAAGGGCAGTGGCCAGTCTCACTCTTTTCTCACAGAAGCTCCCTGGCCCACGCCCTCCCCAGGCCCAAGCGGGGTTTGACACGTCGTGCGGGCCAGATGCTGTCATCTCCCATCTAATCTTGGCCCCACGAGGACGCCACGTCACGTGTAAAAGCTGCCCACGTCTCAAAGGTGGCGGAGCTGGGCTGCGAGGTAGCCCGAGAACGGACCCCTGCCTGAGGCTTCCCCCGGCCCTCTGCGGGACACGCGCGGGCCTCGCCTCCCGAGGGCCGGCTGCCGCGACTCTGAGAAGCCGCGATTTGGGAGAAGGCACAATTAGGGAGCGTATTTTAACTTCACAGAGGGCTTCCTGCTTTGACACGGGTCAGGCCGCCAGTCGCATCCCACAATGGCGTCCTCGCCCGAAGCTCCTGTCACCGGACTGGTGCCCGTGTAAAGCGAGTCACACCTGTTCTCGCTTTCTCTAGTGAAACCAGAGGCGGCCGGCGGCCGGAATGGCCTCCCGCCGAAAACCAACCGACAACGGGCACAGCTGCTGTCGTCACTCGCGACAGCTTCCGCTAAGGGAGGTGGGCCGAACCCCAGCGACCCGGGCTTCCCCTCGGTTGGAACGTTGGAACTCGGTGCGAACAGCGGGGGCGGAGCGCAGACACCCCGCCCAGCACCCGGCGGACGCCGCGCCGCCAGAAACAGTGTCTTCCGGAGCCTCGCCTGCCGGCCCACTAAGCGGCTGTCCGGTCTCCTAGCAACGCCGAGACGGCCCGCGCGACGAATCCTGGGGAGTGTAGTCCGTCCTTCCCCAACAGGACTGAGGCGCCCTAGACCTCACTTCCCAGGTCGCTCCGCGCGTGCCTCCCATGACCTCGCGAGAACCCTGTGCCGGAACCCACTGGCGAGCGTGGCCTTTCGCGGGGACCGCCGGGAGATGTAGTTTGGAGCTGGGAGGCGCGCGCCCTGGCACCCGGGCTGCGGCAGCGGAGACACTACAAGTCCCAGAGGGCGCGGCGCGACCGCCTGGAGGGCGGGGGGTACGAAAGAGGAACCCGAAGGGCGCGGGGGTGAGTGAGGGGCTGGGGCGTGCGGCGAGGCCGTGGGGCGGACCGGGGGCGGGGGCCGGGGCGGCCCTGGGGGCGCGGACACCCGGGCGGGGCGGGGCGCGGAGTGTGGACAAAGGTCCGCGGGGCCCTCCCGGGCGTTGTGAGCGAAGGGCCCTGTAACCGGACCTAGGACCCGCCCCGCGAGCCCCGAAGCCCTGGAAGGACACACGCTCCCTGGCCGACGGAAGGTGGGTGCCGACACGCACCCGGGCGTCGCGCGGGCGAGGTGGGGCCGCGCCGCACTGTGCGCGACCTGACGAGCTGCTTTCCTCGAGGCTCCCGGGTTTATCTTAGTCCGTTTGTCGCCACGACACAGTCAAGGTTCGGTGGTGACGTAGGTTTTCCCCAGAACAATAGCGTTGTCACCGTGACGGCCCGATGTGTCAGCTTGTGATCTGAGAGCAGGTGGCTTAGGAAAGACACTGTTTGTACCTGAATTCTCAAGCGCCCGTCTCATTAAATTCGAAGATGTCAAACTTTGCCCCGGCTTTGTTTTGCGTTCTTCGCGTTCCCACGGGACGCGCCGGGCGGCCGGGCGCTGAAGCCGCGTGGGGCTCACACGGGACGCGAGGTCCGTTACCCCGGAAGCGCTCCTCCTGGCGCGTGCACCCCACGCGCTCCACGCGCGGCAGAGGGCAAACGGGTGTCTCGGCGTGTGATCGCCGCGTGGGCCGGCCCACGGCGGGCCCCGGGCCCTCCTTCCGTCGCCCTGTCCCGCAGGTGAGCGCGCGTCGTCGGAAGGACCCCCGGCCCGCAGCGCAGCGTGGGGCGAGCTCCGCACCCAGCGGAGGACGCCGTTGGCGCTGCCCCGGCGCGGGACCCGCACGCTCGGCCTCGAGGCCGGCGCCACGCTGGGCGTTTCCTGTGCCGCATCGGACCGGATCCACGACGGCGTTTCCTTCCTCGCTGCACTACAGGCGGCTCTTAGATTGAGAAGCAGGTTTCGTGGTTTCCTGAGCACCGCCCCTTTGCCGACCCGACGACCAGCAGCACCGACGTTGACGGGTGGGGACCCAGCCGGCCCCCCTGTGTGTGCTCAGTGCCCGAAACAGACGCTGCTGGACCACGGCCCCGACCCCGGCCCGCGGCCTGAGCGTTTGTGTGCGGTGGTCGCACCCCGGGGGTCACCGGGCAAGGCTCCCTGGAGAGCCCGTTTCCGTGGCTGTCCCGCCAGCCCCCTGCTGCCCGACCAGAAATCATCCCACGCAGTAATCTTCGTGTGTGACTTGTGGAGCCTCACAGTGAGCTGAGACATCACAGCCTCATTGAAACCAATTCTTCTAAGGAAAAAGAAGAGGCGTGGAAGAACATATACAGTACAGTGTAAATCCTCACCGAATTTCTCATTCCTTTGTAGAAGTTTTTTACCCAATAATTTAGCATTTCAAAATAGAAACTGAGTTGCATTTATTCAGTTAGTTTTGAGGTATAATTGAGCTGCACTGAAGTGCAGAGGTCCCATTTGACCACTTGACAAATGCATCCAGCTGTGTAACCTGCACACCTATCAGAACACATTTCTGTCACCCCTGAAGGTCCCCTCGTGGTGTGGGCTGAAATTTTGTGCACCCCCAGTCCATAGGGTGCAGCCCTGCCCCCCCCAGGGTAAGTGGGGGGTGGGGCATTTGGGAGGTGCTTAGGGTGACATGAGGTGGGTCCCCATGATGGGGTCAGCGCCTTAATACAAAGAGGGAAAGATCTCCCCTCTTCCTGTCACATGCACCAGGGAAAGTCCCTGCGAGCACATAGCGGGAACGGGGCCATTACACGCCCGGACACCACATTGCCCATCGTGGACCTCCCGACCCATCATGTCTAGTCTGTGGCCATTCCTCCAATTTGTCGTGGCTGCAGGGCTGATGGAAACCCCAGAAGCCTTTGCAGACCCAGCCCCCAGGAGCAAGCGCTCTGGTTTCTGCCAGACCTTTAATGGAGCTGAAGTGTGCCTGCCCTTCACGTCCAGCTTTGGTTGCTGAGGCTCCTCCTTTTGGCTGTGTCACCACTGCTCCTGGGGAGGTGCCACCTGTACTGTGTCCTCTGTTGGCACGTAGGTGGGTTCCTTGAGTTTGGCTCGTGTGACTAAAGAGGTCATGCACACTCTTGCACCCGTCGTCTGTGACATGTTTGCCTTTCTCTTGAGCAGACACCCAGGAGTGAACTGCCGTGCTACTGCAGTAGTCCTCTCAGCGGACAGCAAGGGGACATGTGTATGTGTTCAGTTGTGAGTCTGTAACCTTCCCCGCCCCATAGGAACCTGGCTCCCAGCACCTGCCACTCTTTTCTTCCTGGTCCCATCCCAGTGCATATGCAGAGCAGTTTCAGGGCCTTTCACCCATATCCAACCGTAGGAGAAGCTGATTTACCAACCAGAGCACAGTTTACGGACTTACTTGTGTCTCCAGTCTTCCCAGATCTATTCCAGACACCATTTCTGTGGCCATCTCCTTTTCCCCATCCCCTTCAGTGTGTTGATGTCACACGTCTGTGACACGGTTAGAGTCCATGGTCAGTTGCATTCCATCCTGAGATCCTTGACATTCTGGTTGTTGCTGATGTGTTTTTCGTACATAGAAGTTTATTGTCTGTGATACATAGTTCTGTGGGTTTCGACAAACGCATAGAGCCTTGTGTCCACCCTTAACGGTGTATTCATAAGCAGAAGTTTTTAATATTGATGAAGTTCAATTTATTAATTGTTTTCTTTGGGGGGGGGGGTCATGCTTTCTGTGTCCTACCTAAAAGGCTTTCCATAACCGAAAGTCACGAAGACACTCCAGTGTTTTTCTCCCAGAAGCTTTGAGAGTCAGTTTTCCACTTAGCCCCGTGATCCTTCTCTAATTGATTTTTCAGATGCCGTGAATCTAAGTTCAGTTTTTGTTCCATATGAGTAACCAGTTGTCCCAGCACCGTTTATCGAAAAAACTTTTTTCCCCAATGAATTGCTTTGGTGTGTTGTCAAAATCTGTCTTAGTGAGGGTTTATTTTTGGATTCTCCATTTTCTTACATTGATCTATGTCATTCACCGGTTCACACTGTCTCGTGACTTTGTAATAAGTCTTCCGACAAAGTAGTCTGTCTTCCATCTTTGTTCCTCTTTTAAAAATTGCTTTGTCTATTCTTGGTTATTTGCATTTTCATATAAATTTTAGAATCAGCCTGTTGATTCTTCAAAAATATACCTACTGTAATTTTGATTGGGATTGTAGTAAATATTAGATCATTTTGAGAAGAATCTTAATAAAATTGAGCGCTCTAATCCAATGGACACGGATTAATGGATCTACCCATTATATATATGTATATATATAATGATTGTATATACATACATATGTTATACCATATGCCATAGTCTTTCCATTATTGAGATCTTGAATTTCTCTTACCAGTGTTTTATAGTTTTTGGTGTACAGGTCTTACACATTTTTTATGAAATTGATCCCCACAAACAAATTATGTTTTTGAATGCCATTGTAAATATTTATTTAAGTTTCATTTTCCAATTTGTTGCTAGTATATAGAAATAACAATTGATTTTGTATATTGACTTTACATTCTTGGAACATTGCTAAATTCACTTATAAATGATAGTAGGGGTCTTTTGTAGATTTCTTGGGATTTCGCCTTTAAACAATCATGCCACCTCCACAGAGACAATTTCATTTCTTCCTTTCTAATCTTTGTGACTTTTATTTTGTTTTCTGTCCTTGCCACACTGGCTAGAACCTACAGTGTTGAACAGCAGTGACAAGAGTGGACGTCTTTGACTTTCCATCTTTAGGGAGAAACAGTCAGCATTTCACTGTTAGAACATGATGTTAGCTGTCGTTTTTTTTTTATAGATGTCTTATCAAGTTGAGGGTGTTTCTTCTATTTTTAGTTTGCTGAGAGTTTTATCATGAATGGGCCTGACATTTTGTCAAATGCTTGTTTTGCATCCACTGAATTAGTCATATGATTTTTTTCTTCTCTTTTCAACTGTTAAAATAGTGGATTACAGTGGCTGCTTTTCATATGTTAAGCCAGTCTCGTGTTCCTGAAGAAGCTCATTTGGTCATGCCCTGCCGGAGCCTGCCGGCCAGTCGAGCAGATGACCTGACTGAGGGGGTGAGGATACAGAAAAGAGACAGAAACGAAAGATGGGGTTGGGAGGACTGCTAGTCCCGAAGAACCCAGCAGCCCCGAGTTTATTTGTCTCAGCCAATTTATACAGCACATAAGCAGGAACATTCCCACCGTTATTTACAGAATGTGGTGACTTTTGTGTTTTTTATCTTCCTTGTTTCTTGGCGTTTGGAACATGCTGACCTTCACATGTAGCCAACCTCCCTGTTCTTGTAAGCTTCTAGATAAGCAAGTTACTGTGAAACTCAGCCAAATATTTCTAAGACAAACGCCCTAGGGGGGGGGCGCATCAATGGCTCCCCGCAATGCCCTATCACCTTTTTCTATTTACTGTGTGTCGTTCACGAAGATTTTGTGAAGACTTTTGGGCCTGTGTTTGTGAGGGATCTTAGTCTGTATTTTCCCTTGTTATGTCCTTGTCTGGGTTTCTGTCGGGGTTTTCCTGGCCTTATAGATGAGCTGGGACATGTCCTGTCCTCTGTTTTCTTACAGACTTTGTAGAATTTGGGTATTCCTTCTTCCTGAAACATTTGATAGACTTCACCAGGGAAGCCGTCTGGGTTCGTTGTTTTCTTTGTAGGGAGTTTTTAAATTATGAATTCAATTCATTTAATGGATATGAGGCTATTCAGATTTTCTGCTTCACTGTGTATCGTTTTTGATAATTTGTATCTTTAAATAAACTTGGCCATCTCATCTACATTGTTTCATTTATTGGCATGAAGTTGTTTATTATATTGACCAATCATCCCGCCATATTTGTAGGATCTATGGTGACATCTCCTCTTTCATTTCTGATATAGATCATTTGTGTTGACTTCCTAATTGATTATTCTTGCTAGACGTTTATCAGTTTTAGTTATCTTTTCAAAGATCCAACTTTTGACTTTGCTTATTTTCTCTAACTTTTGTCTATTTTCTGCTTCATTCATTTCCCCTCTTATTTGTACTATTTTCTCTCATTTTCCTAATTTGGCTTTAGTTTGCTCTTCTTTTTCTATTGTTTTAAGATGAAAGGTGTGCAGTGCAGTTCGTGGAGACCTAAGTGTAACCATAGTGATAATTACATTAAATGTTAATGGACTAAACCCTTCAATTAGAATGCATCCATTTTTAATTCTTTGGTTCTTGCTTTTTTTGTCCTAAGAAAGCTCTCCGTTGGCTGCAGGGTCATAACGGTTTCCTGTGTTTGCTTCTACAAGTTTTATGGTTTTGACTTTTATTTTTTTATTTATTTTTTTTTTATTTTTATTTTTTGGTTGTTAAGAGCCCACTGGCCCATGTGGGAATCGAACCGGCAGCCTTCGGAGTTAGAAGCATGGAGCTCTAACCGCCTGCGCCACTGGGCCGGCCCGGTTTTGACTTTTACATCGTGCGTTGTTAAACAGGCTTTCCTTTTCACGTTGAATTATCTTGACATCTTTATTGAAAATCAGGTGAGTACACATGTGTGGGTCTGTTTCTGGAGTTTCTGTTCTGCTCCATTCATCTTTGTGTCCATCCTTCATCACTACCACAGTGTCTCGATTACTGAAGCTTTCTAGAAAGTTTGAACTCAGGTAGTATAAGCCCTGCTTTCTTAGGACACAAAAAGTAAGAACCATAAGAGAAAAAACTGGATGTGTTACATTTTATCATAACGAGAACATTTGCTCTTCTAAAGATCCCCATAAGAAAATGAAAAGGCAAGCACAGAGTGGGAGAAAATCCTTGTAATACACACATCTAACAAAGAATGTATAGGGAGTTCAACCACAGAAGGACAACAACCCAGTTAAACAAAATGGACACAGACCCCTCCCAAGAGCATGTAAGAAGATGCAGAAATGACCAGTGAACACGAGAAGATGTTGATCGTCGTCAGTTAAGAGGAAAATGCAAGTTTACACAAGGAGGGTGCCACTGCACACCCACTGATATGCATACATGTGACACAAATGACCCTTGATATACTGCTGGTGGGGACACGCGCAGTGTGAGCGCGGTGACAAACAGACCAGCAGGTTCTTACAAGGTTAAATGTGTACTTAGATCAGACAGTTAAGTTCGCGAACTCATCCTAGAAAAAGTGCTCCACACCTCATTGCTGAATATCACTGTGGTCACCTTCCAAGTCCTCCCCTTGGGAAGCTCTGCACTGACACCAGCGCCTAGTCCACCCTTCAAAGCAATTGTGGAACTCTTTTTCTGGAATGGTCATCAGAGCTGTCATCGTATTACCCTTGATGTCCTGAATGTCATCAAAATGTCTTCCTTTCAATATCTCCTTTATCTGCAGGTAAAGAAAGAAGTCATTGGGGGCCAGATCAGGTGAGTCGTGAGGGTGTTCCAATACAGTTATTTGTTTACTGGCTAAAAACTCCCTCACAGACAGTGCCGTGTGAGCTGGTGCATTGTCGTGATGCAAGAGCCATGAGTTGTTGGCGAAAAGTTCAGGTCGTTTTTGTCTAACTTTTTCATGCAGCCTTTTCAGCACTTCCAAATAGTAAATTTGGTTAACTGTCCCGTTGCTACAAATTCATAATGAACAATCCTCTGATATCAAAAAAGTTTAGCAACACCGTTGCAACAAGTTGGCAAACTTAATTGTCAGATCTTGTACTTACCTTGACCTGGTCATTCCAGCCTAGGTATTTACCAGGAGAAATGAAAACACATGTCCATACAAAGACGTGGAGGAGAACATCCAGAGCAGCTTAGTCAGTCACCAAAACCTGAAAGCAGCCCAGCTGCCCGTCAGCAGGTGCACGGGTAAAGGGGACGTCGCGTGTCCTCACTATGAAATACCGTTGGGCCTTGCTGCCCTTCCCCAGGCCCCTCCAGGCGGGAACTCTTAGAGGTCGCTGGCCTTTGGAGAGGCGGTTCCTCACCCCCAGCTAAGAGGGGGGCAGGGGCAGTTCTTCCCGGGAACCTGAAACCCCCTGCGTGGCCTCCACCTGGGAGCTATTTTTGTCAAGTAAAAGATCTTTTGAAGGTGACTGTTACATGTCAAAATATGTAGCTGTGTTTGGGACAGATTGTAACTATGGTCACCCCTTGCCAGTTAACAGAAATTCGTTGAAAACGTGCCTAACGATTTACTCGGGGGCTGTGCGGGGCTGTGCGTGATCCTCTGGCTGCGCCGGCCCCGCACGGCAGCGCCCGCAGTCGCGTGTTTTGGTGCCGGGAACGTCCCTCAGTCTGGGACCGTTGCCTGTTCGCGTCTCCTCAGATGTTTCTCTGCTCTGCCAGGAATGACCCTGTGCCACAGGTTTGCACACTGACTCTTACCGCCCCAAATGCATGTCTTGCATGCACCCTTTGGGACGAAAGTGGGCCGAGCAGCAGAAGCGCTGCCTGGCCTGTGCCCCAGAGGCACCCTCGCCGCCTGACAGGTCCGTCCGTCTCGGGGTAAAGATGTCCGAGATGCGAGTTTAGGGTTTTGTTATACCAGGACAGGATGAGGTGACAGGCGGCCAGGCCCGTCGAGCTCACGTGTAGGAACGGCCCGTCCAGACCCGTGCTCGGTCCTTTCTCCAGGAAGCGGCGCGGGGCTGAAGCTGTTGGAGGAAGGACTGAGTCCGGCTGGAGCCCAGATCCAGATGGCCCAGACGGCCGTCGGTCCCCCGCTGTGGGGGCTACTTATGGGAAGTCCGGCCGGACCCAGAGCATCAGAGGCCGAGGCCCTCGCCTGGTTTGGCTGCGCAGTGACCAGCAGCGGGCCTCATCCGGGACCTTGGTTTGCAGGCCTCGGACCGGTGGGACCTGGGCCGTGAGACTCCTGGCCACCGATCGCTGGGCGGTGAAGAGCTGGATGTCTGCAGTTTGTGTCCTGGAGGGCCAGGTAAGGGCGCGGTGCCTGGGCGGGGCGGGGCCCTGGAGGCGGGGTTGGGAGGTGGGGGGCGGGGCTAGGGCGGGGCTGGGAGGCGGGGCGCGGGCCCTGGAGGCGGGGCTGGGGGGCGGGGCGAGCCCTGGGGGCGGGGCTGGGAGGCGGGGCCAGGCCTGGGCGGGGTCGGGCCCTGGGGGCGGGGTTGGGAGGCGGGGGGCGGGGCTGGGGCGGGGCTGGGAGGCGGGGCGCGGGCCCTGGAGGCGGGGCGAATCTTGGGGGCGGGGCGGGGAGGCGGGGCCAGGCCTGGGCGGGGTCGGGCCCTGGGGGCGGGGTCGGGCCCTGGGGGCGGGGCTGGAGGCGGGGGCTAGCCTTGGAGGCGGGGCCGGCGAGGCAGGCCCGTGGCCCCAGTGTCCGTCTCTGTTGCAGACCCTGCGCTCCGGAACATGACGCTCCAGCGAGCCGTCCTCCTGGCCGGCCTCCTGGCAGAAGTTGCCGGCAAATCCTCAGAAACTGCGGTAGGTGCCCTGTCGAACGATCGGCGTGGGTGCCTGGAAGTAAAGTCTGAGCCCTTGTTCCAGCCCCGCACAGAGGCGGGGCCTTCACCCAAGGTGTCTCACCCTCCACCTTCATAGGTCACCCTGCCAGGCCCCAGAGACGCTGACCCAGCCCACGGTCAGTGTCAGAGGGGCCTGTGCCTCTCGGAGGGCAGCAAAGTTGAGGCCCTGCCACTGGCTCCTACTCTGTTCCGCCTGCTAGAACCTTCTTTCTATCTTTGCCAAACTGGACCTGTTGTATAGCTGAAATATGGTCTCTACAGAACTGACCCAGTGGAACTGACCAGAGCCTGGAGCTGCCTGCCCAGCTGCTGGGGTGGGCGGAGACGGTGCACTGCAGGCAAGCAGCGGCATCGGGCAGGGTCCCCACAGGCCTGCGGCCAGGTGTCCTGGCTCTCCCAAGCCAGTGACGTGGATGGGCTGTGCTGTGCTTTCTGGAGGAGCCCTGGTCCTGCCCTCACATCGTCCAAGCTGGGTGGGGCCTTCCCACCTCTCTGCCTCCTCCATGGTATGGAGGGCCAGGATGGCTTGGCCTCAACTGTGAGCTGGCCCTCAGCCCCTCCTGTGGTTGTGTGGATGCTCCCGCCATTCTTCATTCACCCCTTAGGTGCCCCTCGCAGTTCCCTGTGTTCCCGTCACAAGAAACAGAAGCTCAGCCGTGATGAAACACATGGCGCTGAGATCCCCTGGGAATCCCCCTCAGCCGTCCAGCCCCGTGAATGCTAGCACTCGGTGCCTCCGCTGCTGCTCATCCACTGAGACGCTTCCCTGGGCCAGGCACTTCCTCTGTGGGGACTGGGCTGCACAGCCCTAAGGGAAGGGTGTGGAGGAAGCACAGAGAGCACGCTGGAGTCGCTGGTCTGTGCTAGCAGAGCGTAGGGCAGACACGCCTGAGCCGGCTGCCTAGCCGGCTCACTAGGGAGGCCATGGGGCCTGGGCTTATCTTCATATTTTATCAAGGTAGAGAAAAATGTGCTTCCGTTTGCCATGAAGGCACTGCAGTGGGGCTTAGCAGCTTTGATTTTTAATTTTCAAAGCTACCATCTGGCACATGGCGACAAATAATTTCATAGACTGAAATGCCCCACCCTATCCCGCCTGTGGCCCACGAGGCAAGTGACTATACCCACGTGGAGAAACGGCTGCAAGCCCACCACCTCCAGGTGAGCCATGAGTGGTCAGCCACGCAGGCAGTGGAGGAGAAGACCATGTAACCACAGAGCACCCACAGACGGATACGGGTCCCCAGGACGACTTCCTGCCTACCAGGCTGCCCCCAATGGGCTCCCGAGGCTTTCTCCTTCCTCTCCTTTGGGAGTCCAGGTGCTGGGGAATATGGTTGTTTATTCAGTCATTAAAACTCGCTGGGGATACCACGTTCTGTCCCAGGGAGCACCCATGCTGTGGGGCCTTGAGTCCTCTCTATCCCAGTAAGCAGGGGACAGTCACCCAACACCGACTCTAGAAGAGGCCAGAACTCTGGGCATTGGGACAAGCTCTCAAGGTGCCTCCTCTGCAGACCCACCCTTGGCCTGGCCTGCCCATCCTGCACCAACCACCTGACGGTGGGGTCTGGAAACTGACCACCGTTTCCTCTCTAGGGCCAGCAGTCCGAGTGCTGTGTGGACATGGTAGATGTCAACACCACCTGCCCAGGCACAAGCCTGTGTGGCCCAGGTAAGCACTTCAGCGTGAGTGAACCTAGGCCATCCTCTCGAGCTCCTCACGCCCATGGTGACTTCACAGGAAGGACCCTGGAGGGCGACTAGAGGAGCGGGCAGCGGCAGCCCACCCAAGCCTCCTCCCGGCGTGGCTGCCCCATTCTGGGTGGTGGGGCAGGACCGGAGAGGAAATTGTGGCTCTGAGCAGCGGGGGGTACAACGTTAGCTGTCAGCCCTAGGAAGCCCCCATTGGACCTGAGAACTGGGCTGATGAAAGATGAGCGAGTGGGAGAAGCCCACAGATGTGTGCGGTACCCTGACACAGCCTTACAGGGAAACAGGACTTCCACATCCCTATTCCTGACCTGGAGGCTGAGGGCGCCACGGCGGTGTTGACACGGTCTATGCACAGTGTCCTGGCCTCACTTCCATCCTGGGCCATGTGACTGTCCCTGCTGTCCTCCTGAGACAGGGCGCGTCTTCCCTGCGGGGTTTTGTCTCCTGCTTTTCAGGAAGAAATGGAGAGGTCAGAACACCCTTCCTGGACCTGCTGTGCTTTCAAGTGTCTTTAGTGAAAACCACCTCTCTATCAAATAGGCATATTTGGGGTCTATGTGTTCTGGTCCCTTTCAGTCCCCCATTAGAAACTTTACCTTCAGAGAGTCTCACATGTTAAAAGCCAAGTTGGAGGCTGTAGTGGAACAAGTGGAAAGGGCCCGGCCTGACTGCTCTGTCCCATGGGCACAGAGCCCGCCTGTCAGTCCCAGCGGACGGGGGCATCTGTTGTCAGAGGAGAGGTATTTCTGTAGAAACAAAAGAAAAACAAAGTTCACAGTTCGAGAAAATATAAACCCGGTTTTTGAGCGTGGAGAGCAGTCAGCTAAGAACATTTCTGGATGTTGGTCTGAAAGCACCTTTGGCTGGAGTGAGGACAGCAGTGGCAATTTGGGACGCATTTCCTGGTCCTCAGCTTGACTGTCTCTGCTGACGGCACTAGGGGTTCTCATTATCTTTTTGAGTGGCTCGCATGGCAGCAGGCACAAAGCTTTTCCCTGCGTGACCGGTCAAGGTGATTTCTCTGAAGTTCATGTCCAGTCATCCAGCCTTAGTTTGCAGGGCTGGGGGTGGTTTTAGTTCTCGATGGTTCTAGGTCAGAGGGTGGGAGGAAGTTGGGACCGTGAGCTCGATGTCGTAGTCTGAGGTTGGGGTGGGCTGGAAGCATTCAATGCCACGCCGTCCACGGGCAGGACTGAGTTGTAAGTTCTCCTGAAGCCTAAGTTTCCTCTACAGTCTCCCCTCTACAAAGGTAAGCATAGCGAGACTGACGTGCTTTAGAAACAAGTGCAGCCTCACTCAGTGATTTACAGAAGAGCAGCAAGACCGGGAATGAGCACATGGCTCCTTTCAGTCTGTTTGGAGCTCTACCCGGGAATCTCACCTTGGACTCCGGAAAGCCTCTCAAACCTGTGTGGCTGCGGTTCCTGCTCGTCTAACACATGCAGTGCCGCCAGGGTGCCTCTTGGGAGGGTGGCTGTGTTGGCACCAGGCCCGGTCCTAGGCCTCCCGGAGCTGACCCTGGGCCGACACCAGCACCTCCCCTACAACCCCCCAAAGATGCTCCCCACCTGAGAAGAGGAACTGGCTTCCAGAAGGCAGCGGGCTGGCGTGGGTTTGCTCTGAGCTGCTTGGCGAGCCTCTTGCTGCCCCTTCCACACAGGCTGCTATAGGCGCTGGAATGAGGACGGGAGTGTCAGCTGTGTGCGATGCAGGAACGGGACCCACAGCAGCTCCGAGTGCAAAAGTCATCTGTCATCACCCCCTCACCCCACCGGGCCTGCTCCTCACCGAGCGGCTACATCTCCGAGTTCTGCAGGACCAGGTGGGGGGATCGTCTTTCTTGTCCCCAGAGCATCGAGTGCCCCCCAGGACCCTTGTGTCCCCGAGTCTGTCCGTTCAGGAGAGCTGTGGGTGACAGTCACTCTACCTCCATGATCACCCCCGTTCTGGGTTCTGGCCTGTGACTCCCCTTGGGGCTGTGCCTCTGGCTCCCTGGGTGCAGACCTTTCTGTGCTCTGGGCTGCTCCCGGAGCCCGCAGCACTGATGGACAGCTCTGCTCCCACAGTCACTGGCCGGGGCGCACAGCTCCCCGTGAACAGGAGCACAGGGACGCCTGGGCGGCCAAACTTCGGTAAGTCTGGCTCAACAGACCAGAGCAGGGCCATCCATGCCCACAGTCAAATACACTCCTCCCCAGCCGTGAGCCCTGGGCACAGAGCAGGGCCAGTGGAGGGGCCGGCAGCCCTGGGGCTGGGCTCAGCTGGCATGGCCTCCCACGTGCCTCAGAACGGGTCCGTTAGTGGCGGCCCTTACGGCCACTCGCCACACTCTTTGCCTCCCTCCTAGCCCCCAAACCCCTGTCCACTCAGAATGCATGGTTCTGCAGAGTTCAGAGGACACCCTGAGGACCCCTGCCCTGTCCCCAGGGGCAGACTCAGGTCCCACTGCCTGGGCACTCCATCCCCAGCCTACTCCTGTCTGCCGGGCATCCCATCCTACCAGGGGCATGGTGCCCAGGCTGCGGGGGCCACTGCAGTTGGAGTGGGACCTGCCCTCTTCTGAGACAACTGGGTTGTGATGGAGGTGTGTCCCTGCAGACACTGGTCCTCCAGCAGAGGACATTTTGGACCTGGACCAAGGGCTCAGGTTTTCCGGGAGTCTCAGGACCGGAGGCAAATGGCACTGCACTGACTGGGTGGCAGAGGTCGGGGTGGGGTCGGCTCAGACAGCCCTGCCCTCTGACCAGGCTGCTTCTGGCAGCAGGGCTGGCCCAGGAGGACGGCCCAAGGGTCTGGCTGCCTGGCTGCTGAGTCGTTTTCATCACAGCACATTGGGGGCACAACGCGTCTCGGCTGGAGTTCTCCCCTTCTCTTAGCCTCATGCCTGTGTCTCGGTCAGAAAGTCACTACCCCACAGATGACGGTCCCTCTGCGTGTCCAGAGCCCTGCCCACAACCCTATCCTGACCCCGTAAAGGTGGCTGGGTGCTATGCACTGGGAAGACCCCTCTGGGTGACAGCAGACGAGCTCCCGAGAGGCAAGGGGATGGGGAAGCTCTGCATGCGGTGCCTGGGACCCCATCTGGGCTGAGTCTTGAGGAAGCAGGGATGCTGGGGCTGCTGCTCTCAGGCTGGAGTCCTTAACCCGCTCTGCGTCCCACCTCCCTGAGAAGCCTGAGGCCTGGAGAGGTCCAGTAACGTCCCCAGGCCACACTGCCCACCCGGCGTGGCTGGGCCTGTGGGGACCCAGCGGTGCTCAGGGACGGGCCTCCAAGGCCCCTGGGCCCAGACGCAGAGCTGCCCTTGCTTGCAGGGGGCCCTGGAGTGGCAGCCTCCCTCTTCCTGGGGACGTTCCTCATCAGCTCGAGCCTCATCCTCGCTGTGGCCATGTTCTTCTACCTCAAGCGTGCCAGCAAACTGCCCCATCTCTGCTACGGAACAAACAAAGGTACCTCCTCGTGCTGCTTGGGACACTGCCATGGGGCTGTGCTGGGGCCGAGAAGCAGGGTGTCCAGCACGAAGCCTCCTGGAGAACACAGCAAAGGGGACTGGGTTGTCACACGGTTCTTGCGTCTGAGCATAAGAGTGGTGGTCACTTCCCAGGAATGGTCCCATGGGGTCTCAGTGCAAAGGGTGCTGGTGTGACTCCACACCCTGAGCCATCACGGCAGGGTTGCCGATAAGGGCAAGTCTCAGGGCCACTGGCCCACAGCTCCCCCTCCAGCCATGTCCTCTCCCTGCCCAGCTATGATTGGGAATGGCCAGGCTGGTGCAAGGACAGTGGGCTGCATGCCACCCCAGCTTATACTGGGCCAGGATGCCGGCCCTGCCTTTCTCCTGAAGAAACGGCCACATCTGCTCTACCCTTTAGGTGTGCCAGGCAGGTGGTCCAGCCAACGAATACGACTCCTCAGTGGACAGTGCCGGGGCCAGCGCTGGGCGCCTCAGGGGAGCTGCTGTAGCCCCCTGGCCCCGCGCTGCCAGTCAGGACAGGGCCTTTGGGGTCAGCTGCGTAGTGGTGGGCATGGGGTCCTGTTGTGTGTGTGGTGTGGGGCCCACTCAGTGTCTGCAGAGCTGGGCTTGGTCAGCCTAGGTAGCCAAGGCCCAGGGACAGGCCAGGGCAGCAGTGGCATGGCCACATGTCCCCAGTGAAGGAAAGTGGTCTCCCTGAGGCTCCTGGGAACCCGGGAGATAGAGGAGTTGGTTCGTGCAGCACTGGGGCAGAGAGAAATGCAGTCTGGACTGCCATGTCTGCTCTGCTCGGGGTGGGAGGTAGGGCCTGGGGCCAGTGCAGCTGGGAAAAGCGGCCAGGACGACGTCCACACTGAGGGCACTGCTGGGTGAAGCTGGGCCTGGGGCCTGGGAAGAACCTCTGCAGGCTCCGCAGACCCCACTCTGGGCTGAGGGACCCTAGGCATAGTGACTCCGCCGCAGGCTGAGGGACCCCCAGGCTGAGGCAGCTGCACGTGACCTGTAAGTGATCCCTGTGCTCTCCCCACAGCCCCGGCCCTGCAGCCTGGTGAAGCCGTAAGTAACCTGGGCTGGCTGGCGTCCTCATGTCTGTGCCGTGTCTGTGCCTCTGTGCTGGGCCCTCGCAGGTCTCACTGTGCCTTCTCCCTTTTTCAAGGCCGCCATGATTCCCCCACCACCGTCCTCAGGTACGTCTGCTCTCACTATTCCTTGCCCGGAGGGGTGCTTGTCTCAGGCGAGAATTTCGAATGTCAGACCTGTCTGCGGGATCAGCTGCCCTCCTGGGGCCACTGCAGGGCTTGCGGGGGGGCTTGGTGGCATCTGGCCCCAGGTCCCCACCCCTGACTGCTCAGGACGCCGGCCACGTTCCCCTTAATCAGCCACGGCTTTCAGGCCTTCTCCCTTTGTTTCTGAGACGCTGAGTCTGTCGGAAGAGGAGGAGAATGCGCAGGCTTAGGGAGCAGGTCAGCTGGGCACAGGGAACTCCTGCGGCCCCTCCTTTAGTTTTGCCAGGTCAGGTGTGCCCTGCCTCAGATGGTTCCAGGTGGTATGGGCACAGTGACTCTGTGAGCAGAGAGGTCACACAGCTGCAGGCCACAGAGCTTTCACTGGGCTCTCCCAGTCCATCTTCTTGCCACCATACGGGGAGGTCTGGTGTGGGGACAGGGGAGGCCAGGTCTCTTGGGGACCAGAAGTTACTTGGTCAGCTGGGTCTGCCCTGCTCCCTGAGACACTTGTGTGCCTTCTGAAGCCGCCTGTCTGCAGCATTCTTGCACTTAAGTTCCCTGCATGCATCCTCTAGGGCCACCAAGCAAACGCCCCAGACTGGGTGGCCTGGAACAGCAGAAATGCATGCTCACAGCTCAGGAGGCAGATCAGAAACAGAGCTGGGTGGGGGGCGCCCCCTCCGGAGGCTCTGGGGGAGGGGCCTTCCTGCTTGTCTCAGCCTTGGGGGCTCGAGGTGTCCCTGGGCTGGTGGCCGCATCCCTCCCATCTCTGCCCCCTCTTCACGTGGCTTCTCCCATGTATCTGCTCTTGTCCCTCTGCCTCCCTCTTATGAAGACACTGGTCACTGGACTTAGAGTTCCCAGATAATCCAGGAGAATCCCGTCTCGAGATCCTTAATCACATCTGCAAAGACCCTCTTCCCAAGTGAGGTCACATGTGCAGGTTCCAGGGCTTAGGGTGTGGGCACACGTTTTGGGGTTCGCATTCAGCCCGATAGTACATCCCGTGACCTGTGGCTCTGTGTTCTGGGCATGCCAGGCCCTGCCCAGGCGCTTGGGGCACAGGGTCCGTACACATTCATCATGCAGCCACTTGCTCACTGGCTGTGGGAGTTCAGCAGGGTCTCCCCCTGGCTGGCGGCTCCACGGCCTGCTGCCCAGAGCTCTGGGAGGTGGGCCCTGCCATCTCAGGCCGGCTCCGACCCACCTGTCTCTGATCCATTTCAGTGCGGAAGCCACGCTACGTCAGGCGCGAGAGGCCCTCAGACAGGGACACGGGCCCCACAGCTGTCTCCTCGGTGGAGGCACGGGTCAGCAATGTCTGACCCCAAGGACCCACACTGCGCACCGCCAGGGAGGGAGCCTGGCACGCAGAGGGCACGTTGCCCAGCAAGACCTCGGACAGGCCTGCACTCGCCCAGCTCAGCTCTTGTCTCCCAGCGACAGATGCCAGGAGGTGCTTCCCGCCCGCCAATAGCTGCTGACCAGGAGCGGGTGCCCCCGAGTCAGTGGGGGTGAGGCTGTGAGTGTCTGGGCCCCCTGGAGGGACAGTGAGCTCCTGGCGGCCAACTGTCTGTAGTGCTCTGCGCCAAACAGCCTCTGGCCCCCCTCTAAGAGGAGTGACGCCTTTGGGTGTCCCAGCTGGTATCCGGACGGGGTGGGAGATGGCCTGGGCGCCATCACCCGAGGCTGAGGTGCCTGCAGGGCTGTCTCGCTGTGGCCATGACCCCCAAGCCATGACCACTTGTTCCCAGGGGCTGGTTTCCTACTGACTTCTATCTGTTTTTAGTGGAAATGCATTTTATACAAAAGTCTGAGAGCCACTGCTGTCCTCATCTGCTCCCCACGCCTGGGCCCCAGGGATGGACAGTGGCCCACGGCTGCTGGAGGTCAAGGCTGGGCCCCATGGTGTGTCCACCAGGGTCATGTTCACCTATGATGGCTGCCTGGATTGTCTGGTCCTGCCTGAGCTGCGGAGGTCTGCCGGGTCCCTGTGGAGGAAGGAGCATGCAAAGCCACCTCCTGTGCCCTGGGCTCAGCGTTGGCTTCCTTCCCACACCCTTGGCCATCATCCACATTTTCTCCTTCAGTCCAGGAGCCCGAGGCAGGGCCTGTGGTCAACTTCCCGTGCCATCCTGCATGGTGATGCCCATCTCAGGCGCTGACAGTTGACAGATTCAACCTCATTCCTCGAGACCTGAACCACTGTCCCGGCCAGCAGCTGAGACCAGAGAGCCGGCTTGAAATCAGTGTCAAATAAACTATTCAGGGCTTTCTCTTCCCATCCTCACCTCTCCAAGTTTATCTGTTCCCAAGTGAGGGTGCTGCCTCACCCTGGGGACAGGAGGGCGGCGAGTAGAGCAGTGGGGAGCCTTGAGCACAGACGAGGACCCCTCACTCAAAAGCCATGCTGGTTCCCGCACAGAGCCCCCACCCTTCAGGACGTTATTCCTGGGAGACGGGGCTTGCCCCAAGCTGCCTCATGCAAGGGTAACCCAGTGGCCCCCAGCCCTGTCAGGATCTGAGATGGGAAAAAGTGTGGGTGTTTCTTAGGGGGGCTTCTCTGTAAAATGACCAGGCCTAGTGGGGAGCATGGAGATCATGGGTCACCACAGGCTCCCCTGCACAGACAGGACACCCATGAGTAAGGATGGCTGCCATGGGACCCAGCTCAGTCTCCAGCAGAAAGTTGGGCAGTGCCTGCTAAAGTTACCTCAGGGAGGCAGGTCCTTCCCCAGGCCGAGGGCAGATGGCTCTTTGGAGAGGCTGGTGAGCATGGGGACATTTGCTGACTGATGGTAGGAGGACCAAGGAGGGTCCAGGGCTTCCTACTGGGACGTCCAAGCCAGAGCTGGCCAGGCCTGAGCTGTGGTAGGACCGCCCCACCCAGGGACAGCAGGGAGCGTCTCCCATTCTTGGCCATTTGACCAATGTCACCTTGATGGCGTGTCTCTGGACACCTACTCTCTTGTCCCTGGGAAGGCCCACTCTGAGGTTTATGGCTGTCAGAGCACCTGTGGGAGCATCTGCTCTGCCCTAGGCCTGGGCCCCCACGGGGCCCTGCACACGGGGCCACCGGAGGGCTCCGAGGCTTTGTGCTCTGCTGTGGAGACAGCCACTCTGGGAATCGCCTGCCTCCATAGCCAACAGCCTCCCTAGGGCCTGGCACGGCAGAGAGGGAGGCTGCCCCCAGGTCCACCTGCCCCTGAGCAGATGTGTGCGGCCAGGGAGGAGTGCCTGGCCAGACACCTCAGTGACCTCCTGGTGGTCAACGCAAGGTGGGGGCCCTGGTAAGAGTTCTGAGGAAGATGGGAAGGCAGCAGCTCCAGCGCCTCCACTGGACTTTGCCACTTCAGCCTGGGGGTCTCAGTTGTGCCCCTGTGGGCACTGCTGCTCTCTGCGGTCATCTTTGCAAGAGAAGGGGACCCAGACACAGGTGGGGACTCCAGGGTCAGGGTCCCTAGTGGCTTCAGGGACCACAGGGAAAGGAGAGGACACCCCACAGCCAGTGTGTGCATGGCCCCCGAAGTCAGGGGAGCCCTCCAGTGCCGCGGGTTCCTGAGAAGGGGAAGCTGAGGGGGGAGGAGGCTTGCGTCCTCTGCTCCCATGTTGGCACCCAGCCCAGGCTTGTAATTTGGGGACAAAACAGGAAACAGCCATGTTCAACCAGGATAGCAAGTCGGGCCCTGTAGGCCCAGGCCAGGAACAGATGGGGGACGCTTCCCCAGCTCGTCCCCACCTGAGAGCCTCCTCCCACCCTGAAACCAGGGTCATTTTGGCCAGCTCCAAGCCCCTCCTCCAGGCCACCCTGCGGGTTCTGCCCACCCCCCACAGCAGCAAGGACCCTTCACCCCAGGCTGCAGTCCACACTCATGATGCCTTCCTCCTGACCTTTGAGGCCGATGTGGCCTGGCCCCCTGGCCTCCAGCCACGCTGGTCCCCCTCTGCCCCAGCGCCCCCACAGTGGGGGTGGGATCACTGGGCTCACCAGCTCCAATCCTGATGGGCATCCAGGCCAGAAAGCAGGTGGGTGGGGGCAGCTGGCAGGGCAGGGCGTCTGCAGTGGGGGCCTGCACAGCCCCTCCCCAGCTTCTCTCTATCCCGAGTCCCTTACCCAGCCCTTACCTAGACTCCAGGACCTCACAGAAGAGGCCAAAATGAGGCCGATTTGTAGTGTCATCACTCTGGCCCAGCAGGCAGGTGGGGCGCCTGTACCCTCCTGACCCCCACCATGTTAACAACCATAGGGACCTTTAGGGAGCTGCATTCCCCTACCACATTCCAGGAGGATGGGCAGTGGGCACAGCCCTGGGGGCACAGCTGCAGCTCATTCATTCATTCATCCACTTAGCACTAGAAGCTCCGAGAGCCAACAGAGGTCAGCAAGAGGAAGGCCCTACGGTGGCAGTGGCGTTAGAGGCGGGTGCATAGCAGGGTGTTAGCAGGACTGAGCAGGGCTTGAGGAGGTGACGTGAGGCACAGGTCCCCAGAAGCAGCCACAGTGAGATGGGAGGGGCAGCCAGGCCAACCTCTGGGGACCTGGCCCTCACTGCGGGGCGGGGGTACAGGACGGCTGCGTACACCTGACGTGCCAGCAGAGCAGCTCAGCCAGAGCCCAGCACCCAGGGGACCCGAGTACACAGCCCAGGCTCGGCCCTCGGACCCCAGGTCCCACATGAGCCCTGCAGGGCCTCTCCCCGCACTGACGTTTCTGTGTGCCCGGCAGAGCTCGGGAAGTTGAAGCCAGTGCTGCCCCAGTCCTGAGGGTGGGGATACCATGGCCAGGGTGGGGCACATTCCTCTCCCCCCACCTGGCTGAGGGCGACATGTGTCAGCCCAGGACTCCAGGCCTCTCTAGGGCTCAGGGCCCCCACATCTAAGAGCCACAACTGGATGGGGATGTCGTTGAGGACCTGTCCTCTCCCCAGCCCAGTGAGTCCCAGGCTCCCTCACACGCAGGGGCCATGCGTGCTGTCACATTCAGCCAGTTGCATGTGTTGGTACACACATGCCCACCACGCACATGAAGACACGTGCAGCCCACCCACCCACTCACAGGTACTTGGTGGCTGGACAGTAAGCAGGTGTTTGGGGACCGGTGGGCTGTCCAGGTCTCAGAACCAGGGTCCAGCCCCGCCTCCTGTGCAGTGAGGCCCGGTCACGCCCCAGATGGCACATTCCGCAGGTCTTCCTGTCCCTTTGCCTCTGGGCACTGACTGTCCGCTGTGGAGCTCAAGTGACCTCAGAGCTGGGATATTCCTAGGAGCCCTCAGGAGGGTGTTCTCAGAGCAGAGGGAGCAAGAGGACACTTCCTAGAGGAAGCATGTGATCCCCGAATCACAATCCCCATGGGAACCAGAGCCCCATAATGTACAGGCTGGGCCAGGCCCTCACAGAGGCTCCCTATGCTCAATCCCCACCCTCTTTTTGAATTCCCGCCATCCCCTCAGGGACTGCCTCACCTCCCTGGGCTTCCACCCTCTTCTCTAGGCCCCACCCCCTCATCGGGACTCTCACAGGGACTCTTCTCCATCATGGGACACATGGGTGTCCTAACCCCTTCCTGAGCCCAGATCTCCCTTTCTCCTGCAGGAATAGGGCACTGCCCCACCCCCTCCCACGTCCCCCAACATCTAAGCCTCCTGAATCGGCCACCACGTATCCCATCTCCCTGTGGCCCACTCATCCTGGGGTCCCATGCCCACGGACCCACCTCCTAATGCTGTGGTAGGATCTTCCTTGTGCTGACCTCTGATCTCTGACCTCTGTGGCTGGCAGTGTTTCTAGTGCTGCGAGCACCAGGCAGCCTCTGCAAGCTGAGATGGGCAGTGGGCAGCTGCTGGTGGGTGGGCGCAGCCTGAGGCCAGCCTACGGGTGTGAGACCGTTGCCCCCCAGGGTGGACCCCACTCCCAGCCTCACCACGGTCAGCACCCCTCCCCATAGGCTCGTGATGGGGGTCCCACCTCAGCAGTGGGGGGCCCAGTGCCCTAAGCCCAGCTCGCATGTGCACTGAGGTGTGCAGGGCCAGGGAGCAGGGGACGGCTTGCCATGACCTCAGGCCTGGAGGCATGAGGGACATCATGGACATGGGGAGTTCCCCCAAAGGCTGCAGGGGGTGGGGGCTGGGCAGCAGAATCACAAGTTTGGAGGTGGTGTGCGTGTGACATTGGGTGGCACATGGACACACGCATGCGAGCAGGCTGTTTGTATACATGAGGTGGCGGGTTGGGGGGCAGGACGGCAGTGAGAGCACAGGGTGTGAAGGGCTGGGCTGGGCTGAGCCGGTGAATGGGGGGACCCACCCAGACGCACAGGAGCTGTCGGGGCCCTGAAGAGCAGCTCTGAGCTGAGCTGGTCGTTCCGGAAGGGCTACTCCAGTGTCCCAGGCGCCTTGGGGAAGTTTACCCAGGCATCCAACCCCCGTAGTCCCCACCCGGGCCCTGGAGGCCTGCACTGACCCTCCAGCCCCACCCCAGACTCTGACCCCTCACCTCTGAGTCCCGGTCCAGTGCCACCCAGCCTGCCAGGAAGAGGACGGGCGGCCAGCCAATCCCGGAGGCCCGAGGCCACGCCCTTGGCTAGCATGACCTCAAGTATATAAATACACCTGCCAGGACCTACAGCCCAAGAACGCACACCTGCCTCGGCACGCCACACCTGGAAGAACACGCATCACTGTGCACAGTACCTGTCGGAGATACAGCAAAGGGCGCACCTGCCAGACCAAGGACACAGATAGCTGCTGGCGACCAGTCCCGTGAAGGGACACCTGTCAGGCGGCACACAGGCCGGGCCTGGCCCAGAGGAGAAGGAGGGAAGGCTGCTGGAACAGGAGAGCTCAGAGCCTCAGTGCCTGGCCGTGGCCAGCCAGGAGGACCATGCTGGAGCACCACTGACCCCTGGCCGCCAGGTAAGACAGCATGGCTGGCACTCACCTCTGACCTGCATAGGCTCAGGTGGGCGGCTCTGAGGAGGGTGAGGCCTCAGTGCCAAGAAACCGGTTCCTGGCGCACACCGGCTGGGTGGGGGCAGGCAGCTCACAGTCCCCCAGACGACGCTGAGGCTGCCGCTTAGCCTGCGGCCACCACTGTCATCAGGACATGGTGACACCTCATGCCGAGATGTCGGGTGGCACTGGTGACATCATAGTGAAGTCACTGTGACTCACTGCAGTCACTCATGAGGCAGCAACACCCACGCCTTCACCGCATGTCACCAAGTCATCCCACTGGCTCACCTGGACGGATGAGCCAGTCAAGGTTGGCGGTCACCTCGGGGGGTCTCCTGAGCTCCATGGGGTCACATGGCTCAAAGGCTCTGGTCTCCTCTGCCCACCATGTGGCTTCTTGGGGTGGTGACCTGGGCCCAGTGAAGGGGTGGGGACAGGCCTGGGGCGGGCCCTGGTCAGCAGGCAGGTCACCTGAGCCTGGCCAGGGAAACAGAGACAAGGTCTCCTGTGGAAATGGGTCAGAAGGAGGACAAAGCTGTGTGATCGGCCCAGAGGGGACAGTGGGGCCCATTCACCTCCTTCTCCCCTCCAGTGGGCTTAGGAATGGCACCAGGCCCTTGTCACCAGCCAGACAAGCTGGCCCTATGGGTTGGGGCACAGCCGGGAGACACCGCCCCCCCTCCTGCTTAGGCCTCCGCATCTCCCGCAGACTGACTGGCTCAGCCCAGCCCCCAGACCTAATCTCCTAACCCTCCCCCAGCCAGGCCTGGCACCTGTCCTTACACGGCTGCCTGCAATTTGGGCGTGCGCCAACCCAACCAGGCGCCCACACTGGGGTCCGTGTTCACCTGGCCCAGAGCCGTCCCCTCTTAGGAGCGTGCAGGGCCCACTGGCTGGGTAAGCTGGCTGAGTCATCCTATTCTCAGAGCTGCCTTTTCTGCACCCTGGCTGTGTGTGTCACAAGACCTGGGCCCAGCCTTGCAGAGCCCAGATGTAAATACTTCTTCACCTTTATCTGTGCCCAGGGGGCACAGCCAGGTAGCGCAGGCCCAGCAAGAGGCATCCACCAAGCAGTCAGCAGGACACCGGTGTGCACACCACCTCCCTTCTCAGACACTTCCCCCCCCACACGCCCATCAGGCCTGAGCACCCCAGGACACGCCCCCTGCCTCAGCAGGAGGAGGCGGGGTTACTACTTGAGCAGAAAGACCTGGAGACAGGTGGGACGTTCTGGAGCTGCCCACAGGTGGGCAATGTCCTTCCTGGGATCTTTTCCTTGGGACTAATGCTGGGCAAGAGGGATGGCGAGAGCCACAGGCTGACCTTGCAGGAAAGGGGCAGCCTGTGGTCACTCACGGTGGCCTCTGTTTGTCCCACAGCTCAGAGCCATGTCATCAGGCCAGCAGGTGTGGCACACGGCCATGCCGCCCCCTGGCCAGAGCAGCCCCACAGCCACGGTGCCCAGGTCCCCCAGCTCAGTCAGCGGCCCCAGGTCCCCCAGCTCGACCAGCAACCCCAGGTCCCCCGGTTCGGCCAGCGGCTCCAGGTCCCCCGGTTCGGCCAGCGGCTCCAGGTCCCCCAGGACCCCTGGCTCAGAGAAGGTGGCCTCCCCGCTGGAGTGCTCCATCTGCTTCTCTGGCTATGACAACATCTTCAAGACGCCCAAGGAGCTGTCCTGCACTCACGTGTTCTGCTTAGAATGCCTGGCACGGCTGGCAGCCGCCCAGCCAACAGGCCGACCTGGCGGTGAGGCTGTGCCCTGCCCGTTCTGCCGGCAGCCCACGGCTGTGCCCGCCGCCGGGGCCCCCGCACTGCGCACCAGCCGGCAGCTGCAAGCCAGGATGCCGGCGCACCTGCGGCGGGAGGAGCCCGTGTGGCTGGAGGGCACCAAGCTGTGCTGCCGGGCCCCGTCCCCCGCCCCCGGCCTCGCGGCACCCAGCTTCGTGTGCGTGGACGTGGGCCTGAGCAAGCCCACCGAGCCCGCCCCACCCACGACTGCCCCAGACCCCGCCCACCGCCGCAGCCGCGTGGCCCGCTGCTGGGCGCGCTTGGGGGACTGGAGGCGCATGGCGCTGGTCACGGCCCTGCTGCTGGTGCTCTTCTGCGTGGTGCTCTGGCCCGTGCAGTGCGCGCTCAAGACCGGGAGCCTGCACTGCCTGACCCGGCCCCCGGGCCACGCTGCCACGGCCACCGTCAGCTACACAACCACCTTCTCTCTCCGGCCCTTGGCGGACGACTAGGGCTGTCCCGTGCTCCACGCGTGGGGCCCCAGCCCGAGCTGGAGTCACGGGTGCAGCAGCCGTTGAGTCAGTCCCTCGGGGATGCCAGAGGGGTCCTAACATCTTTGAAGGCTACATTTGGCTCACCTGCCCCCCAGGGTATGGGGCTGGGTCCTGATGGGGTGGACAAAAGGGTCCCCGAAGCCTTCAAGAATCACAGACTCCTATGAGCCCCAGAGACCACTCCCTAACTCCCATCATACAGATGGGGAAACTGAGACCTGGGACAGACAGCCTGGCGAGCACCCTCTTTACACACAGTGAATCGCTCACAGGGGTGGCCCCTCGAGGAGAAGGGACTCGCCGTCCTTGTCTTATTTTCACATTTCACCCACAGCTCCTTCCCCAGACGTTTCCCCAGGCAGGGCTGGTTCCTTCCGTTGGCTGGGGGTGCTGATCCTGCCCTCTGACCAGGGAACAGAATGCAGCGGCAGAGCCCAGCCGCCCAGTGCCCATCCCACCTGCCTGAATTGTATATTTTAAATAAATTATTTTGTAATCACATTTGGTATGGGCTCCTCATCCTGTGCGCCCGCCTCCCTGCACCACTGGGTCCCGCCCTCCAGAAAAGCCCACCGTCCGGCCCTACCCCAATCCAGAGAGCACTCCTACTGGATCAGACTCTCAGCAACCCCTAGGGTGGGTGGGCCCCAGGTTCTAGGCAGTCCAACTCCGGTCCCCTCTGGGCTGTGGACAGGCTGCAGCCGTTCTGGATTTGCTGTCTCACAGGACCGTGAAGCTCCCCCAGGGAGGTGGGGAAGGCCCAGAGCACCTGGGACTGGGCCAGGCCTTGGCCTGGTGGTCCAGTGCCCTCCTTCCCCGTGCTCAACTGTGGTCACGCAGGGCCGCACCCCCAAGAAGCCAAGGCCCCACCGGCGATCCTGCTAGAAGACCTGACAGGAGGACTGCAGAACCCCATTGCCCCCCAGGAACTGAGGCCTAAGGGTACACAGCAGCAGAGATGGTGACAACCAGTGTGTCCTGAAGAGCCACCAACCTCAGGTCCCTCCAGCAGACTTCTCTGGGCCTGGTTGGTGAAGCGGCAAAGTCCTGCCAGCCCCCACTGCCACCCCCACGCGGTTCTTCTATCAACCCCGGGAAGCCTGTAGCACCAGGTTGGCATGGCCAAGAGAGGCCAGGCTGGTTCTGGCTCATACTAGTCTCGGCGTCCTCACCCTTCACCCCTCATCCCAAAGCCCAGGACTTCCTGCTCCAACCAGCTGAGCCTCTGGCTAAGGTGGGGAGACCCTGGAGACGCTGGCCTCAGTTGTGGGGACCCAAACACACCCTTTCCCCAGGCCCCAACAAAGACACAGAACTGGGAATGGCATTTTACTGAGGACACGACAAAGCCACAGCACCATTGGGGATGGGAGGATGCGTGTGACCGTGGACCACATGACAGTGCCATCGCCCCCGTCACACACCACTCACGCACACACGAGCCTCGCCCTCATCATGGGCAGGGCCAGGCACATAAGCATCTCACAGCATTCCCTCATGCAGCAAGCATGCATGTATCCTCCTGTGAGCGCAACGTCACAGCTTGAACCACAATGTCATGGCCAGGGAGTAAGCCAATGCTCGGGCCCCATCCCAGACCACACCACTGCGGCAGGGCTGAGGAGGGCTCCGGGGGATGCAAAGGAGCTTGGGCACAAACACGTGGCTAGTCAGGTCAAGCACGGACTGGCCACCACCTTGCTGGTCACTCATGTCACACATACGGGGCGACACTCAAACATGTGACACACAGGGTCACACGTGGTCACTGGTGGCCTCCCACATTGAGACAAGCCACAGCCTGAAGGCCTGCCCCCGCCACCCTCACCTGGGAGCCCCTGAAGGGACAGAGTCACCAGTTGGCACAACCAACTGCCTCTCCCCATTTCTGGGTGTCCAGGCCTCGTGGGTGGGTCTGAGGGGCAGACTCCCGGACCTCTTCCCCCAGCGCTCCTGGACAAGCCACAGTCTGCACTATCCTAAACGCGGTCTGTTGAAGAACGGGAAGGCCGGCTTTCCTGGGCTCAGAACCTCCTCCGCGGCTCCAGCCGCACCGGGGGCGCGAACACGCGGGGCCTCTCACCTCCCGAGGCTCAGCAAATTTGCGTACACGCCGCCGGAGGTCTCTGGGGTCCTGCGGGTGGAGAAGGAGTGTCTTTCGTCTCTTCACGCACCCACGCCCCGGCCACGCCCCCGCGGCCTCCCAGCTCCCGGCGGGGACCCCAGCCTGGTTCTGCTCCACGACGCCCTGACTCACGCTGCGGGCGCTCGGGACGGCGCGGGTCCAGGGCCGTGGCCGAGGTCGGCGGGCACGGCGCCCACGTTCTGATAGTCGCGCTCCGACGGCTCGCGCTGGGGGTGGGGACGCCGGTCACCATGGTGATGCCCGCGCAGGCCCCGCCCCGGCCCGCCCCCGCCCCCACCTGCTCGCGCAGGCGCAGCTGCTCTCCCTGGATGTACTGCTGCAGCGCCAGGTACACGAACTTGTACTGCGCCTCGGTCTGCACCATCCCCGAGCGCTGCCGTCGCACCAGCTGAATCGTCTTGGGAACGTCGATGTCGCAGTCCAGCCCTGGAGATGAGTGCGCTCAGGGCGGGCCCGGGAGAGTGGGCCGTGGCTCGATGGGAGGGACGGGGCTAGAGAAGAGGGGCGGCTCACCCTGCCTGCGGATGAGGTCCACCAAGATGTCAATCACGATGATGGTGCCGGTGCGTCCGATGCCGGCGCTGTGAGGACGGACCGGGAGGCCTGTGGCGAGTTCGCCGGACGAAGCCGTGGCCCCGCCCCGAGCAGCACCTACGCCGCGTGGCCACGCCCACGCCGCGTGGCCACGCCCCCGCCCCCAGCCGCACCTGCAGTGCACCACCATGGGTCCGGCCCCCGGCGTGCTTCTCTGTGCCTGGTTCACCTCCTCTAGGAAGCCCAGGACTCCGGCGGGCTCGGCGGGGACGCCGTGGTCAGGCCAGCTGAAGTACTGGTAATGCTTCACTGTGCGTGGCGGCTCCTCCTGGGCGGGGCGAGCCGGTGAGCGCCACCCGGGCAAGTCTGGGCAGTTCCCAGGTGGGGCCGGGCCGCGGGGTCAGAGAAGGCGGGAACTGCTGTGACCCCCGAGGTGGGAGGGGCGCAGGGAATGAACCAGGAAGAGGCACAGCACGGCCAGGAGGAGTAGCCGGCTGGGCCGGACAGCGCGGGAGAAATATAGGGGATTAAGGGCTTGGGGGGCCCCACAGATGGCCCCAGCTGGCTCAAGTGCTGGGGAAGGGAAGAAGGAGCAGGCTTTAGGGGCAGTGAGTTCTATTTGGGAAGGGCCAAACGCGAGAGGTCTGTTAGACAGAGGGGACCCGTGGAGGGATCTGTGCCTGCGACAGAAGTAGGCACCACTGGCATACACAGGAGACTGAAGTTGCTGATGGGCCAGGAGGAGACTGTGGAGGGCGAGGCCAATGTGGGTGTGAGGTCACCGAGTCCCTGGACTGGCCCCTGGGGCCTGGTGTTGAGAATGTGGCCTGCCTGTGAACACTGCTCAACAGGCCCAGCCCAAGACTGTGCCGACTGGGTTGAGGGACACAGAAGCCAACAAGATCAGTGGGGTTGGGTGGGGCCAGGTAGGGGGTTCTCCCTACACAGGCCCTCCTCACCCCCAGCGCAGACCTGGGGACTCCCTGACCACTTTGACTCTGGCCTCGTATGTCCCGTTGCCCTCAAGGCTCACCTGGTCTGGCCGCCACACCTTCAGCTCCCGCACACAGTAGCCCTGGGACTGGTATTCAGCCACGTTGCACACGTGCACACAGCCGTACTCTTGGCTGCCATGCAGCTCTGGCCAGTATCGGAAACACTTGTTCTGGGAGGGAGTGCTTTGCATCAACATTGCTGCAAGACCACCAGCAGCACCCTTGCCCCTGTGCCCTGCAGGGACACACGCATACATGCATGCACACAGGGGCTCTCCAGGGCCATCCCCGCTCCCCAGAGCTTCCCGAAGACTGAAGAAGCAAGGTGAGGCCAGTGACCGGCACAAGTCCAGATGAGCACATGAGGACAAGCCTGAGCTCCTACCCGGCCTCGCTCCACTTCCCTGGTGGTCATGACGATGACACGTGTGTTCTCCTGGTGCACCATCCTCCAGAAGGCAGACACTGTTGTTGGCAGACAGCCCTGGGTGGCGATGTATACCTTGCCAAGTCCATGGCCTGGCTTTTCCTCTGGGTCACTCTGAAAGGGGGTGGTGGTCAGCTGCCTACTGTTTCCAGGATTTAACGTGCCAGAGAACAAGTGCAAGTCTATGCAAATGATATGCAGAGCAGCACCGGGTGGCTCACACACAAAGTCCCTCCCACCACAGGCTAGGGAGGAGCTTAGGACCAATGTTTAGTCCAGCCCCCTCTGAGGACCCCTTGGGGACTGCCACGCCCCTTCCCCCAAATAACTGAAGCCTGGGGTCCTGCCTCTTCCTAGGCCTGCCAGCAGGAGCTCCAGGCTCATAATGGGACAGGAGACTGGCATGTGGCCAGACTTGGCTCAAGGAGTCCTGTCTGATGCACACCGGGCCACACTTGCAGCTGGCCACTCACACCTGCCTCGCGCACACCCACCCTGATGTAGTTGGCGTTGATGTAGTCGGCTCCAGGTACGTTGTCGTCCACACCACGCAGGACAACACGGGTGGTATCAACTGGGAAGGGAAGATGCCGCTCAGGTCTCCAGAGGACCCCTGTGGCAGAGGACCCGCGGTTGGAAGCGGCCCCGCCCCCTCACATGGAAGGATGTTCTTGTAGCGATTCTTGGGCTTGTTCTCCAGCCGCTGTCCCTCCTTCCGGGGGTACAGGAGCCGGCATTCCTGCTGCTGCAGCATCTGGCAAGGCGGAGGAGGCTTCAGCCGAGGTCCGACGCTCCCCCAGATCCCCCAACACCCATCCCACCTCCCCGCCCGCGCCCTTCTGCCGGCCCTCCCCCGGCCAGAGGATGAAGTCTGGCACCTCGAACTCCTCCCAGAAGCCCTGCTTGGCCTTCTCGCCGACATCCGTGGGCCTGTTGAGCTCCCGCACGCGGCTCTCCATGCTTGCGGCAGTGATCCTTGTGGCCTTGAGGGGCTGACAGGGAGAGGCCCGTGTCCAACTGGGTAGGGTCCCTCGGCGCCCTTTTCCCTGGGTTGGGAGCAACCCACTCTGGCTCCCAAGGCCACATCAGGGTGCATACCTGCTTGAGGGGCACCACGGCTCCCGACTTCTCCACCATGGGGTTCTTCTTGTAGCGCTCAACCAGGTCGCTGAGGGAGTCGAAGCGCTCCCCGCCTCCCACGTCGTACTTCCCGTCTGGCTGTGGGACGACAATGAGGGGTCTGGCGACAATGAGGGGTCTGGCCGCTGCTGCCTCCCCTGAGCCCCACCCCCATCCTGGCCTTGCCTCCCACCTGGAAGCGGATCATGATGTGGGTGACCGGTGGTCGGTGGTCCTCCTTGTCGGGCTGCTTTGCGAGCACCGACAGCACAAAGTCCCCGGGCTTGCTTTGACTCTCCCGCACCAGGAAGCTGCCCGGACGCCCCTTTTCCAACAGCAGCTTCTCAGCCTCTTTGCCAGACAGGTGCCCATGGTACCACCTGACCCGGGGAAGGGGGTGGGAGCACAGGTGAGACTGGGGGTCACAGCCTGGCCAGGTGAGGGGGCACAGACCGGATACAGCTGGAAGGCTCCCAGACAGACCCACACAGACCTCAGGGGCGCAGGCAGCAGCCCACCCAAGCCGGTCACAGTTTGCCCCGCCCACCTCCCTGACCCTCCCCTCCCCTAGAGCCGGCGGGAGGCAGGACAGGAGGGCTGTGCAGGGCCCGGGGTGGCCACCAGATGGCAGCCTGGTCCTCAGCGAGGAGGGGAAGGGCCACCTCCCCAGAGCCGCCCCACCCCTACCCTGGCGGGTGCAGCTCCCTCTGGCCTCAGCAGTGCAGTTGGGAAAACGGAGGCTGGAAGAACCCGCTCACCCCACGTGACCCGCCAGGAGGGCAGGGGTAGGCCGGCTGCAGGACCACTGCCACACACAAACGCCCGCATCCCGTGCCTGGGACCTAGAGGAAATGATGCCCCGGACCCCAGGGGACCGTTGTGCGGGACACCCAGAAGCGCCCTCGGATACTGCGCAGACTCCGGCGGATGTGCTCACCGCTCGGGCGTGGGGTCCTGGCAGCCCAGCGGGTGCCGAAGCTCGACCGGGGCCCCGCTGCGCTCCCGGAGGAGCGCCCCCCGCTGGCCGGTGTAGTGCTGCACCAGCTCCGCCAGCGTCGCGAACTTCTCGCCACCATACAGATCGTAATAGTCGCCCGTGTTCTGGATCTTGATGTGGGTCACCTCGTCTTGGCGCCTGGAAGGGCGGGTGCGCCGGCCGCTGTTGGGAGGCCGCTCCCACTGTCACCACCCTCAGCCTCCAGGCCGTCTGGGCTGCTCCTGCCCCAGGGACTGGCCTCTGCGTGGCGCGGCCCAGGCCACGGCCAGGCCCCAGTTCAACCTGTATGCAGACAGCCCTCCACGACAGGCTCTGCCTCACCCGACCACTGGCCCGGGCTCTAGATGACTGGGGACAGACAGGTCCCCAAGACAGCTTCTCCCAGGCCCCACAGCGTGGCCGGAGGAGCCCCAGGGAAGAACACGGTTCTCCAAGGTGAGGGAAGTCCAGCCTGAGGGTTAACCTCAGTCCTGCCTGATGCCTCAGGTTCAGCAAAGAACCTGGAAAGATCTAGAGCCCTTTTGGAATCCCCCTTCCCCAGACCACCACTCTCACAGACTGACCTTTCCCCATCCAGGGTGGACATGGGTCTGGCTGTCCACTCCCCACCCCTCCTCCCCACACATGGGCTCCAGCCAGACCTGAAGATGGGAGTGCAATCACAGCCCTTGCAGCCCCCTGCCCGCCCCCCCGAGGACCCACCTCCCTGAGAGTCTTAGAAATACTTCCCTCCTGCCCAGAGGTTGCCTGGTCAGGCTCCCCAGCCCCCCCAAGAGCTCTCGGTGTCCAGCCCCCAGTGTGGTCCTCAACACCCAGGAAGCTGCCTACCACTCGGGAGGACTGGGGACCCTCATCCCCACCTGTGCCCCCAGCTGTGGGCATTCAGACTGAAGCCTCCTGGGGCCATAGGCTCGCTCCCACCCACCTGACAGACAGTGTGAAGCCCCCTGGGCAGCTCGTGCTGGGTCTCGCCAGGAAGGTCCCATGCCGGCCTCTGGACAAGAGCAGCTGCTCCGCCTGAACCCCGCTGATGTTGGGGTGAAACCACCTGCAATGAGGATAGCCAGTCAGCGACGCCAGGGAGCCAGGAGACGCTGTGCCCAGGGTACAACCCCCCAATGCTGACCCACACCCAGCCTCCGGCACCATTTACATGGCACCTGCCCTCAGCGCCTATGTGGGCTGTCCCCAGCTCACACCTTCCCTGGGCGGTGACCGCAGGGTATGAGTGCCGTGGGTCCCAGAGACACAGATGGGCAGTGCTGTGCAGTGCTCTGTCTCAGGGCTGAAAACACCGCCTGGGGACTAGCACATGTGCTTGAATGTGCACGACTGCCTGGTGGGCTGGGACATAGGCAGGTGGGTGGTTGGATGGCTGCATCTTAGAGGCAGAACCAGTGTGGCTGGACCACCAGGAGCTACTGACCATGGGGCAGGTGTTGGTGAGGGGCTGGAGGGGGCTCCAGGCTAAGCGGAGCCTCCCCCTCCTGCCCCAGCCCTGATTCCCTGCGACTGCTCCTTCCAGGCCTCCCCCAAGAGATGGGGGACAGCCAGCGAGGGCCCTTTGCAAGGCCACACATGAGTCCACGTCTGAGATCACAACTCTGTTTTCTTTACCCCAGTGGCTTTTGTCCCAGTGTGTCCCCCCTCCCGTTAGGGCAGGGACTTCTGGGCCAAGGACCTGATACCACAGGTCCTTGTGTGGTAGTCGCAGTGTGTCAGGAAGGAGAAGCAGGAATGGCTGAACGAGGGACGAGGGAGGGAACAGATGAAGGAATGGCCCCTTTGCTCTGCCCCCCGGTGGCCCCCCAGCAGTAACACTGTAACATGAACCTCGTCTATCATGCCATCTTGTTCGGAGGTGTCCCCTGTTCACTGCACAGATGACACACAGTGTGGGGGAGGGTGCGCTCAGGGACCTGCATCTGGACCCCCAACTTCAACCATGCTGCCTTGCAACCCCTATACCGAGGTCCCTAAGGTGGCACCCCCCCAGTCACAACCTGGGCACATTGGGCAGGGCTGCTGTGCCCTGGCTGGACCCTGGCCTGCCCCCATAGTGACCTGCGAGATGGGAGCCAGAAAAGGACAATGCTGCCCCCACAGAGATTTTTCTAGAATGGGGTCAGCTCACATCTCTTGTTTCAAAGCCACCGGACCCTCCTCCCTGCAGACCCTCCTGCTGTTGGTTCCTCCTCTTCCCAAAGGCCCCCTGTGTCCTGCTGCCAGCTCCCTATTCTGGTCTGTACTGTCCAACATGGGAACCCACAGCATGTGGGGATGTGAACACAGGTGAATTAAAATTCAACCAGATTCCAGTTCCTCGGTCACACGGGCCACATTTCCCTGCTGACAGCCAGGAGACAGTGCAGGACACAAACATCACCAACGAAGGAAGTTCTGGCCTGTGTGGGCCAGAACTGCGTGGGTTCACACTGCCGTCCTAGCCCAAGTGCCCCCAGACCTGTGCCCTCGCCTTCCAGCCCCACTGAGACCTCAGCTCAGGGCCGTGTGCTGAGCTCGGTCCTCACAGCATCTGATACAGTGGACCACACCTCCTAGAAACACATCCTCCGAGTTCCCCACACTCCCTCGTCTTCTGCCCCATGTGGCCGGGGTCTTTGGCTGGGGCCTCCACCTCCTCTTTCTCACCCTGGCTATTGGAGCCCCCCACCGCTGCCCTATGCCTGCCTACATGTCCAGCCCCGCTGGGGCTCTGGGCTTCAAACTCACAGACCCCACTCTTCTCAGTACCCATTTGGAAAGGTCAACAGCATCTCTATCCGAACACTTGCAAAATTCTAAGCTCCTGATAACAGCCCAAAGCCCCCGACCTTGGTCCTCCCCACTCAGCGAAGGGGGCCACCACACAGCCCCTCTCAGGGGGCAGCCCCTGGCTCTCTCCCAGCACCACCACTCTGTCCATCAGTGCCCTGTCGGCTGAACTCCCAAGTAACGCTCAGGGCTGACCACTCCCCCACAGCCAGCGCCCACCAGCTCTCGCCTACACTGTTGATTCCAGGCCTGTCCTTATCCTTGACCCTACAACCAAAGGCAGAGGGCTTCTCAGAAAGTGCACCTCAAGGCACTTGAAGCTGGCCAGTGGCCCTCATGGGAGAACTAGGTCCCGTCCAGCACTCCCTTACCCAATGGGCTCGCTCTGGGAAGCCCCGTTCTCCATGTCTGTTCACTGACCTTGTTTGGCCATCTCCACCCGCCCCCGTGGGGCACGGCTCACATTTCCTGAGAGGCCCTCCCCAGCCAGCAGTCCAGCTCCACCCCTGCCCCTACCTTCTATATGTGGCACTTGTCAACAGCAGACAGGCACATACGTGCTTTTGTGTTTATTTGTCACCCTGTGTCTTCACCACTAAACATAAACGCCCATGGGGACAGGCTCTGCTCTGACCTCGATGGATCCCCAGGGTCCACATTTTGCTTCAGAGAGGCCCGGAAGCTCAGGTGACCTGGCCAGGGCCACCCAGCACAAGCAATACTCCCTGAGGGGAGGGAGGACCGCCAGTCAGGCACTTCCTGAGCTTTGGGCCTGGTGTTCCAAGCTCCCTCCCACTCTGGTTCAAACGGGGGAGCCAGGCCTGGGGGCAATTTTGGTCCAGTGGTCCAGCAGGTGAGGCTGCCAGGGAAGCTTCCTGGTGATCTGCAGGGCCAGTCACAAGAGAGCAGCAAGGCCACCAGGAAAAGGGCGATGGCCTTGTGCCATCCCAGGACTGGCACTAACGCGCTGCAGAGGGGACTGGAACCCAGCAGCAAGCTTCTGACCCCCCCAGCCACCCACTCAGCAGAACCACATCCTGTGCCCACATATCCCCTCCCCCGGCCCAGCAGCCTCAGACTCAAGTCCAAGATGGGCAATGCCCAGAGTGCGGGGGCAGGGGTTCAGGGTGGAGGCCCAGCGTCAAAGCCACAGAGAGGGGAGAACGGCACCTTGTTTGTCCTTCCAAGGGCTCTCAATCATACTTTCCATCACCCTCTCCTCCCCACACGCTGCCACTGGGTCTATCAGGTGGAAATCTCCAGGGGTGGGGCGTCCTGAGAGGTTGCAACAGCTCCCACCAGCGCCCTCCCACCATCCCTGGCCCAGGCAGGGCCTCACGTCCCCCCACCTGGCCTGGAGGCACAGCCTGCTGCCCCTGACTGACGGGGGGCGGGGGAGGGAGAAGTAGGAAGTCGTCTCCAATGCCCACAGCCCCACTTTGCCAGAGCCCAGGGTCACCTCTATGCTGAAGGGCTTCCTGCTCCGTTTGGGTCAGTGACTCACCACGTGGTGACGGGGCCAGGCAGGCCCAGGGAGGGCCAGGGAGGCACGGTGGTGGGCCGGGCATACTGAGCCCCCCAAAAGTCTAACAGCCTGGGCTCCTCAAGGCCCAGCTGAGCCCAGTCTGTGCCCAGGATCCCAGGACAGCACGGTCACCTAAGAGATCAGCCTGAACCCAGACTGGCCATAGACTGGTCCAGCTCTCTGCATGACCTTGGTGTCCCATCCTTAGATGGCACAGCTCCAACCCTGGGACCCTGGGAGACACATGAATGGCCTGTCAACATGCCTATCCATGATACAGGGGCTGGACACGCCTGCAGGACAGACATTTTTGTGATGGTGGATGGCACACGGGCAGTGGAGAGGGGTCCTGGGTTGGAATTCCAGGACTGAGATTCACAGAGCACAGGCAGTGCCCTTCCCCATCTTCCTGCTCCGGCCCCCAGGCTCCAGCAAGCATCCCACCACCACCACCACCACCAGCGCTTCCCAGAGGAATTTCAATCAACCAAGTTCCGTCCTATCTATACGTCCTATCTATATGGAACCAAGTTAACCAAACACGTGCTTTTCCTGTCCGACCCCTGGACTGAAAAGTTGCCTGAAGAGGGGCTCAGCAGCTCCTCCCCACAGGGCCCAGCCCTCTTCCAGGCACCACTATCAACACATCAAACCACAGAGCTGGGAGCCCTGGGGTGAGTGGTGCCGATGGCTGGTGGTGCCCGTTGACCCACAAACCACAGGGCCATGGGAAAGGGCCATGGGGTGGGGGCAGGTGCGGGGGATGGGCTTTACTTGTGATTTGGTCCAGCCTGCCCAGGTCTGATAGAGGTGTGGGCAGGGGCCCAGGGGACAGAGGAGTGACAGTCCAGATGGTCATCAAAGGGTGGGGCAGGGAGGGGTTGGCGATGGTGGGCAGAGCCCCACCCGGGGCTTTCCCAGGCTGTCCCAGGGTCACACACACACATGACATGGACATGGCCTTCCCCAAGCACCAAAACTTGCCCGGGGACAAATAAGAGTGAGGCTGACCAAAGCTCGAGGGGTACTCCAACTACACCCTGGAACCCTTTCCTCCCTGAGTTCCAGCTGGATGTTAAACCTTGGAACCCCAGGGCTTTAGGGCTGACAAATGCTTAGAGATCCAACTCACACCCACTATTCCTGAGCCCAAGAGGACCCATGAGTCTGCTGAGGCCTGTGTGCCAGGAAGCTCCTTATAACACCCCTCGCAGGGGGCCTGGACCCTCACTGCTGAGGCACTGCTGGTGGGAGGTGGGGGAGGCAAGGGTCTCTGCCTTGGGCTGGGGACCTTGCTCAGGCAGACAGAAGCCCTGTGGGCCCTGTACCTCAGACCTTGCCCAGCCCCTCATAGATCTAGGGGCTCACTCAGGGTCTAGGTGACCACTCCTGTGACCTCTGGCCTCACCAAGCCCTAGAAGAGGGTATTCTGGATGTACCAGAAAGCAGTGACATGTGTCTTATACCTTTGTGGCTCCCCACTGACATGCACATGCATTCTCGAATCTGAGCTCACACGTGTGTGTGTGTGTGTGTGTGTGCACACACCCAGGGAGCAGGGATTCGGCAGAAGGAAGTGCCCAGTTCCTGTCACACTCTCCATGGAGGCAGGAAGCCGGAGACCTGGGGCCTGTTTGGCTCTCACACTCCTACTGCCAGGGAGCCTGGCCCCTAAGAGGGGAGGTAAGCCTGTTGAAGAAGGGCTGGTCCTTGCAAGTAGGCATGGTCAAGGGACCAAGTCGAGAGGGAGGCTAGACCCTCTGTGCCTTCCTACTGCTTCTGCCCTCAGTTTCCGGCCTAGGGAAAGGAGAGGTGCCCCGCCAAGGGGAACACATCTCTGGTGGCCAAAAGGGAGCCTGGAGCAGGACAAGGAATCCAGAGGGGTACACAGGGATGGTCTGCCACTATCCTGACACCTGCTGCCTACTCTAGGCTCCCAACACTGCCACCCACCACCTTCAGGGCACATTCCGTACCCTGGGGTCAGAACACCTCTGACCTCTACCCAGGCCCAGCCCCCGATGGGAGAGAGTCCTTTCCACCCGCCTCAGTGAGGCTGTCCTCCGGCTGGACCCAGGCATCTGGCCCTGGCTGTGGCGGGGGGGTTGGTGTCAGGATGTCAGGCCTGGGGCTGACCGGGCTGGGAGTGCAAGACGTCCCAGGGTCGCATCTCGCCTGCGGTTCCCAAGTTCATCTCCTGGAGTCGCGGAGTCGGGCCACCGGGCAGCCCAGGCTCACCTGCGCGAGGTCATGTCTGCTCCGCACCCAGCGCTCCGCGGGGTCCAGGCGGCCGCGCCCTCGGGCCGCTCCGAGGAAGCCACGCCCAGTTTAAAAGCCCCGCCCAGAGACCACGCCCATCCCGATGCCCCACCCCGGGCTTCCTTAAAGGCGCCGCGCCCACACGTCTTGCTGTGTTGCTGGAGAAGTTGAGATAAAAGCAAATTTTCGAGGGCGCCGAGCTTCAGACCGAGGGGTTCATACGCGTGTCCCGGCTCGGAGGGCGAAGGTGCGGTACGGCCCCCAGCCCCCCGGCTGCGTCCGAGTTATCAAAAACGGATCGGCCGGCCGGGTCCTGCTCTCCCGGGTGCCTCCTTCCAGGAGCCTCCAGGCCTTCGCGGGCACCACCTAGGAAAGCGGGGCGGAGGGTGCCCCGGGAGACCCCAGAGGCTGCTGGGGGGAGAATCCTACGTGATTGCCAGGCCTTCGGTCTCAGCCCTCCCACGCGCCCGCCACCCTCCCTGCCGACCGCTGGTCTCCCCACCGTCTAAGCGATGCTCACACCCCCAAACCTCAGCGAGTCTGTTCACGCTACAGCTGCCCCCACCCCAGCTGCCCGTCAGTCGGCCCGCGGCCACCTCTGCCCCCCTCACCCCCAGTGACCGAACGGCCTTTCCTGAGCCTGTCCCTGGGGGGCCTCACCTGGGCTCTCAACCTTTAGATCCCCCGCCAGGATGTAGGAACGTCAGGGCCTCTCCTGTCCAGCCCCTCTCCGCCACCTTTTCAGCATAGTGCCCTTTACTGCTTCCATCTCCTGATCCCAAACCCCCACCCACAGCTGCTGACAGTCTGGCCACCTGAGGGTCCTGCACTGAGAGCCCCTCCTCGTTCTGGAAGCACTGGCTCCCTCTCAGCCCTGCGGGGGAGCACCCTGGAGGACACATTCCCCAAGTCCAGCACCTCATGTCCATTAGTGCCTCCCCCACCCTGAGTCCAACCCAGCACAGGCCTATCCATTCTACCCCAAACCCCTCCCTTCTCTCCATTTGCCCTTGGGCCCCAGCACTCTGTCCCACACAGCAGGTACCCTTTTGATGAAGTCTTGACGACTCCACTTGTGCTCCAACTCCTCCAGGCGCTTCCTGCAGCTCTTCAAACAGCCCAAAGCCTCTTCCCAGGTCTGCCAGGCCCCGCGGGATCTGCGGGCTCCCATCACCCTGGCCGATGGCCCCTCCATCCTGCACGCAGGCCGCCAGCTTCCCCTCCTTCAGCTAGTGCCCCCCTCCAACTTGCTCACACTTCAGGTCTGCACTGGAGTGTCAGCTTTTGCCAGACTTTTCCTGGAGTCCCAGGCTGTCCCATTCCCTGTGTCCACTGTCCCCTGCTCACCTCCCCGCGAGCACCTGGGGATTTGAGGCCTCTCTCCTCCCTGACTCCCAGCATGTGACAGCTGCCTGGCCACATTCACATTTTTCTCTTGAGAGCACATTAATGCATAAGGGATGAGAACGTGAATGCCTGTGCTGGCTAATGGGACGCCTGGATGCTGAGCTTATGGGAGTTTTCACTTATTTTCATTTTTTTTCTTACTGACACAAAATAAAAAAACACAGATATCTTTAATAAGTCAGGAGTTCTAGGGAGGAGGCCACACACCCTCCCTTCTTTCCTGCTCCTGGTTAGAGGCTCACAGCTGTTGCACAGGCCCAAACCTTCAGTTTCCTGCTGAGGGTCTCCCAGCCTGGGCCAGTGAAAAGGGCCCCTTGTCCCACTCACCCAGGTTCCCCCAGGGCCTTCCCCGCCCTTAGTGCAGCAAGACCACTCTCCTCAGACAGCCCCCCTTCCCATTCTGGGATCCCAGGCACACACACATAGGCGGACATGTGTGCAGAAGCACACAGGGGCAGTGTGGAGGGTGCCTGTTAAGACCACCCCCAAACAGGCCACCTGGAATGCCACCTCCATGGGCCCTGCCCCACTGACTCCATGCACAAGTGTGCACATTCACTGCAGGGGTCCTTCGCCAAAAGCAGCCCCTCACTTCAGTGCAGGGACCACCTCCATCCAGAGCCATCTAAGGGAGCTGGCAGCATGTGCCACCATGAGGCTGAATATGAAGCCACAGGAGAGAAGCCAACCAGGTGGGGCTGGCGGGACAGACACAAGCACCTCTTTTAACGTGTTCAGATTTTATTTTACGGTGATTGACACACACACAGACTGGAGTTAGTAATGTGACACATGGGTTTCTCTTCAGTCCCTGGGCCTCACAGCCCAGTTTTAGCTGTGGGAGTTGGGAATGCCACCCCATCAGTACCAGGGCGACTGAGGTGGAGGGGGTGGGTTGGCATGAGAAGCAATGTTGCAGTTTAAGGCATTTCTGGCTTCGCAGCCGTCTCTGCCACCCCTGCACCCACCCCTTGGCCTTGGTCAGAAACCAGCCAGCCCCTGGTCCTTCTTGGACAAGGGTAACCACCCCTCACATCAGAAGTGAAGCGAGGGCTTGCTGTGCAGCGTCCTCAGCTGCTCTCAGGCCAGGACAGGACAGATGCCACTGTCCCAGGTAGCAAATGAAATCCATGCATAAAGAACTCTGGTTGGTGGTCAGGCCTGGACATCTGTCCTTGAGAGGGGGTGCTGGCTGCCCGGGCAAGCAGGCAATGGACGTCAACCATACCACATAGTGGTCCGCTCCCTCACGGGGTTCTTTGCGGGGCCTGAGGCATCAGGAAGGAAACAGCCATGTCCAGGTGGATGGGTGGACAGGCAGGGCCAGCTAAGGGCCAGAGCTCCCGGAGCAGGCCTAGGCCGGGCCTCTGCTCTCCAGCACCCTGGGACTGGTGGATGCAGCTTGGCGGGGGGCCACAAAGTAGCCCCAACAGTAACGTCTTTACTTAGTCACAGTATTGGCACAGAGGGCCTAGTAGGAGCCAGCCAGGTTTAAGGTTACTCCTGGTGAGGCTGGCCCACTCACGGAGCACGCGGGACAAGGAACGGCTCAGTCAGAGCTCAGCTTCCCGCTGTGCGGACATGGGCCTCGCCAGGTGCAGCATGGGTAATGTGTGTGGGGGGTCTGCTGAGAGGCCAGAGAACACAAGGGCCCAGCACAAGTGGACGCAGGGAAGCACAGCATGAGGGGCTAGGACATGGTGGCCCGGGGTGGAGGGGTGTATCCTGAGGCCGCCATCCGAGCCAAGCCCTCCATGTTGCCGCGTCACCCTTGTGAGTCCCTCGGCACCGAATTGGTCTCTGCAGCTCACCTGCCTGGACAGGAGGGACGACAGGCCAGGAGTCCCTCCAGCCAAAACACAGGCAAGAAAATCATATCAAAAAAGCAACAAGTTTACAAAAATAGAAAATAATTACAGCAGGGGGGCGGCAGGCTGTGGCGAGGCTCACGGGGCAGAACAGGGCTGAAGCTCGGGCTTGGTGACTGCGTCCTCCAGCAGGTGCAGTGGCCGCCGCCCCACCACCACGTCCCGCAGGCAGCCCACGAAGCCTGTGCCATATGCCTTCGGCAGGGCCTGGCCCACAGGCAGTTTCTCCAGGCCTCCTGCAGGATACAGGGAAGGCCACCCGGCGGTGACTCAGTGATGGGCAGGCCAGGTCACTGGCGGGCACAGTGACCCACCAGCACCTGAATGACAAGGTGAGTTACCTGGAGACTGTCAGTGCCAGGGGGTGGGGTCTGTCCATCAGAGATTCTGAGACCCTCCCGTCGTTTCCCCCCAACACACTCACCCAACCACAGGGCTCCGTCTGTGTCCAGCTGCGTAGCACCCAGTGGTGAAGAGCCAGTCACGGGGGCCTCATTGCCCACCTGAAGGGAACCTTCCCTCTGTTCCCTGGGGGTATGGGTGGGGTGAAGCCATCAGGTCTCTAGAGGGCCTACATGCCACCTCCAGCTCCTAAGCCCCAGGACCTCCACCAAGTGTCACCCCTGGCGGCCAGGACGAGGTGGCACTGATCCTAAGAAGAGTACCTGGTGGCCAGGGCAGGGGTTGTCATGTGGGTCAAGCTTTGCTGAAGGGGGCTCAGACCAATAGGACATGTCCTCAACCGGTGGGGGAGCAAGGGACTCTCTTTTCAGATCAGGGGTTCTCTGGCCCTAACTGCTGTGTCCTCGTCCCTCCCCCCATTGGCTGTGACCTCGGGTCAGGCAGCTGTCCCTTCCCACCCCCGCCTGAGCCACCAGTGACCCAGCACGCCCTGGCTGGGCAAGTCTGGGCACCTCCTGCCACTATTCTTGGTGCGCCCCAGGCTCCTTGCTGACCTGTGCGCCCTGACCCGCAGCCAGCGGTCGGTGTTGACTTGCACAGTGGAGCGCAGCACCACGGGCTGGGAGCCCAGGTCATAGGTCAGCTGCAGGTGCCCATCCACGATGGCCAGTGCAATGTAGTCAGCCCGCTCTGTGGCCTTGCCGCTCCACAGCAACAGTCCCTGCGTGGCCTCGGTGCGCAGGCTCAGCTCGAAGTGGTTGCTCTGCAGTGCTTTCTCGCTGGAGGGCAGAGAGATGGTCAGGGGCTCCCAGAGGGTGGCCGGGTACAGGGTGGACAAGGTAGGGGGCCAAGAGCCACGACTGCAGAGGCACAGGGACAGCCGATGCAACCGGTGGTGGCTGGACGGGAAGGTGGGCAGACACCAACAGTGAGATGGCCCAGACGGATGGTGGGAGGTGGGGCCAGACATAGGAGCACAGGAGCGAGGTGGACAGACAAAGGGACAGCTCAGTAGAGACAATCAAAGATGGGAAGACAGCAGGGGTTGGGGTGCCACGTGCTTACCTATGAAGGGCCCCGGAATCTGGAGCTTCGGGGCTTAGAAGCAGGAAGAGAGGGAGGTAGATGAGCAGGGGTAGACAGGCTACAGAGCAGGGTGGGGAGAGACCTGCAGCCGCCGCCCCCACGTCCACCCACCACGGAGCCATGGCAATGACACACATGCAACACACCCAGGCCAGGTGCACAGTTCAAGAGGTGAGGCCTGGGGTGGCGTGGAATGGAGACTGAGGGCTACCTGCCCAGGAGAGGGCCCTGATGTCCCCACGCACGTGTGCACGTTACATGCATGCACACATGGATGCTCGTTCGTGTACGTGTGCAGACGTGTGTGCACCGTGCCTGTGATGAGGGCAATGGCTGCAGGGGTGGATGGTGACGGCCTTCAGCATGTTTCCTGGGGGGGGTTGACACCCACTTCCAAGCTAGGAAATTGAGCCTCGTGCAGCATGAACGGCCCCCAGCCCGGGCCTCCTCCACGAGGGATGGGAGTTCCACCGGGGCCTCCTTAGGTGAGGAGCAGAGAATGGGGAGTGGCGTGAAGGTGGAGGTGGGGCCGATGTGCTACTTACACTGGGATCTCATTGGTCAGTTCGCTTGGAAACAACAAAGAGACAGAGACAGTGAGAAGGAAGGACAGAGGAGGGCAGTGGGCAGGTGCAGTGGGTGGGTGCTGGGCCTGCCCTTCCCAGCCACCAAGCAGATGTGGAGCATTTGGCGTCTCGACCTGCACAGTGTGCAGATAGGACCAGACGGACAGCAGAGGGCACCCCGGTCCCGGACGGCGCATTACCTCTCAGTCACGGCGTTGAGATACTCGATGTAGGTCCGTCCATCAAAGGCCAGTGCGTCCAGGTCCCCTGCCGACTTCTCTATCAATCCTGGAAGACAGTCAGGGTGAGGGCCGGGCCGGGGGGTGAGGTGTTCCAGCCCACATAGCTGAGGCCCTGCGCCCAAGGTGCTCACCTTTTTCACAGTGCAGCCCCCAGAAGCCCCCAGGACACACACACTCGTAGGAGGCCTCCCGAGGGAGACAGGAGGCCCCGTTGAGGCAAGGGTGGCCTGAGGCCTGGGTACAAGGGTGGTCTGCAAAGGATGAGACGTCCACTGCCTGTACTACATGCTCCTGGGTCAGCAGCTGGTGGCCTTTCAGAGAGACCTGGGGGAGGGAGGAATGGGAGCCACTCTCCAGCCTGTGTGGTCTTCCCTACTGTGACAGCCCCAGCCCCGCCCCACGTACCAGCTGGATGGCACCATCGAAGCCAGAGGACACGGTGGCTGCCCGGGCCAGCTTGCTGAAGTCAGGAGCCCCCCCCACGTAGAGCGGCTCCTTCAGGTTGAGGACGGTGTGTGGCACCTGGGGGGAAGTGCTGGGTGAGGGGCTGTAGGCAGGGACAGGTCAGTGCGCCCTGCCCAGGGACCTACCCCTCGCCCTCCAGCCTATCTAGGAGGCAGAGTTAATCACAGAGATTGCGTGATGTGGGGCTTAGTGGGGGTTGGGGGGCTACTCTAGGGCCGGCGGTGGCAGAAGACGGATGAGCAGGATGAGCAGGGAAACCGGTACCTTTCGGGATTTCTGACATCCAAACAGCGGGGTGGGGGTTGCAGAGCAAGGCCAGAGAGCAGTGGGAGCAGAGGAGACAGACAGAGGCACAGGACAGACGGAGAGAAAAGATTTCGGTGAGATCTGGTGGGGGATGGGGCTGCCACGCCTCGCAGGAGGGAGGCCCACGGCCCAGGGACACTCACTGGGGACTCCCCCAGCACACGGGGCCCGTTGCCGACGCGCATGGCACCCTTGCGGCCATTCCGCTCCAGTGACACGCTGGTCCAGGTGCCCAGGGCCACTGGCTCCTTGCTCCTGGGGAAGGAGGGAGCACCATGAGTGCCACTGCCTGCCACCCAGCGTGTGAATGATGCTGCTGCGTGTCCCCAGCCTTGCCACCCCGTCCACCCACACACGCACACCTGATGACAGCTGCCCCCTTGCCCAGGTCATAACGGAACTCCAGGTAGTGGTCACGCAGTGCCAGCGACACAAAGTCCCCCCTGCCGTCCGTCTTCTGCCCGTTGTAGAGAAGCAGGCCGCTGGGGCCCCGGGCCAGGAACACCACCTCCAGCTCCATCTTCTCCCTGGGGTCACACAGGTCAGGTGGGGAGCATCCTGACGGGGGCTGGGGGCTGCTGCCCGTCATCCACCCATTCTGTCCCACTAACCCCAGGTCCCGTTCAAAAGTGTGCAAGCCTCTGAGCTCCAGGTAGGAGAAGCCGTTGAAGTCAGCCAGGAAGGGCCGGTGATCGTTTCCTTCTGAGACTGGAGGACAAGAGAGGGGTCACATCGGCCCCTGGGGTCCCTTGCAGCCCCCTTGCTGTGAGACCAACACTAGCCTGACCCAACCCTAACCACAAGCAGAACCTAAGCCTGAATGCATGACCCTCACCCTACCTCCTGCTCTGAGAGCCCAGTAGTCCCACCTGTTTCGCAGAGACTGCCGCCTTGTCCCAGGGGGCACTCACACTTGGCCTCACCCCCAGGCAGCACGCGGCAGGGGGCTGCCCCGTGGCAGGGGTTCGGCTGACAGGGGTTCTTCTCATCAGCACAGGTTGGGCCTAGAGGGAGACAGGATGAGGTCCCAGGAGGCTTGAGCCCCCACCCAGACACACGTACCCCCCCCAGCACCCGGCCCAGGCCCCACTCTCACCGAAGCGGCCAGGCGGGCACTGACAGTGGAACATGCCAGCCTGCAGGGCCTGGCACGGGGCCCCGCCGAGGCAGGGGCTGGGCAAGCAGGGGTGGTCCCCACACTTGCTCACATTTGAGCTTCTGGTCGTGGCCGCCTGCCAGCTGCTGAGCTCCAACCGCTGGTTGTTGATGTCCAGGAGACGGACGCAGCCCCTGAGACCAGCGCTGACAGAAGTCCGCTCAAGCACCCTGCCATAGCACCGGGCCAGGGATCAGAGGCTAGAGCCATCGTCTCTCACAGTCAACTGTGACACTGGCATCGCCAATCAGCCAGGATCAGGGGTCAGAGCTTCTCCCCATCCCCCCTTTGGTGCTCACAAATAGCCAGTTCCCCAAACAGGACACCACAGGAGGTAGGCTGAGGGTCAAGGGTTGGAACTGAATGTCAGTCCAGCCTCTCTTTGGTGGTCAAACGGCAGCCTAGTCCTTGGGGATGCCACCCACAGATGGGACAGAGTCAGGATCAGGGTCAAGAGTAGGGGTTGAGGTCAGGGTCAGAACCACTGTCCACATCGTCCCTCCATCCCCTTTGTTATTCACAGGTATCTTGGGCTTCCTGGAAGCAGCCAACAAGTGTCAGAGCTCAGGACCAAGGTCAGGGGTCAGGGTTGGGGTCAGGACCTCCCCATCCCTTCCAGATGCTCACACGGAAGCCTGGTCCTCTGGGACGCCGCCCACAAAGAGGTCCGTGTCCAGGTTGAGGCCATCAGTGCCACTGGGGCTCTGGCCCAGGACAGGGGTCTCACCGTCCACTGAGAGAGTACCCCGGCGCCAGTGCCTAGACAGCTCCAGACGATGCCACCGGCCGGGCTCCACGAGCACTGTGCTGGTCAGCACTGCGGGCCCCGAACCTGTGTCAAATCTGGGGATGTAGGGGCATGGGAGCAGGCACTCAGGACAGCCAAAGCGAGCCAGGACAACTGCCCGGTCCTAAGGGTCCCCCAACACCATCCCACCCACTCTGCCCACAAGTTACACCTGGCCCGGCCCTTCCTGGCCAGGCCCAGCCCCACCCCACCCCACAGAGCTTCACCAGGCCCCACCCCCTACCTGAGTTGTACCCAGCCCTGCCCCCTCTTGGCCTTGGCCCCCCCCCCCCGCCTCACCCCCTCACCCACCTGAGCTGCACGTGGCCCCCCAGTAGCGCAAGTGCCAGGAAGTCCTTGCCCCTCGCATTGCCATTGTAGAGCAGCAGCCCATGGGGCTCTAGCGCGCGGAACTCGAGCGCCAAGCGCAGCGTGTGGTACGCGCGGAGAGTGGGGAAGGCCAGGAAGGAGTGGCCCCCAAAGGCCGGCACCGAAGGTTGCAGCGCTGTGACACAGGGAGGGACCAGCTGGAGGGGGCAGGCCCAGGCCTCAAGGGCTCTGCCCTCCAGCCTGTACCCCCACAACCCCGGCTCCCTGCCCTCACCATCCCCAGCTTGGGGGTGGGGGAGTCCAACCTGCCCCTCTCCCCAACTTCTCCCCCCTTCATCCCAGCTCCTCCTTCCCTAGGTGGCTGGGCCCCATCTGAAACCCTTGTCCCCATCAGCTTCCCTGCTCCTCTCGGGCATGGATGACCCTTACCCTTCTCACAGACCGTGCCCCCCCTGCCAGCTGGGCAGCTGCAGGTGAAGGCTGCACCTGAGTCCTGGTCCTGGCAGGTCCCCCCATGGAGGCAGGGCTGGGAGTCGCAGGGCCTCGGGAGCTGCTGGGTGCCTGGGGGCAGGGGCCAGCGTCCAGGCACACGACTGGGGGCAGTGGTTGGGGGCCGGCGTGTGGTGGGGGGAGCTGTGGTCCTGCTGATGGGCCGGCTTGTGTGAATGGGGTAGAGGGCCCGAGAGGTCACAGCGGACGAAGCCACAGTAGTGGCTCTGGCCATGGCCGCGGCAGGGGTGGCTCCTGTGGTGGCTCCCGTGAAGAAGGCAGGAAACCAGTCTGAGGGGAGGGGAACTGTCAGGCTCCCCAGGCATCAGGGCACAGGGGGGTGGGGGTGCGGGGTAGTAGTGGGGGGACAGGCCAGCGGTGGACGAGGCCAAAGTGGTGCTCACCGAAATCCATGAAGCGCACATGCTCCTGTGGTGGCCGCCTCACCCCCAGGGACCGGCGCCTGGATGCCTGGATCTGCTGGAGCAGGGCCCGGCTCACGTCGGGCGCCCTGAAGGTCGTGGCTGGGGAGGAGGAGATTCTGAGCATAGTGGAGCCCCATGCAGCCCCCCCACCTCCTGGGAGGGCAGGGTGGGCCGCTCACTGGGGTCAAAGTGCACGTCCACAATGGCCCGGACTGAATTGCCGGGCCCCAAGTCCCGCAGGCGGACACTCCAGAAGTCCTTCTTAACATCTGAGTTTCGGAAGAGGTCCTCCAGCTGTGGGCGAGGAGTGGGTGAGAGCTCTGGGGCTGCCACTGGCCTTCTCTGGGTTTGTCCTCAGAGGTAGGCAGCTGGGGGGCTGCTGCCCTCCCCACACACCACACTCACCGCACTCTCGATGCTCCTGGCCGTCTCCCCGAACAGCTCTGACTTGGGGTCGGCCATCTCGGGTGTGTAGAACAGCTCCTGACCCTCGACCCCCTCGAGCTCCAGCACACCCCGGAATGCCTTGGTGGCTGTGGGGGAGGGGGGAGTGAGGCCTTGCCTGGCACCCGCCCAGCCTCTGGGCTGGCCACTGGCATAGGCCCCAGCAACAAGCCACATGGGTGCAGACAGGTGGCAGTTAGTCAGATGGTCATGAGGTTAGTGGGCAGCCAAGGGCAGGGCTGGCATCAGTTACCAGGCAGACTCCTTGGAGCAGTGCCCCGGGCTGGCTTGCAACGGGAAAGACAGGTGAGCTGCAGGGTCCTGGGCACCCACACGTGTGCGTCAGGATGCCGAATCTCCACAATCACGCACGTGTGTGTACGAAACACCACCACACCCAGGTGCCCACCTGCTAGGCAGGCCCGCTTCCTGGGAGGAGACAGCATTCCTGGCCCGTCCAGGCCCTGCTCACGCTCCACCCAGCCCCGGCCAGCCACTCACCAGGACAGCTGGAGCCCTCGGCATCCAGCAAGGGCGTCTTGCCATCCGAGCAGCAGCCCAGCGGGGAGTTGTAGCAGGAAGCCCTCTCGATGGGTTGCCCAGGGGTCACAGCGCTGCCGCCCTCAGGGGGCTCAAGTCCTGGGGAGGTAGAGTGTGAGCCTGGCCCCAGGTGCACCCCTCCTGGGCCCTGCGGCCCACGCCCTCGGCCTGTGCTCACCCCCTGAGCCGGCCCCACTGGCCTCCATGTCCCCACTCAGCTCCTCGTCACCACTCCCATCGGCACTGCCAGATTCAGCAAAGGCAGACGTGGCCAGGCTGGCTGCTGTAGGGGGCGCCGTGGGGGGTGCAGTCAGCACGGGCCTCCGGGTGGCCCGGGGGATGCTGGCAGTGGTCCAAGGTTGTGACGAGGGGCGGGGTGTGGGCCGGTGACGGGCAGTGCTGCTGGGAGCCAGTGGGAGGGCGCTGGGCAGGGGCAGCAGTGCCTCACTCCAGTTGCTTGCTGACATGGCCACAGACACAGATGTGGGGTGGGCACCGGGAGCCACAGCCTCTGTGAGGAAAGGAGAGTCAGGGTGCGCTCAGGCCTTCCTGGTCAGTCCTGGGGGCGGGGCGGGCCTCACCCTGGCACGGGCCGAGGCTCTGGACAGAGATGTGCAGGCCTTGACGGCAGGCGATGGTCCTCAGCTGACACTCGTTGCCATAGGTGACTCCATCCGACCCACAGACCTGGGGCACAGGGCAAGGATGCTGGGGGAGCCCCTCCCCACCGTCCCCACCCTCCCCACTCTCCACGCATCTCACTTCTCACCTTAGTAGCATTGACCCCTGGACAGGTGGGTGTTGGGCACACGCAGTGGACGGAGCCAGCCTCCTCCACGCATGATGCCCCAAACTCACAGCGCATCTCAGTACAGGTCTTTGGTGCCAAGGAACCTGCGCACAGACACGGGTGACCCCACTGGCTCAGGAGGCCTGGCCCCCATGACAGCCTTGCCCCCAGCACAGGGAGCCCCCACCAGCAACAGGCCTGGCCCTTACCTGTCTCACAGCCAGCAGGGCCCAGGGCACGGCCGTCTGGACACTGCCCGCACTTGGGTCCAGCCACCCCAGGCTTACAGGAGCATAGCCCGGTCATCTGCTCACAGTCATCCCGCACGGCACCCCAGGGGTCACAGCTGCAGGCTGAGGGGACGGGGGGCGGAGGGGCACACGCTGAGGTCTGTGCCCAGTTTCCCCACCGGCCCCAGAGCCTGGCGCAGTCCTGCCAGGTGTGGGCCAGACCACGGCCTGAGTAAGGGCTTGTCAAGGTTATCACTGACAGGGTAGACAAATGGGAGTGCTTAGCTGGGGACCGACCGTGGGTTTGGTCACTCACGGGTGCAGCCACTTCGGCCATCAGTGACGATGCCACGGAAGTTCCAGAAGCCAGGCTCACAGCGGTCACACTTGAGGCCTCCTACACCCGGGCGGCAGGAGCACTGGCCTGTGGCCGGCTCACAGGTGCCACTGTAGGAGCCATGTGCGTTGCACTGGCACAAACCTGCAAGTGCAGAGCAAGACAGGGTCATTGCAGCCGCAAAGCTCTGTCCGGCAGTGGGTCAGGGTCGGGCTGAGGTACTCACTGGGGCAGCCAGCAAGGCCCACACCCTGGGCAGCAGTGATGTTATCCTGGCAGCAGCCGTACGGGGTCTGGGTGCAGTGCAGGGGAACCGCAGGTGGCACTGGGGCCAAGGTGGGGTCTGCAGAGAAGGGCGGGGTTTCAAAACCCTCCCTGGGTCTGGCCATTCCACCTCGCCTCCCCCGCCATTGCCGTCAGTCCTACTGATGCTGCAGCTCGCACTGGGGCTGGGAACCTGGGGCTCAGGTCACAGCCAAGGGTCCCACACCACATACAGCAACATGCCTGGACACGCAGGAACAGGCACACACAGAACACGTAAAGATCATGAACACGCAGCCCTGTGCAGAGCACAGCCAGAGCCACGCATGCCCAGATTAGTGTCTCTGCAAACTGGCACACACACACACACATGACGACGTGTGGTTACACACATTCACACACATTCCTCCAGAACCACACACATTCACACACACCCATGCAGACATGCATGTGCACACATGCATAAGTGCACACGCAGGCACTTGTGCACGTATGAAGGTACAATAAACGTGCCACGGACTGGATCACCACCATCTCCCCGTGGGAGGAAGTGCCCGAGGGTGGGCCTCACTGACTCACTACCGCTTCTCTGGCGCACAGTAGGTACAACGTGCACACCTGCTGACTGACAGTGACACACGAGTCCACCCAGCCTGGTGCACAGGAGGTCCACACTGCTGACAGCGACACGAGTCCGCATACTGCATATGTTCACACACATGATGCCCACAAGCCTCACACCTACGTGCACACACAGGAAACACAGGCCGCCGCACAAGGCACCTGACGCCCTGCGCCTGCTTACCTCGGCAGGCTCCCTGAGCTGCCACGTACAGCTCCACCCGTGCCTCACACCGTGCCTTCTTCAGCTCGCACTCCGTGCCATACGTGACCCCGTCTGAGCCGCACACCTGGCAGGGGAGAGGGGGTCAGTGTGGGCCATGGTCCCTTCCCCACCGCCGCCCAGAGCCAGAGGAGGGCAGGGCCTCACCGGGCTCCTCAGGACTCCCTGGCAGCTGAAATCGCACACACATGGCCCGTCCTCAGAGTCCTCGTCCCAGACGCCGCCACGCTGCAGACATAGCTCCTGCTCACACTCACTGTCCTCTCCAGACCCAGAGCCCCCTGAGCCGCACTCGGCTGTTGGAAGGGAGCCAGCTCACCAGAGGGGTCCTGGGCCAAGCTGGCGCCCAGAGGACCACACCACTCACCCCGAGCCTACCCTGCTCACAGGGCCCTGCCCGGGCCTCCTCGATTTGTGTCTGTTGCTGGCAGGCAGCCTCACGTAGCTCACATGCACTGCGGTAGGTGACACCGTCGCTGCCACACACAGGGCCAGGTGGGGGGCGCTCACACCGGGGACAGACACACTGCCCCGCCAAGCACAGTGCCCCGAAGGCACACACTGTATCTCCACAGGTGTCTAGAGGGTGGAGTCAGGCCAGGGTCAGTGGACCCCAGCTGGGGACACACGGGACCACAGCCCTCCCCCGCCCCCACAGCCCCACTCACGGCAAGGTCCAGCTGAGGCCACGTGCAGGCTGATCTGGTGTGTGCAGGCGTGGACGTGCAGCTCACACTCGCTGGCATATGTGTGCCCATCAGAGCCACACACGGGCTGGGCCAAGGCCACGCACTCAGAGGGGCATACACAGCGCCCAGTCTCAGCCTCGCACAGGGCTCCAAAGCGGCACTGCCCACAGCGGTCTGGGGAGGAGGCTCCATCACCATGGTGACTGGGACCCACCCCCCAATAAGCCCACTTGCCCACCACTGACCACAGGGTCCTCTGCGAGCCACCCGGATCTCCTGCCCAAGGGCACAGGCTGTGGCCTCCAGTTCACAAGTGCTGCCATACGTGACACCATCACTGCCACACACAGGATCGTAGATTCCTGAGCACGTCTGCTGGCACACACACTCGGCTTTTCCGTTCTTCACAGCACACACTGCCCCAAACGGGCACTGCACCCCAAGGCAGGGGGACCGAGGCTGGTCTGGGGAGAACATGGTCCCTCAGTGGCCCCACCCCCCCTAGGCTTAAGCACAAAGCCCCAGTTCCACGCAGCAGACCCCTTCCCAGGGTGGGGATGGTGGACGAAGAGTGGACCAGAAGGGCCAGACGCACAGGACACAGCAGAGAAAGGGACAGATACATGACAGACGTGCATAGGGACACAGACCCAGTGACGGCCCCAGCCCCCTGCATGAGTGTGAGGTGGGACTGCCTACAGTGAGTTGTATGAGGGCCAGGCTTGCCCAGCCCACCCAGGCCACTGACCCCTGACCACCAGCAGCCCTGGGACCCGTGCATGCGCGGGGGGCTCTCTCTCCGTGGGTAGGAAGAGTCTGCAACCCAGAGTCACACCCAGGGCTGCGTGGGGGAGGAGGTGCCTGTCCACTTGCTCTGAGGACCACAAGGCCAGGCAGCAGCGAGCCACCCCCCTGCCGCGCTGGGGGCAGACCTCGGGCTGCGGGGCTCCTGACGGCAGGCGCAGTACCTCATCCTGCCAGTAGGTCAGGCTGGAAGACACAAGAGGCGGGAGGCGAGAGGGAGGGAAGGACAGAGGAGAGGAGACAGACAGAGGGAAAGACAGACCGACTGACAGAGTTGGAGGTGGCAGGACACACAGCCCCCACCCTCTGCTGGCCAAAGCACGACGGAGACTCTGCCTCTAGGGGGACCCAGAGGGCTGCAGGGAGGCTGTGCAAGGACCCCCGCCTCTGCCTCACTTCCCCCAGGTACCCTCCTGACAGACTCCACCACCCCAGAGCCACTGACAGACAACAGCCCTGCCAGGCCTCCCCAGAGTGCCCCCAGCAGGAGCATGACTCAGGATGAAGATGGCATGTGATGACAGGTGGCAGGCACCAATGCAGGACCAGCCTGCGCCAGGCATGGACCACACACACAGTGCTCACCACACGGGCCCTGGTGCTTGGCAGGGATGGCACGCTGCTGCTGACACTCGGCCTGCTGGCGCCAGCAGTCACTGTCGTACGTGTGCCCATCGTGGGCACACACGGGTCTGTAGGCCCCGTCACAGGTGATGCGGTCACAGGAGCAGCGGGGGCGGCCTCCGCGAGACAGGCACACAGCGCTGAACCTGCACTCATCTGGGCACTGGTCTGGGGGTAGCAAGGACATCAGGCCGGAGTGCCATGCCAGCCCCAACCCTGGGACATGGGCACAGGGGGCGGTGAGGGGGGACCAGAGAGGCTGCAGGGCAGGGTGGGCACAGGCAGGGTGGAGCCTGCCCCCAGGAGCCGCGTACCTGTAGGCTGACACCGGCCAGAGCGCAGCTTCTGGACAAGAAGGCCGCGGGCAGCCCCTGTGCGGCTCATGATACAGTCGTTGTCGTAGGTGACCCCATCGTCCCCGCACACGGGCGCCTGCCGGGGACTGCAGCTGTCTGGCCCGAGGAGCATCTCCGGGCGCCGAGTGCGCGGGTTCACGCGGCACAGGCGGCTCGGGTCACTGAGGGCGCCTTTACAGGGATCTGGAGGGCGAGAAGGCGGAGGTCTGGGCCCGCTCGCGAACAGAGGTCACGCTGTGTGCACGGGGCAGAGCTCACCACAAGGGCCTTCGAACTTCTTGAAGATGTTCTCCTGGCGGGAGCAGGCGCGGCGCAGCAGCTGGCACTCGCTGGGATAGTCGGCGCCGTCGCTGCCGCACACCGGGCCCTGGGGGGCGCCCCGGCAGCTCGCAGGACACAGGCACGTGGCTGTCTGTCCGTCCGCTGAGGGAGCGCAGGTGCTGCCGAAGCTGCAGGTCACGTTGGAGCAGGGGTCCCGGGACCCTGTGGGCGGGGCGGGCAGCGGGGAGCGGGTCACCCGAGCCGCCCCCCACGCGCTGCCGGCCCCGCCCCGCCGGCCGCAGCACTCACCGCAGGGCCCGCGGCGGAGCAGGCGGATGCGCCGCTGCTGGCTGCACTGCGCCCGCAGCAGCTCGCACTCGTTGCTGTAGGTGGAGGCGTCCGAGCCGCACACGGGCGCCACCACGCGGGGGCAGGCGCGCTTCCTGCACACGCAGGCGGCTCGGCCCGGGTCGTGGGCGCTGGGCTCGCACACGGCGCCGAAGCCACACAGCATCCCTCGGCACGCTGCGGGGGACGGGGAGGGGCCTGAGCGCACGGCCATCCGCGCGCGCCCGGTCCAGACGTGGCGTGCGCCCGGTCCGTTCGTGGAACTCCCGTCGCGGCCCCGGACACACGCTCCGCTCCCGCGGCTCACGGGCTGGCCCTGCCCACCGCGGGGCCCCGCCAGCCCCGCCTTTCCCCGTGATGGAAGCGTCTCTGCCCTCGGGCCCCTCGCCCTGAACGAGATGAGCTGGGGCTTTAAGGAAACACGCTGAAGGCGGCTATGGAAGGAGCTGGGCTCCCGGCAGTTCACGGGGAACCCTGCGGAAGGACTCCGTGGTTCCAAGTGCTTTTCCAATAAATCTATGGTGCCAACTTCCCTTTTCCTTGTCTTAAATACCCTCCATCTTGGCACGAAGGCCAGAATGTGGCCGTGGCTTGCCATGTCTGCATGCACTGGGTTGCAACCCTTTTCCCCTGAAAAAATTCTTTTTGGTGATGAAATACCTAGTCAATATTTTTAAAATGACAACCCCAACGGTGGGGGGACATCTCCTGACCCCTCTCACTGGAACCCCCCCATAGATCACAGGTCATTCTAAGTCACAGGTCATCGCTGCCTCAGTTTTGCTTAGGGGCCCAGTCCCACATGACAATCAAAGGCCCTCACCTCACAGGTGAGCTCCCCTGCCCAGCCCCGGCCCCACAGTGTCCACCACCACTCCTGATCCCTGTCACTTCCCCATGGACCAGCTTCCCTGCCTTCCTGGGAAGGCTTGAGATTACACAGCTGGGGCGCGGGGAAGGGGGGAAGCCTGGGCCCCACCCTCTGGCTCAGGCCAGGAACCCAGTGTCCCCACCCCATTTTCCCACATCTTAACCTCTACTTCCCTGGAAGCCACCCACCCCTCGGGCCTGTCCCCAAGTGCACCCTGCTTCTGCCCACCCTCACTTTCCACACCCTCAAGCCACCCTCACCCCCGCCATCCCCAGCCCACACTCCATGTGGCTCTCCCTCTTCTGAGACTCCTGGTTTCCGTCCCTCCCAGGCCTCCCCAGACTTGCTGGCATCTCTCCCTGGGCCTCTTGGGCACCCACACCCCTCATCCTCCTCACGTCGGTCAATGTCCTCACTGCCTCACACTCACTGTCACCTCTTCGAGGAGACCCAGCACAGGGCTCCGCAGGCCTGTCATTTCTTTCATTAAATATTTTAGTTCTTAACTTTGCAGCTGAGAGCTGCATGTGTCCAGCACACGACCTATCACTGAATCTGCATCAGCCCTGAGGGACCGCGGTTCCACTGAGTGCAGGAATGAAGATGGGAAGCTGTCAAGGAGAGCCCCTCCTGGGTTCAGGGTCAGGGAGGGGGCAGGCTGACTTTTCAGGACCCCGCCCAGGACTGCATGCTCACGGGTGGGCGGGCCCATTATTGGCTACTGCTGTCCGGATCTAATAAATGTTTAATTGGGTCCAATTATCATTAATAAGTTATGGGGGCTGGGGCCAGCTCCCCCCCATCACCTTCCAGGAAGACTCAGGAAGTGGGGTGGAAGGAAGCACCCTCCATTCTGAGGAGGGCAGGGAGCACAGAGAGCTAGCTGTTACCGTGGCAACAACCCACCCCAGGCTCCTAAGTGTCTGCCTGGGTGTCTCGCCCCCATCCCCACCACACGGAGGCTGACTGAGCAAGAGCCTAGGACCAGCATGGACACCAAGCCTGAAGTCACTACAAACCACCTATGCTCCCCTGTCGCCACCATAGCCCTGTGCTCCCTCATCAGATCCTGCCTGGGGCTCTGCGTTCGGCGGCCATGCCTCAGTCATGTCTTTCTGTGGAAGCGGACAATGAGGCCTAGCCATACGTGACACCATCCACGCCCCAGTTCCACGCAGCGTGTAGCTCGCAGGGCTCGTGGGCTAAGTAGGCCACCGTCTGCCAACTCTTGCAGGGTTCACGGCACGTAGCTCTGTGGTGTCAGCTCCCATGAAATACCCTTACCTCAGCCGCCCCTCTGCCCTGGCTCTGAGCAAACTCCCACCGTGCCCACTGTGATCCCCCTTCTCTTTTGTCTTCCTCCGTCTCCCTTCTCTCCCTCGCACATTTGGCCCTCTCGCACCAAGGTCCCCAAACCACTAGCAATTGCTGATGTCTAGCCTGCTGTTCCTTCTGGCTTCAACTGGACCAAGATCTTTCCCAGGGTCATGAACCCCATGGCCAAGGAGCTGGTCACCTCATTGTACCTTAGGCTCCTTGGCCAGCTGCTGCATCTATGCCCTTGGGCTCAGGCCTCTCTCCCTCTGGTCACTTTGGTCCAGCCAGACCCCGGCCAAGGTCCCAACCCTTTAGCCAAGGACACCTACTCCTGGATGACCAGCATGTCCCCCACCCGACAAGACCTGCTCGTTCCTCCACAGCCCAGGAATCTGCTTTGTCCCTCAAGACAGAGACCTGGGGAGGAACGTGACGAGCAAAGCTGGGCACTGGGGTGGGTGTGTGACAATAGCCTGGAAAGCAAGGGGCCGGGGCAGGAGACCACAGGCCTCAGAGACAGGTGCCTTGGGACTAGCAACTAAACTAGAGGTGGCTGAGGGCTGAGGAGGGGCCAGGGTGCCTCTGGGGGCCCTCAATCTGAGGCCCCAGCACTGACTCCCACCCAGAGTGACAGTTCCTGAGGGGCAGTGTCCCAGCTCCCAGGGCAGCTGTGGCACTTGGTGATTTCATTCAGGCAAAGCTGAGGTTTGGAGCACAATGGGCCTGTCCCCTGTCCAGGCTGAAACAGCTTCTTCCAGGCCACGCTCAGGCTCAGGCTGTTAGGCAAGGTGAGGGCTGCTCCATTCACACCACTGCTCCCCCACAGGATGAGGGGACCATAAACACTCAAAATGAGTTTCCTGATTAGACATGCAATGCACATTAGCAGAGACCGCATGCAGACAGGTGCAATCGCACACATACACATGTACACATGTGCAGGCACAGCTCACTGTAACAGCCACGCCCTGTGTGCTAGGCATACCTGTTAGCTCTTGGTCATCATGCAAACTGCCCCTCGTAAGTGCAGCTGTGCTGTGGGCCCGACGGGGCACCTCTGGGGCCCTGCCATGCCTGCCCCAGCTCGACCTCCTGCAGAAGCCTCCCCCAGCCACTCAGCTTCCCAGTCGCGCTCCCCACATGCCCAAGGCCCCTCACAATGTGCGATGCTGGAGGCGGCAGTGGCTTTTTATAGCCACCACTGGAGCGGGTATATTTAACTCCCCTCTAGCTTTCGGGTGGGTTGGTGGATGCAGTGGACACCCCGAGCTCTGTCAGTGGCCACAAATGTGTGGTGTGTGTGTGCCTGGAAGGGATGACAATAGCCCTGGCGTGTAGCTGTCCCCGTGTGCAATGGGATTGGAGTATGGATATGGAGCCCTCTGGGGAGGGTCAGTGTTTGTATGAAGGAAAGGGGACACAGCGCCTGTCAGGCTTCAGGAGAGGAGGCTAAGGACGGTGGGTGAGGGAAGAATGTCCTCCCACTGAGACCAATCTGTAAATCCAGATGGCCCCAGGCCTCTTGCCCACAGCCGGTGGGAGACATAGTCTCCCACCCAGTGCAGACCTGCCTCCTCCCATGGCCCAGCTCAAGTACGGACAGCCCTCTATACATGACTATGTGAGCCTGGGCACACACCCACCCAGCAGGAGCCTAGGTATTGAGAGCAAACCTGGGACCGCCCCCTCCCCCCCCCCCCGAAGAGACCCCAGGCTGCCCCAATAGCACTAACAGTTCCCTCTTCCTCTTTCACATTAGCTTGTTCACACACCAGCAGGCCCTCAGGGAGGCTGGACTCCACTCACACAGAGGGTCAACAAGGCCAGCCCCAGTCTGCTCAATCCCAGGGACAGGCCCTCCAATCCCTCCTTGGACAGCTGCCATAGGTCCTGCTGAGACCCCCACCCCTTTGCACACATTGTCTGACCCACCTCACAACTTGTGGGATCCAGGACTTACTCCCAATTTTGCGGCCAAGGAGGCTGAAGCCCAGAGAAATCAGGGCCATACTCGTATGCAATGGCTGGCAGCCAGGACACTGCCAGGCCCAGGGACTCCAGACCCCATGCTCCCTCTGCTATCCACCGCCGTGGACTCCCCAGAAAGGAAGCCAGGCTCCCTCATCCAGCCTCCTCCCTGCTCTAGACACACCTAACGTGTGGTGTACACAACCCAAAAATGGTCCCTGACTCTCCAGAGTGCCACTGCCCCTCCAGGCACAAATTCCCAAGCTCAGCCTGTCACCGATGCCTGCACTCACCATCCAGAGGTGTTGGGGGCGCTGGCGTGAAGTGAGTCCCAGGTTTGTCTGGAAAAAAAAAATCAACAAGTTAGGCCCCTCTGAGCATGTCCTTCCATAGCCTGTCCCTTTGCCCAGCCTGGAGGGGTCACCCCTGCCTGACCACATCCCTTCTCCAGCCCCACCCTGAGCCCTGAGGACGGGCAGAGGCCTGGGGATAAAAAAAGGCACAGGCCTTTGCTTTTCTCTGCCCCTCCAGCTGCACTGTCATAGCCTGACACCTGTCAGGTGAGGCCCCAGTGGCAGGTGTGGGCAGCCACCCATTTCCCTAGAAGAGCCCAGTCCCCAACCCTGTCCAAGTCCCCACTCCCAGCAAAAGTTGTTTCTGCAGCTCAGGACGAGGGCTAGCCTCCCCTGAGCCCATGGACAGGCTTCCAGGGGCCCAGAGAATGGCCAATCATGTCCCCAAAAGTTGCGGGTGGCTCATCTGAGCTGCATCCCAGCTCATGGCCTCTCTGTGACCCTGCCTGTCCCCCAATGCTTGGCAGCTGAAGTAGGGGGAGCTCAGCCAGCAGAGGCAGGGGCACTTGGGCCTGGCCCAGGGTGGCCACGCCCGCAGCCACGTACAGTTGTTGAGGAAGAGCAGTACAGCGAAGCCCAGCGTGGATGTGGCCAGCAGGATCAGGCAGACGTTGCAGGGTATCATGAAATATCGCACCAGCAGGGAGACCCCACGCTGCTGCTGGGGGTCCCGCTCCAGCAGCAGTGGAGGCATGGCCCCAGGCTCCTCAGCCTCCACTCTCTCAGGGTGTGGGGTCCTCACCGGGTGCCCTTAGGCCTCTCGGGGCTACTCCCCTCATTCTGGAATCCTGAGACAGCTGACCACAGCTATGTTCTCAAAGTTCAGCTGCAGTCACAGGCAGTGGGTGCCAGGCCCCCTCCATAACCTCCAGGCTCATGCTGGGAGGTGTGCAGAATTCTCAGGAGCAGAAATCCTAAATGTGGGCTCAAAGGGAGGCGGAGCAGGAACTGAGGGCCAGCGGCCACTCCCGCTGTCCACAACCTGTCCAGGCGTCCCGGCTTGGGCCCCTGGCGCCCACAGCTCTCTGCAGGGCTCTGGCGAGCTCAGTCTTCCTGGAGCCGCTGGGAGCTCCGCAGCCCGGCTACCCTGGAGAGGCCGGTCCGAGGGGACCAGCGGCGGGGCGAGCGCGCGGAGGGTCCCGGCTGCTCCAGTCCCTGGCAGAGGCGGGGGCGGCGATGGCAGCTGGAGCAGCGCGCGCGTCAGACGGGAGAGAATAAAGAGCCGGCCGGGGAGGCGCCGCGCCTCGGCTTCGGGCTCCGGCTCCCGCCTCCGGCAGCAGCGCCGGCTCCCCTCGCCCTCTCCCGGGCTGAGGCGGTGAGTGAGGGGCGAGGGGCGCCGCGGAGGGCGGGCGGGGAGCAGAGACAAAGGAAGACGCCTCCAGGGACCCCGGCCGTCCGCGGGGAGTCGCGGTTCGCGGCGCAGGAGGGATCGCGCGGATGGGGACAGAGGGCGGCGGCACAGAAGGGAACGCAGGGCAGGAGCGGGCAGCGGCGGAGTCTGGGGGCGCTGGGGAGTGGGCGGGAGGTGGGACCGGGGGCTGGGAAAGGCGCCGGGGCTCGGGCAGGGGCGGTGAGCGGACAGTGGGAGCTGCGGCTGGACAGGAGGCAGGTGCCGGGGGGCAGTGCTGGGGTGGAGGGCTGAGGGGGCGGGGCCAGGGACTGGCAGGGGTAGGAGCTGGGCTGCAGCGGGGCCCCCCGCCCCCACCCGGATGGGCTGCGCGGTGCGTGACGCTTGGTTTGGGTCCCCGCAGCAGGGCTCGGGCCTGCACGAGGGACCCGGTCCTGGCGGCTGTCTGCGTGTCACCGCGTGCGCCTGTGCGTGCCTTCGCTTCTGCTGGCCCCACCCTGGCAGTGTGTGAGTGTGTGTGTGTGTGTGAGGGGGGGTCCCAGCTACATACACACAAGTGCTAAGTGTGCAGAGTCAAATACTGAAGGTGGGGGTGGCACGATGAGCCCACCCCTCCCCAAGAATGCACAGCAACACCTCAAACCCCCCAACTCTCTTCCCGGCGGTGGCGGTGAGAGGAACACGCAAATGCGTTCCACGTAAATAAGTGTTATGCAAATAGTCGCAGGACTCCCGGCGTGGTCCCCCAGCCTGGAGCGCCCCCCAGAGGCCGCCACAGGAACCTCGGGTCGTGACGTCACAGCAGGGCCGGGGCGTGGGCAGAACGCTCCACATCCGCCCCGAGGACACCCCTTCCCCAGCCCTACTCGGGACGGTCAGGTCCACAGCTCCCTTTGGGGGTGCCCTGTCCCGTCCCTCCCTCTGCGGTAAGGGTACCGTAAGTGACCATCTCTATAACCAATACATTCCCTCCACCGCCTGCAGTCCTGTAGGAGGGACCCCTAAGTGGTCCCCTCCATCCTGGAGCTGGTCACAGGCCCTGCACCCCCTTCGAGGATCTCCACCACCTGCCCCTCCTAGAGTCCGCCATCGCTTTCTGGGGAGGGAGAAAGGTAGCACAGCCTTCAGGTCATGAGGGACCCTTGTCTCACGGGGGTCAGTTCCCTCCAATAGCTGCTGACCAACTTCCCACACCAGATGAACAAACGTTAATTGCACCTCCCTCCACCACACCCCCACACTCAGTCACACATTCACACACCCTGAACTCAGGCCTGGGGATGGGTATTTGTGTTTGTCAGCAGGTCCCCTTTCAGCCAAACTGCTATTGCCATGGCCACCAGTGCGACCCCCGGTCACTCTTAGGCCTAATCTTGGCCCACCTTAGGAAAGCACTGTGCACACCCACCTCCCTGGAGCCCTGCTCCCCCCCAGATCTGGGGTTCTTCTGCCCTGGCCCAGACCCTTCCTGGAGCCACCCCAACTCTGCCCATTGGTAGTGGGCATCAACCCTAGGGCATCAACAGCCATCTCTGTGCCTCAATTGAACCCTCCCCAAGGTCCACCCTACCAGGTATCCAGCTGCCTCACAAACATAGCCCTGGTCACTCTCTCCTGGTCAGGTGGGCTCCTCCACACACACACACCCAACCTTCCAGAGCCTGGCAGCCACCTGCCAGCCAGCGCCCAGTTCTGCCAGGCCCATCTCCCTTGACTCTTTTCAGTCCCTCGGCCATGCATACTAGTGCCACATCCCACACAGGGTCAGCCCTCCCATCAGGGTCCCCCATCACCCACATCCGAGGTCTTCAATCCTCTTGGAGCCCTAGAACCTGAAGTTTTAATGAAACCTTGCAAGAGAAGCCAATAAACAAAATGGTACCCCCACCCCACGCAACGATGGACCCAGAGAAGCAATCCATCAAACCACCTGGAGACACTGGCCCCTGGCTGCCTCACCCTCTTCTCAGGGGAGCCTCCCATCCCCCTCAGCTCAATGGACCTTGGCACTGCCCACACCACACTGATAGTGCCTGTGGCTCCCGGGGCACCGCCCTGGACTGGGAGCAACCAGGGCAGGGTCTGACTTTTTATCTCAGGGCCTGGCTTGACAGAGCCCAGACGGTTTTCACTTTCCCATTTACTCCTCACTGCAGCCCCCCAAGACTACAACTGCGTCCCTTGGTTCAGAGAGGGCCCCTCCGACATTACCAGGGGTGAAAGCCCAGGTGTGCCCGGTGCCTACTGACACACACATACACACAGTCTGCTGCTGCCACTGCAACGGAGGAACGTCACGGGGGTGGGGCGCTCTGCAGGAACCAGGGTGTGGGAAGGGTAAGTCTAGGGATCAGTGGAGTCACGAGTAGGGTCTGGCAGGGGAGGCCTCTTCCACGGAGAGACCCCAGGATCTGCCCATAAGTGGGCTGGCCTTCAGATGCTCACGTGGTGGGGTGCCTGGCCAACCCAGCCAATACTGGGGCGGGGCTTAGGGCCTGCACGCAGGGCCTGGAAGGGGAACCGGCCAGCGGCCTGGTCCCTCCCAGCTCCAGTATGAGTGGGAGCCCCCCACAGGGGCTGGCCGCCTTCAGGGAGACAAAGGGCCATTGAGGCCCCAGACCCAGCCTCCAGGAGGGGAACTCAGGCTACCAGAGCTATTTTGGGATCATCCGACTCAAAATCATTCAGCCCTGACCAGCCCAGGCAGGCTTATGCCCTAGGAACGGACAGAGGATACTGTGTGAATGAACAGAGGATACCAGGAATTAGCCCCCTGGTCTCTGGGCTTACACACATCACCATGCAACTGCACACACGTGTACACACATTCGGTCCTCCAGGTGTCACGCCAGCAGACACGCACGTGCACCCACTCACTCAAATTTGCACAGTTACTGGGTGTCACACACACAGCTGTTTGCATACACACTGGGCATCTCACACACTCATCTTCATGCAACACAAAGCTTGTTCCTCACCCACACAACACACATACACACATGTGCACACACATGGGCTCTGGTTGGACACCTCCAGGTACGTCTCCAGCCCTGAGGTCAGGGAATGGCATCTGGAAAGTCCAGCCCACTGGCAACCTGCTGGCCCCTTTCTCATGCTGATGACCCCTGGCTCACTGCGTTGAGATTGGGGCCCAGCTCCTTCCGAAAGGAAGGGGTGGGGGCAGGGCACCGCACATGCGCACACGCACCTCTACTGCTGAGTCCTCACCCGGCCAGCGCCATCTCCACGAGCGCGGCACAGGGCAGTGGACCGCTGGCTGCCGGCCGCCCAGAGTCACAGGTGTCTGGCAGCCTCGGTGGGGGAGGGGAAACAGACTGGGCAAAGCAACCCTGTCCCCAAGCCCCTGGCCTCCTGTCTCAGGCTGTGGCAGTCCCCTCCCCCTCGGCCTGAGCAGACAATGGGCGTTTCACAGCGGGATGTCACTGCTGAATCACAGCCAGCCTCTGGGAAGGAGGTGGCACCCAGCCCAGGCCCCAGATCACAGCCTCAGGTGAGGGCAGGAGGTGCCCATGTTTGGCTCCAGGGGCTGTGTACCCCCTCACACTTCCGCCAGTTAGCCCACACTGCCGGGTAATGGGATTAAATGAGTTTTGGGAAGGGGCTCAGCAGGACTGCCTCTCTGAGCTGCCTGCTGCAAAAGCAGCTGCGCACACCTCGCGCACTCATTACTCAGCATCACTCTTTGCTCATCTGTGCCCAGGGCCCCTCCCTCCCTGACCTGGGCTACGTTCTGGAGGTGTCCTGAGTCAGATGAGCTCTCCGCCCTCAGGAAGGTAACACTATGGCGGAGGGTGCACTAGGTTGGAGGGTCTGAGGGGTGACACCCACAGAGAGCTGACTGATGGGGAGAGGGCTCTGCACATATCTGGAGGAAGAGCCCCCAGACGGAGGCAGCTACAAAGGCCCAGGTGAGAACAGGCTGAGGAGGCTGCAGGCGGCCAGGAGGAGCCAGTGGGCAGACCCCCTGGGGAGCAGGGGGAGGGGGCTGGTCACTTGCCAGGACACCTGCCGCAGCCACGAGGGGGAGCCAGCTAAACGGAGGAGCGGGACAGAAGGCACCTCCAGAAAAGAAAGGAACGGGAAGCCGAGCCATGCCTTCCGTCCCTCCTCTCCAGGAGGGCCCCAAGCCCACCTCTCCCAGCCATCTCCAGGAGGAAAGAGACAGCTGGGGGAGCCAGGCTGGTGCTCAGGTGTGGTCATTGCCTGGTGAGTGGGGAGACCCTGTGTCCCTGCTGAGGGCGACTGTGTGGGGCTGGGCACCACAGGGGGGATGGGCGATCCAGAGCCCAGAACCAAAGTCTGGTGTCAGGATGAAAAGCAGGGACAGGCAGACACTCACTGGCATAGGGAACAAAGGAGCAGAAAGACAGAGACCAGAGAGAAGAGAGCTGCAGAGATGGAGATACGCGCAGGACGGAGATTATGGAGGCAGCTGGGTGTGGGGAGCCTGTCACTGAGGGAGAGAAGCACCAAAGGTGCCAGGTGCCTGCCAGTTGTCAGGTGGGAAGGCTCCGCTCAGGAAGGTTCCCTCTCCCAACCAGGGGGTTATGGCAGCTGACAGTGGGCTTCCAGACCCCTCCCCCAGCACAGGGACCACCTGCTGCTCCTCTTACCCAACCAACCTCACATGCTGTCTTTCCCCCCTCAACACACAGCACACACCCGGCCTCCTTGGGAACCACGCCAAGCCCTAGCACTGCCCTTCCAGTGGCCCTGTGAGGGTCTGCTTCTGGGCGGTGAAGGTGAGGAAGGAACCGACAAATCAATCTGAGTGGACCTCAGGGCTCCCCCTCCAGGAAAAGAGGGCCCACATCTCCTCCCCACTGGCGGATCAGAACATGCCCCAGTCAAGCCAGATGGGCACTCCCACCTGTGGGCACAGGGGCAGGTGCCCACAGCCACACCAGGCTGCCTGCTCCCAGTGCTCTGTGCCGGCGACTGAAGGGGGCTGAGGGGAGGAGCCAACAAGGCTCAGGCCTACCTGAGTCCAGTGACTGACCACCCCCTCCTGAATGGCCTGGCCTGACTCCCTAAGTGCCCTGCCACCCCCAGAGCATAGTGTCAGACTGGCACATGAGAGGACAGTGAACCCAAGAGGCCCCCAGGAACTTTCTCCTGTCCTCTACACAGCCCTTTTATCCCCAGCACTGAAGTCACTTCCAGAGGCAGGGCCTGCCGGAGGAGATGCCCACCCTTTACCAGGCACAGGGCGCATAGCTGAACACTGGGGCAGCAGGCAGGAGACGGGACAACCAACAGCAAGCAAAGCCAGGACCCACAGAGGACAGAGGCTGGAGCCCTGTCCTAAGTCCCCTGACACAAGCAAAGGTCACCCTTTACTAGCCTGTTATCAGAGCACCGGCAGGGCCCCAGCCCTCGCTGAACCCAGGCAAGGCAAGGGCCACCAGATGGGGCTCTGACCAGAATCCTTTGGGCACAGATCAGTACATCTGAGGCTGCTACCCGTACACGTACACTCACATGCACACACGCGCGCACACACACACACAGACCACACAGCTGGAAACAGCGCACTGAGGACAGAGCACCCCCTCTCCACTCTCCAGCCTGGCCCCTGCTCCATGGGGGGGGGGTGGTAGAGGAGGGGCCACTTCCAGCTAAGCAGCAGCTGGCAGGGGGCCTTCCTCAGCGGAGGTTCTCAGGATCTGCTCTGGGGGGGGGAAGAGGCCCACTGGAGGCCTAGATCATGCCTCCCCAGATCCCGGCCACAGCCTGAGCTCCAACATGACCCCTCCTGAGCGCCAGTGCTGCTGAGCTGAGCTGCATCTCGGTCATGGGGTAATGTCACTGGGGTGCCATCTCATTTCTCTGAGCCTCCTATTTCTCAATGGTGAAAGGCACGCACTTCCTGGGACTCTGGGGTGTCAAGCGCCACAAGGAGTACTGTGGTGACTGCCTGCAGCCCCCAGCCCCAGCCAGGCTGCAGGGGGAACTATGGCTCCTCTATCCCAGTGGTGATGGGGGTGCTAGGGGCCAGGAGAACAGAGCAGGAAAGGAAGTCCATTTTCCCCTCCCCCAGGCCACTAGGCAAGGGTTGAACTTGTTGGGGTGGGGGGGTGGCTGGCCTGGGTTCCACAGCTGGAGGCAAAGAACTGGGGCGGGAGGAGCCTGTTTCTCCAGCTGTTTTTCACCCTCCTGTGGTGATGGGGGGACAGGTTGGGTAGGGGTGAGGGGGGAGAAGTAACCCTTCAGGAAGGAAACAGAGCAGACAGGCTGTGGGGGGGGGAGGGCGGGGAGGCTCTGCTAGCCTGACTGAAGCAGGGGGATGGTGGGAATGACCTCTGGCTAGACCCATGGCCCTAAAATCTGGACTCACTGTCCTGCTAACTTGGCCCCCAGCCTGTGAAGGATGGCAGGGGGATGCAGCCCCCAGACCTAGGCCAACTAGCCCTGACCAGGAGATCTCCCATCTCAACTGTGCAGCGTGGATCCCAGCACCCAGACCTGCTGAGGGCACAGGCAGCCCCCACCAGAATGCTCTGTCCAGCACGAGGTGGGGGGTAGGGGTGTAGACAGAAAGGGAGAGCAGAGGACAGTTTCAAAACAATTTTTTTCCCCATTTCCAATTTCCAGAGAAAATGGAGGCCAGGCTCCTCTCTGGGTCGGGAGTGAGGGGCTGGGGTGTGGTCTGGAAAAAGCCAAGAGCTGTTTCCACAAGCTCAGCTCAAAGGGAAGTAACGAGATCACATGGCAAGCCCTTTGGTGTCAGCCAGCAAAGCCCACCCTCTCTGCTACTCCAGTGAATGTCCAGCGACCTCCCGGGAACCCAGGTGGCCTCAGACCCGGCACAAGCCTATTTCTAAGCACTGGAGCTGCCAATCGCAGACTGACTCCCAGGAACCCCCAGGTGGGAGCGCTCCTCACAGCGGGGGGGGGGGGGGGCACGCCCCACCTGGGCAGACACCGCCCCAGCCCGCAGGACGGAAGCAGGAGGCGGTACGCAGCCTCGAGCCCAGGCCTGCCTGGGGCGGGACCAGGGAGGCCGCTGGGTGGGGTCTGGACGGGGCGGGATGGGAACCTGCAATCCAGACCCGACCAGGCAGAAGAGGGAAGCCGGAACAGGAAGAATGTGGAGGGAGTAGGGCAGGCTCTGAGGACTGCGGGGGTGCAGAAGCTAAGTGCCAGACGGCAGAGGCAGGTAGCCCAGAAACACCCCCACATGGTGGAGAGCCAGTCCTGGTCTGGGGTGTCTGCCACCCACACCCAGCTCTGCGGCCTGTCCAGCATGAGCCACAGCACTGCCCTCCCGAAGGCCTTACAGCCGGCCTGGCATGCCAGAGGGAAGGTATCACCAGAATCTGGCTGGTCTGATTGGACCAGGGAGTGTAGCCACCAAGACCCCGGCTTCAGGCTGGGCAGGGCTGGACTGGGCCAGTGCCAGGACTCACTCCGACCCTGTCCCTGTGCCAGTCCTGGCGGGGGCAAACAACACTTCCTTTCTCTGCTCCTGGCTCCTTCTGGGGAGGGAAGGGCCCCAGGCTGCCCTGCTGGCCTTCAGCCAGGCCTATGTCCTCCTGGGGGCTTCAGGGGAGGCCCCTGGACTACTCTTCATGCAGTGGACATAGGGAGGTGCTGGGAGTATGTAGGCAGTACCCAGACCGGGACAAGGTGGCCGAGGGAGGGCTGGAGGAGATGCCCACTCAGCTGCCAGCCTGGGCAGGCTCAGGGCGTGTGGGCGGCTGGCAATGGAAGAGGCCAGGCCACTTCTCTGACAAAGCAGGGGGCGGGGGTCTCCTTCCGGAAGAGGCTGTCCCAGAGCAGCCGGCTTCCCTCACCCAAAGGTGGTGCAGAGGGAGGAACGCATACCTGTCTCAGTTATGCCAGGAATGTGGCTTCCTAGCCAGGGTGGGGAGGAGCCTTCCTGGGGGCTGGAGGCTGGGGAAGGGGCCCGACCTGCAGAACCAGGAAGACCCTGCAGGCCCTGGGGGAGAAACTGAGGAAGGCAAGTCCTAGCAAAGCTGGGACCAGGTGTGCTGCAGAGCAGCAGGTGCCCTTCAGTGCCCAGGCAGGGATGAGAGGGTGGGCCACGGCCAGCACACCAGGAGGTAGGCCTGGGAGGGTGTGCTAGGGACAAGGTGGGATCTGGTGGTCTCAGGGTGACCTCCACAGATTAATGGCTGCCCAAACTTCACCCTGGGCCCAGTGGGGCCTCTGGGAGCAGAATGCGGTCAGAGCAGACAGGGAGGGGTCAGCTTATCTCCAGCCTTGTTCCCGTTAGAGCAAGGCCTGGGCTCCTGGAGAGCATGGGGTGAGGTCTGAGGTCCTATCTCCCACAGAACAGGAGGGGGCCCCTCCTCCCACCCCAGCCAGCTTGGGGACGTGCATACAGGACTGTCCCTTCCCCAAGCTTGGCCCTAGCTCCAGGGGACCTTGTTCATCAGGCCTTGGGGCACTCAGAGGGCACCCATTTTACCCCAGCCCCTGTGATGCATCAAACCTGCCCAAGTGGCCGGCCCACCTCCCATTGGCCCCCTGGTCTGCTTCTGGAGCAGACAACCATACCACCCAGCTAAAAACAGCACCTTCCATTGAAGCCTAAGCTCTCCATTCTGGGCCCCCTTCCCATCCCCTACCCAGACTCCCGCTCCACCTGCAAGGCCCCAAGCCACAGTCAGGGCCACTTCCTGTCCGTTCATCAGCATGAATCCCTTTCCCTAAAACCCTCCTCCCTGGTGGCCCACCCCATTGCTATAACTGGCCTGTGGGTCCCAGCAGGAGCTCAGGCCCTGGACTGTCCTGAGTACTGGCTGCCCACAGCTGACCCAGTCCTGGCTGGGGGACTCTCCCTGTGGACCCTTCTGTCCAGCAATTCCTCTGCCCAGCCTGGCATATCCAGAGCCGGCACCTGGTGTAGGTGGAGCTTTGGCAAGATGGCAGACTTTGTTCTGCCCAGGGTGGCCCTCCTGCTACATGCCTTCTTTGGACACCACAGAAGAAGGCCTCAGTTACAGAATCACAGACCCTCGGGTTTGACCCATCCAGCAGTGGAGTTAATGGCTTGCCTCTTCAATCTCCTGTTGAGGCACAGGGGACTTTCTGTCCTGATCCTTCTTCTCCAGCCTCCCCTTAGCCCCAGCTCATCCCCAAAACTGGACACAACCATCCCACAGCCTGCCACCCTCCCATCTTTTCCCTGGACCAGAAACTTCCAGAGCAGGGCCAGGGTCTCAAGTCCGTGCCTTGTGGCTGGGCCAGACTGGGACCCTGCAGCTGAGCCAATGCTGGGAAGGGGCCAAGGACACTCGACCCTGCTGGCTTCTCTGTGTGATGCTTCGGCCTGAGACCCTGAGGCAGTCCCAGAAGCAGCTGAGCACAGTCTAGGCAGGAGATTGTGGAGCTCCCCACCCCATTTGGGTCCTACCCCTCCCCCTGCACAGTTCTCCCAGGCCAGATGAGTCCACCACTGCCCAGGACCCCACAAAAGTCACGCCAGCGTCACAGCAATAAGTTAGATAAAAGGTGGGACTTCCCTACTGGCCAACAAGAGAGACACGGCTGCCTTTGCCTTCCTGGGACAGGAAGTCACAGACCCCTCCCACTGCCTGGGGAGAAAGCATTTTCCTCATACACCAGGCAGCCCTGAGAGGACAGACAGGATGTGGGGGCCACAGGCATTTCATACATTCTCCCTGCAAAGTTTCCCAGCCAAGGATCTCAGCCCCCAACTGGGACTATCCTGGGGCGAGGGGGTGGGAAGAACCCTGGTCACGTGATCCCTGTATACCTCTCAGAGGTTGGGTGGGGGAGGGCACTCTTAGACCACTCAGAAGAGACTTGTGGGGACAGCAGACAAGAAAAAGTTTCTTCACCTCAATTAGGGAGTCCCACACCTCTTCAAACCCATACAAGCCCCCACCCTACAGAAATGTCACTTCCCAGAAATGAGAAGGCTTAGAACATACAGGGGGTAGCCTGCCCAATCCCTACACCCCACTCCCAGGGCTTTGCTCAACATCTGGGCACTGTCTAGACAGATGTTTGGGCTTCTGCAGGAACATAAACAGCTGGTGTTCATTCACCTGGGGACCCTCCAGGAGATACAGAGCCAGGGAAGGGGCAGGGAAGAGGAAAAGGCTTGTCCCTTTGCAGGGCTGGGACTTGCTTGGCTCCAAGACAAAAGATGGTGGCATTGTGGGGGGTTAGGGGGAGCACTTCTAATGTCAGAGATTGGAGCTGACCTTGAGATAGCCAGAGACACAGCTGGGAAGCCAGGGAGCTGGGAAGGTCAGACCACAAGACAGCATGTGCCGCAGCCTACAACACACACTCCTTCCCTCATCCCATCACCGTCTGCCCCCGTCCAATCGCCTTCTGCCCCCCGTCACCCTCTGTTCCCACCCCGTCACCTTCTATCCAGTCACTCTCTGCCCCCATCACCCTCTGCTCCCGGGTCATCCTCTATCCCCCGTCACCCTCTGCCCCTTGTCACCCTCTATCCTCCCGTCACCCTCTGCCCCCATCACCCTCTGCTCCCCATCACTCTCTATCCCCCCGTCACCCTGTCCCCACCCTGTCACCTTCTATCCCGTCACCCTCTGCCCCCCCATCACCCTCTGCTCCCCATCATCCTCTATCCCCCGTCACCCTCTGCCCCCTGTCACCCTCTATCCCCCCATCACCCTCTGTCCCCACCCTGTCACCTTCTATCCAGTCACCCTCTGCCCCTGTCACCCTCTGCCCCCCCATCGCCCTCTGCCCTCCCATCGCCCTCTGCCCCCCATCGCCCTCTGCCCCCCCATCACCCTCTGCTCCCCATCATCCTCTATCCCCCGTCACCCTCTATCCCCCGTCACCCTCTATCCCCCGTCACCCTCTGCCCCCACCCTGTCACCTTCTATCCAGTCATCCGCTGCCCCCCCCGTCGCCCTCTGTCCCCCCGTCGCCCTCTATCCCCCCGTCACCCTCTATCCCCACCCTGTCACCTTCTATCCAGTCACCCTCTGCCCCCCATCGCCCTCTGCCCCCCATCACCCTCTGTCCCTCCTCACCCTCTGGCCCCCCTTGCCCTCTGCCCCCCATCGCCCTCTGCCCCCCCATCGTCCTCTGCCCCCCTCACCCTCTGCCCACCCTCACCCTCTGCCCACCCTCACCCTCTGCCCCCCGTCACCCTCTGCCCCCCGCCCATCACCTTTTGCTCCCACACACCTTCCACGCAGTGCTCCACCTCCTCCAGGTTCCGCAGCGTAATACGCAGGAGGCTGGAGTTGAGCATCAGCTCGTTCTTGTGGGCTGGCCACAAGTATGGGGGTGCAGGGTTCACAAAGAAGATCCTTGTGTCCCCAGTGGACACCTGGTTGTCACAGATGAGGGGGTCTCCGAAGCCACCGATTACTACCTTGTTGCCGCCATCCAGCAGGCTCTGCTGAGTCACCACGTCTTTGCCCTTCAAGTACCGCCAGACCCGAACCTGGGGTGGAGAGGGACAGGTATCAGTGGTCCTCTTCTCACTGGCGGGACAGAGGGGTCCTCGGGGGCCAGAGGCAAACACCAGACTGGGCACCGGGGCCTTTTCCTCTCTGCCCAACTCAGTTGCTCAGGCCCAACATCCAGGCAGACCCCAACCCTGGGCTGAGGTGTAAGGAGATCTTGGGTCAGCCCCCCAGTGACGCAAGGAAGCACGTGTGGATGTCACACATGAGGACACGAGGCCTGTGAACACATTTCCTCCCCCAGGAAACAGCTCCCCCACCCAGGAGGTCTAACTGACCCCAGCCACCCGAGTCTGACAGTGTCCACTCAGGCTGGATCTGGGAAGGGGACTCACCTGGCCTGGGGTACTTGCCTCCCATGCCCCACTACTCCTGCTCACCTCTGGGCAGAGCCAGGAGCAGCTAACATGGACGGTACAGTTTCAGGGCAGCAAGCTCTGAGCTCAGGGCTCTGGGCCAGCCTGTGTGTGGGTAAGACCCTCCCCCGGGAGCTGAAAGACCCCTCCTCCTGCCAGCCTCCTGCCCTGAGTGCAGTCAAGGCAGCCTGCAAACCACAGAATCAAGTTCAGGCAGCACAGGGCAGCCCCACCCTCCACGTCTTGTTCTTGGGGCCCTGAGGGCACCTGCTCTGACAAACCATGCCCTAGGATGCCCACAGCCTACCCAGGGGTGCCCAGGAGGGTCGCAGGAGCTGCAGGATGAACGGGCTACCCTCAAAAGAACAGGTCCATGGGACATGCACCCACTCCCTGAGAAGCCTCTTCAGGACTTTTGGAATGGGGGATAAGACAATGGTGGACAGTCCACCTGCCTACTCCCTGCTGGGAGCCTTGGGTCCTCAGCAGGGATCCCCTCCATCCTCCAGGGGCCCAGGTAGGAGCCTTGTCCAACCCTCTCCCCCCACCTCCAGACACACAGTAGTTTCCAAAAGGCGGATACCCAGCATGGGAGGACTGGGTGGCTCTGGTCGCCTCCCCCAGCCACACCCAGGAGCAGCCGGGAGGAAGTCGGGAAAATCCTGCAGGGACTTGGCACAGTGCCCAGCGGTGGAGGGGAGGGGGCTCAGCGGGGGATCCCAGCTGTAGCCCCACAGGCAAGTCTGGAAGAAGCTGCCTCGGTCCCCAGCTCCAAGGGAGAGGAATGATCCGACTTCTGGTCAGGGAAGTGGTTTTAGGGGCGAGAGGAGCCGGGCCCTGGCTCCCCTGAGCCCTCCCTAGGAATGGACTATGGTTAAAAACCCTCCATACCTACCCCAGGGGGCTCCCAGATCCCACTGAAGGAGAGATGGGGCAAGCCCCCCACCGCTGTGACCAGAGGAGATGCAGTTCTCCCAGGAGCGGGATGGGGCACCTGCCCCTGCCCCCCCATACACTTAAGGCTCAGCAACGGCCCCGCCCACTTCTCTGCTCCTGCTCCCACACCCAGTCACTGCAGCACCCCCAACCAGGATCCCTGGGGTTGGAAGATTAGTGTGCACCCCCACTCCTGACCATCCCTTTTCGTCCTGGCACAGGCCTCTGGGGAGGGGGCAACAGCACTGACTAGAGGCAAAACCCTCCACTTCCACCCTAAGCAAAAAGCGTCACCTCCTTTCGTCCCTATTCCTTTTCTTTGGCTGGTGGACGGGCGGAGGAGCGGTACACTCTCCCTGGGGGGCGACGCAGTTGTTTCCAAGGGAGTGGTTTTGGGGTGGAAGGGCAGACGTGATCGGGTCCCAGGGCCTGGGGCAGCGCCAGGTGGGACTGCAGCGGCACGCAGGAACTTTCCCTCCGGCGCTCGCGAGTTTTCCGGGACCCAGCGCCCCACCCGGGGATTCGGCGGTCGCCAAGGGAGCGGGAGCGGGAGCTGCAAAGCGTCTGGGGCTCATTCCCACGACCTGGGGCGGGGGTCTCTGCGGGGGGGCCGGCATCGCGAGGGGAGGGCCTCCGGGCTAAGGGGCCGGATCTCCGGGGAAGAGGCCCCCAGGCCAGGCTTCCAAGAGGGTTCGGGGCGGGGGAGCGGAGCTCAGGTCCCGGGGTCCCGGCGGGCGCCCACCTTGCACGAGTATGTGTGTTGCACAGGGTCCACGTTGAGGATCTCCTCCACGGTGCCGGTGAGCACCACGTTCGCCTCCTCCTCCCGCCGCTCCAGCGCGCGCTCCGGGCACGTCCCGTCGGCGCCGGGCAGGGAGCGCGCCGCCACCACCAGGAGCAGCAGCAGCGGCTGCAGCGAGGTCGGGCCGGACCGCCGCAGGCTGACCATGGCGCGGACCGAAGACGGCGGAAGGCGGCCAGAACAAGCGCCCGGGCCGTGCTGCACCGAGGACTGGACTGGACAGGACGGGACGCAGCTCCGGGGAGGCGGTGGGAGCGCGGGCGGCGCGGGGGCGGGACCCAGGGCAGCACCGCCCCCTTCCCGCCCCCCCTCCGGCACCGCCCCCGGCCGCCCGGCGCCCCACGATCCGCGCGGGCCCCGCGAACAAAGCGCCGGGACTGCGGCGCCGGGCGGAGGCCGGGCTGGGGAAGGGAGGGGGCCGGACTGCGTCGGGCCAAGCTGGGTGGTGGGACTGGCCAGGGCGGAGGACGGCCCAGGCGGGGGGCCCGGGAAGGCCCGGGGGTGCTCTCGGCTGCGGCGCGCCCCCAGGGACGCCCCTCCCCCGCCTGCGCGGAGGTCTCCCGCCCCCCCCAGGAAATGCGGCTGAAGTCGGGTTAATGCATAATCTGGAGGCGACGTGACGGGACTTCCAAGGGGCTCTAGGCTACGCCGTGGCCGAAGCGGCGGGGCCTCCCTGGCCTCAGGGAGGGGCTGCCAGATCCCGGACCCCGCCGCCCTGCAGCGATACAGAATTGCGCCCCTCCCCCGGCGGGAGGAACCTGATGGGGGACCCCAGCCCCTCGCTAGAACTAGGGACGGAAGCTCGGCAGGCCCGGGACCCCCCAGCTGGTCCAGGAGAGAAGGCAGCTCCAGCAAGCCGCGCCCCCAGCTGGCTAGGACCAATGCGGGCCGGGAGCTGAGGCGATTGGTCCGAATGGAACGCAGACCTGCCCACCTCCTGTTCGCGGGTCGGCTGGGGCCCAGCTCAGGGCGCAGGGCTCCCCCTGCAGTCTAGCGGCGGCTCAGCCTCAGGTCAGCGGGGCAGGGCCGGCCACGCCCCTTCCCTGGCTGCCAGAAGCGTGCTTCTCCAGCCGTTCTGGCTACGTGCGGGGGCCAAACTAAGATCCAGAGGGTCCAAATTAGAGCCTGGCCGAGCTGAAGATCGAGGGGCAGGGAGAGGAGGCTCCTTGTGTTCCTCTAGGGCTGACTCTGCGGCGCACCCGCTCACTCCAAGCCAGCCACCTAGCTCTGAGCCAGAAGCTACGAAGGGTGAGCGGCAGAAGAGGCCCCTCTGGAGGACTCCATTTCTTCCAGACCCGGGGGGTGGAGGGTTCAGGAAAGGAGGGTGGCATCAGAAGTGTGTGTTCACCCTCGCTGAGTTGCAGTATGACAAATAGATGAGGGTGGGGCCCAGGAAATGAGGCTGGAACCAGGAGAACTTCCTACACACACACACACACACCTGCATGTCTACACATAATCCGTCATAGGCAAGGCAGACCTGGGGTCCCCCAGCCTAGATACGGACCCGCACAAACCAGAAAGGGGGCTCCTTGGTCTCCAGCCAAATCCCCCCGAAGATACTGAAAGCTGAGGTCTGAGTGTCCCCAGAGTCATGGGCTTTGGCCCAGAGAGGTGTATGTTCTGTGTCACTCCCATCTCGCCTGTTTCCAAGGCTGACTCAAGCCTGGCTCTCCTGGGCTCATTTGGTAAATTGGTATAGAAGGAAGCATCTGGTGTGGAAACAGGTGTAGCTTGTGCCAAATTAGGTGCCCCCCACAAGCTCTTCCACAAGGGCTGGAGGAACCTCCCTTCCAGGTGTCCTTCCCCTGCTGGCCATGGTCCCTCCTTTAAATGAAACCCTGAAGGCTAGTGTATTTGTTCTGAACAGTCTCCGTTCACCAGCTCACCCCGCACAGTGATGTGTGTGTTCAAGGCCCCGTCCTCACCCCTCCCCAGACCAATGCAGGCTGGACAGGGCAGGCTGGTGGGCCCTGGAGGGGCCCACAACTCCCAGGCAGGCCTTAGCGACTCACTCCCTCACCACTCCCAGGGGTGCTGGTCCCAGTCGGGACCTCACCTGTGGCCTTTGGGACCTGACCAGACCTTCCCTTCCCTGTGCTGTCTGCTGACCCAGATGTTGGAGTGGGAACATTTGTGCAGAGGCTGGCCACCGCTCCACCTGGGGCAGGGATGGTTTCCATATGTGCTTCTTTTTCTTTATCTAGCAGTTAGTTTCCCAAAGGTGTGGGGACACATGTTCAATTTCTCCAGGGTGGGCATTCACTATTTTGATGCCATCAGGCTGCTTCTTACTTGGTAGCCCAGCCTGGTAACCACCCAGGGACTCTGGGTCCCCTTACCCTTCTCCCTCCACCGCCCCTCCCCCAAGCTCAGTAGCAGGGGTGCAGAACGGAGAACTGGCTGATGCCAGAGTGCTGGGGGTAGGGTGAGGGCAGACGCAGAGGCAGCCAATTAACTTGGCATCAATTTTTATTACGGCACTGGGTGGGAACTTCGGTGGGACCCTCAGCGCGGCTCTTCTGGCCCTGCCCCGCCCCCTCGCAGGCGCAGGTTCATCAACACGGTGCAATGGGGCCTGAGGTCATACTCCCCCAGCTGGTGCTGGTCCTCCATGGGCTTCCCCTGGAAACTCAGCCAGAACTGGTCAGCCGGCGTGCCTTCCTGCCGCTGCACCTGCTGCTTGAGCTCAGCCACCGTCTGCGTCCGCCGGACCTCGTAGGCTCTGGTGCGACTCTTCTCGTTCTTCACCAGAATGCTCAGGGGGTCGTCGCTCAGCACCACCAGCAGGACCGTGCTGCCAGAGCTCAGACCCTGCCCGACGAGGGTAGCCCTGTCCTGCAGCTCCGCAGCGGACGACTGGGAGATCAGGCGTTGCTGGAAGGCAGGCACGCCAGTCTCCCGGGCGATCCGCTGCTTCAGCTCCGCTGTCAGCATGGAGTCCCTCAGGGGCACCGATATATCCTTGCCACTCAGCATCTTCACCTTCAGTTCCCCTATCTGTGCAACGCACGGAGCTCAGGGAGCCTGGCACCAGTCCTCGGGCCTCTACACGCTATGCACTGGCCGCAGGGCAAGCCCCCAGGCTCCAGGACGCTGCTCCCTCCTCTGGGCCCTCTCCACCAAGAGAGGGATCCCAAGCGCTGGAGGCGCACAAGGCGGGGCCTCTCTGGAAGAACAGCCAGCTGCCCACGACCACCACTTTGCCTCCCTTCAGCTAAGATGCCCCCCAAGTGACCTCAGTTGGCCACTGGGCAGAACCCACCTTCCAAGACCAAGACTCTGACGTGGGGAGCCCTGTCCCTGCACCACACTTAGGAAACTGCGGAGTTCTGCGGCTCCACTGGTCTGGCACACAGTAGGTGCTCTGCCCCTCCCCCAGGTCCTGCCAAGGGGAGGGGGCGACAAGTCGATGGGTGCCCAGCCCACCTGCCCCACCCGCCCCACCTGTCAACCCGCCTCACCATGGCTGTGGGCTCTGGCACCAGGTCCTCCACAGGTAGCGACGAGCTCGCTGCCTCTCCGCTCGCAACTCCTTCGGGCCCCAACCGCCCAGCCTTTTTCAGAGCCTGAGCTACTCACGTCAGAGGGCGGGGCGCCGTGCCTGGGAGCCAGTCCCACTGGCCCTTGAAGTCAGCTTCGGTTTCAGTTTCCGTTTCCCAAGGCCAGCCCCAGAGCAGAAACAAATCTGAAAGACTGTAAAAGACAGCGGAGGAGGTGAACCCGGGGATACTAAACAGAACCCACCCCGCGTATGCCCAGAAACTCCCTGCGGATCCAAGTCCTTTACGTGATTCACAAAAGCCATAGAAACGTGAAGTAATGATTAGAGAGTTTCACTCTCCATTTACCAACTTGCAAAATTAGTAAACTTAGAAAGCACCATCATGGGTATTCGGGAAATAACATAAAATAGTGACACTCGAAACTACCCAGAGATAATTACCACTGGTTTTGGACAATATTTGTTCACCTTGGGTTTGTTTTTGTTTTTGTTTTTAATGAAAGGGATGTATCTTTTCTATAAAAATGAACTCATGGACATTATGGAGAAAGTGAAAAGACTATCCCCAAAATGGGAAAAAATATTTGCAAATCATATGTCAGATAAGGGTCTAGTACTCATAGTATAGAAAGAATCCTTACAACTCAACAACAAAAATATAACTCAAAAATTGGGCAAAGGAGTCGAATACACGTACCTCCATAGGAAATATACAAATGGCCAACAAACATGAAGAGATGCTCAACATCATTAATCATTAGGAAAATGAAAATCAAAACCGGAATGAGACACCACCTCACACCCACTAGCATGACTGTAGTAAAAAAAAAAAAAAAAAAAAAAAAAAGAACACTAAGTGTTGATGAGAATGTAGAGAAATTGGAGCCCTCACATGCTGCCGGTGGGAATGTAAAATGGTATGATGGCTGTGGAAAACAGTCTAGTCATCCCTCAAAAAATTAAAACAGAATTTCATAGGATCCAGCAATTCCACTCCTAGATATACACCCCAAATAATTGAAAGCAGGTGTTCAAACAAGTACTTGTGCACAGATGTTCATAGCAGCACTAGTCACAATACACAAATGGTAAAAGCTGTAGAAACAGCCAAATCCATCCACGATGGGTGCGTCAACAAAATGCGGCTTAACCGTACAATGGAATACTATGCAGCCATAAAAAGGAACCAGGCCCTGACACCCACTACGTGTTTGAATCTGGAAAACATGCTCAGTGAAAGGAGACAGACACAAACGGCCACATGCTGTATGATTCTGTCTATGTGAAATGTCCAGAACAGGCGAACCCACAGAGACCAAAACTTGTGATTGCCAAGGGGAGGGGGAAGGTGGCACTGAATTATGTAATTTAAGATGGTTACCTGTATGTTACATGAATTTCACCTCAATAAAAAACAAAACTGAAAACCCCTTATACTGCTTCATTCATGACAGTGTATCATAAACATCTTTCCATATTAATAGACACTTTGTGCTAGTTGTTTTAATGTTTCCATTAAATGCAACCATATAATGGTTCTCCTTAGTATAATGAGTCCATTACAGTACTGTGTAGAATGCAATTTAGTTAACCATCCCACATTGTTGAATATTTAGGTTGTTACCTAATTTTCACTATTACAAATAGCACATAACAGGCATAAGTTAGATATAAATAAAGAAATTCTAATATAAAAAAAGTAAAAGAGTGGAAAAAAACAAAATGTTTTGAATATGAATCTTTTTTTTTAACAGTTCAGGCATTTTATTAGGTTCTTCGTAATTAATGTAGACAGTTTGTGAGGATAAACCCCATCTGTGAGAGCAAACACAGAGCGGAGGTAGCCGTGGAGCTGAGGAACAGCTTTGATTTTTGGCAGAGTTTGCGAGTCCAGGCTTTCTGATCAATTTTGCGCTGCTCTGTGATCTCGTATTTCTCTTTCTCTGTGTTGAAGATCCTGGTGTCTGGGCTTACGCAGCTGCTTCTTCTTGAAGTAAGCAGCAGTGAGATGTTTGGGGATTTTCACCCCACTGATATCAATTTTGGTGGAGGTGGCAATGACAGATTTCTGGTGTGTTCTACGCAGAGGAACTCCATCGAGGGACAGAGATCCAGTCACACGTAGCCACTGCTCAGCTGCTTCAGGAAAACCACCCTCTTGCCTCTATGGCGCCTAGTGAGGATGGTATCAGAATGGTCCCAGGAGCGATGCTGGCCCCAGGTTTTCTCACCTGCTGACTGAAGGGCTTTTTGCCGTGGCTCAGCAGCTTTTGAGGCATGTGTTCTTCAGTAGGATAGTATCTAGGCATTTTGCGAAGTTTAACCACTCGGATGTCACCATTCTTGTTGCCAATAACTGGTTTTGTGACAGTAGCCAGAACCTTCTCCTTTTTCTTTTCAATCCTCACTTTAGCTGCTGAATACTTCCTCTTGTACATGGCCTTTGGAGAATACATAGCTGATCGGGAATACCTGCTGATCCCTCTGACCAGGACAGGGTTTCGGCTGCAGTGGGGCTTCCCCTTCTTAGGTGTTTTGGCCTTGAGTTTCGCCTGCTTAACCCTGCCACCAGCATTAGCCTGTTTGGCTTCAGGTTTCTTCTCCTTAGTGTCCGGCTTCCCAGCTTTTTCACCCGCCATCTTGCAAGTTGGGAAAAAAAAGCTGAATATGAATCTTGCCCATTCCATCTCCCACCCCCCAAAAAACTCACAGGGCACCAAAATTGGTAACGCACACAAAAAAACTGATTTTTGACTTCTTTTTATTATTTTAAGTTTATATTTTGACTCATTCCTTGCATAAATAATGTTGGTATAAAAAGAAAACCACCAGCATTTTTTGAAACAATAAAAAAGAACATGCAGAATGTTAAAATCCCTCTAACCTCCCCCAGATGACCATTATTAAACATGGTTTCTATGTCTCCTGACTTCTTCCCCCCCCTCCTTTTTCTGCCTTCCCCCGCGCACTCCGGTTCAAGCCATTGTTTCTCAGTCTAGTTGTGTAAGACACAGCTCCCTGGCCCATGCTGGTGTTACGAGCCTTGCGTTTCCCCCCCCTCCCCAGGCAGTCGGTCACTGGTTGTCGGTTGGCTGCTCACAGCAGCTCACGGCAGCTCTCGCCAGCTGCCGGCCACTCACGCTGGCCACTCACAATGGCCACCGGCCACTCCTGGCAGCACACCAGCGACCTTGGTGTTAGGAGCACGGCACTCCAACCATGTGAGCCACCGGGCCGGCCCTCCCCTGACTTCTTAATACTGACATTTAGTACTAGAACCTTCTCTTTCTGTTAGTTACTTTATCCCATGTCACCAATTGTCATTCTGCTTTTGACAGGAGGAACTAAATACAAAGGCATTAAGGAGACAAATTGACAGAACCTAGGGCTCACCTGTCAGTTTTCTGGGGCTGTCATAACAAATTACCACAAACCGGTGGCTTAACACAACAGAAATTTATTCCCTCACAGGTCTGCAGGCCAGAGGTCCGAAATCCAGGGGGACTAAATGGCCAGGATTATCAGGCTGGTGAAAAATAATCTTACTTTATGTGGCTTACAGAAGACAAGAATAGTTTGAAATACAAGGATGCAGAAATTTTGAAATAGGATGTAAAGAAACATACTATACAAATGTTAACCAAAAGGAAGCAGATGTTGCCACTTAACAATTTTATTAATATATTAATAAAGAAATCTTATAGGTAAAGTTTACTGGACACACAGAAGGTCTCATAACAATAGGTTTTCACCTTCTCAGTAGAAGGTTGTGTACACCTAATAATACAGCCACAAAATATTTAAATTCTAGTCATAAACCTTACTATCCTATGTATGAAATTACAACAGCCACTTATAAAGGGACCTTTGGTTAATATTGGGGCGTAGTTACACACTAACTTAAACTTCCTGAAACCTTTAAAACAGCATCTATAACTTTTTTTATTGGTTTATTAATTCATTCATCTGGTATTTTTTTGTTTAAAGATTTTATTGGGGAAGGGGAACAGGACTTTATTGGGGAACAGTGTGTACTTCCAGGACTTTTTTCCAAGTCAAGTTGTTGTCCTTTCAATCTTAGTTGTGGAGGGCGCAGCTCAGCTCCAGGTCCAGTTGCCGTTGCTAGTTGCAGCGGGCACAGCCCACCATCCCTTGAGGGAGTCGAACCGGCAACCTTGTGGTTGAGAGGACGCGCTCCAACCAACTGAGCCATCCGGGAGCTCAGCGGCAGCTCAAGGTGCCCTGTTCAATCTTAGTTGCAGGGGGCGCAGCCCACCATCCCTTGCAGGACTCGAGGAGTTGAACTGGCAACCTTGTGGTTGAGAGCCCGCTGGCCCATGTGGGAATTGAACCGGGAGCCTTCGGAGTTAGGAGCATGGAGCTCTAACCGCCTGAGCCACCGGGCTGGCCCAGCATCTATAACTTTTAATATAGCTAATTGTATTTTCAGCCCTTCAAATGTACAATAGCAGCAGCAACTTTCCCTAGAAACCTGTATAGTCCTGGCACCTGTGCCTGCCCATCGGGGTCCAAGGCACATGGCTACAGCCTACGGTCCTGCCACCAGCCCTGATGCCACCAGCGTCAGAGGGATCTACACAAACCTTCCACAGGCTGCCTGGCCCTCAGTGACAGGGGCTCTGAACACTGGCTCCCTCTTGGTGCCTTCCCTGTCCCTCCTCCCTGCCCCTCAAGCACTGGGCTCCAACACAGGGGCCTCCTTGCTGTGCTTGGGGGCCACCAGGCACACTCTATACCCTGGCCCCTAGCACTGCTCTCCCTCTTCCTGGACCACTCCCCACCCCCCCATATCTCCATGGCTCAGGTCCCCCACCCCCTCAAGTCTCACTGAAAGGTTAGGTCCAGGCGAGGCCTTCCCTGACCACCCCTGGCTTTGCTTCTCCACACAGCACTACTACCTTCTACAAACCACGCAATTACGTATGGCTGCTGTTCTTACCAGGAGGCTCATGGCGGAGACTGCCCGTGAAAGATGCAGAGGACACATGTACGCACGAGTGAAATCAAATGTGAAAACATGCTGGATCTCGAAACCTGACTTTTCATCAAATTCACCTTCCTACATCTTCCACTGAAAATCATAACCTAAACACTTTATCTGAACTCAATACGCTTTATCTGAGTAGCATCTGAACTCAATCTGAGATGACATTCCGAACTCTAAACACTGTGTGACTTACTTTTGCAACTTGAATTAGGTATGGACACACAGCAGACGGCCACAAGTCATTGCAGTCTGCTGAATGCCCACCTGTGTGGCACCTGTGGGCCGTGTGTCCTCTGTCTGCTCAGTCCTCACTCTCAGAGGACCACACACAGCTTCTTGCTGGTTCTAGAAGCAGTGCTGCTTTCAAGGACCTGGGCATTCCAGTTGCTAAGCCCCAGAGCCTGGGGTGGGGGTGGGGGGACCAGGACTGACTTGTCTACCTGGGTCCTTCTTTGTGACAGGGACCCCACCTCACAAGTCTCACAGCACAAGTTCTTCCACCCTTCACAAGACTCAGCTCATCTCTTTGCTCTCATTCGAATAAAGTGAGGATAACAAAGGAAGAGGAGGGAGGAAGGGAGAGTGAGGGAACAGACACAGTGGCAGGCCAGATAAGAGGGGAAGTGACGTCAGGGGACACGGAGAAACCTGGGTCTCATCATCCAAGGATCTGAGGGGCTGCAGGGGAGGGGAGGGCAGGGTGTGAGCTGCAAGTCTGGGAAGTGGCCAGAGGGGGAGAACCACGAGGCTGTGCAGGAATTACAGTTATGAGAAAGGATGAGGCCCAGGGAGTGGGTGGCCGGCCAAGGGGAGAAGGGCAGGACCACTGCCGAGGACAGGAAGTCCAGCAGCTCGGATTGTGAAATCACCAAGAACTATGGCAGGAGCAGTTGGGGAAGGAGACAAGGATCCAGGAGTAACGTCTTGAGGAAATGAGGGGAGACACCCAAGGGGAGGTCTGACAGTATGAGATTCAAAGCTGGGGCTTTCTTGGTGGAGAAGAGATGGGTCTGGAAGTACCACGGAGGGGACAAGGGAGCTCCCCTCTGCCCAGGTGCAGTGTGTCAAGAAGAGTGGAGAGAAGAGCAGACCCAAGGGTCCGTGGGGGAGGAGGCATCCAGGCAGACAGGGGCTGCTGGAAGGTGGAGGGATACGACTTCCCAAATGCAGGGAGGTGTCAGCACTCAGATTTTGGTGGAAGATGTTGACAATGCCCAGATCACGGGAAGTGCCATCACTCATCAGGTGTTGGGGTGCTACTCTCGCTGGACAGTCTCGGGTGGCTGAGGGAAGGTGTGGTGGTCCTATAGCCTGAGGGTGGAAGAGCCCTCTCGGCCATGGGGGACTGCACTCGAGCCTCGAAGGTTGTCATGGCCTCTGCCTGGGCCCCAGGAATCTGGCCCCCTCATCCTGCATCCTGGATTCCTTGGGCCCTGGCCTCTGTCACTCTACGATTCCAGCTGACACTGGTGAACACTCAGCACCCAGTTCCCCCTCTCCAGGAGGGATCCTGCAACATTCCAGCCTGGTCCCCTGACAACTCTGGTTCCAGCTGCCCATGCCACAGGCTGCTGCCTCTTAGCCAGAGGGGAGATAACAGATTCTAAGGAAGGTGTGGGAGGTGGGGGCAAGTGGTAGTCTCCAATGCCTGGAGTTTATGTACCAGTGGAATGTTGAGGGGACAGGGAAATGTAGTGACACCCCATGTCAGAGGTTGGGAGGAAGGTATGCAAAGACAGCACTTGGCAGTCCCCTCAGGGACTTTGGCTGGATATTGTGTGGAATGCTGGCACGATGGCCAGATGTAAGGACACTGGCCCAACCTTGGGGCCCTGTCTGGCCTGGAAGATATCTCTGTCTTTCCCCACAGACGTTCCTGACTCAGGTCTCCTATCCCCAACTCTCTTCCATGGCCAACAATGGGCCCTGGAGATGCCCCTGGGTCATCAGCCATCTGGGGTTTGGCCCACTCAGGCCTGGAGGACAGACAGCTGGCCTTCGATGGTTCCCTGAAAGCACCTCATCAGATGGAAAGACAGAGCTCGAAGTCACAGAGCCTCTGAAAATGCTGGAGAAAGACAGGGAGGAAGGGGTAGTGGGAGGGAAAGGCCACTCTTCCTGGGTCCCAGGCTTGGTCCATCAGTTATTCTGGTTACTACTGCTGCAGAACAAACAAGCCCAAAATGTCATAGTAAAAACTGTCCTATTCTGTGGACTGAGAGTTGGAACAGAGCAGGGGCAGCTAAGAAGGTGTGAAGTGGGTGGCTGGGCAGCTGCAGGCTGGGGTCATCCAGGGGTGTGTCAGTCACGTGTCTGGCAGCTGAGACCTCAACAGGGATGCCAGCTGCCATGGTTATACCAAGCCTCTCAGGGCCACTTTTGGATCCCTCACAGGGTGGCATCTGGGTTCTGAGAGTGGCCCAAGGGAGCAAGGTGGACACAGGGCATTTTTCAGATCCAGCCTCAGAAATACTAGTGCCTCTGTGAGTGCTGGTCATTGTCACAGTCTTATCAAGGACACTCCACAAGGGCACGTGGAGTGGAAGAGACTCTTGTGTCCATCTTTGGAAAATGCACTCTGCCCACCCGTGTCTCAGAACCATTTCCCCACTGCAGAACCCTCCTATAGAGCCAAGAGCCCGGTGGGACCCACCAGAGACTAAGTCCAGATGTGAAAGCCAGAGAGCAGAGGGATGGCGGCCTGGAGACATATACAGTGGGGGAGCAATCCTGGGGGAAAGATACTTGCGGGTGTAGGTGACGACCCTGGGGAAGGAGACAAGGAACCAGGAGTAAAGCCTTGAGGAAATGAGGGGAGACCCCCAGAGTCCTGTGACCTAGAGGGCTCCTTGCTGGGGCTCGGACTGCGGGGCCCAGACACCGGACTATGGAGATTTTGGGTGGGAGGCACTCCTCCCTCTCTGGAAGATGTGTGAGGATGAGCGTAGGGAGCACACAGAGGGAGGAGTATAGGCAGCTCCTCCCTGCCTCAGTCTCTCCTTTGCTCAATCCTCTCCCTCTGACTTCTGCTTACGCTTCCGGGACGGTGACAGCTGTAGCTGACATATACCCAGTTCCACGCGCTTCCAAAGTGGGATCTCATTCATCCTTCCAATCACCCTGGAATAAACAAAGATAACCTATTGTAAGGTGAGGAAACAGGTACATCTGACAACTGTGAGGGAAAGAATGGCCAGGAACATGGTTCCTCAGGCCTGTCCTTCCAGTCCGAAGCCCCAGCCTGTCTGGTCTCCGCGGGAGGCTGGGGGCGGCCCAGAGCCCCCCCAGACCGTGGCCCGGCGCCCCCGCCCTCTCGGGGCCCGGAAAGCTCAGGTCTGCAGTTTGCAGTGACGACTCCTTGCAGAGGGAGGAGGCCCCGGTGGCCACTGGGGGCGCTCGCGGGCGGGGATGGGGGCAGAGTGGGGGCTCCACGGTCGGGGGGATCCGAGCGGCCCTGGCGCGGGACCAACCCGTGCTGCCAGGACTTTCTGTGCTGGCAGGGTCCCCTCCGCAGATCCTGCCCGTCCCCTGCGGCTTTCCAGCGCCTACCCCCTAATCCACAAGCCCCTCGGGGGAGGGCTCACCTCGGTGAGTGACAGCTTGGCCTTGAGACCAGTCCCGAGGCGCGCACCCCTACGTGGACGCGTGTGTGTGGCAGGGAGGATCTGAGCCGCCTCCCGCTCCACCTGGCGCCCTCGGGGGACCGCGGAGGGATCGGTTTAATTCCAGGATACGAGGAAGGTGGTAGGTACCATGCTTGGCACCAGACTAGGGCCCGACTTGGGTCCTGTCTCTCACAACGGAGTGGTTATTTTGCTTGTTTGCCGTCGCTTCCCGCGCGGGATTTGAAGCTCCAGGTCAGGCTTCCCCAGCCTGAACGGCAGATGGGGCCCTGTGGGCCTCGGAAACGTCTCTGGGATGGGCACCGGCTGCAGCCAGGCTGTCGTGGGGAGGGGCCCCTGAGGACTCAAGACTACAGTGCCCCGTGACGTAATGCAAAACGAAAGCATCAAACACGAAATAAGCAAAGTCCTTTCACCCACCGTGCAGCTTTGAAATGAATAAATCTTAACAATTGTCCCTCATTTTTTGGTGAGCCCTACTTCGCTGATGCTGACCTGATGTAAGGTAATCTAGAAGGACGTGACATCACCAGCCCCATGATGTTACCCCACCTGGCTTGTGTCATCACCCATCTTCACTCTGAGACATCACCTCCGATTATCTGGTGATGTCGGAAGTCTGTGACTTTCTTACGTTGTCCCATGACGTCATCCCGCCGGACTGGTGACATCACTCTACCTGCCTGGCCGGTACCAGCCTCCCTGGTTCTAAGTCATCATTTAATTGTGCTGTGATGCCGCCCTGGCTGCCTCGTGACCTTGTCCAGCCGACCTCCCTCCTGCCCAGTGGCTGGTGTTCCACGTCCACAGTGTCACAGGTCTTGCCTAGATGCTACAGGCGGTGGGGGTCCCCGGAGACTGAGCACGCGCGGCAGGTCCCATTCCGAGGCTGTGTAGAGGCCCTAGGCCCGGGCGGGGACCGGGGACGGCGGAGGAGGAAGGAGGCGTGTTGGCCGAGGGTCGCCCACTCCTTGAGGGCGCCTGACTCGGTTCCCCTCATGAATTTTCCTCTCCGATTTCCCGCGCCGCCCGCGTTGAGCTCTGCGCCCTACTCCGCCCTGGGCCCAGCTCCACCGGAAGGTGAGCCTGGCGACTCCGCCCAGCCCCGGGGGTCCGCGGCCCGGGCCAGCCCGGAAAGGCCTCTTCTGGCGCGCGTCTCGGAACGCGGCGGCGAAGGAGGCGGCGCGGCGATTTTCCCGCCTCGCGCAGGCGGTGCCAGCGGCGGGCGCGGGCGGGGTGTTCCAGCTTCCCTTTGTCGCCCGCGGGGTTGGTGGGCCGGGAGCCGACGCGTGACTGACAGTTGTCGGGGGCGGTGGCCGGGGGCGGGCGGCTCTGCGCGCGGCTGGGGGAGTGAGGGCGGAGCGCAGCCGCTCATTGGCTGGCGCGAGTGTGGGAAAGAATGCGGAGCCCAGTTCACACACCCCGCGGCCGCTCTTCTTTAAATAGCCGGGCGGCTGGCTACCCGCGCGGGCCCGACGCCTGGGACCCGCTGGATAGGGACAGGGGACGCCGCGTGCTCTCCGTCGGCCCTTGGCGGCACGCTGCGCTGGGCACCGGGAGGCGCGGGGGCGCACCATGCCTGCAGACACCCCGGGGAAGCCGAGAGCTTCGCCGCTGGCAGCAGCGCCGGCCAGCGCCAGCCGAACCCCAAGCAAGCCCCGGAGCGCGGCTGAGCACCGAAAGGTGAGACTTGGAGGGGCGTGGGTTGGGGGGTGTGGGTTGGGGATGGAGCCACGCGGAACTCAGCCACTGCCCGACCCGCAGTCCTCCAAGCCGGTCATGGAGAAGAGGCGCCGAGCGCGCATCAACGAGAGCCTTGCTCAGCTCAAGACCCTCATCCTGGACGCCCTCAGGAAAGATGTAAGTTGTGGGTGGGAGGTGAGATCGAGGCGCCGAGGCGAGGCGCCGGGAGTTTGGGGGCTCTACTGGACTGCAAGCCGCCCATACCGGCCCTGCCCCCAGAGCTCCCGCCACTCGAAGCTGGAGAAGGCCGACATCCTCGAGATGACCGTGAGGCACCTACAAAGTTTGCGGCGCGTGCAGGTGACAGGTGAGGCGCGGGCGGCAGCGGCGGGGGGGCGGGGAGGAGCGCCGGACCACTGCCGCGGGCACCGACCACCTGTCCCCTCCTGCCTCCGCAGCCGCGCTCAGCGCGGACCCCGCCGTCTTGGGAAAGTACCGCGCCGGCTTCAACGAGTGTCTGGCCGAGGTGAATCGCTTCCTGGCCAGCTGCGAGGGCGTCCCGGCCGACGTGCGTTTTCGCCTGCTCAGCCACCTGGCGGCCTGTCTGGGCCAGCTGGGGCCCTCGCGCTGCGCCGCCCCACCGCCCCCAGCTGCAGAGGTTCCGGCGCCCGAGGCCTACGTGGGCCGCCAGCCGCTGCAGGCATTCGATGGCCCCTTCCCCCTGCTGCGCCCCGGGGCCACCTTCGCGCTGCCGCTCCTGCCTGGCCTGACTCGGGCGCCCCACGCGGCCCCCAGGGCGGGGCCGCAGAGCCCGGGCGTGCCCTGGAGGCCGTGGCTGCGATGAGACCGCGGCCTTCGGACCGTGGCGGAGGCCGCCCCGTTCTAGGGCCGCGGCCTTTGCTGAGACTGTTGCAGGGAATATTTATTTCCAGAGGCCGCGTCGAGAGTTTTGTTTGTTTTCGTCTTTTCCGTGTATTCCTGTAGCGCCGGCGGCTACGGTCCCTAGAGGTGGGAGGTGGGGGATGCAGTGTCTGCTGGTCCGGGTGCCTGGTCCCGCCCCTTCCCAGGCCCCGCCCCGCGCCCCGCCCAGCAGGTGCGCCGCCGCGTAGGTCTGTCCGCCGGTGGCGTTTGCCAGCACCTGCGCAGGAGCCAGCGACCCCCCTTGAGGTGGGGGGGGTGCCGGGTTCCTCAGAGGTTCAGGGTGGAAGGTGACAGTAGCCATTTTTCAGAATGCATCCGTGTTGGGATGGTCTCGTGCAGCCTCACTGGGCAAGTTCTTTTCAAAGCATCTTTCCCCACTCCCACTCCTGGGGACCCTAGACGGTGGAGACGTGTCTTTTCACATTGTTGGCCCCGGGCCGCTGAGCTGTGCTGCGGGGTAAACATACCCTGAAGCTTCAGTTCTCGTCTGGTCCACCTCCTGCTTTGTTCTCACGGTTCAGCACCAAGCCGCCTGTGTTCCCACCCACCCACCCAGGCCAGTGTCTGCCCCGGAGGGAGGTGCCAGCAGGAGAGGGCATCAGAGTCTCCAAGGCAGGGGACTGGGGCAAGGCTGGCACAGGGTGCTTTTTGCTGGGGCTCAGGGGTTGCTCTGCCACCAGGGTCCAGTCCTGCGTGTCCGTCCCTGCCCTAGGAGCGGAGAGCCTCCTAGCGGCAAGGGACTGAGATTTCATCTGCCCGTGCTTGTCCTGAGTACCTGCTGTGTCAGCGCTACCATACCAGGCAGCAAAACTAGGAGGCATTGGACATTGGCCCTGGAGTCACTGTCCTGCAGTCCCAGGTGTCCCGCAGTTGCTGCTGGGGGACTGGGCTCCAAGTACAATGAGGGGGGATGGGAGTTACACAAGCCGAGACTGCAGTGTGTCATGCTGAGCCCGCCTGAGATTGAGCCAACATCCGTTTCCCAGCCACCAGACGGGACCCATCGAGGAGGAGGAGGGTGAGTCACTGCCAGAGGCTGCTCTGCTGCCCTCTTCCGCATCTGGGCCATGAGCAGGGTTCACCTGGGCCCTCCTGGATGGGGCCATGCTCACCTGGCAGGGACCTCCAAGTCCCCACCAACAGCCAGCCCCTGTTCTCTGGCTGCCTTGCCCATCTATTTCCCTGAGTGTCCAGGGCCTGGGTCAGTGGTCCTGGATGGTGTGCACCCTTGGACATATACACACAGTGGCCCTGTCCCTGGGAGGCCCTCCTGAGCAGGAGCCTTGCAGAGGGTCTGTACTGGGGAGCTGGCAGCTCAGTGTGGCTGGGGGAGGGGAGCTGCTCATGGAGGGCTTCAGTGCAGAAGGGGGTAGGGGGGTCTGGGGCTTTGTGAAGCCATTGGGGATAGTCAGAATCTGCTCAGAGCTGAGCCCCCCACGTCCTGCAGGAAAAAGAGGGACCTCCCCAACTGTGTAGTCAAAGGGAGAAGGGCCCCTGGGAAATCTCTTGGAACTTGGGTCATCATGCTGTCCCACCTCCCACAAGAGTGTAGCACCAGCTCTAGACCAGACCCCTGGCCTCCAGTCCCCTCCCTGCCCCCCAACCATAAAACCCCCTCCTGTCTGCCTCCACCCCAACTTACTCCCTGTTCTCCGTAATCTCGTCATCGTTCGCACAGTTGCCAAAAGGATCTTTGCAGCCAGGACACCCTCAGCCCTCAGGGACCACTCAGGCTCTGGGGACCACAAAATTCCTCACACAGGCAAGCTCCTTCCCGGCTCTGTCCCTTGGTATTCAACCTTCCCCTGGAATTCTCTCCCCACTTTCCCACCTGAGGCAGCCACCTCTGTGGGCTCCAGAGGTCTGTTACTCACCTCTGTCCCGAGCACCCTCATGGAACAAATGAGCTGTTCCATATTGACCTAATTCATTAATTTGAGTGAAAGATGGAGCTGGGAGATTTCGGGAGAGGTGTCATCCTTGGTTAGATCAGAAAGGTCTGAGGAAGCACAGCCCTGCCTGAGGTTGGGCCCCCATGGAGAGGGGCTGTCTCAGCCCCTTCCCAGGATGCCCTTCCACTCTCCTCCCCACACCCAGCATGGACATCTGCTCAGGCCAGTGGAGAGCTCGAGCAGACCCCCTCAAGGGCTTTCCTACAGGCCCAGTGGTGGGAGCTGTGGCCCAAAACATGGGGTACTCCCCTTACACTGGGGTCTCTTCCTCCTCCCCACTCTTCCACTCACTCTTCCTGCCTGTCCCCTGCTTCCCATGGGCTCTGGGTCATACCCCTGACCCCTTACTCCCACCCCTATTTTAATCTTGGCTTTTGTCTTGCAGACACTTCCTGTTGAGTCATGGATGAAGCACCTTCTCCTGGCCTGACCCTGTGTGTGTGGGGGGAGAATCAGGACTTTCTCCTCCTGGGGGGAGGCCTGCTGGTCACTTCCCTTCTATAGCAGGCAGACTCCCATTCATCTTTGGCCTCCTTCCAGCCCATTTTGCAAAGACCAAGGGTCAACAAATGTTTGCGGAATGCAAGTGCACAGTCAGCTGACCTACCAGCCTCTGTGGGTGTGACAGCCCTGCCATCTGGGTCCGTCTGTCTGCCTGTGGGGCCAGAGCTTGGAGACCGGACAATGACAGCAAATCATAGGTGTTTGAAATCTGGAGAAAGAATTGATCTCCATGGTGACAGAAGTCAGCCTTGCCAGGCCCTTGAAACTCAGAAACTCGGGGTGGGGAGGGGTTGGGCCTGCTTGGAGCCCTGGCTTGTGAGGCCTGAGGCCTTGGGTCCCCACCAAAGCTCCTTGGTCGCCAGCAATCTCCTACCCTCACCGACACCCTGGCTCCCTGCTGCTGTGCCCACTGCTCTGTCTCTGGGTCACGGGATGCGCCCTCGGGCAAGGAACAGGCCCTGGGCTCCTCCCAGGAGGCCACCACCGAAGCCTGTCCCGGATGCAGCCTTGTGAATGTACCCAAGTTGCCGGTGTGACCCATGGTCCTCCGGCCCTGTGGAGCCCTCAGAGGAGGCCCCAGCCCCCGCCGCCGACCCGGGCGTGGCTTTCTGAGAGACCCTGAGCCAGGCCCACCCAGCAGAGCCTCCTCCCAACTCCTGGCCGTCAGAAACTGAGGTAGTAAATGTTTGTTGTTTTAAGCTGCTAAATTTTAGGTTAATTTGTTATGCAGCAATAAATTACAATAAATCTTATGCAAGATTCAAGATAAATATAAATAACATTAGCAATAAAGAAACAACGAACTAACCACGGTCACCTAGGGCTCAGCACCACTTGCCCTCATGATGATGGTTAGGGAAGAGGTGGGGTGAGGCCTGGAATGGGGTGGGAGTCAATCCAGAAACAGCCCTGCAGCTGTGGTTTGTAGACTGCTATGGAGGTGGTTTCCCAGGGAGCCCGACGTGGGTGGAGCTCCTGCCATGCTGCTGCTCACCAGCCACAGCCCGTAGCCACAGGTGCGGGAGACACTCCATGCTGAGACCCCAGTGCCCACTGCCCTGGGTGGGCCTGGCCTCAGCTGGCCCAGCCACCCTCAGCACACACACTGACGTGCCCACGCCACCCTGACCCTTTCTGCAGCCTGGTATCCATGGTTACCAGAAAGCACCTGGCTGCCGTTGCCCCGAAGGTGTCACTTTCTGGTGCCCACCTGGCTCTGATACCCACCTGCTTACCTGGTGGTGTTGGGCTCACGTCTTGGGCCCCCACTGTGAGTGAGGGGTCCTTCCTGATGTCCGTGGGGGGTGCTGACTCAGCGAAATGTAGAAGGTCAGTGTTGGAAGCTGAAGCCCTGTGTTCAGCCCTTACCAACCGTAGCTTACACAGCGAGGGAGGTGCACACACCTGCGCCAGCAGTAGCTTTCCACTTCCGCAGTCCAATCCTTACCCACGTAGTGGGCCCAGAGCAGGGTCCAAGCCAGAGTCTGGTGGGGGAGGGCTTCCCCATGGCTCCTTCCAGCACCCCTTGCTCTGCCTAGCACAGTGAGGGGAAGGGCCCAGGAGCCCCAGATGTGGGGAGGCCCCCTCTCCTGGCCCCCATCCCCACCCCCAACCTCTGAGCTGACCACAGCCTGGGCCAAACACCCACACCCAGAGGGCCTGAGCACCCCCAACTCCTGATCCTGCCTTCCCACTGTCTCCCAGGGCCCCAGGGCCCCAGGCCCTGGACGTCAGCTCTCCCTGCCAAGCCAGGATCAGGAAAGTGTTATGAAGGCCCTGGCCAAGCTCATTCCTCTGTACGGACCCAGAGGAGACCGGCCCCAAATGAAATGCCAGGTGGGGTGGTGGTGCTGCTGTTTCCTCCAGGACTGTCCCGAGGAACTTGGTCTGCTAACCAACGAGTTGAGGGTAACCCCTATTGGAGCTGAGCTCACTGATCTGCCACTCGGACTTGGCAATCTTTGGCCAGACTTTTCCTGATCAGAGACCAGGTGCTCTGGACGGAATGAGTCCCCCAACAAATGTATCACCCCCAAGATGACGGTGTGAGGAGGTGGGGCCTTTGTGAGGTCATGAGGTCATGAGGTTGGGGCTCGGGACACAGGTCAGACTTGCTGGCTCTCTGCCAGTGAGGACACACAAGGAGACGGCCCTCACCAAAACCATATAGTGCAGGCACCAGATTTTGGACTTGCAGCCTCCAGGACTTTGAGAAAACCTTCTCTGTGGTTGATAAGCCCAAACAGACTGAGATACAGGGCTTTGTGCTACCAGCCGACTGCAGGCTAAAGCTTCGGGTGGCTCGGCTGAGTCTCCATGGTGCATGTGGCCCCTCTCTGGCACTAGACCACATGGGGGGACTGTCCCCAGGGCACAGGCACACACAGCCAGGGGGCGGGGCCTGAGGACCTACAGGAGCCTGCATACTCCCCCCCACCCCCACCCCCCACCCCCTACCCACCATGAGCCTTATCTTCAGACTCCAATTTGACTTCCTGCTCAAGTCCAGCAGGGTGGGGAAACGAGCTGCATCCAGCACGTAGCCCAGAACCCTGGGGAAAAGCCTGGGGAAAGCCTGGGCCACCCCGCCTGGAGCTTGGGAGCACATGGGGTGAATTAGAGTGCCTGTGACATTCCAGTCACCCTGGCGTGTGGTGTCCAGGGCCCATGCTGTGACTATATCTGTGTGTGTGACCAGGCCGTGGGTTTCTTGGCTGCTACCCACTGGAGTCACAGGTGCACAGCCCCTGCAGGTCCATGATGTGGTGTTGGGGGAAGTTTGGAGAGGGTGGGGGAAGGGGAGCCGTTACCACCCATTCCTGGAGCTCCACTTGCCTCTGGGCGGGAAACAGCCCACTCAGAACTAGGCTCACCTGGGCAGGTAAGCGAGGCCAACAAACATGCAGATCCAGAGGCACAGTCATGAGAGGGTGAGATGCAGAGTCGGACACAGAGACCCCTTCAGTCTGCTCTGTGTCTGGGAAGCCCACAGACACATCTCTTGCACCCACTGCCGCAACCCCATGCTCAGGTTAGCACACGAGTGGTTCAGGGAAGGGTTCCAGCACTGCCTGGGGATGACCCTACTTCTGCTGTCACTTAGTTGTGGGACCTTGGGCAAGTCACAGAATCTCAAATGTAACATGGGATTCATAATACATCTGCCTTAGTGCCGGATGGGTGAGACAATCAAATAAATTATCTGTGTGATTTACAATTGCTTTCAGCCAAGATTGAGAAGCTGGGACCGGATTTACCACCTGCCTTAACTAAAAACACTAGCAAAAATATATACAATAGCATGCAGTGAAAGACAGAGGACCCTGAGAAGTGGAAAGCAGATGAAGGGAGCCATGTATTGCCCCGGCTGAGTCCTTAGAGAGGGCTTACAGGCCATGGTGCAGACACAGGGGAGCCGGGGCGAGCAGGCAGCCTCCCTGAGCTGAATAACTGAAGCTGACAGTTGGGGGAACCAATGCAGATAGACTTCATAGGACAGAATATCAGAGAGAACAGTGATGCCAGATAGAGAGTTCCAGAGAACTGCAGAGGCCCCTCAAGTCTGATTGGAGCTGCTTGTGAGAGAACTCCTGGGAGGCCAGGAAGGAACCGCCCAAAAAGACTAGAGGGAAATGTCTTCTGAGTTCACACAGGGTCAGACCTAGTCTCAGGTCTCCATCAGCCAGGATGGAAAACCTCATAATTCACAGGGCTCAGAAGGGCCTTGGCCCAGTAGTGAGGAACAAGTAGCTGCAGACTACATGCCATTCCAGTCTTGCCTAACAAAATTTATAAACAAGCCCTGAAAGCATCAAACTGCTTCTAAGTAATTCAACCACACCCAAAACAAAGCTCAAGAATATTTACAGGAGTACAAAAATATCCAGCACCCAACACATTAAATTCACAATGTCTAACATCCAGTAAAAAATTTCCAGGCATACAAAGAGGCAGAAAAATATAACCCAGAAGGAGGAGAAAAATAAATCAATTGAAAACAACCAAGAAAAGTCACAGAAGGTAGAATTAGCAGACAAGGACATTAGAACAGTCAGTACAGCCTCACTTCACGTGTCCCATTCACTGGCTGTGTTAGAGGGAAGACTGGCTGTGTTAGAAACATTGAAGGTACAAAAACCCAACTGAACTCCTAGAGGCAAAAATTACAGTGTCTCATATGAAAACTATGGGAAGGATGGGAAGAAATAACAACATTGGAAGAAATAATAATTGACTGGAATTTTCCAATCTTGATGTAAACTATACACTGACACATGTAAGAAGCTCAATGAAACTCAAGCACAAGAACTTTCTAGAAAACTCCATCTAGGAGCATTGTAATCAAACTGCTAGAAAACAGTGATAAGACAATAAATCTGCTCTCACTACGTCTATTCAACAGCGTAGGAAGTTCTAGCCAGGTCAATTAGGCAAGAAAATGAAACAAAAGACAAGATCAATATTTTAAAAATCAATTGTGTTTCTATATACTGGCAACAAACAATCTGAAAATGAAATTAAGAAACCTGTTCCATTTATAATAACATCAAAAAGAATAAAATCCTGGGCCAGCCCGGTGGCTCAGGCGGTTAGAGCTCCATGCTCCTAACTCCGAAGGCTGCCGGTTCAATTCCCACATGGGCCAGTGGGCTCTCAACCACAGGGTTGGTGGTTCAATTCCTTGAGTCCCACAAGGGATGGTGGGCTCCGCCCCCTGCAACTAAGATTGAACACGGCACATTGAGTTGAGCTGCCTCCTGGATGGCTCAGTTGGTTGGAGCGCGTGCTCTTGACCACAAAGTTGCTGGTTTTGACTCCTGCAAGAGATGGTGGTCTGTGCCCCCTGCAACTAGCAACAGCAACTGGACCTGGAGCTGAGCTGCGCCCTCCACAACTAAGATTGAAAGGACAAAAACTTGACTTGGAAAAAAGTCCTGGAAGTACACACTGTTCCCCAATAAAGTCCTGTTCCCCTTCCCCGATAAAAAAATATTTAAAAAATAAAGAATAAAATCCTTAGGAATAAATTTAACAAAAGAAGTGTAAAACTTATACTTTGAAAACAACACAACAGTGTTGAAGGAAATTAAAGAAGACACAAATAAATGGAAAAACATTCCATGTTCATGGATAAGAAGGTCTAACATTGTTGAGATGACAATACTTCCCAAATTGATCTTTAAGTTCAACTCAATGGCAACCAAATTTCCAGTTAACATTTTTACAGAAATTGACAAGCTCCTCCTGAAACTCATGGAAATTCAAGGGACCCAGAAAATCCAAAACAATCTTGAAAAAGAACGAAGTTGGAGGACTCAGCTTCCTGATTTAAAAACTCACTGCAAAGCTATACTCATCAATAGTGTGGTAGTAGCATGAGGTTAGACATATTGATTGATGGAATAGAACTGAGTGATTGGAAATTAGCTTCCACGTTTATAATCAATTGATTTTCAACAGTAGCCAAAACAATCCAATGGCGGGAATGATGGTCTTTTCAACAAATGGTGCTGGGACTCCTGTGTCTGCACGTGCAAACAGTGAAGTTGGACCCCTTCCTTACACTCTGCACGAAAATCAACTCACAGTGAATGATACACATGAGTGTAAGAGCTAAAACCACCAAATGACTGGAAGAAAATACAGGAGTCCATCTTCATGATCTTGGGTGGTGAAACATCGTAGCAAAGACTTCACAGACGTGACACCAAAAGCATCAGTGACACAAAGTATGTATGTGCATAACTGGACTTCACAGAAATTAAAATGCTTTGTGCTTCAAAAGACATTACCAAAAAAGTGAAAAGACACTTTTTGCAAAACATTTTGACAAGGGACTTGTATTTAGAGTATATTAATAACTCTCTCACCTCAACAATAAAGAGACAACCCAACTGAAAAATGGGTAAAAAATCTGAATTGACATTTCTCCAAAGATATACAAATGGCCAATAAGCACATGAAAAGATGCTCACCATTATTAGCCACCAAGGAAATTTAAACTGAAAGCACAATGAGATACTATCTCACACCCAGGAGGTTGTCTATTATTTTAAAAACACAGAAAATAACAAGTGTTGGCAAGGAGGTAAAGAAAATAGAACCCTTATGCATTGTTGGTAAGGATGTAAAATGGGGCAGCCACTTTAGAAAAGTCTGGCAGTTCCTCAAAAGATTAACTGTAGAGTTACCATATGATCCCGCAATTCCACTCCTAGGCCTGTACCCAAGAGACATACAAACACATGTCCACAGGAAAACCTGGGCACAAATGCTCATAGCAGCATTATTCATAAGAGCCAGGAACTAGAAATGACCTAAATGTCAACTGATGAATGGATAAATAAAATGTGCCATACCCCGACAATTATTTGACAGTAAAAATGAGTGAAGCACTGACACCTGCTAGAACATGTATGAACCCTGAAAACATTATGCTGAGAGAAGCCAGACACAAAAGGCCACATATTGTGTGATCCCATTTACATGAAATGTTCACATTATGCAAATCGATAGAAAGTAGGTTAGTGGTTGCCTGCAGCTGGGTGGAGGTTGAGGGAGATGGGGAGGGGGTGCCCTGGGAGGGTGATGAAAGTGTTCTACCCTTGGTTATGATAATGGTTGCACAACTCAGACTATACTAAAAACCATCTAATTTAAATGGGTGAATTGGATGATGTGTGAATTATATATCAATAAAGTTGTTAAAAATGTTACATATAGAGGAACAAAGAGAAAGCAATGGCAAGTTTCTTGTTGGAAAAATGTATCAGGACACAGTGGACAATACTTTAAAGAACTAAACGTGAAAACTATCCACCTAGGACTCTATGGATAGACCCGCCCATACCTATACAGTTCAGTTGATTTTCAACGAAGGCTGCAAAGGCAGTTCAGTGGAGAAAGGAGAGTCTTTTCAGCAAGTGGTACAGGAACAACTGGACATCCATATGCAAATAAACAACCTGAGACCATACGTCACACCACATACACAACTCAAAATGGATCATACACCTAAATACAAAATCTGAAACTGTGAAACTTTTTGGAAAAAACCGAGAACATTTTTGTGACCTTTGGTTAGGCAAAGATTTCTGACATACAATACCCAAAGAATGGTCGTTGAAAGAAAACAGGAAAAATGGATAGATTGTTAACTTGTGCTCTTCAAGAAAATGAAATGTTAAGAAAATAAAAAGATGAGCCACAGACAAGGAGAAAATATTTGCAAATCACATATTTGATACAGGACCTATATGCAGAATATGTAATCAACTCTCAGGACTCAACAATTAAGAAACCCAATTAAGAAAATGGGAAAAGATTTGCTCCATCAGTTCACAGAAGAAGATACATGGATGGCAAAAAAGCACATGAAAAGATGCTCAAGGTCACGAATCATGAAGGAAAGTCAAGTTAAAACCACAATGTGGTGCCACTATACACCAGGGGTGCCAAAAAAATGTATACAAGTGGACACTCTGGTCAGCGCTGCTCAAGCAGTTATTTGCCATAATCAGAAGTGTCTGGACGCTGATGGCAACCACTGTGAGCACCTCTTGTAATTGCAGAAGTCAAACGTGACTTGTATTCATCTCTTGTACTGCCCAAACGGGTACATACTGCGTGATCCCATTTATATAACGTTCTGGACAATGCCACCTGACTATAGTGACAGAAAGCAGATTAATGGGTACCTTGTGTGTGGGGGGGAAGGTATTTCCAAGGGCCCAGGAATCTTTAGGGGTGATGATTTCTTGGGGTTACACATGTCGAAACTTAGAAAATTTTGCACTTTAAATATGTGCAGTGTATCGTATGTAACTTATACTTCATTGAAACTACTTAAAAAATTAGGTTGGTGCAAAAGCAATTGGGGTTTTTGCAGTTATTTTTAACCCTTTAAACCGCAATTACTTTTGCACCAACCTAAAAATAAACCCATAATCTGCGGAAAGCATTTAAGACTGTGTCATGCCGGGCGGCCTGCGGGGTCTCAGCTCCCGCTCCCCACATAAGAACGCAGGACATGGTGAGGCCAAAAAGGAACACCCATGGAGCCGTAGGTAGGGGAGTCACACCACTACAGTCTCGCTGGCGGCTGGGCTGGAGACACAGGAGCAGGAGCCACACTGTCTGCAACCTGCCGTCCACTTCTCTCTGCCAACCAACCCCACTTGCTAGCTGCAATCTGCTCTCGCTAGCTCAGCCCCCATCTTCTTGCTAGCCCCCATTTGCTGCTAGCGTAGCCACGGCAGTTACATTAGTGGCCAATGGCTCACTGGGTACAGCTGACGGCCAACTAGCCACAGCTGACGGCCATCCAATCACAGTTGATGGCCATTTACTACCTGAGCCAGCACCTTTCCATGAGAGGCCAGGAGCCTGGAAACTGCACTCCTGGCTCTGTCCCCACAGACGGCCTGGCACGTAATAGCTGCGAGTTGAAAGTTGGCGCTTATGTTTGAGTGCTTACTGTCTCAAGGTCAAGGCTCAAAGGCAGCTACAAGGCTCCGGGAAGGGGCCCTGGCACCTCAAGTAGCGTCCTTCGCCCAAACCGCGGGGAACAGAGCTGGGCTCCGCCGGCTCCCGCTGTGGGCCTCGTGCCCTCTGGTGGCGGTCAGTGGTACCGCAGCCTGCGTTCCCGTTTACCGCTCCCTTTAAGGTCTGGCTTCCGCTGCCCACTTCGCCCGTGGTGTGTCTCCCTGCCCATGCCAACCTCCCACCCAATAGCTCCCTCTGGCCCAGGTGCTGGCCTCTGCCGAGACTTAGCTACCCCCACGCCGTGGAGCTCGGTTGTGTGCTGTAGGTCCTGTTTCCCCACCCTATAGCAGACATCCCCCCGCCCCCCGCAGTCCCCCCCAGGTCTGAGATTGGCTGGGGGTGTGGAGGAGGGAGGACAGGGAAGCCTCAGGTTAGATCTAGCGACAGCTGGTCCCCAAAAGGCCTTCTCAGCCGTCGCGTAGGTCCAGGTAAGACCCTCTGTCCCCCACTCCCAGCAGCTTCTGCCAGCCTCCCTGCCTCCCCTCTGCCCCGGCTCTCTTCTCCCAGGGCACTGGGGCCATTGCTACAAGCCCTCCAAACCTCCCCGTCTGGTGACAGTCCACGTCTGCAGACAGATCCACACGTGGGCGCTCCCGAGCCAGCTGTCCACCTGGAAACAAAACTATGTGACACCCCCACCACCCACCACCCACGGAAATCAAGACCAGGTGTGTCGCAGGTCCAGTGTGAAAGATAAAACAATGGAGCTTTACGCCATGAGCAAGGCCATCTTCCCGGACTCTCTGTGACTTTGGGGCAGGCAAGTGTTTCAGGACAGAGAAAGTGACAACCATCCAGGAAATTGTTGATAACTTGGACTGTGTTAAAATGTAAAACTTCTGTTCATCCAAAGACAGAGATAAAAGGCAAGATGGAGAAAGAACATACTCAAAGTCCAACGATTCCATGAAGATTCCTACCCAGAATGTGTGGCAGGTGCCTACAAATCAACGAGAAAAGTGGCAGAGCACTGAGGAGACACACATCTTCCCAGAAGAAGCCGCACCCATGGCCAGGAACTCCACTCTTCCTAAGGAAATGTGACGTCGAAGTTCGGGGGCTGGCCCACAAACGCCAAGTGACAGAGAGGCCACCGTCGTGGCCAGGACCAGGGGCACAGACGCACCCCGGTGTCCTACTGCTGGAGTGAAGGCACAAGCATGGGGACCACGGTGGCTCAGGATCTTCTAGAGCTGACCGAGCACAGCCCGCGACCCAGCCACTCCCCACACTGCGTACATAAGTCTACCCGAAGGAATGTTCCAGAATGTTCACAGCATCACTGCTTATAACAGCTACAAACTGAAAACGGCCCAAATCCCCATCCACAGGAAAGTGATGCCGCAGCCCCTGGGCCGCCTGGATGAGGCTGCAGGGAGCAGACGTGAGACAACAGGACGTGGGTGTGGTCTCTGCCCAGGTCCTGGCCCAGGGCTCCCGAAACCCTTGTGGATTCCTAAGTGATGCAAGCACTGGGGCCATCTCTGGTTCTAATGAGGGGACTCTGGGTGGCCCCTGGATGAGGGCTGGTCACAGGACGACGAAGCCCTGAAGCTCGGAATTTTCAGTCCCTCTCCCCATCCTCCTGAGAAGGGAGAAAGGCTGGAAAGAAGGATGCCAAACGTGAGGAAGCCTCCATGAAACCACAATAGTGCGGGGTGCTCAGAGCTTCGGGTTGGTGAACAGGAGGCAGGGCCAAGGCGTGGACGCTGCACATCTCTCTCCCGTCTGGACACTCGTCTGTGTTCTTCAGTACACCCCTTTACAGCAAACTGGGGAATGTCCGTGTTTGCCTGAGTCCCATGAGCCGTTCCAGCAAATTAATGCTTCTGGGCTCCCTCCTCAAAGAGGTCTCAGCCACCTGGCCACCCTTTCCCTCCACAGTGCTTCCTTCTTAGGATGCGTTGCTGTGGAAATGGTATTATTTACCTGTCCATTTAGATGTTTGCTCTCTGACCCCACTACTCCCTCTTTGTGTCCCTCCCCAGCAGGGAGGCCGGAGATGTGTGTGTCACATTGACCTGCCCGAGGATGGGCAACACAGCCCCAAGGTCAGTTCAGGATGGCCTGGAGCACTCCCCAGAGCGGGGCCTTTGGGACCCAACCCTGCCACTTATTAGCTGTGTGTCCATGCACAAGTCACTAACCCTCTCTGTGCCTCATCAAGCTCAATCGTGAAAGAAATGTCCTCCTAGCGCCCCCTCTCGGGGTGGATGGGCTTTTGGAAAAGTGCTCTTGGGGGGCCTTCAAGGGGCTGCTGTTCTCCAGCCCACGCCAGAGGCCATGTCACTCCTGCCTATCTCCTCTTGGTGACTGGTTCACTTGGGGGTGGCAGCACCAGACCCTTTCCTAGAGGGACAGACTGCACTGCCATCCCCATCTTGGAAGCTAGGTGGGGAGTGACCCACTTTCCTCCTCTCCAGAGGCCCACTTGGGGTGCCCTCCACCGAGAACCTTCAATGTCCCCAAAGCCCCATCGGCAGTTCTGCCAGGGGAGGGGCCAGGTGCGCCCCATGAATCCAGACCAGGGAAGTGTAAGCCCTGCCCCTGGGGTCTGTGAGACCCACCTCCAAAGACCTCTAGGAACATTCTGGAATCGGTCATTTCCCAGCTCATCACTCTAAATTCCTCTGTTCCGCAGGCGTCAGGGTAAGGCCCTAACACCAGAGGGCTGGACTGGTTTTGGGGGGCTGCTAGCAGGCGTGGCCATGGGAGAGGTGAGGTCTGAGCTTCTACAGCAGTGGGGCTGCTTTTCGCAGAAAGGACAGCTGCAGCCAGGAGGCAAGGGCAGGCCCACCTTCAGCCTGGAGAAGGAGGCCTGTGCTGCCGACTGCTGGTCAGCATTCTCTGGCCGGCACCGGACCCCGGACCTGACCAGGAAGGCGTCCCTCACGTAGCTGGAGGTCCCTCAAATGCCATCTATTTGCGGCCTGGACCCTGATGACTGGCAGGAGACATGTGACACTGGGATGGGGTATTTTTGGCAGTGGGGGTGGGGCCTGCATGGTGAGCCCAGCACCATGCCGCTCTGGGACAGGCAGCTCGGACGCCCAGCTCCACTGCCCCGGCTGGCTGCAGGGTCCCAGGTATGACACCATCAGCCCCTCATTCCTGTCCTAGGGGGCCCCACAGGGGACAGCCCGCACAGGGACCTTCCCCAGAGCCAGACAGGAGGGCAAAGTTCAGTGGGTCAGGAAGCCACGGTGCCCTGGGCTCATTCCATCTCCCACTTAGGACTGGATTGACCAGAGTGACCTCCCACCCCCCTGGGTCTGGTGGTAGCTGACCAAAGACCAAAGGGCAGCCCCCCACACCGCAAAGGGCTGAGAGGTTAGAGACTCGGGGGGTCCACTGACATGGGGCAGAGGAAGGGTCTTGGCTAACTGGGCAGGCCTGGGTAAGGTACACAGACCTGGGGATGGCCCGAGGGTCCCCTGTGAGTCAGGAGCCTTGTTTCCGTTCTGTGACCTCCTGCCTAGGCAGGGGCACAGCCAGGCTCTCCCTGATGACCCGACTTCCCTCTGACCAGCACCAGTATGACCTTGGTGAGCTCAGAGGAAGCCCGGCAGCCTGTCCCAGCCAAGCCTGGTGGAAGGTCATTGCCGAAGGTTGGTCACCTGCTGGACACTGTAGCCCCTCCCCCATGGCCAGCTGCCACTGGGGGCATGCTGGGACAGGCAGGGCTGACCACCACCAGGTGAACTGACCCCGGGGTGGTCTTTGACAGGGGCTTGGCCGCTCTGGAGGAAAGTTGGAGGGTGAGGCTGGCCCAGCTGGACAGAAAATGCTCGACGATGTGAAGGAAAGCCGCTTCTGGGGACGGAGACTCAAACACAAGGACCCTATTTCTTAGTGCACCTCACTAATCTAGAGCCGTCTCTGGTGGGAGGGGCCTGACACTATGTGTTCACAAAGTCACCATGTGCTCAGGTTGGGGACAGGGACACGCGGCTGTGGGTATTCTGACTTGGACGGCGCTGCACAGCCCCCTGCATCCCTGCTCTGCTTTCTTTCAGGATGGAGATGCTGGGCCAGGTCTGAGCCAGGGAGGAGGGGGTCCCCGGGGGGCAAGCGGGCGGTGGCAGTGCCTGAAGACCCTGAGCTCTGCTGCTCATGTGCCTCTGCTGACCCGAAATGGAAAACTTCCAGTATAGCATCCAGCTGAGTGACCAGGACTGGGCTGAGTTCTCGGCCACGGCTGAAGAGTGTGGCCTCCTGCAGGCTGGCCTGGCCTCTGGGGATGAGCTCTTGTCCAGTGACATTGACCAAGGGGACAGCAGTGGCAGCAGTCCCCCCGAGCACCTGCCCCTTCTTGGGAGGCAGCTGGCTCCCAGAGGGCGTGGCTGGCCGGGCTTCGAGGAGGAGGATAAGGCGGCCACACAGCAGCTGGTCAGCAGGTCTTGGCAGGAGCCCGTCCTGGCTCTGGGGGCAGGTCAGCAGATGCCCAGCACGTCCGCACTGTCAGAAGCTCAGCCGTCTCTCAGCCCTGGAGATGCCCCTCCCGGCCAGAGCCCGTCCCTCCTAGGGCCAGTGACTTCCAGAGACGAGATGCAGAGGCTTCTACAGGGCCCAGCTGCCCGGGACCCTGCCCCTGGCGAGACTCCTCGGAGCCCCGAGTCCCCTGGCCGCAGTAATGCCTCCCAGAAGCCCCCTGGCAGCCCTGGAGCCCCACCACGCAGCAGCCCTAGCCGGAAGAAGAGGCGGGCTGCAGCTACCAAGGGGGGTGGGCGCCCCGGTGTCGCAGGCTCGGCTCCCACTCAGCTGGGCTCCCCACGGCTCAGTGAGGCCAGGCCCAAGGAAGGCCTTGGCCCAGCTGGGTCCAGGGGGAAGGGTCTCTCAGCTGGGACAGCAGAGCAGACAGCAGGAGCCGGGCAGGACAAGCTGGGGCCAGAGTCTGCAGGAGCCCACGAGCAGGTGGCCAGGCAAGGGCCCGGCTTGGATCTGTCTACAACTGAGCAAGGTACAGACTTACTTGGAATGACCCCCAGAGCTGATCTACACACTGTGTCCATACCTGCCCAGGAGACTGGTCCAGATATCTCAATGGCTAAGTCAGACACGGCTCTGTCTGCACCTGCCAGCAAGCCCCTGGCTGACTCGGCTCTGTCTACACCTGCCTACAAGCCACAGGCTGACTCGGCTCTGTCTACACCTGCCCGCAAGCCCCAGGCTGACTCGGCTCTGTCTACACCTGCCTACAAGCCCCTGGCTGACTCGGCTCTGTCTACACCTGCCCGCAAGCCCCTGGCTGACTCGGCTCTGTCTACACCTGCCTACAAGCCACAGGCTGACTCGGCTCTGTCTACACCTGCCCGCAAGCCCCAGGCTGACTCGGCTCTGTCTACACCTGCCCGCAAGCCCCTGGCTGACTCGGCTCTGTCTACACCTGCCTACAAGCCCCTGGCTGACTCGGCTCTGTCTACACCTGCCCACAAGCCCGAGGCTGACTCGGCTCTGTCTACACCTGCCCGCAAGCCCGAGGCTGACTCGGCTCTGTCTACACCTGCCCGCAAGCCCCAGGCTGACTCGGCTCTGTCTACACCTGCCTACAAGCCCCTGGCTGACTCGGCTCTGTCTACACCTGCCCGCAAGCCCCAGGCTGACTCGGCTCTGTCTACACCTGCCCACAAGCCCGAGGCTGACTCGGCTCTGTCTACACCTGCCCACAAGCCCGAGGCTGACTCGGCTCTGTCTACACCTGCCTGCAAGCCCCTGGCTGACTCGGCTCTGTCTACACCTGCCCGCAAGCCCCTGGCTGACTCGGCTCTGTCTACACCTGCCCGCAAGCCCCTGGCTGACTCGGCTCTGTCTACACCTGCCCGCAAGCCCCTGGCTGACTCGGCTCTGTCTACACCTGCCTGCAAGCCCCTGGCTGACTCGGCTCTGTCTACACCTGCCCGCAAGCCCGAGGCTGACTCGGCTCTGTCTACGCCTGCCCACAAGCCCCAGGCTGACTCGGCTCTGTCTACACCTGCCCGCAAGCCCCTGGCTGACTCGGCTCTGTCTACGCCTGCCCACAAGCCCCAGGCTGACTCGGCTCTGTCTACACCTGCCCGCAAGCCCCTGGCTGACTCGGCTCTGTCTACGCCTGCCCGCAAGCCCGAGGCTGACTCGGCTCTGTCTGCGCCTGCCCGCAAGCCCCTGGCTGACTCGGCTCTGTCTACACCTGCCTACAACTCTATACTGGATGTGGACCTGCCTGCGCTGGGCCCAGTGGTCAAGCCGGAGGTGGATTCATCTATACCTGTGTCAAAGGCCCAGTCTGAGGTGGACGCACCTATATATGCCCTCAGTCCCCAGGCCGGGCCTGACATGAGGGAGGCAAAGGTTGCCCCATCAGCCAAACTGGATTTGAGCTCTGCTGTGTCTTCAGGGGGCCACCAGGAGAAGCCCAGAGGGCAGCCTTCTGCAGGTGACCCTGAAAACCACTCAGGGGAGCCCCCACCAGGCTCCGTCCAAGCCCCCAGGAAGAAGAAAGTGCGATTCTCGGTGGCTGTGCCCAGCCCCGAGGAGCTGGGGGCAGGAGAGGCCTCGGGCCCACTCTCACCAGCTATAGCCTGGCCATCTGCCCCCAGGACAGCAGCTGGGGGCCGCGGGGGGCCTGGAGTTTGGGACGCAGTGGCAGTTGGGCCCCGGCCGCCCCAGCCTCGGATCCTCAAGCACCTGCCACCCCCGCCGTCCGCTGCCTCCGGGGGGCCTGGGTACAGGAGCTGCTTTGCAGTGACCCTCCCAGAAGCCTACGAGTTCTTTTTTTGTGACACTATCGCAGAAGAGGACGAAGAGGCTGAGGAGGCAGCCGAGGCTAGCCAGGTCCCCGCCGACGTCCAGTGGCCGGACGTATGCGAGTTCTTCTTCCGGGACTGCCAAGCCCAGACGTCTGGGCTCCGGGCACGCCGCTCCCCAACCCCACCCTTGAAGGCCGAGCCTGTGCCCGCCCCTGTGCCTGGAGACCCCATGCCTATCTCCATCCCTGAGGCTTACGAACACTTCCTTGGGGAGGACAGGCTGGGGGACGTGCTGGGGCCGGCTTCCCTTCAGCTGCAGGCTGCAGAGCTCCCTAGGCCGGCCCCCCAGGGAGTGGAGTCTGGCACCCCCCCAGAGACAAGCCAAGCCACAGCAGAGCAGCTCGACCTGGTGGTAAGGCAAGCAGGTGCGTGTCACGTGGGCCTGGGACATGGCCTGTCCAGGTCCTGGGAACACACTGTCCAGGGATTTCTGCCAGCAGGGCCGTTGGGGAGGGCCAGGCCAGGACCCTGGGTCATGAGCCAGTGGGGGGGCCTCAGGGATGATCTGAAAAGGAAGCAGCAGTTCCTGGCCACCCAGGGCACAGTCCAGGTGGGGCAGACACAGGGGTTTGGCTGTGCATTGACCCTCCCACGTATTCAGGCCCAGATAGCACTAGTGCCCCAGACTCTGGCAGGGAAGGCCTTGGGGCCCTTGGGAAGATCCCTTAGGAACCAGGAAACGGGCCCGAGCCGACCTGACTCAACTATGCCACACACTGCCCTATGTCTTGGGACAGAGCTGTCATAGGGAAGATGTGACTCAGAAAATATGTCCCAGGTCAGACATGTTCCCAGATAGATGTGTCCCCAGACAAATGTGTCCAAGGCAGCCCTGTCCAGTATAGATATATCCCTACACAGATGTGTCCTGGGTCAGACGTATCCCCAGACCGACATGTCCCCAGACAGATGTGTCCCAGGACGGACGTGTTCCCGGACAGATGTGTTACAGGTCAGACATGTCCCCAGACAGACTTGTCTCCAGACGGATGTATCTATGGCAGACGTGTCCCCAGACAGCCATGTCCCCAGAGTGGAGCAGCTGGAACTCAGAGTATGCTTCTCTTTCCTAGGGGAGCCTCGGGGTCCCCTCACCGCCTTTACCTTCAGCCAGAATGACATGTGCCTGGTGTTTGTAGCCTTTGCCACCTGGGCTGTGAGAACATCAGATCTGCATACCCCAGACGCCTGGAAAACAGGTTTGGGGGCCCTGGGGGACAGGGACTGGTGCCCAGAAGTCAAGTGGAGGGACAGTTGTGTCGTGGGCCAGCGGGGATGAGGGGTGCTTCGGGAGGCACAGCTTTCTGCCCTGACCTTGCTCCTCCCGTTGCTGACCCACTGCTCACTCCACTGGCCTCCTCCTGCCCTCTGAGGGCTATGCCAGTGGGCAGAAGTCGGTGACGAGGCCAGGGAGCTGGTACTCAGGAGGCCCAATGCTTCTCTTGCAGTCTTGCTGGCCAACATCGGCACCATCTCCGCCATCCGCTACTTCCGCCGGCAGGTGGGGCGGGGGCGCCCCAGCCGGAGCTCCAGCCTCTAGGACCCAGGCTTGGCCCAGGAAGACGCCGGGCAAGGAAATGGCCACAGGTGCTCAGGACGAGACGCTGCCCTCGCCCTTTGACCCTTGTGTTCCACAGCGTCTAGGAAGGAACCAGTGTCCTCGGTCCTGGCTACTTGGACTGTACCTGAGGCTCTGGCCAGGCCGAAGCCAGAGCTGTACTCCACACCTGGGAGGGGAGCTTCGGAAGGCTGGTGACGGGGGCCAAGCAGGGAGCAGGGAGCAGGGAGCTAGTTAGTAAGGTTGCCAGATCAGCAACAAGAAACGGGGTGTCCAGTAAAACTGGAATGTCAGACATGCAATATTTGAGACGTACTTATACTGAGAAATTATTTGTGGTGTATCTGAAATCAAATCTAACTGGCCGTCTATTTTATCTGGTTATGTAGTTAAGGGATAAGTGGCAGAACGAAGCATTGGAAATTAGAGTGTCACAGCAGCAGTAAGGCCCCAGATGGACATCTGGGCAGGGGAAAGGGTGAGGGGACTGGGTAGTCTCGACTCGGGCAGGGGGTCCCAGGGACTCTCTGCCCTGTGCACAGTGGGCCTCTTTGACCCCTGAATCACAAAGGCCTGTGGCCAGGGCCTCCTTGGCTCCTGCCTGAGGCAGTGAACAGATATCTACAGGGTTTGTAGGAGGCCCAGCAGGGTGTGGGTCTGCAGGGCAGAGCCTGGGACCCCTCCTCTAGGGAGCCCTGGACGAGGGGTGCAGGAGAGGGTGGAGGTATCGGGCGGATGGATGGGGCACCTGGGATTGTCCCGGGGCTGAGAGGAGCCAAAGATGGGGCAGGAAAGTGGGTAGGGGGCTACCAGGCTAAGTGCACAGGGTCCGCGGGTGGCAGGCGCCTCCTGGCCGCTGAGTGAAGGACGTGTGGACACAGCACAAATACAATCTCCTTTTCTTCTTTCCTGTTTACTCTCTTGTCAGTCTCTCTGGAACAGCCCCACCCCACTCACAGGTGCCCAGGCAACCCTCCCACTTCTGCTTATGATGCCTCAGACCCGCTGACCTCTGACCTCATGCCCTCTGACCTCATGCACTCTGATGCTCGCTCACCTGACTTTCTCAGCCCTCTGACCTGACCTCACCCTTGTGCCTTTCTCCCACTCCCAGGTGAAGACCCCATCACGTCTCCTCCCTCATTCTTTCCTTGGGGGCAGGCCACAGTTTGGCCCCTCCGGGCATCCCGTCAATCTGTGGTCCAGCCGCACCGGCCTTGGCATCCTCAGGAAGGGGCTGAGAGGACCCAGAGCCTAGAAAACTCAGGGTTCTGGAGACCCTCTATCTATCCCGCGGGGGTTAGACCTAGACTTGGTTGGTATTGGATCGGGGTGGTTGGCCTGTGGCCCCACAGAGAAAGACCCAGGCCCTGCTGCAGACCCCTCCAGGGTCTATGCTGGCAGGTGGTTCTGAGAAGCAGCCTGCCCATTAGATCCACTGGATGAGCCCCCCCTCAGCCTCAGTTGTTCCACGGGGCCACTGCTGGTTGTGGGGAGACACAGCCTTGTCCCAGATATTGTCGTAGCTCCTGGGGGGACCACCATCTGGTGGAAAGGGCAGAGGTGCATGTAACTTCAGGAAGCAACAGCCAGAGCTCCCCTCTCCCCCCAAAAGAGGTAGGGTCTCTCACTCACCTGGGGGAGGCGGCAGGGGCCTGGACGAAACCTCCCTTGCAGGGGAGACCTGGAGACCCCAAACACAAGTGTGAGAGCCAAGCTTCCAGGAAGAGGCTTGGAGACCAGCCCATGAACTGCCAGATCCTATCCCTACATTTTCTCTGGGTCCCTCCCCTCTCCCTGCTGGCCTCTCTTGCTACTGCCCCCTGTTCTTGGTTTCCACTGCACTGTTGTCCCCTGCCTCCATCTATCCTGTTCCCTGCCCCCACAGCACCCCTTGCCCAAAGTGGGGGCTGCTACTCACAAGCTTAGGGAAGTTTGGGGGCCGGGGTCCACGGCCCTTGGCAGAGCCCCGGGGCCGCTGAGAGGCTCGGGGCTGCTGGGCCCCCTTCTTGGAAGGCAAGTGGTGGCCAGAGGGTCTAGAGCTGGGGTCGGAGACAGGCACAGACACGGGGATCGAGGAGGACGGGCTTGGGGGCTCGGGTCCAAGCGAGCTCTGCACTGCACTGAGGAGCTGCCAGGAAAGCATTGTTGACTGGAGGACCTGGGCTGGGGCCTCTGTGGAGTTGAGACCCCTGCCCCACAAAGCCCCTTAGTCTCTCATGGCCCAAGCAGACCATGGGCTGTGGGCATGTCTGACACCACTAGGGCACTGACCTCATCCAGGCCCCGGACGTCTGTGATCTTGTGGTGGGATGTAGCAGGTGGAGTGTAGGGATCGGCGTACAGCGGGGAGTGTGGTGTCTCTAGAGCGTGGTCTGGGACCTCGGGGCCACCCTCCAGGCTCACCCTGCTCAGCTGCAGGCAAGAGGCAGAAGAGAAGGGCTTCCTGGAGCTGCCAGACACCCGTGTCCTCCCTTCTCCGTGCAAGAGGCCTCTGGGTGGCTCCCGGATCACGGAGGCCTAAGAGACAGACAGAGGCCAGGGAGGAGGAGGGCATAGGGACAGCCAGGCCTGGCGCTGGGGTCAGTGTGCTGGGCCCACCTTGGTCAGGTCCAGCTGCAGTGGGGTGGCTAGGCCGGGCCCCTCACCCCGGGCCTTGCTCCTGGGTGACCGACTGCTGCCGCCTCGTCTCAGCTCTGCCTTCTGCGCACCCATGCTGGTACAGCCAGGGTTGGTCTGGTTCTGTGGGGATCGAGGACCTTCCAGAAGGTTCTCCGGGGCCCTCTCCCACACAACTCTGAGGCTGCACAGAGCTTCCTCCTCCAGTCTGAGTCCCCTCCCCTGAGCAGCTAGAGTCCCTCTTGGGATGGGTGCCATGGGGACACAGGCTCCCCAGTACACTCACCTCATGGCCCGCTGCCTCTTTCCCCTGACCATATTCCCCTAATACTCACAGGTGAAGCCTGGGTAGGGCAGCCTGCAGTGGACGGCACTGAGGACTCAGGGAGGGAGTGGCTGGTGCGGGTAGACGGGGGTGCTGGGTACCCCGAGTCCCAGCTGGTTCGTCCATCTGAGGAGAGCGAGCTTCGGCCATTGCCCAGGGCCTGGGCCACCAGGGGAGGGTAAGCTGGATGGCAGATGGTGGGAACCCTCTCCCCACCTACCCATGCTCAGCCCCACCTTCTGCCCTGTTTGATCACTGCCCAGGACCTGAGCTGTGGGCAGCCTCTCCCTCTGCGGACCCCTCACCTGGGTGGGCACCCGCAGCTCTGGGAAGCTCTCAGGGCTGGGCAGCAGAGGGGCCCCTTCCCTGCGGGAGACAGTCTGCAGGCAGAACAGCCAGTTGCTGTAGTCCTCGTAGCTGGCACATACCACGCGGATGGTATTGATGAGGTGGCCTGGCACACAGACACTGTGAGGGGGCCCCTGAAGGCTGGGGCACCCCCAGGCTCAAGCGCTCCCTCGGGGGCCCCTCCAAGCTCAAGTGCTCCCTCGGGGGCACCCCCCAGGCTCAAGCGCTCCCTCGGGGGCACCCCCCAGGCTCAAGCGCTCCCTCGGGGGCCCCTCCAGGCTCAAGCGCTCCCTCGGGGGACCCTCCAAGCTCAAGCGCTCCCTCGGGGGCACCCCCCAGGCTCAAGCGCTCCCTCGGGGGCACCCCCCAGGCTCAAGCGCTCCCTCGGGGGCCCCTCCAGGCTCAAGCGCTCCCTCGGGGGCCCCTCCAGGCTCAAGCGCTCCCTCGGGGGCACCCCCCAGGCTCAAGCGCTCCCTCGGGGGGCCCCCCCAGGCTCAAGCGCTCCCTCGGGGGCACCCCCCAGGCTCAAGCGCTCCCTCGGGGGCACCCCCCAGGCTCAAGCGCTCCCTCGGGGGCACCCCCCAGGCTCAAGCGCTCCCTCGGGGGGCCCCCCCAGGCTCAAGCGCTCCCTCGGGGGCACCCCCCAGGCTCAAGCGCTCCCTCGGGGGGCCCCCCCAGGCTCAAGCGCTCCCTCGGGGGCACCCCCCAGGCTCAAGCGCTCCCTCGGGGGCACCCCCCAGGCTCAAGCGCTCCCTCGGGGGCACCCCCCCAGGCTCAAGCGCTCCCTCGGGGGCACCCCCCAGGCTCAAGCGCTCCCTCGGGGGCACCCCCCAGGCTCAAGCGCTCCCTCAGGGGGCCTGGCCTCCACACCTTCAATCAGGAAAGAGCGGATCTGCTTCTCCTTCTCCTCCAGGTTGATGTGGATGGCGCCCAGCGGGAGCTCCCCCTGCAGGGGCAGCAAAAGAGGGGGGTCCTGGGCCTGGGGTCAGTCCTGGGACTCGGCCTGGGCCAAGAGCGAGGCAGAGCCAAGGCTTACACCCCTGAGGTGGGGCCATCAGCCAAAGGCAGACACAGACAGGTCTTTGGGGACTTATGGGGACTGATCCCCTCGGTCACCTGCTAAGCCTGGGGGAGGGGTGTTGAGGGGACTAAGGAGAAGCCCCATGTATGTTTCTGACCAAGTGAAGGCCACGATCACCTCAGGTGATGGTGGCTGAGGACCCTGTAGGATGATAGGGGTGGCAGGCAGGGGCCCCTCCTTGCCCACATTAGAGTAGGGACCAGACTGACCAGGGTAGCAGGCTGGGTGGGTGGGGCCAGCATGCTCTGTCCCAACAGGCCCGAAATACAGGTTCCTCCTGAGCCACTGCCCCCTCCCACCCCCACATACAGGGCACCTCCCTGGGGCGGGCCCACAGAGGGGAGGGACCCACCTTAAAACAAAGCCCGTCAGCTTCCTCAGAGAATATGGCCAGGGAAGTCGGGTACAGGACCAGCAGCCGGTCCCACTGCTCCTGAGAGGGGCTCAAAGGGCAGAGTGTGGTTTCCATTGGCGGGCAATTGGCGGGCACCAAGTGGCTGGCCCCCACCTGCTGCCTCCACCTCTCCCCCATGTCCTTCCACCACTCAACCCTCCCCTCCCCCTACCTCCCCCTCCCCCACCCCTCCTCTCCCCCTCCCCCATCTCCTCAGCCCTGCATCCCCCACCCACCTGTGATGGCAGATGCTGCAGCTTGACCCTTGAGGCACAGATGGCACTGCCCACCGCTTGGCTCCCTGATTCTGTCTGCAGCCGGGTCAGCCTGCGCTGCAGAGTCCAGGGGAGCTCATCCTCAGGGGGGCCCTGGTAAAGGGGTGTCAGGGCAGGCAGAGGAGGGGGATTGGAAAGGGGTGTGGGAGTTGCTGGCACTGACCTGTGGGGGTGCCGAGTTGCAGCGTCGGAGCCCTCCCACGAGGGCCATCTGCTTTTCCAGGTGGTACAGCCAGCCGTCCAGCTCGGTCTGGCTGGGGCAGAGCACCAGAAGAGGAGCGGGAAGCGGGCCTATGGGTGGAGGGGCAGAGCAGGCTGGGCAAGCAGCCCACAGGGAAGGCCTCTCCCCAGGGCCCCACATGTACCCCAAGGCTGGACTTTGGAGGAAGTTATGGTGATGTCCAAGACCTCTGGAGGCCCCACAAATTGCTGCCCTCCACTCCAGCCTGGCACTTGCCCATGAACTGACTGAAGAAAAAGGAAGGGCCCCTCAATTCACTCATGATCTTGCCAGTGTCCTGGGGCCCAGTCAGAGGCCAGCGTCATGGAGCAGCCCTAGCCCTCTCACCCTCCTGGGGCTGGGACCGCTCATGCCCCCCCACACACCTGTGATCTGGAAGGCATGTTCTCTGGACCCCTCCAGTGGGCAGATACTCAGCTCCATCAGTGGTAACAGCCCCTGCCAGAGCACAGGCAGGAGGGGAGGGCTGGGGGACCCTGGGAAGAGTGGCCACACACCTCCCTGGGCCTTTCTCCCTCTCCCCCTAGTCTCCACCTCGACCCATTTCCCTCACCTGGAACGTGAGTCCTTCAGAACCGTGGGCCTGGAAGTAGAGGTGGGAAGGGAAGAGCTCCAGATAGCAGTCGCTGGTGTCCTGGGGGAGAGCAGGGCCCCGGTGTGAGGGGCTGGGGGGCCGGCCGTGGGCTGGCCCCAGCACCACACCCACCTGGCACACACCTGGCTGTGCTGAAATCTGAGCTGGACCTTGGCGTAGTGCAGGACGCTGCCCAGGTTTCTCACGGGCACCCTCCGCCGCCCCCTCTTGAACACACTGAGGAACGGCTGCTCCGGGTGGTCTCGCTGGCTCTCCAGGCCCGGGAGGTCCTGGGAGGAGCAGAGCTCAGGGGAGGGGTCTGAGCCCCAGCCCACAGACACACACCCACAATCACCCAGTCCATAGGACAGGGACACACACACTGTCACACATAAGTACAGAAGCCTGCACACACAGCCTCCTCACATGGAAATAGCGGCAGAACGCGCTCGCACGCACGTGACCTCACTGAGCGGCACAGAATTGCATGGTCTATCAGAGAAGACGATGATGTTTGCACTTAACGGAGATTCAACCTTTATCTTCACTGTTTCCTAAGCTGTGTGCCCTTGTTTTGGTTACTCAACCTCCCAAGATTTGTTGGTCACAGGGGTTTTGGATGTCTGAGTAAGATGAGGCTCAAAACCCTCCTGTACCTCCACTGTCAGCTGGTACATGTTTAATACTTGGTTCTAAAAAGTGGGGAGATTAATTCATAGCATTTGCCAATTTGGATGGTGGACACCCTCATGCCATGGCCCATTCCAAGGAACCCACCTGACGTGAGCAAGTGTGGAGCTGGGGAGAGAGGCATCGGATCAGCTCTTGGGAGCTTGGGCTGGCCACTTCAGCACACATTGCCTGTCCTACTGTCAAGTAGTGAAGGCCAATGTCCTGCCAGTGGCCCAACGGGTCCTCTGTGACCTGCCCCCTCCGCTGGTCCTCTCCCCTCTCATCAGACTCACGCCTATCCCAGGGCCTTTACACTTGCTCTTCCCTCTGCCTGTACCACTCAGCCTTGCTCTTTGCACCTCCTTCAGGGCTAGGCTCAAACCTCCCCTCCCCCACGAGGTCCCGTCTGGGTACTCTCCTAACATGCCAATCTCCCCTGACCCCTCTGCACACCTTCCCTACTTCTTAGTGCTAGCCACATCTTACTTATTACATCTTTTAATTATTTGTCTTGTCATCTGGCTCTGTCACAGGGATGGGGACACCGTAAGAACAGGGTCTTTGTCCATTTTCCCCACTGCTGTGTCCCAGGGCCAGGACAGGGCTGGGATGTGATGGGGGTTCACTGCCTGTCTGCTGCAGGGAGGGAGCATTGGTGCCCACAAACACTTAGCCAGTCCTGGCACATGGAGAGTCCTCTACAAATGGGAGCTCCATCCTCAGGTTGGGGGTCAGACTGGGATGGGCGTTACCTGGTGCTGGAGGGGGGGGCTGAGGTCTGTCCAGGGGCTCAGTGGTGAGTTGAGGAGGGGGCCATGTCTCCTTTGGGAGCTGGCAGAGGCTGCCTCATGGGCTGCTGTGCCAGGCCAAGCTGAGCCGCCCTTTAAATAAGCCCAGGAATGTGCACAGACACACAGCTTCCCGGCCCCCTGCCTCTGGGTGGAGCTTCCTGCACCCACGCCCAGTGCAGGGAATGATGTTGGGATGGGACCCATGAAAAATAGGCCACGAAGCAGGAAGGGCCATGCAGCTGGCCCTGTGGCCCAGGCTCAGCCTTAGGGCCCAGGGAGGAGTCGGCTCAGAGCTGTGGCAGGGCCGGCTCTGTGTGGGTGCAGAACCCAAGGAGAACTGGCTTCTCCAGGGCCCCACCTCCTGAGGTTCAACATTCCTGGTCCTCTCTCCAGCCACCATGTCCTGGCAAGAGAGGACCACACAACTCACAGGATTCCACCAGGGTCATGGGATATGTCCTGGGCCTGAACAGAGGGAGCTGAGGTCCGAGATGTGGCCACTCGGAGGGACCCCCATCGCTGCCCAGCCAGGCCCTGGACACAGAGTGGCTTGTCCATTCCTCTGAGGCAGCATGGTTTCCGAAGCCAGCACTTGCCACCTGGAGCGCTGGGACTTCAGAGGGCAGGGAGAGGCCGGGCCCAGAGCTTCCTAGCCTGATGGGTCCAGTTGGAAAGGGGGGCTCTCCACACCAGGCCTGTAAGGGACGGTGTGAGGACTGCAGGTGGAGCCCTGGCCCACGTCCCTGGCGTAGTCACACATGTCCGTCGTTCCCTGTCCTCTCCCAGATGCTCCTGAAGTATGAACCTAGGGGGTCATTTTCATCACATCCAGGGGCCTCAGTGCATACCAGCACCTCTCTTCAGCCCAATGTCAGCCCTCCTGGGGAAAAGGGCTATGTCTCTCCCCCTCACTAACTCAGCCCCACAGGAGCTGAGTAGACGGAGGGGATGTTTTCAGCTCAGAGGTGCCCCAACATGTGCTTGGCAGCTAGGGGGCCTTGGCCAGGGGGATACAGGGTGTTGCTATGGGAGGAGGCAGTGGTGGGTGCCGGGAGACACCCCGTGGGAGAACCTGAGGCCTGGAGTAGGTGACAGGCTGGCTCACGGCTCACCTGAAGCCCCTTAGTCAGAGTAAAGACGGGGTGGAGGGGTTTCATAGCCGCAGCACCAGCATGACATCCCAGCACACACAGCAACAGCTCAGAGACCTGCGCTTGGTCCGACCGAATGTGCCTGGACATGCTGTCCAGCCCAGGGGCAGGCTTGCGTCCTGGCCACGGTGCCCCTGGGGCCCCAGAGACTCCGGAGTCCCCGCCCGCGCCCGCCCTGCTGCTGCGAGCTCACCCACTGACTCAGTCGGGTCTCAGTTTCGCTCTCTGGAGACTTTCGGCCAGAGGAGCTCCCGAGGGTGGGGCTCTGTCTACTTCCTCTCCTTGTTTTAGGTTTGATTCCCAGGCTGACCCGGGAGACCCTGAGACCGCGGCCGCACTCACGCTGGGGCACGCCCCCCGCCACTCACCGAGCCCGGGAGGTAGTGGAACATCGTGGCGGCCGTGCTGTCGCCCTCAGGACTGGCCTCCGTGCCGAACAGGCCAGCCAGCCTCCTCGTGCCATCCTCTCTGGGGAGGAGGGAAGGGGGCTCACAGCCTGGTTGCAGAGGCAGGTTGAGCGCAGCCCTGCGACCCAGCGTGGAGTCCGCCCCCGCGCCGCCCCTCACCTATGTCCCCTCAGCGAGAGCTTTCTCGAGAAGGACGCCCGGAGCCTCTTAGGGGCCTGCGGGACGCAGTGGTTGTTCCCCATGGGCTGTGATCCGTGGCTGACCCTAGCTGAGCAGGTCGGCAAGTCTGGGTCCCTCTGCCCCGAGCCTCCTGTCGCCACCTCCCGGGGGTGGGGCTTTGCGACGTCTCACCCGGTGCCCAAGGGCCCGGGAAGGTGGAGCCTTTCTGGGAGGGACCGGCCCTACCTGAGCCCACGCCTTTCAGTTCCCTGCCCTGGGTCCTCCCCACAAGCAGGCCAGCCCGGCCGGGGTTGGGGGCTTCCCCACTGGCGGAGCCAAGAGCGCCCACCTCGGCCTCCAGTAGGGCCGGAGGGGCCCCAAAAGCCTGGTCTGTGAGCCAGTGACCTGCCCACCTGCGTGTAAGCTGGGGTGCCTGGGACTAGAGCTCCGCAGCCCAGGGACCCCCTCCCGAACCCCCCCCCACAAAAGCACACATCCTGTTTCCGCCTAAATGCCGGCCTCTGAGTCACCAGTGACTGTAAGGGGGCATGTGCTGGCTGTCAGCGCTGAAGCAGGAGTTTGCAACACTGGGGAAGGGGAAGCCAGGACCCTTCCCCAGCCTCCTCTCCTACCTTGGCCCAACCCTCACCCCGGGCCAAAGTCAGGGTCCTCGAGGCTTAACCAGAATCCAGGAAGGAGACCACAGCCGTCCCAGGTGCATCTAGGACAGTTACCGCGAGGTAGGGGGAATGCCACCCATGTCCCTCGTAAGAGACTGGGGCAAGACAGGCCAGGGGGCCCCTCAGGACCATGCTGGCAGCAACCGTGCTCATGATCAGGCACTCCTACAGGATATCACAGCCCTGCCCCGGCTGGATGGCACAGTGCTCCCTCAAAGCCCCCAGATGCCAATGCAGTGCCTGAGTCCAGCTGTACACTCGCCCCCAGACCCTCCAGTCACCCCAGACAGGACCCCAGGAGGTGGAGATGGACGCTCAGACATGAGCCCAGAGTCCAAGAGACGTTTTATTGTTCAAGTTGGTTCATATTGCTGTGAGGAGTCTATGGCACGCATGTGTGCCCAGCTCAGTGCAGGACCCAGAAAAGACACCACACTCACAGGCAGGAAGCCCCCTTCGTGCCCTCTTTGGGAGTGTGCCTGGCCTGGCGAGGCAAGGGTGGTGTGCAAAGCGAAAGCTGGGGGTCTGCACCTGCTCAGAAGCCTCCCCACCCCAGCAGGCCGCTCTGCATCTGCCCTTTGGTCCCTCCAGGTCTGCAGAGTCCGAGTTGGCTCTGCCCCACAGGCAATGAGTGTCCACCCCATCACTCACCAGTGCCCCCAGCGTGGCGGGAGAACACTGGGAGGGCAGCTTGGTCCCACCCACGCAGGACACTTCCAGAGTAAACATATAAACTGGTAGCTGCAGCGTTGCTCATCGATCAATAAATACTGAATAAATAAACGAGCAAATAAACGGTACACACATAAATGAGCACTGAGGAATGAACAGAAATGGGCGGCCTCAACACACAGAGACGTGGACAGACGGTGCAGGACATCCCTGGCGGGGGCCGAGGAACCCAACCCGACACACTGGTCGAGGGGAAGGAGGCGCTGGGGCCCTCTGCGGGGCTTAAGGCATGTGAGGGGCCGCAAGGTCTGGCCTCTGTGCAGTCCGCGCCGGGGTCAGAGGCTGGTGGAAGACACGGACAGTGTGGGCGAGGAGGGAGGCGGGAAGTTCAGCAGCTCGAGCACCGCCACGCCCACGCTGCTGCGCCGTGTGAACATGCAGGATGCAGCCACCCACTTGTTGGTCCTTGGGTTGTACTTTTCGATGGAGTTGAGGCTGGAGCTGCCGTCATTGCCCCCCACAGCATACAGCCAGCCGTCCATAGCCACCAGGTCATGGGTGCTCCTGGGGGCGGGGCAGGAGGGCATAAGCCCTTGGGGTGGAGCCCCGGGGGTGGGGCCACGGAGCCATAGGAGGAGCCCCAAGGTTGGGGCCACGGGGCCATGGGAGGAGCCCCGAGGGTGGGGCCGCCTGGAACCTCTAGGGAAGCGCACAGGCCAGAAGGAGAGCATGGGTGGGGGACACACTATGCAGGGGTGAGGCCATGGGACACATTTGTCAGTCTCTGAGGGGGGCAAACCCGCTGTGGTAGTGACGGGGACACTCCCAGTCTGTGGGCTGGGGGACAGCGCACCTTCGGATGTTCATGGGGGCCACACTCTCCCAGGCACCAGCCTTGGGGCTATATCTTTCCACAGAGTTGAGGCAGCTGGTGCCATCATTGCCACCGGCCACGTAGAGAGCCCCCTCCAGCACCGCCACACCAGCTGAGCTGCGCCGGCTGAGCATGGAGGTCACTGGCGTCCACGTGTTCACCTGTGGTTGAGGGGACCCGCTGGGGGCAGACCCATCACCAGCCCCCCTCCACTTCCAGTGCAGACCCCTGCTCCAGGGCGGTGTCTGTGGGACAGGGGTGGGACCTAAAGGGGAGGTGGGTGGCCAGAGTGATGACCTCAGGCAGCCCTTGGGAAGGGGGATTCATGGGATTGGGGCATTTCGCACCTGGGGCTCATACTTCTCCACTGTGGCCAGGTGAGATGAGCTGTCGTAACCGCCCACGGCATACAGGTTCCCATCTGCAGGGTTCAACATGCCCATGTTGTGCCTGCTGTGTGGGGTTTCGGGGGGAGCACGTAGGGGTGGGTACTACACCCAGTAAGTTGTCACCCACCGAGCATGGCCACACGGACATATCGCCTCCGGGTGCTCATGGCGGCGACAGACGTCCATGTTCCCGTCAGGGGGTCATAGCGCTCAGCACTGCGGACACCAGGACCACCACTGACCTCGAGCAGTGGCAGATGAGGACTCGCCTTCCCCTGGGGAATGACTCAAATCCCATGCTGGGATGTCACTGAGACTGACCCCAGAGTCCCACTGGAGCAGGAGGCAGGCCTGAGGGACACACACGGGCCCCCGGCTGCCTGGGTGATCCTGTGTGAGTGTCCACCTGGGCCCAGCCTCTGGACTTGTGGGAAAGACCCCAAGAGGAAAGGAAGGGGCAGGTGGGCTGGCACAAGTGAGGAGGCCTATGAGACCCTGGTAACTTGAGTCAGGCGGGATCTCTCTTTGCTCCCCTCAAGGTCTGACCTCTGTCGTCCTGATGCAGCCACAGCTGCTGCCAAGCCCGCCGCAAAAGGCCACTACCTGTTGAGGCAGGAGGCCCCATCGTAGCCACCGGCTGCGTACAGGAGCCCGTGCAGGGCAGCCACACCCAGACAGCTGCGCCTCGTGCCCATGGACACCTCGGGCTGCCAGACGTTGGTCACAGGGTCGTAGGACTCTACAGTGGCCAGATCTGACGTCCCATCGTAACTAGGGGAGGGGTCCAATGCTAGTCATGGCTGGCCCGGTGGGCATACAGCAAGCCCCACCAGAGAGCAGCCTCCACGCTTACCCGCCCACAGCATACAGCCGGTTCCCCACCGCTGCCACGCCCACCCGGGCTCTGCGTGTCGACATGGAGGCCACCACATGCCAGCGGTCAGTACGTGTGTCATAGGCTTCACAGTCCCCATGGATGGCGAACAGGCTCCCACCACCTAGGGAGGAGGATGTGATGGGGCATGAGGAGGGGCCCAGGAAGGCCATGGGCTGCGGGCTCTGGCACAGCTCAAGGTCAAGGGTTTTGGGCTCGGGGGAGGGATGGGTGTTTGTGAGTGGGCCACACCACACAGGGCCTTCCCCAGTGGGTGGAGGAGCAGCCGTGGGGACGGTGTAGGGTGTGATCAGCGTGGGGTGGGGCAGGCTGGTGCTGGGCTCATGAGCAGAAGTCGCAGGGCAGAGGCGTGGGGGCCAGCCGGGTGGGCGCACCAACGGCGAAGAGCACAGGGCCTGCGCCCTCGCAGTGCCGGGGCCTCGTGCGGCTACTGCTCAGGACGCCTCTCTGCTCCGGTAGCAGGTGGAACTTGAGCGCTTCGATGAGCAGGTCCTTGCAGTCAGGGTGGTGCCTCACCAGGCTCTCGGCGTCCACGTGGCCCAGCAGGAAGTCCCGGCTCAGCAGGGGCAGACGGACACACTTCATTAGCTGGGGTGCAGGGGCACCAGTTAGGCAGCGGGTAGGACCTGTGGGTACACCTGGCCCCAGCACTGAGACCCCCTGACAACTGTCCACCTGTATGCTGGGCCCTTCTGGAGATGTGTGCCTGCATCACACCCACGGTGTCCCTGGACACAGAGGAGCCCAGGCACAGCCAGGCCCTCAGCCACTGCGTCCTCTCCTGGATACAGTGCCCAGTCCTCATCCCGACCCAGGGACTGGCCTCACCCGTGGGACGTGCTGCCTCCGAGCGTCCACATCATGCTTGACCCAGCTCAGGACGGCACGGTAGACGTCCTCCTCTGAAGGCACGTTCAGGCTGTCGCTAGAGACCAGTTCCAGCACCTGGGGGTGGGGACCCTCAGATCTGAGATCTGGGGAGGGTCTTGGGGGCCCATGGAGCCCTGAAGGTGCCTGGGAGGGGGAGTCCAACGGGGGGCCCAGTGTTCCTATGAGGAGGGGCCAAGCAGGGTCAGGAGCCACAGATTCGGTTCCTGGGGACCTGGGCCCAGAGCAGCCCTAGGGACTCAGAACCATGGGTTGGGGTTGTAGGCTGGGATGTGCTCGGGAGTTGAGGGCGAAGGCTTGGGTGGTGTCAGAAGGTGGGCGCGGGAGACTACAGGAGTGGGTGGTGGGGCTGGAACATGGGTCAGAGGCTGGGAACAAGGGAGAGGGCCGCGGGGGCCCGGTCTTGCATTGTGCAGGGCCCAGGGTCCGTGTCAGGGCCCAGGCCGTGCCCAGCTGGCATGTTACCTGCTTCAGCGGCAGCAGCATGAACTCCTCGGTCTTGGCCACGTCCACGAAGTGCTGCAGCACGTACCTGTGTGCTGCCTTCAGCAGGTCGCCGCACGAGTGCGAGTCGGCAAAGCCCCGGATGCCCAGGCAGTTGGAGGGGTCCAGTTGGCTCAGCAGGAACTTGCAGCAGGCGTCACGGACGCCATTCAGCTGCAGAAGGCTGGCGGCTGGGAGCAGAGTCTGTGGGGCGAGGAGGGACAGGGCCAGAGGCAGGGACAGAGAAGCAGGCTGTGAAGAACTGAGAGGATGGGCCGGAGACACAGGGGACGCTGGGGGTGAGGGGAGTGCTGAGGCAGGAGGCGGTGGGTGTTGGACATGAGGGGTGAGACAGGCTCACCTGCACGTTACCTTCGCCCACCACGATCTCAGCCGTGTAGGCAAACTGCACCAGCTGGTCCAAGGCCTGAGGGTCGATGTCATGCAACGTCACGTGTGTCTGGCGGCTCTCACTCATCTCATCTGTGGGGACAGCAGGTCAGGCCAGTGCTGCCCTGGGAGGTCTGCAGATCCCGTCCCCCATCCCCCCCCCAGTGTCCACGCTGGGTGGGGCAGTACTTGCTTGTGAACATGGCGTGGAAGTAAGGGCTGCAGGAGGCCAGTACCACCTTGTGGGCTCGTATCTCCTTGGCGGCCACGTGCAGGACGATGTCACACAGGAGGCCTCGCTGGCGCATGCGGCTCATGGCCACAAAGGCATCGTGGTAGTGCCGCTTTGAATTGTGGGACACGGTGTGGCCCTCGCGGCTCAGCAGCTGCACCGCACCGTCCATGGGGGCCGCGGAACGCGCCTGCCTGGTCCGCGCCCGCTCCGCCTCGGGGCTGCAGAGGCAATGCCCGGTCAGAGGCATCGGCAGGGAGCTGCTCACCTGCCCCTGAGGCCCTGGGCGTGGCCTAGCGCACCCAGGAGGCCACTCCTTCCCCAGCAGACCACACCTGTAGCCCAACAAGGACCTCCCCTGCCGCCGAGGCTCCGCCCCCCAGGCTCCCTCACCTCCAGGAGCCTCCCTGGGGTCCAGCAAGGTTCGGCTCGCACCTTCTGCTAGCATGAGGTCCACTGTTGAGCCTGCGCGGCTTCTTCTGCTCCCCACCCCCAGCACCACATACCAAACTATCCCCGCGCCCCCTCTGCCTGCGACTCTCAAAAAGAACGAGGCTCCCTCTGTGCATCGTTGTCCACCCTCTCCGTGCCTGCCCCCAGCGGAGTCCGGTGTCTGCAGCACCAGCGGGCACACAGGGAGTGCACGGAGTGAGGCTGGTCCGTGCTGGCAGGCGGCTCTGAAGCGGATCCCTGGGTTCCCCGGCAGGTGTGACCTCACTTGACCCTCCCGAGCGGCCCCGCCCCCACATCCGCACCCCCTTCTGCAGACCAGCCGCCGGAGTGTCAGAGCCGCGCAGCCAGGATTCGAGGGCGGCGGGAGGGGACACCTCTGGACGCCCTGCTCCCCGTCCCGTGTGCGCGGATAAACGGAGGGGGGCGGGTTGGACTTGCCGGGCGCTGAGGCCGACCCTCCCGGCAGCCTGCCAACGCGCGACCCTCCCTCCCTCCTTCCGGGACGCACTCAGCCCCCGGCACACTCACGCCGGCGGCTGCGGCGGCGGGAGCGGCGGAGGCGCCTCGGGCCCGGGCCCCGGGCTGCCGTGCTCCGGGCTTTGCGTCCTGCCGGCCGGGCGCTCGCTGCGCGGCTGCATGGGCTCGGCCACCGGACTCGCCGCCGATCCCCGGAGGAGGCACAGACTAACGGAAACACGGACCGCTGGAGGGCTGCTCGGCGGCGGCAGCGGCGGTCCGCTCGGCGTCTCTGGCTCCCGCCGCCCGCCTGCAGCCGCTGTTTCTCGGCGCCGCCCGCCCCGCCTCCCGCGCTCCCCAGCGGCTTGGGGCTCGCAGCGCTGGACACGAGTCCGCTCTGTGTCCCGGCTCCCCTCCCTTCTTCCTCCAGGAAGCCCCCGGTCCCCGCTGTCGCTCATCTCCAAGAAGCTTCCTATCACTGTCGCTCACTCAGTCCAGAAGCCCTCCACCCCACCCCCGTACAAGTACCAGGCTTTGAGCTGGGCTTTGGCTGAGCGGGTAGAGGTGGCTGGGTCCTGACCGGAGCCTCGCCGGCGTCCCGGGGGCTGTGGGGTCCACTGTCGTGGGGTCTGGCCATTCAGGTCCGAGAACCCTCGCCCTCGGGAGTTGGGTCCTCCGAGGAGGTAGGATAGGGCCTAGGCTGATTCCTCCACCTGCCCTCCCCCAGGCATCCTTCCCGCCTCTGGACCTTTGCACCTCCTGGCTGTTTCCAAAGGGGCCCGACTCTGCCCAGCCCCGAGCTGTGGACTTATGCAGATGTGTTCGTCGGTGAATTCCCAGAAGAATGAGAAGTGACTGGGCTGAAGCATGAGGCATAGTACTTTCAGGTAGATTTGGACAAACAGGCCTCAAAAACAGCGCTTCCCCTTTTTCCCCCAGCACAGGTGCTGTGGGACTGTCCCGTGAAATGCAAACGCTCTCATCGTTCTGATCCTCGTTTGATCAGAGCGCGGCCCGCCTGGCCATCAGGCCGTCATCTATCTTTTGGCGAACATCTAAAGCTTCCCCTATTAGTGTTGGCTTTTTATTCTTGATTTGCAAGAGCTCTCTGTATAGGAGCCCTCTCTGTTGATGGCGTTTTGTCCTTTCTCGATGCGTTGAAATCCTCGCAGGCACACGTCTACGGAGCCCTGGGCAGGCTGTGTGCAGACCGGGCGAGGGGGCCCCAGACCCGACCCTCCTCCGGGGCAGTACTGTTACCACTAAGTGTTACGCAGAAGGACCCAGATAATGAGCTGGTCCTGCTTGGTGCTCAAGTTCTGCAACCCGGCGCTCGGCGGATGCGTGCAGGAGCCGACTGAAGCAGGCCTGCGCCAGGAACCCGCACCCGCGTGCCAACGACTCGGGAGCCCTAGCGCTCGCTACCCGCAGCACAAAGGATGTGAACGCGCCCTCCCGCTCACAGGCCGCCGGAGCCACGGTCGGAGAACCGGAGAGCCAGCCGGCGGGCGCCGCGCAGCGGAGGAAGGACGCCTAGCGCACGGCATTCTGGGGCCGGAAGCGGGGCGCACGCTGCAGGCTGGCGGCCATGGCGGCGGCGCGGAGTCGTAAGCGGTGAGTTGGCCACCTGGGGTCCGATTCGGCCTCCCAGCGGGTGCTTACACGTGAGGGGGCTCTCCGTGTTCCTGGGGCAGCGGGGCGGGGACACGCCTGGCCGGCAGGGAGCCGTGACTGGGGCGTCGGGACCCGCAGGCGCCTGGCAGAGCTGACGGTAGACGAGTTTCTGGCCTCGGGCTTTGATTCTGAGTCCGACTCCGAGCCCGAAGGAGCCCCCGGAGCCGCGCGGAGCACGGACGGGCCCCGCGGGAACCCCTCGGCCAGGTGAGCGGAGCGCCTCCCACGGGCTGCGCGTCAGCCGAGTCCCTCGTGTTCCTGGTGCCCCGCCCCCGCCGCGAGGGTGCCGGGCGCGCCGGGCGCTCCGGGCGGGTCCGGGGACCGGGAACTGCGCCCCTCCGGCCGCGCCCTGTGTCGGGCCAGCGGCGGACGCACGTGCCGCGGACCGAGGGGCCCGGGCGCTGGGGGAGGGGCGCGGCGGCGGCTGCGCGGAGCGGGGCCTTTGGGGGCGCGAGCGCGCACACAGCAGCAGGAGACGGTTGTGCTGTCCGGGGAGCAGGCCCTTCCCCGAGGGGCAGTGTGGCTGTGGCGGCGGGGGTGACCCCACGGACACCGAGATGGGCCGCTCACGGGGCTTCCCAGTAAGATCCTGGGAGGGCAGCTCAGGGTTTGGAGCAGCGAAGTCACGTCACACGACAGACAGCACAGGGCGCTGATGGGGGGAGACCTTAGGGTGAGTGAGAGGACAGAGGAGGCAGGATCGCCAGGAAAGGCAGCGTTCCCGCACATGGCCATGGAGCGGGGTGCAGACAGCACCAGCTTGGGAGCAGTCCAGTCCGGTGTGGTATGTGTTGGGTTTGCAGTGCGCGCGTTAGAACAGGTACAGGGGGCTGTGCAGCACGTGAGCCTGGAGTCTGGGGCAGACAGGAACCTGGTGAAAAGGTGCCCCTGAAAACCCCCTGCCTGAGCTGTCAGCACTTGTGCAGGGAGCAGACCAAGCCCCACGTCTTCCCCGGGGAGGCCAGCCAGCTGGCCGTGCGGAGGACGGAGCCTCACTGCCGCAGCCCCCCTGGCTCTGCCTGTCCGTCACACGTGACGACCCCCACCTTTCCAGCCGCCGTAAAGGCTATGCCTCTGAGCACAAGGACCAGCTTTCTCGGCTGAAGCTCAGAGACCCAGAGTTCTACAAGTTCCTGCAGGAGAACGACCAGAGCCTGCTCAACTTCAGCGATTCGGACAGCTCTGAGGACGAAGGGCAGCAGCCCCACTCCCTGCCAGAAACACTGGAGGTGAGGGCTGGGGCTGAGCTGGCTGCGAGCTGGGGCACGCTCGTGGACCCTGCATCCTGCTGTAGCCTGGCCCTCTGTGTTTGCTGCAGGAAGCCAGTGAGCAGGGAGACGAGGATGAGGATGGCGTCTCCAGAGGGCTGAAGGGGAAGAAGAGGGATTCTGTCCCTGTGACCCTCGCCATGGTTGAGAGATGGAAGCAGGCATCAAAAGTAAGAAATGGCATGGGATGGGCAACTGCCAAACTCCCCCCTTAGGTGTCTGCGCTTGCCTCATTTCTGGCACCTGGGGCTGCAGGTAGGCGGGCTCCTTCTCTGGGGCTGCAGGTGGGAGGGCCGCTTCTCTGAGCTGTGGCACTATCCTGTTCAGTGCAAATGGGTCTCGCGTGCTTATTCCTCATGCTCGGGGCTTCAGGACGGTGTCTTCCTTCAGTCAGAGGTTCTAGGGGCTCTGCCTGCTCCCGTGCTTTCAGTCTCTCTCTTGGGCTCCTTGTTCTCCGAACTCTCTGTGCCTGTGCCAGTTGTGGAGCCGCTTTTCCCAGTCTGTTGCAGTACTTCCTGCACGGAAAGGAGAGGACAGAAGGGAGAGCTCCAGGTGCTAGCCAGAGCTGGCCATTGGCCAGGTCTGGGACCCTTGGCCTCTCACGCGACCCCATGGTCCCTGAGCTGGGCTCCCTGCCCTCCCAGCATTCTGGACTGTCTTTTTGTTCCCAGCACATGGCTGAGTCACACTGCCCCCACGTCGGCCCTGTGTCTGAGGGTGGGCAAGGGGTGCCTTTCTCACAGGGTGGGTTCCTGAAGCCCTGCTGACCCCCCTCCCCCCGTCCTACATGGCCAGAGGCTCACCAGTGTTCTGGGCCCTCTTGTCCCTTCAGCAGCACCTTACTCCAAGGCTGTTCCATGAGGTCGTGCAGGCGCTCCGAGCAGCTGTGGGCACCGCCCAAGGGGACCAGGAAGGTGCTGAGGCCAGCAAGTTCCAGGTCACAGACAGTGCTGGTGAGCTGCGGCCAGGGGATGTGTGATGAGGCTCTCTGTTCCATCTTCTGTCTGTTGAGTGGCACGTGTGGTCCCCTTGTTGCAGTGTTCAATGCCCTGGTCTCCTTCTGCATCAGAGACCTGCTTGGCTGCCTCCAGAAGCTGCTGTTTGGAAAAGCCCCAAAGGGCAGCAGCAGGTGAGAGGGAGGAGGGTGGGCGGGGGTGTGTTCAGGGCCCTGCTGTGGAACGCAGAGGCCCCAGGCCTGGCTGGTCCTCAGGGACGTGAGGACAGCACAGGTTCTTTGCAGGCTCTGGGAAGGATCTGGGCATCAGCGTCAGTCAGAGGCCCCATCCTTTTCTCTTTCTTCTTTCTGAGAAGGGAAATTCTCTGCACAGAATTTCTTGGGCTGCAGAGTAGGTGCTTGACTTTGCTCCCCCATCGTCCCAGGTCAGGACTCTTTCTTCTTCGTCTTTGGATGAATAAGTCTTGTCCACTCTCAGTGCCTTTTGCTCTGTGGCTGGGGGGTGTGTCTGTAGGTGGGGGCCTCAGTGCTGAGGTTGAGAACCTTAACTTCCACGTTAGAGGTACACTGAGCAGAGAAGGCCGTGTGCAGTCTTCAGAGGGAAGCAGCAGATAACTGGGAGAACATGTGTTCCATTGGGGCTGGGAGGGCCATGCAATCACGTGGAAGCAGTAGGGGCCTTGGAGGGTCAGACTCACCCCAGACACTTCAAAGAGAGAAAGACGTCTCCATGGAGGGGCCCTGCTGTCACCAGGGTGGGGGAGGCGGTGGACCTGGAGATGGGCAGACCTCAGCTTCAGGCCGGCAGTCAGGGCTGGACTGATGGCTCAGGGGGCTTCGGCCGTGTGGAGGCAGCCGTCTGGTTGGTACCGGCAGTAAGTGAGTGGGCGCAGGCGTAGTGTTGGCGGGGGCCTGTGAGGGGGCACTGCACTGAGCGGAGCGGTCACTGAAGGGCGGGGCTTTGGGTGAAGTGGCGGGAGTTGCTTCCTGGGTCAGGGCACACTGGCTGCCGGTGCCCCTGTCCTTTGTCCCTTTGCATCAGAGCAGGTTTTAATGAGCACCTACTGCGTGCTGAGTTCCGTGAGTGCTTTGGGGTTCTGCTGTTGAGAAACTTCTGAGAAAGGTAGTCACTGTTGCCAGGTGTTTCCATTTTTCAAAAGAGTGTTTGGTGAAACTAAATTATAAATGTGGATGACTTGTTTGTTTGTTTTTAAGTATGTGTGGTCCAAAGAAAACCAACGTGCAGTGGTAGTTAGCGATGCCTGGCTTGGGTCTCAGGGTATGGCTGCCTCTGTGGACTCTGGGGCAAGTGGCCAGGTCTGGGCTCAGACATAGAGTACAGTTGCTCTTGGCCGTCTGTCCTGGGGCTGCTCCTCCTCACTCTTGAGAGGGTCTTAGCCAGTGGTAAGGGGCCCCTGAGCTTTTTGTAGAGAGATGGGGGGTCTCCCGAGGGCCCATGTGCCTCGTGTCCTGGAGACTGCATGGACGGAACAGCCTTGTGTGTAGCTGGGGGTCTCAAGTGGGCGGGCACTGTGTCCTCTCTGCAGGGTACAGCAGCCGTCCAGCAGCCCGCTGTGGGGGAAGCTCCGGCTGGATGTGAAGGCTTACCTGGGCTCCGTCATACAGGTGCAGTGCCAGCGGGAGGGTCTGCCGGATCCCACAGGGCCTGGCCGCAGGCCAGGGTCCAGTCCTTTGCATCTGGCTGTGAGTGGGTTTGGGGCCTCACGGACGTCTCCTGCTCCCCCAGCTGGTGGCCTGCGTGGCAGAGACGACAGTCGCAGCAGCCCTCCTCCAGCATGTGGGCAACTCCGTGCCCTACTTCCTGACCTTCCCTAGGCAGTGCCGCATGCTGCTCAAGGTGGGCATGATCGGGATGCAAACACGTCCCAGTTCCAGCCTCTGCACCTGCGCCCACCCCCCACCCTCAGGCAGCACAGCCCCAGCACGTGGGGACGGGCTCGAGGCTGGGACTGTCTCACAGCAATGCCCATAGGGGCCTGTGGCCAGACAGGCAGTGACGTCCTGCTCTCTTCAGAGGATGGTGACCCTGTGGAGCACGGGCGAGGAGACGCTACGTGTGTTGGCCTTCCTGGTCCTCACCAGAGTCTGCCGGCACAAAAAGGACACCTTCCTGAGCCCTGTCCTCAAGGTACTGAGGCCGTGTGGCTCCTGCCTGTGGAGCTGTGCTCTGTCCATCAGGGTCTATGTTGAAAGTCTTGGCTGGAGGGCTGGGCAGGCTGCCTTTGTGGTCAGCGGCCCTCCCCTGCACTGGTTCCAAGGCCCTGGTCACTGTTTCCTCCCTGGGTCAGGGGCGGGGGGCAGGGGGAGGGAAGGCGCGGACACAGTGATAGTGACCAGAGCGTTGACTCCCCTGGGGCTCTGTGGACTGCACTCCCAGCTCTCCCCTCAGTGGATGAGGACATCCGGTGTGAAGAGGGACAGGGGCTCTGCTGCCGGGCTCCAAGCCTGGGGTGGCCTGCCTTGCCCTGCATGGGGACCCTCTGGAACCCCCTGCATAGAGCTGCCTGCAGCAGGGTCCTGTCTGCTTCCCTCCCAGTGCCTGTGTGGTGTCCCTGCTACTTCCCACAGTTCACACTGGAGCTCACCCCTCCCCATAATGCCCCTCTCCTCTGCATGTACCCTGTGCCAGAGGTTGGTGGGTACACACGGGGAGCAGGGGCGTGCACAGGGAGGGGCCTGCAGAGGCAGCAGCTCTGAGCAAAAGGCCCAGTTGTCTGGTGGAGGGTCCATGGGCCCCGGAGCTCAGGTGGCTGTTATCTTCCCGGCAGCAAATGTACATCACGTATGTGAGGAATTGCAAGTTTACCTCCCCCAGCGCCCTGCCCCTCATCAACTTCATGCAGCGGACCCTGACTGAGCTGCTGGCCCTGGACACGGGGGTCACTTACCAGCACGCCTTCCTGTACATCCGACAGCTCGCCGTGCACCTGCGTAACGCCATGACCACACGCAGGAAGGTGAACACTCGGCGGTGGAGGGGTGGCTGAGCCCCCTTGCCGGGCCCCCAGGGCAATGGGTGGGGCTGAGCTGGGTGCTGGGCCTCCTGGGGAGACACCCCAGCAGCTGTGGACTGGGGGAGGAGGGCATGGTGCTGTGGATGAGATGGGGACCCCGGGCTGACCTGGAGATGGAACCCCACCAGGAGACATACCAGTCTGTGTACAACTGGCAGTTCGTGCACTGCCTCCGCCTGTGGTGCCGTGTCCTCAGCACCGTGTGTCCCAGCGAAGCCCTGCAGCCCTTGATCTACCCCCTCTCCCAGGTTGTCATCGGCTGCATCAAGTGAGTCAGGGATGGCAGGGTGGCTCTGAGGGCCAGGGTCACGTGGGTCATCCGGAAGGTCACAGGAGGCTGTTCTGGAGGTCAGGGTAGGGCCAGGCTTACAGGGAGGCCTCCTGGAGGGCCGGGAGAGGCTAATTTTCCAGGAGGAGCTGGGCAGTGCTCCCAGTGGCCAGACCTGCAGGGTCTGGGGTCTGTGACGTGGCAACAAGGCTGGGGGTGGGGCCATCTGTGACCCATGGGCAGCTGGGCTGCTCCAGCACCTTGGTCCCAGGACACAGCGCACAGGTGCGTTCTGGGGGTGCTGGGTAGAGGTCTGTGTGCAGTTTGAAGGGAGTTCGGGTTTGCGGGGTTCTCGGGCAGCGCAGGTCTGGTATTCGTTTCGCATTGGCCTCCACATGTGGCCTGATGGCCGTTGGCCGGGAGGGGCACCCCTGCCCTCCTGAATGGGGAGCCGTGGATGCCGCTCAGGGAAGAAAGAGCGACGTGAATGAGTGATCGCCCCTGCCCCGTAACTGAGCGGAGAGGCGGGTCCCTAACGCGGGACTTCCCGCCCCGTTCGAGCCGAGGATTCCGTCGGTGCATGTGTGGCCTCTGACCTGACAGCGTGACAGGGAGGGCTCCTGCTGAGGTTGGGGTTCCCTGTGAAAGGGTCGGGGAGCTGGCCAGGAGGGCGAGGCTCGTTTTAGGGTTTTGAGTCTGGGCCTCCGCTCACTTCCGTCTTCCCGCCCCCAGGTTGGTCCCCACCGCCCGCTACTACCCGCTGCGCATGCACTGCGTGCGCGCCCTGACGCTGCTCTCGGAGCGCACGGGTGTCTTCATCCCGGTGCTGCCCTTCGTCCTGGAGGTGGGCGGGGCGGGGCGGGGCGGGGCGCGGCGGGCGGGCGGGGCGGGGCGTGGGTGGGCGGGGCGGGGGGGGTGGGTGGGCGGGGCTTCCTGCTTTGCCCAGAGCCTCCGAGCTCCGCTAGGTGTCGCTCTCCTGAGCGCTGGTCCCTCACCTGTGGACACCTGCACTCCATACTCCGATACCTGCTCAGGCTGGTAGAGCGCGTTGCTTGGCAAGAGTGGCCGCGAGGACAAGGACAGCTGTGCCGCAGGGTGGGCCTAAGGGTGCTGGTTTTAGGGCACAGACTTGGGTGGATCTGGGCATTTGCCCAAGGTTAGAGTGAGCAGGAGAGCTGGGCTTGAAGCCCAGGTCTGATCGCAAGGCCGCATTCCGGCCTCTACTCACCCCCGTGTGTGCTGTGCGTCTGTGTTTGCATGCTCACGTGGCACAGATGGGGAAAGGATGTGCTCCAAAGCCCTGAAACCCACTGGCAGTTGGGCCCCAACCCAGCAAATACTCAGTCATGTTCCCCGTTTGAGAGGCCTGAGCACCACCCATGGGACAGGCCAGAGGACTGTGTCCGCCTGGCCACTACAGTGCTGTGCTCCGCCCTTTAGCACGTAGGGGAGGGAAGGGAGCCCCAGTCTCCTGGTCTTGTGAACGTCCTGTGGAAAACATCCAGTCCCCTGGGATGCCCTCCCTCCCAGTCCTCAGCGTGCCTGCCGGCTTGCTCTGGGTACCCGTCTCTGTCCCCTTCTGCCCATGGTCTCCTGCGGACTACTCTTTTGCACAGCCCTCTTACTGACCCTACCTTGGCTTGCCACAGCCACGCCCCATACATCCCTCTCACGCCCAGGGGTGCAGGCCTCTCTTCTCCAGAGAAAACCACAGCCAGAAGCCAAGCTCTGTGCCTGCATGAATGACTTGCTCCCCCTCCCCCAGATGGGAAGTCAAGCAGAGCCAACCTAGGGAGAGGGCAGCGCCCTGCGAGGGAGCCGCTGTGTTCTCACCAGCACTTCATTCCCTGCAAGGATGGTGGGGACGGGTCCTTGGCTGAGAGACTAGGCACGGGTCCCACTGTGCTCCCCTGGGCAGTGTTCAGTCTTGGGACCTGGGGGAGGCTTTCTCTGAGAGGCCACAGCCAACACCAATGTGCGCAGCCTGTGGTCCCTGCAGAGGACGTGGGAGGGGTAGCCGCCTGGCCCCTCGTCTGAGCCCTTGTGTCCTGTGGCATGCGACTTCTGCGGCTGCAGCCCTGGGTGGAGATGATATAGAGACAGTGGCCCTGCATAGCAGAGACCCTTTGTCTCCAGATACTGGTCCCTGTGGCTCTCTGTCCATCTTTAGGAGAGGGTCAGCAGAGCGCATGTGTGTGTCCTTGGTCCTGCCCCACTCGGGGATGAAGGGACTCCCATGGGGGCTACCAGAGCTCTGGTAGGCGAGCAGACTCTTGGGGGGGGGGGTCTGTGGAACTGCGGGCTGGCACTGCATCTGGCCCCTCATCCCTGCTCTCAAGGTGAATCTTCAAGGATCCAGGGTGTGGGCAGGGAGTGGGGTGCAGACAGGGTTCACTGAGGGTGGGGTGCAGGTGAGGTGGGGTGCACTGGGTGCAGTGGGGGGGCCGTGGCCTTGGGGCACCATCACCTGGGCTGATGGGGCTGGCCATGCAGGTATTCCAGCAGGTTGACTTCAATAGAAGGCCCGGACGCATGAGCTCCAAGCCCATCAATTTCGCTGTGATCCTGAAGTTGTCCAAGGTCAACCTGCAGGAGAAGGCCTACCGGGTGAGGCAGTGTCTTGGGCCTCCCAGGGAGGGGCCTGGGGTCATGTCAGGATGTGGCAGGGCACTGAGATTTCCTGTGAGATGACTGGAGGCAGATGAGTTGGACAGGAGGGGGCTTGTTACTGTCCAGAGTATAAGTGTGGACCCTCATGGGTCTCCTGGGGTGGGGTGGGGGTGGAGAGCAGGTACTCCTTGGCTGTGGACCCCGTGAGCCTGAGTGTGGCTTCTAGGGAGGCTATGGGTCATGGCCTCCAGATCCACGCCCTGGAGAGCAAGCTGAGCTGACAGGTTGGCCTGGATGGCAGTGATCTGAGCTCCTCTCCCCCTGCCCCCGCCCGTGCTGCACAGGACGGCCTGCTGGAGCAGCTGTATGACCTCACCCTGGAGTACCTGCACAGCCAGGCCCATACCATTGCGTTCCCGGAACTGGCACTGCCCGCTGTCCTGCAGGTGTGTGCCCGATACCCAGCTCCCCCGCCCCACCCATGCTGCTTTGTGGCCTGTTTAAAGGCAGACTAGACTGCCCTAATGGGCTCAGCTCCCTACTTACACAGGGCGCAGGGAGGCAGCCCTGTCTCAGCCACATAGCCAGCAGCACAATCTTACCAGCTCTGTGCTGACACCATCTGTCAGCTGAATCCCCGGGGTTGTGATGTGGGGAACACAAGCTGAGGGGTGGGGCCGATCTGGGCAACTCAGCAAGGACCCCAGGACCAGACTGGGCTATGAGGTCTTTCTGGCCTTTCTGGCCCGTGAGGTCAAATGGGCTGTGGGTCTGGCAGGTGTCCTGACCACACGCTTCCCCAGGGGCTCCTGGGCGTGGGTGAGGACATAGGGCCAGCTTGGGCAGCACGAAGCCCTGGATGGCCTGATGCAGACCCCGCCTCAGCTTTCCTCCAGACATTACTGGGGGGTCGGGGGGCGGGTAGGCGTCCCCCCTCCCGGAATCCCTTTCTGGGCCCCCCATGGGGCTCCATTTGCTTTCAGTCTCCGTGTGTCCCATCTTGCGGAGGCCTGTGCCTCATGGGGTAGTAAGGGCTGTCTGTCCCTGCATGGCCCTGGGGGCTGAATCAGCCCCACCAGTCAGAGGCCTGCTTGCTGAGTGTGGGGGGGTGGGGCTTCTCAGTCCGACAGCACCTGGCTCAGAGGCCAATCCAGACACAGGTACAAGAGTGCAGGGCTCTATTTCTGAGGTCAAAGTCACAGGGATCACGGTCTAAAACAGGTCAGCAAATTCTTTTGGTAACGAGCCAAATGGTACGTATTGTAGACTTTGCAGTCCTGGTTTAAGATTCCACAGCTACTTAATTCTCCTGTTGGAGTACAAAACCCCCCAGAAATATGTAAATGAGCGTGTGGCTGTGTGCCTGTACAGCTTCATTCACGGGTGGGCAGTGGGTGTGTACGGTCTCAGGCTGGGCCATCCGGCCACCCCACTGCCACATGCACACAGGCGTGTGCAGTACACCCCCCCACACACAGGCATGTCCAGTGCCCCACACACACCCCCACACAGAGGCGTGTGCACTGTGCCCCCCCACACACACACACCCACGTCCCTGTGGCCACATCTGGCTCTCACAGGCCCTGGCCAACAGCTGGGTGCAGAGTAGCCCTGGGTCTGGAAGTTGGCTGAGCCCCTTCCCTCCACAGCTGAAATCCTTCCTCCGGGAGTGCAAGGTGGCCAACTACTGCCGGCAGATGCGCCAGCTGCTGGAGAAGGTGCAGGAGAACGCGGACCACATTTGCAGCCGGCGCCAGAGGGCCTCCTTCGGCGTGTCCAGCCAGCAGGCAGTGGTCAGTGGGGAGCTGACGCCCAAGGGCACATCACTGTGTGGCTGGGGTTTGAGGGTTTGCCAGGGTGGGCCTGACCCTGCACGTCCCCCCACAGGATGCCTGGGAGAAGCAGACACGAGAAGAGGGGACTCCGCTCACCAAGTACTACAGCCAGTGGCGGAAACTACGGGACCGAGAGATCCAGCTGGAGATCAGCGGCAAAGAACGGGTGGGGACGGGGTCAGGTTCGGGGCCTGGGCACAGTCTAGCTGTTGGGGAGACAGCAGGCCCAGGGACACACTGTCCTGCCCTGGTGCTGTGGCTATGCCTCGGGTGGCACTTAAGTGTGTGGCTGGGGCTTCCTCACCTGCCTGGTAGGGTGGCAGTCCAGGAACCTTTCCCAGTGATACTGACTAGAAGTCGTAGAAGAAGTGGCCCAGCAGGGTCCTTGTGTGGTGGGAGAGGGGCGTAACACTGGGTGTGGAGGACACAGGGACATCGCCTGGTCAGGGTTCCTGCTGACGACTGCACTGCAGTGGATGTGGGGGGGTGCCCAGGGCTACCTGCCCTCCCCTCACCTGCTGCTCTGGTTCTGGGGCCTCCAGCTGGAAGATCTGGACTTCCCCGAGATAAAGCGGCAGAAGCAGGGGGACAAGAAGGATGAGGACAGGGTGGAATTCAAGGACCTCTTTGACCTGGACAGTGACGAGGACGACACCACGAACTTCTCAGAGAGAGGTAGGGGCCTGCACATCCTGGTCACACGATTGGGGAAGGGCAGGTGGTCCTGGGAGGTGTCCCCAGAACTCCCAAGAGCCAGAGGGACTCCCATTCCCACCTCAGCGCTCCTGTTTGCGTGCCCCTTGTCACTGGCCCCCCTCTTCCCCTTCGCTCGCTTTGAGGTGCAGGCCTCCTGGAATTAGAATATGTGTCCCCAGGTTCCCTTAACCCCCCCACTACTTCCTAGGGCGGTTCTGAATCCCCATGTGCACGAAGGAGCCCAAGCACAGGTTGGGTGCAGTGCTGTGAACACAGCTGTCCCCGTGTGCGTGGGCCTGCTCCCATGGTCACTTCTCCTTGGTCCCCAGGTATGCCTGGGTCCTCTGGAGCTCAGCAAAGGGCAGAGAACGAGGATGAGGATGGCAGCAGTAGCAGCGGAGAAGTCAGCCGCTTGGAGGGTGAGTGGTTCCTGGGGGTGAGGGCGCCCAAGGCCATCATGGGCCTGCATTAGAGGATGACTCTAGCTGAGCCCTGGGGACGCTGGGCCAGCTGACCCATTCCTGTTGCTTCTGGCAGCAGCAGCAGTGGCACCGGTAAATTAAGTAGTGCTGAGTGACCCCAAGGTTGGCTTCTTCCTGATAAAGCAGGATTTATGCAGCCTCGGTCCCTCCCTGCAGATGGAGGCCCAGACGTGGAGGCGGGGCTGGTCCCCCTGGAGCTGTGGCTGCTGGCCCAGGGGCCGGAGGATGAGCTACAGGATTTGCAGCTCTCAGAGGAGGACTGAGGCCCCGTGGGCCTGTGGGGGACTGATTGCAGTGTTCCTGTCTTGCCAGCAGTCGGCCATGGGCCTGCAGCTTCCTGGCCTGGCCGGCATTGAGCCCAGAGGCCCTGAGGTCAGCACCGTGCAGGGGGAGAATGGGAGATGGTGGTGGGGCTTTATTTTTACAACAAAATGACCAGAAAGTACCAGGCGCTGTGCTGATCCCTGAAGTGGTGGCCTTGGGGGTCGAAACTTGTATGTGGCGCTGCCCACCACTGCCCCAGAGTGGCAGGACCCGAGAGGTCTTTGACCTCTTGCCTGATGTCAGGACGCCGAAAACCTCCCAGCAGCCAGGGGCACAGTCTGGGCCCGTGTGGCCTCTCGTCTTTGGTGTGCAGAGCCCCCCAGCTGTCTGCGTCGGGTTCCACTGCCACCCCGAGTCTTTGGAAACACGTTCCTTTCCTCTTAAGTCACGTTTTCCTTTTTAAAATTCTGTTTTTGCATCCAAAACTGAAAGGAAAATAAGCTGTGGGGGGAGAGTCCGTGGTATTGGAGTGGCCAGCACGGAAGGGCTGGGGGGCCGAGCAGCCTGCCCCCACTCAGCACAGAGGCTGGGGGGCGTCTGCCGGCCCCGGGAGCAGAGCCATGGTACCGTTCTCTTGCTTGGGAGAGGCTCGGCCAGCATAGGGAGAGGGGGCCATTGCCGGTGACAGGGGCTGCTCCCCAGAGAGAAGCTCTGGCTCCGGGGCCCGTGAGTTCGGTGGCTGAAGCGGCAAAGCCACAGGGAAACTGGCCGTGTAGAAGACCCGGCCCAGGCGCTTGGCCACCTGCAGAGACAAGGGCCAGGTGGGGCTTACAGCAATGGGGAGCCCTGCTGCTGCCCCTCCCTTGTTGGGGACCACCCCCACCTCCTTCAGCACTCACCTGCGCCCGGATCTTGAGAGCCGGTCCTAGCTTCAACCCCATGGTGGTCAGGAGGTGCTCCTCGGTCAGCAGCGGCAGGGTCTCCCCGTCTATGCCCTGTTCTCTGAAGACCTGGGGAGAGGCAGGCAGGGAGCTTGTCAGGTCCGAGTGCTAGGCACAGTGCCGGCCCACCCAGCTGGATCCCTCCGGCCCAGCAAGGGCCACGTCCTGGGTTGGTCAAGGCTCTCTGGAGAGCAGAGCCAGGAGGGTTGTCTGAGCAGCTAGGAGAGAACAGTCTCCTTTGTGTTGGGCATGTCAAGGGCGGGTAGGGGAGCATGTACCAGTGTCCCCCCCCCTTTTGAGGAGGGGAAATTGGGGTAAAGAGAGGCCCAGAGGGATGGGGAGCTCTGGCAGGTGTCCCCCTCACCGGTGCATATTCTCCACAGCCAGACAGGCCCCCCACAAAGCTGCAGACATCGTCCACTGTCCATTTGCTGACATCCTCAGGGGCTGTGGCCTCCTCCCCTTCAGTGAAGAGTCCCGCCATGGCGCCTGAGTGGGGAGGGGGTGTTACTAGGACTCGGGCCTGCTGGTCCGTAGGCTCCCACCCCTATTGCTGACCTTTGCCCTAATTCTTCAGAGATGTTTGATGGTGACTTAGGAGCGATTGTTTTCCCCATGGATGCCCTCCCTGGTGGTGGTAGGTGGGGGGGGTGGGTCTCCCACCCCATGGAGGGATGAGAGCATCGGGGTTGCCCACCTGTGTGGAAGTAGGGGCTGACCGCATAGGGTAGGCCCAGGGGCAGTGGAGGGGGCAGCACAGTTCCTGGGAGAAGCCCTTTCCCCTCTGAGCTGGCCTCTCCAGCCGTGGCCTGGCCCGGGGTGGGGCCCTGACCCCCAACAGCCAGCATCTCGATGTCCTCTCCATCTGAGTCCTTGGGGGGCTCATCTTCAGAGCCATCTTGTGCCCAGAGCCCTGCTCCTGTGGTCTCCTCGGGCTCGCTGGGCCGGGTGGAGGCCGGACGGCCCCCCCCCTTACGTGGGACTCGGCGGGGGGGTTCCCTGGGTGGAGTGGGGGGGCCGGGCCCAGGGGGACCCTGCGGGGGCAGGGCCAGCAGCGGCGCGGAGCTGTGTCTCAGAACCAGCATGGCCCTACGGCGGTGCAGCTCCTCCACGCCATCGGGTGGGCGCAGAGCGGCTTCTGGCGCCAGCAGCTGAGGCCGGTGCGCGCTCTCCAGCTCCTTCTGACGCAGCAGCTCTGCGGACATCTCCAGCCTGGACCGTGGGGAGCCAACAGCAGAGGGTCAGCCCGCTTGGCAGTGCCACCACTTCCCCATGAGCTGTGTCACCTACCTGGCCAGGTTCTGCTTCCGCAGGAGCTCCTGCTGCCGGGCAAGCATCTCCGCCTGGGCAGGGGGCAGGAAGCCATAGCCTGGTTGTGAAGGGGACAGAGACGAAGCTAGGTGGCTGAGTGGGCCAGGGCTACCCAAGCCTCCTCCCGCCATCTGCCCTGGGCTTCAACAAGTGCAGGGTGGGTCCTACGGGGGCACTCGGGGGTAGCTCGGGCCAAGGCACACCGGGTGGCCCCACGCACGGACCGCCCCCCCCCCAGGACAAAGGGCTCCAACACCCGCCCACTCCTCACCTGGGGTCTGGCACAGAGCCGAGGGCACCCCCAAAAGGGGAGGCCTGAGGTGGGGGCCCAGGGCGATATGCGGGGCATTCTGAGACGACAGCAAGGGAGGCGGCTGTGACAGCTCCCTGTGGACGGCAGGGCGGTGAGCACCGCGCGTCCCCCCCACTCCCGGGACCGCCCCTCCCCCGCTCCGGCCGCCTCTGCTAACTGCCCGCCCCGCGGGCTGTCGATGCGCCGCTCGCTCCGCTGCGGGTCGTGCGCCGGCCCCGCCTGTGCCCCCACTGGCGGCGCCAATTAATCTCAGCGGCGGCGAGGAGGCGCTGACCCGGCTGGCGGCGGCGGCTGTAGCGGCGATTACCGCCGGGCGCGCCGGGGGCGGGGCGCAATCAGCTGCGATCCGGGAGGCGGCTGCAGACACGCGTGGGGTGGGGGTCGCGGCGTTGTTGGGTCTGCCCGGCCGAGCGCGCGCTGTAGCCCTTTCCGCCCCCTCCTGGGGTTTCCGGGCCCCGACAAGCGCGGGAGGCCGCGTCCGTGCCGCAAAGGTTTGGGTCTGAATCGGAGCCACTGGGGGCAGGGCGCCCCCGCCCCAGCTTCCAACTTTGGGGTTCCCGGAGCCCTCGCTGGTCCCCTCTTCTGCGTTCTGCCCCCCTCTCCACGCACGTCCCCAGTTTGCATCAAGCACCCTCACCTACCTGTTGGGGAGGCAAAGCCTTCAGCTGTCTCAGGGGCACCTGGACTCAGGGGGTCCCACAGGTGTTCAGCGCAGAGGAACTGCCCTTAACACCCTGTCCTGAGTGGTGGTCGCCCCATACGTTCTGCCCCAGGAGCACTGTCCTGGGCCTCCGCCCAGCTCACACACAGTAGGCCATGAACTTGGCACAGTGCCTGGCACTCAGTACCTGCAGGGCTGTGTGGCCGCGGTGGCAGGTGGCTGACGAGCTGTGGAGAGGTGGGCTGTGGACCTGAACCGCGGAATCCAGCAGTAAGTGTGCCCACCCCAGAAACCAGCGCAGAGAATGTGGGGCCGCAGACATGCAGGTGCCCAGTACCTGTCCGAGAAGGACGGGGCGCCAGCCGGAGCGCTGCCCTCCCGGAGCTGAGCCAGGCCCTGCTTCCGACGTTGACCTGCCATGGACGAGGGCAGGTGGACCTCCAGGCCACTGGGGCTCCTCACGGCTGCCGCTGCTGCTGCCACCTCCTGCCGGACCCTCAGGAAATCTGGGAGGGGGTTGTGGGCAACAGTAGTGACCCAGAGGCCAGCCTCCCCCGGGCTCTCACTCCCAACCCTGGTGAGCACAGCCTCACACCCTGGGACAGAAAGATGAGCAGGCCACAGGGCAGGACACACACAGAGCGCAGTGCGACAAGCTGAAGGACGCTGGGCTGGGTGGCAGGCACCACCAGTACAGGGAAGCCTTTGGAAGGGAAATGGGGAGGTCAGGAAGCCTGTGCGGTGGGCACGTGGCGCATGGGGACGGCGTGCAGAGGCCCCACTGAGGGCGCAGGCCTGCTCCCGGAGGGCCGTGTGACCGGAGTCCAGGAGCTGGAGTGGGTCTCGAACCCTGGACCGAGGCTGCCCAGATGACCCTCCGAGGTAACGCGCGGTCTGATGCACTCTGCCACCCATCTGTGTCCCTCCACCCTGCCTTGGGTCGGGCCTCCGAGTCCCCCCGCGGCCCCCCACTTGTGCAGGCTCTCGCCGCCGCCTGTTTATAAATTAATTACCCGAAAAGCGGAGGTGGGTCCTGCCCGGGCCAGGTGCCAGCCCGCGGAGCCCAGTCGGCGCGGCCGCCTGCTTCGATCCCAGCGGGGCCTCCGCGCCCCCGCGCGCGCCCGGCGGCCTCGATTATTTACAGTCGGCTCCGCAGCGGGGGCGGCGGCGCGGCGCCGTGATTGACAGCCCAGCCCCCGGCGCTGCTCCGCGGCAGCCGGCGCCCCCTCCCCCGCGCAAGCCAAGGGAGCCGGCCCCAGGCAGGGCAGGGAAAGCAATTAAAAAGGAAGATTTCTAAATTATTAACATTTGGTGAATTATTCAGGCTCTCGGTGCCTGAGACTGCCCTGGGGAGCAGCGCCTCGTGTAAGGAGAGGAAATCCTGCCCCTTTCTCAGCAACCCCCCGGCCACCTCCAGCCAGAAAAGCCAAGCCGCCCCAGACTGGGCTGGGGTCTGCGAGGTCAGGAGGCAGCTGGGCGGGGCGCCCCTGCGATGGTGGGTGGGACTTCTAAGGGAGAGGAGGCTTGGACAGATGGCCGGAGCCGGTGCACAGGATGGCGACGGCGCCTCCAGCCCAGCACCGCGGAGGTCCTGGCGGCCAAGTCCCAACTGCCGCCCACCCTGCCTTCTGGACGTCCACCAGCGGGCTTTCTGGGGCTGACTGCTCCCCTCCTCTTGGCCCCTCCTACCGAACAGCCACGGGCTCCCTGGAGGAGGCGCCCTGACCTGCAGCTGGAGCGGGGAAGCTGCAGCGCACACTGGGGTCCTCGGGAGGCGGCTTGGACAGGTTCAACCCCCACCTCCCACTGTCACCTGGGTTCACCCGAGACTCAGTTTCCTGCGCTGTGAAATGACAGTGCCTACAAGTGGGACTGAGGGGTGGTCCTGCTTGGTGGGAGACAGTGGGTGTGGGGCCACAGGAGACACAAAGGGGGGACGCCCAGACGAGTGGCTTCTTCAGGCAGAGGTAGGAGAGTCGTGTCTCCCTGCCCACCTACAAGGGGCTTGTGGGGGCTGAGGGGCCGCCAGACCCGCATCCAACCTCAGCCTTGCTGTCAGCAGTCAAAGACCCCAGGGTTTCTTTTCAGGGTGAATAGCGGCCTCCAGGAACAGGAGAGCCCAGGCACATACCATGGCTGGGGAGGCCCAGGTGGTAGAGACGCTGGGGGTCCTCCAAGGTGCCCGCCTCACTGAGTGCACACACCAGCCGGCGGTACTGGTCCTCGGGGGCCATACTGGGTCCTAGTTCCGGCAGCAACAGAGCCTCTGTGTTGGGGGAGCACACGGTGAGGGATCTAAGGTACATCCTCCCGCCTCCAGTGACCGGCACCCTCACCCCCACCCGCCACCCCCCGGTAGGGCTCCCACCTTGGGGAGACTTGCTTCGCGCCTTCTTCTCCAAAGGGTAGTCACTGCTGATGTGGGGGGAGCGACCCAGCCTCTTGCCCAACAAGTCACCTGGGGGACGGTAGAGTGAGCCCCACCCTGCGTCTCAGGGCCTGGGGAAGATGGGAGCTGGGAGGGACAGGGAGGCCCCAGGCTGGCCTCAGGCCCAGCTTAGCCCAGAACCATGGCCATCACTACTCAGGCGCCTGGTCACATCAAGGCCTTGCCAGCGCGAGTCCCAGGGATGTGGGGCTGGGACAGGGCGAGGGCACAGGACAGTGCTGACGCTGGGCTGGCGAGGCGGGTCGATGCAGATCTGTGGTGGCGGCCTCAGGTGGCGACTCAGGACCCCACGGGTGCCCTGCTGTGCCCTGCCCCCTCAGCCAGACTGGGCTGTGCAAACCAAGAGGTCCACTCAGCACCCTGGAGAGCACGGGAAGGCTTCTGAGCTGACTGGGTACTACTGCCTTCTCTCAGGACAGGTGAGGGACAGCAGGGTAGGGTCTCAGGCCAGGGTGCCCCAGACTCTTCCTGCTCAGGGAGGTCTCTGGGCTGTAGGACCCCGAGGCCACCTCAAGGCCCCTGAGGTTGGGCCCACCTGCCACATGCAGTACTCCCAGGCCCTTCAGCCTGACCACGCCCCTAGCTGCCCCCAGAAGGCCTGAGCCACCTGGCCTTGCCTGTCACAAGCCTGCCCACCTGCCGAGCGAGCTCTGAGCTCAGGTGGGCGCCCTGAACAGTCCACAGTTGTGCACAGCCCCCACCATACACCTCCCCATGGCGGAGCACTGGAGGAGCACAGGCCCTGCCCCCCTAACCTCTCAGGTCCCATATCCAAACCATACTCATCCATCTGCCTGAGCTAGCCCCTCTGCACCCCAGCCCCTGGCACCCTGAAGCCATGCTCTGTCTCTTGAGCTCAAAGTCTCAGCTCAGCAGTTATCGTGCTTTCCCACCCCGAGTCCCCTGTTGGCCCCCAGACACCGGCCCCCTCTCCATCCTGACGAGGCTGTCTGGGAGGGTGGGGTAAAGAAGCCACCTATTCTGTGACCCCAGCCCGCTGTGATACCCGGGTGAGGGGTTTCTCCAGAAGCCCTGCCATTAGCTCCAAAGCCTAATTCTTTTCCCTTATTCCCTTAATCTGTCATTTTTATCAGACCGGGAAGTGCAGCACGATCAATCTCCACTTTACAGCTGACAGAATGGTGCTAATAACTTATCGATCTCGGCCACCTTGCTGCCACTGGCCTGGGCCCAGCAGCCAGCCCCATGCCCTGCCCGGTCCCTACCTCAGGGACCCAACAGGAAAGGGGCGGGCACCACCAGCATGAGACCCCCCCCCCCCCCCGAGAAAGTCGAGTTGGCCCCTCCAGCCCCGAGCCTCAGGGCCCCAGTCAGGAGGGCCAACACCCAGGGTGGCCGCACACCCCTTTCTGGTTTACAATGACCCAGGGCTCGCACTTCGCCATGAAGTTTCCCATTTTCACAGTGGGAACAATCCACTTTCTGTTAGGGGCGGATGGGGGATACAGTGAGGTCCTGCACCAGTGCTCGGTGAGGGCCACATTCACTCAGGGACACAGCCGTGCAGCCACAAGCAGACAGTGACCAGAAGCCAGCACGGACCCACTCCCGGCCCTCACTGCTCAGGGGCCAGGACACGGGCCAGGACACGGGCCCAGGGGACAAGAGGAACCTGCAGCCAGTGATTGCACGGAGCACTTCCTGCCTAGCATGTGAGCCAAGGAGCCTCCATGCCTGCCCTGGACCTCAGCATGAAGCGAGAGGGGGCAACACCCTGACACGGAGTTTGGCACGGTGACACCCAGATTCGGGGTGCGGGCCATGCTGAGGCCCAAGCACACAGCTCTGGCTGTGAGCAGGGCTCACGTGCTGCTGTGGCACACGCCTCAGGCGCCCACGTGCGGGAGCAGGGGGAGGGCCGGCTCAGAGCACCTCAGCCATTGCGGGGCTCCTCCCGGATCAGGCTTCTCCGATCGATGGCGCAATTAGATTTTATCAGCTGCCTGCTCAGCTGCCTCCCACCCCACCCCCACACGGCACAGGCAGGCCTGGGGGCCCGACGGTAGACCACCCCTGGCCAGCCTTCCTGAGAAGGCAGCCACTGCCCAGCATTCACAGGACAGCAAGGGACCTCCACAAACTCCTTTCACACTCTCAGCTGTGTTCTATTCTTCCATCCTCAGGGGGCCCCTTTCTCCGAGCTCCTGGGCCAGCCCCCTCGCCCCAACCCCTTCTCTCAGGTGACAGACCTGGGCTCCGTGGGTGCCACACATGGCATCCCCAGGCACGCGTTTCTGAGCGAGTCGGGCCTGCACATCTCTCTGTCCTGTCTTCCTTCCTCTGTCCCTGTGAGGAGTGGCTGGCGGTGGCCTCGGCCACTCCAAGCCCATTCAGCAGCAGCCACACCATGTCTACCCATCTGCCCAGCTGGCTGGCTGGGATTAACACAAATTACCATCACACAGAGCCCCCCCCAAGGGGTGAGAAGCCGGCCTGGCCTCCTCCCACCTCTTCACTGGCCTCCCTGGCCGCCTGCCAAGGCTGCTGGGGGTGGCAGCACCCTGACTCACGGAGCGGAGACACTGGGTGGGCAGGCGGGCTGTCTCCCACCGAGCTGCTGTCCCCAGGCACCTCACCTGCGGCCCCCAGGCCGAGGTCCACGCCGCCTCTCTGGAACTCACAGCGGCTCTGATGCTCGGGCATAACGAGGTGGCCGCCGTGACACAGGCTGGAGACGAGGGTGGGGAGGTCGCTGTCCTGGCTGCAGCAACGCGAGAAGGGAAGGGAGACCCTGAGAGGCCGTGTGCGCAGTGGAAATGTGTGCCTGACCGCGCACAAGTGTGCAGCGCGTGGCACTGGGGCACAGTATGTCGGTGTGGTAATGCCTCTTGCATGCCCCTGCGTGTGGCCTGTGACACCACGTGTGTGAACGTCCCCTTAGCAAGTCCCAAAAGAAATGTCTCATCACCCAGTACCTGCCCGTTGTGTGCTCTCAGTCCCTAGGGAAGGTCTGTGTGCAGCCTGGCCACACTGTCTCTAGGGCCACCAGCGACCAACTGCATCCCTGTCCCCTACTCAGAACGCAGCCAGGCACCCACCAAGGGAACAGGCGCCCAGAGAGTGCACCTACGTCACTACTGCACCAGCTGCTTTAGGAAGAACGCCACTCACACTGTTTCAGCTAAAACTTGCAACCACCCGTGGACCCCGAACTTCTTCAAGTCAGGAAACCCAGGGTCAGGCCACTCCAGCAGCGGAGGAGATGCAAGCTCGAGGACACAAGGGGCACAGACGCACAGACAGGCAGGCACAGCAGACGGGAGCCTGGTCCCCTGGTGTGCTAATGACACTGCTCTCTGCAAGGCTCCCCACTTGGAGCCAACACATTGAACCGCTTTGCTCCCACATTTCTGGCCCTGCTAAATCAGCTCAGTCCTACGTCACAGAACCCCAGGCAGGAGAGAAACAAGAAAAGATGGGGGTTCTGAGAGCATGTCCCTTAGCACAGACAAAGGTCACCTGCCACCATTCAGCCTGGAGTCCCAGATAGTACAGGACGGACAGCCTGGTGCCCCACCATCTAGCCCCTCGCTCCCTGGCCCACCTGTAACAGAACAGCTCTCGGCCGCTGCCAGGGGGACCTCCATGGAGTGACCTGGGAAATACCCTAAGCCTCATTAAATAGCCCCCTGGCCTGGGCAGCTGCCGCTAATCCTCGCTGGCCACTAAGCAGATCAGTTTCAGCACGAGGCTTGGGCTCCCTCCCCACACCCTCCCCAGGAGGGACGGACAGAGGGTGGGTGGGAGCAGGTCCTCCAGGGTACTAGCTGGCAGCCATCCCACCCCCTCATCCTCATCAACGCGGGGGAGTCTGCGGGGAGGGGGGTTCAGAGGAGGACTGCTGTCTCAGCACCAGGGAGGGGCCAGGGCGTAGAGGCAGGATCAAGGCTGCCCTGAGTTCTCCCTTGAGGGGACCTCCTTCTGGTGTCCCCAGACTCCTGCAGGAGGTAAACCAACTCTGGGGAGATGAGCAGGTGAAAACAGGCCCCCTCAGTTTGTTCCCCATGAACCCTCAGCCCAACCCCACACAGGGACCCCCACGCTGGGGTCTTTCACTTGCTGGTCGGTCATTCAGGCCCCCACTGGGTGCTCTGGCCTCATGGAGGTGATGCCTACTGGGGATCAGGACACCCTGCTCTGTGCCTTGGGGGTTCACCTGGCCCTGCCCAGGACACCCTGCTCTGTGCCTTGGGGGTTCACCTGGCCCTGCCCAGGACACCCTGCTCTGTGCCTTGGGGGTTCACCTGGCCCTGCCCAGGACACCCTGCTCTGTGCCTTGGGGGTTCACCTGGCCCTGCCCAGGACACCCTGCTCTGTGCCTTGGGGGTTCTCCTGGCCCTGCCCAGGAAACCCAGCTCTAAACAAATTGTGCCGGGAAGAACCACAAAGAAACTGCTCACACCAGACAGAGCGTGTGAGCCCTGTGCCTGGCACCCAGTGGGAGGTTCCCACAGCATAAAAACACCCTCACGTCACCTGCAGGGAGGAGGCCCACCAGGGTCTCAGAGGCTGCCCGTGGCTCTGGGGGTCAGGGTGTGGGACAGCAGATGCCCCCGAGCTTCAGGGCAGGGGGTGAGTGGAGGAGGGTATGCTGGGAGGCTGGAAGAAGGACCTGACCCCAACTCGCCTTGAGGGGCCCCCTGGGCTCCTTGAAGCTCTCTCAGCAACCACCATGCTGTGCAGTCCTTGCCCATCTCCTGGCCAGCTCAGGAGCTTCAAGTGGGCAGGGTCCACGTTGCCTGCCTGCTGCCCCATGCCTGAGGCTGAAAGGGGAGCTCCAGGCAAGCAGACTGGTCCACTACAGGGTCAGACGGACAGAGGGATGGGGATGAATAGACAGATGATGGATAGATTGATGATGGAGTTAGACGAACAGACAAATGGAGAATGACAGATGGAGATGGACAGACAGATGGAGTGAGCGGTGGTGGCAGACAAGCATTCTGGGACAGAGACGGGGCCCGAAGGACAGACAGGAAGAGATAAACACGGAGAGTGTGGGCTGTGTGCGACTGGGCTGTGTGCCCTCCCTGCACAGACGGGATGGGGCACACGGGCTGTGTCCTCTTGGCCACATCCCCACCGCAATCTCCCCTCTGGAAAAATCCAGAAACTCATCTGTGGCATCTCTAGGGTCTGTGTCTGGACACCTGGGACCCTCTCCCGCTCGCCACAGCTGGGCAGAGTTGGGGGTGGGGGGGCTGCAGGCAGAAGGACCATCCCCTGGTCCCCTACAGCTTCCACTGACCAGTCATCCTGGGGCTTCCCAAGCACAAGCCTGGTAAAATGTCACCAATGCTCACGACAGTTCCTAAAACCATCAGCTGAGCGGGCACCTTCAACATGGGCTGCAAATAAGTTTGAAGATGTTTCATTGTAATCTGGCTCCAGGACCCAGGCGGTCCCCCAGACGCGAATAACAACACACCTGGCACAGAGCCAGGCCATGCGTGGGGAGGACAAGCTTAGGGAGCCCGGCCAGCTGGCCAGTGTAGGAGGCTCACTGCCCACTAGGCCTCCTTCCTGTGGCCGCCCCAGAGGCCCAGGGTAAGGCTTGATCCCACTGACCAGAAGCCACATTCTGGAGCCCACCCATGACGGACCATCCCGTCCCTGTCTGGAACCCGGAACCTCGGTCTCCCCAACGCCAGGCCATGCCCCGCAATCTCCTCATCAGATCCCTTCATTTTTATCTCCCTCCATCCTGCTTCCATAGCTTCAATAAGCATGGACTAGAGCAACCCCCCAAACTGCTAGGCAGGGCTTCCAGAGGACCTTTTCAAAACATACCTGGTCACGCTCCTGCTCAAGAACTTTCGGTGGCTCCCCACTGCCTGGAGAAGTGCGTAACAGGCCAACCATCCAAAGCCCTTTAGTATCTGACTGAACCACACCGGGTCGCCTCCCTCTCCTCCTCCCCTCCCACATCCCCTACCCTCATTTCTCAATGTCTTTGCAGAAACTTCACTACTTCCCTAATGAATTCCGCTTCATTAAGACTCCTCTCCCATCACCATTCTCACCTTCTCGGGCGGTTTCTGGGAGGGAGGGAGGGGGAGGTCACGGCCTCATCTTTGGGCAGATGGGCTCAAATTGCCAGTCTCGTGTGGGAGGGGGAATGCACTCTGGCTCCAGGGTTGGGCTGCCCAGAATCCACAGCTGTGCTGCTGTGAAGACCTGGGCACAAGTTGACAAACGGACAGACCACAGACTAAGGAGGGGAGGAAGGGCAGGAGGCTGGAGAGATTTAGAAGCAGACCGAGGGGAAGCGGAGCAACAAGACCATCCTGCCCGCACAGGACCCTACCTGCAGGACGTCTCTCGGAAGGAGATGTTCACGTCCCAGTGGGTGTGGACTCTGCAAGGAAAGAAGCAGAGAGTCAGCGTGGCCTGCAGGACCTGGCCCCTGGACAGCAGGGTGAGTGTGTGGCATGCCCCCATCTGCCCCAGAGCACCGGCACCGAAGGCACTGGGTTGGCTCGGACTGTCTCCAGGGCCATCTGGTACCAGTTCAACAGGCCAGCAGCTGCCACTGGGACAGGCTCACGGGGCAGGAGCCAGCTCCAGACCTCAGCAGACAAGGGGTCTGAGACACTTTGGGCCGAGTCCGCCGTATCTCTGCCTTGTTGCAGGGGCCCAGGGGGGCTCCCATGTTGTGCTTCCTCTGCATGTGAGTCATGAGACTGAACCCAAATTCCTAGTGGCTAGAGCTGCCCCAGCTGGGCTGGACCCAGGTCAGGCACTGATGGCTGAGAGTCATCCCAGGTGAGTGTAGGCCCCCGGGGCCCAGCTGCTGCCCACTCACCTCCCAAAAGTGACCACCGCGTAGCGGAGGCAGTAGGAACGCCAGGACACAGAGCCCAGCAGGAAACAGCTGTGCCCTGTGCCCACCTCCACCCACAGCGGTGTCCCTGGAAAGACCGATGGGCTGAGGGAGGGCAGTGGTGCCTCCCTTTGGCAAGCGTGGGTGTGGGGGCTGGGAGGGCCAGGAGGTGTTCTAGGGTGGGAGAAACAGGGACATGTTGAAAGACTCAGCGGGAACAGAAAAGGCCTATAAATTCTGGGGACGTACAGGTGCGGATGGACAAAGAGGTGAGTGGACAGAGGACATTTCTCTGCCATGAAGAGAGCAGGTAGGAGGTCAGGAAGGGGTGGCCCCAAGCCTGGAAAGGACAGTAAGGAGCCAGAAGAACTGCCAGCTGTCGAGTGTCTGAGGGCTGCTCCCCACGCATCGCCTGCTGTGTGGGGACCAGGCACCCCTTCCTGTGTCCCCCCGGATGCCCTCCTCCTGAGCCCCTGGGCGGAGCCCCCTCCCTGCCTCACACCAGCAGTCCTTCCCCACATGGAACCACATCGACCCCTCCCTGACCCACCACTGGTGGTGCCCACTCCCCAGCAAAGCGACTGAGTCCTGGCTTGGCCGTTGGTTCCCAAGTGGGGGCAAGGTGGGCTCTCACCGTGGTCCTGTGAAGTGGACGGGGCTTGGCTGTTCCCTGGGGGTCCAGGCTTTGTTTCAGCTGCGGCAGGTGCTGACTTCCCAGGGCACAAGCTAAACTCAGCCCATCCCCAGGGAACCCCCCAGGCCTGGACTTGCCTTCAGCTGCCTGGAGAACAGCCTGGATGTCCCCGTCCCTGCCAGAGCCCGTGTGCCCTCCACCTGGCCCTCAGCGGAAGTACCTTCTCTTCATGATACGAACGGGAGCGTCGTTCTCCTGCTTCAAACCCAGCTGCTGCCCACAGGCTGGGCCTCTCCCGTCACTGTCGCCATCACTGGTCGGGAAGCTGGGGGTCAGTTCCTTCTTCAGAACCCGCGCAGGGGGCAGGGCAAGTGTCCTCTTGTCTGCCAACCGCCCCCGGTTCTGGGCAGAATGGGAAGAGAAGGCTAGGTTCCTCAGGCCCTGGGTGGCTGACACCCCAGGCCTGACCCCCAGGCAGTGTACAGATGACCGAAGCCCTTGCTCAGATCAAAGGGGCAAAGCCACTGGCCAATGGCCCCTACTGCCTGGAGTGGAGGGGCCTCCAGCCTCCAGGACAGGCTCCAGGCTGGCAGGAGTCACAGCTGACCAGGGGCCAAGATGAGAGCAGGGAGGCCTCTGTCGGTCAGAGTCCTGCACAGACCACCTTCCTGCTCAGCCCACCCTGGACCACAGACCGGCTGAGGCTGGGGATGCGCCCCGGGCAGGCTGCTCTGGGCACTGCCTTGTCCAGACTGCACGCTGCAGCCCACTTCCCTCCATACCCATCAGCCTGAATGTGGGATGCCCACTTTCCCAGCTCCTGTCACTGTTCAACATGTACTCCCCTCATGTGCACGTCTGCCTGGCAACCCCACTGAGATTCTGTGAAGCCCCAACTGAGACCAAGTCCCTTTCTATTCTGTTAGTGCCGGCAGAGCCCAGCTCAGAGGGGGTCCAAAGCCTGAGGCCTGAGCCTGCCAACCCCTTTCAAACTGCAGGCTGAGGGTTCACAGGTCAGCTGGCTAGGAACCCTGACCAGCCAGATCCTTTGTGCCAGGAGCCCTGAGAGACTCAGAGATTTTCCCATTGCCCACAGTGAGTGTGTGAGTGCGGTGAGACTCCCAGGCATGGAGAGCAGAGCAGGAAGGCATGTCCTATGCATGGCAAGGTCCCCACGCACCACGGGACCCGCCAATATCTCTAGATCCTGCCACCCCAGGAGAAGAAAAAAAGTTAATGATGGTTTTCTGGTTGGCAGGAAGCGTTTTCTTATCTAATAGCAGGTTAGTGGCTCAGGGAGGTGGCAGGGGCCTTGGGATTCTCTCATCTTTCCGGTCACCAGGCCCTCCTTTGAGCCCTGCACTCCTGCTGCCAGGACTCAAGGAGCAAAGGGTCAAGGAGGGACTGGCTGCTCCCTGGACTGGTCCTCCTGAACCTGAAGGGCAGCTGTACAGCCATCATGGTTCTGTCCTCTAAAGGCTTTCTTCAGACCGACAGCCCAGCCCAGCCCCAGGAGCCACCATCTCCCTGAACCTGCTCCAAGAACCTCCTGGGACTCCCTTTTCGCTGCACACACTCCGTGGGTTGGACTGAGCAGCCCTGGGGCCTGGCGAGGTCTGAGGGTAGGAGTGGGCCAGCTGTGGCCCCTGCAAGACGCTGGCCGTGGCTCTGTGCTACACCAGCAGCAGCAGAACATGGCTGAGGCTGCAGGTGTGACAACCCATCTGGTCCCCGTGCATCTTCCTGCCAGCCACTGGGCTCCACAGTCCCCCACCTGTGTGGCGTGTACTCTGCTGGGAAGTCCGCTCAACTCTGCTTTTCTCTAGCCTGCTGTAGCCCAAGCATCAGGACCTTCCCCTCCTGCCTTTCTGTTTTTGTTAAACTCTGGTAAGAAAAGGAAACGCGTGGCCCTCTGCTTCTCATCTGTAGGAGAGGAAGGAGAGGGAAAAGCTGGTGGTGAGACTGCCGCTTGGGATGATAGATCAGATACACTGGCCAGGGTGGCTTTGGGGGGTGCTCCCATGGGAGGGTCTCCGGACGAGGGACTGGAATGGACAGCACTGACGTTGGCCAAGGACAGAAACTCAATGCCTCCCATGTACACCCGAGACCTTAGCCCTCACCCCTGCTCAGCAGCACAGATGTGAACGCTGGTAGCTGAGCCTCTGCCCCCAGCCATATGCTGGCCCCTCAGACTTCGAGTGTGTGCATGCCGAGGCCGTTTGCACGGCCGCAAGACCCCTGTGACACGTGCACCCCAGTCTGCCCCGGGATTCTCTGTGAGTGTGCACACACCTGTGGACCTGGCCGTGAGGTGGGGGAAGCCAGTCTCTGTGAGAAAAGTGCGGGCTGGAAAGACAAGGGGGTCCAAGGAGCCTTCAGGGAGGGGTGCAGGGGCAGGTGCGGGAGCCACCTCTCATGTAAGGCAGGCACCTGGGAGCCACAGTGTCCCATGTCCCTCTCTGAACCCCCCTCCAAGTAGTGCCCCCAGGGGACTGATGTGTGGCTCAGGCCGGCTCCTCCCATCGAATGGCCTTGAGGGGACCAGAGGACCTCTCTGGAGCTCCACCTGCTCAGGAAAGAGCAGACGTGGACAGAGAGCTGGGCCTCTTGCCCCAGGAAGGGATGGGGGACCGTAGGGCTGTGAACAGTCTGTCTCTGGAGCTCCTGTGTAGGACAATGTGTGGGGTGGGACGCGGCTGTCCCCTCCCCCTGCCCAGCTTGTGTGTCTGACCTCGTGTCTGTCTTCACAGTTGATCTGTGGCTCCCCAGCTTGCTCAGGGAACCTGCCCCAGGGCCCCTGCGGACCTCAGGACATCTGTCCCACCCCACTGCTGAGCCAAAGAAAACAAGCTCAGGCAAGGCAAGGGGCCCTGGGTCCTCTCAGGCTCTGCCTGTCCCACCCCTGCTGATTGGTGCCAGGAATGGCAGCACAACCCCCATCAGTAGCCGCAGCTCTGACTGCCCCCCCACCGCCACCACCCAGTGGCTCAGAATCGTTCCCTTCAGAATGCAGCGTCCTTCTTACATCGGTCCTCCCGGAGAGCAAGCACTAGGACAAGCAGAGCCCCCAATCTCCCCCCCTCCCATAGGCCATGAGTGGCTCAGTTGGGCCTACACTGGCCGGGGACACACTCGCCTCGGTTCTCTTGGTGCCAGAGGCCCACGCTGCAGAGAGGAGGCCCCAGACACTCCTGGGCATCCAGGGCTCAGAGACAAGCCGCACCTCAGTCACACCAAGCCTATAACCACCCCAGAATACACTTCCAGGCCAGCGGACATTGTCACATCCCAACAAGCATCACCCGAGGACCAGCCCCTCTTCCTACCTGGGCTGGACAACATGGTGACGCCCCAGCCTTGCGACAGGGCAGATTCCCCAGGCACCATGACTCGGGAGAAGCAGCTCCAAGGCTCCCGAGGGAAGAGAGGGGGCTCAAGGTGCCCCAGGTTACCACCCCCTATTTGCCCCGGGGGGCTCCCTCCTGCACCGGGGTAGGCTCGGGTGAGGCCTCCGATCCCACACCTACACACAAGTGCCACAGACCCGGGAGCCCCACTGTTCTCTCACCACCGGGGAGGATATTCGACAGCCCGGACAGTCGCAGATCGGAGGGTGCACCTGCAGGATCCCCTTGGACATCAGCGTCTTCAGACTTTTCCCTGCGAGGAGAGCCGAGGCAGGACGGGTGAGCGAGCGGGCGGCGCAGCCAGAGCCCGGGCGCCGTCAGGTGCGAGGCCGGCCCCCTCCCGGCCCGTGGACGAACACCCACCTGTGTCCGGCCTCCGACCCGCCCCCCGCCCTGCCGCCCGCCGCGGCGACCCGCGGAGCTCAGAGCCTGACGCGGGGCGCCTCCTGCCCCCTCCTCCCGCGCTCCACCCACGCCCAACGGCCCGCGGGACCCCGGACCAAGGCGGAGGAAGGTCGAGCCGAGCGCAGGTGAGCCGCGCCGTCAGGACCCGGGGCTGCGCCTGGCCCGGCAGCGGGAAGAGGGCGGCCGCCGCGGAGCCGCAAACAACGTCGAGCGACACTGAGTCCCCAACTTTCCAACCCCCATCCCGGCGCCTGGCGCTGACCGCGCTTCCCTCGCGCGCGGGCTCAGGCGTCTGCCCGTCGCGCCTCTGGAGCCAGACTCCCGCAGGCGCCCCCGCGGGCTGCTCCCGGCCGCCGCAGCCCCGGCTCCGTGCGCGGCCTCGCCCCGACGCGCGTCCCCGCGGCCCGCACCTGCCAGCGCCCGCCGCACGCCGTGCCCTTCCCTCCGGCAGTGCGCACCCGCACCCGGCCGCACGCGTGCCCCTCTCCTCCCGCCAGAACTGGTGGCTCCGCGCCCGGGTGTGTGTGGGGGGCGGGGGTGTCCTGCCCAGCCGGCCCCCGCCCGCTCTCCCGAGTTCCCATCAACTTCCCCTGAGGCTCAGGAGTCCCGCCAAGACCTTCGGAGCACAAGGAGCGGCCAGCTCGCGCGTATCCGAGAGCCGGGGCACCGCGGCTGGCGCCGGGGGAACCGTGGAGGCCGCGGGCGCTCTGCCTGCGTCCGCCGAGGCGACTGCGCTGCGGCGGGGGCTTGGGGGAGGCGTCCCTGCGGCGGCCCCGGAGTCACAGCGCCCTCTCCGGGCGGTGATGGAGTCTCCCCGTGGCAGAATGAGTGGGGTCCGCACCCACGGCTCGCCGCGAGCAGAGGGGAGGGACGGTAGCGGCCCGCGGCCCCCCTCGGGCGCACCTTTGTGGCGGATGCTGCGTTTCCAGTCCTTGGCCGTCTCGCGGCCGCTGACGAACTGGAACTCGTTGGGTGTGAGCCACTCGCCGCGGTGGCGGATGGACGGCCCCTTGCTGCCCTGGCAGAGTTTGCGCACGTAGAGCAGCGCGCGGTTGGCGCCGCACTCCACCTCGATGCACGGCTCGCCGTTGTCCAGCAGCGGCTGGAAGTCCGGAGCGGCGGCCGCAGTGCCCGAGAAGCGCTCGAGGGCCAGGGGGTCCCGGGGCAGGTGGAAGTGCGGGGCGGCCTCGTGCAGGCTCAGGTAGGCGCGCGGGACGCGGAGCGGCGGAGCCAACAGCGCCTCGTAGCCGGCGGTCGCAGCGGGGAGCGAGGCGGCAGGGGGCAGAGCGGCCACGGCGGGCAGCGGCGCCAGGTAGCCGGGCAGCGGCGCCACCGGCAAGGCGGCCAGGGCCGGGTGGAAGGTGGCGAGGGCCAGGGCCAGGTCTTCGCGGCCCGGGAGCTCCTTCTTGACCGCCGGCATGGCGGGCCACCGGTCCTGCAGCCTGGCTCTCTGCCGCCAGCACAACTTGTTCCGGCCCAGGTCGGAGTTGGGTCTCGAGGGCGGGGGGCCCGGGAGGCGCCTGGCCGCGCGCCCGCCTTTCCCGCTACTGCGCCCCGGCGCCGGCAGCCGGGCCACCTCGGACCGCTGCCCGGCCGGTTGGCGGGGCCTCGGCTGCCCGAGACATGGTGCTACTATCGATCCCGAATCGACGTGCCTGAGGCCGCAGCTCCAGGGCCCTGGGGCTCCACGGGGCGCCGGGCCACCTGCGCCCGCGCCCCCTGGGGCGGCCCCGCGCCCCGCTCTCTGGTCCGCCCGCCAGGCCGAGCAGGGCGGTGAGGAGTCGGGAAGTCTCGGGCCCCGCGCCCCGCCCCGCCTGGGGGTCCCAGGCCCCCGACCAACCCCGCCCCACCCCGCCGCCCGGGCGGCGCACCCGCGTACACTGCGCGCGCCCGCCCGGCGGGGACTTGGGAGACTCCCGCCGCCGCCGCCGCCGCCGCCACAACTTGGCCCATTTAAACGGCCCCGGCGCGGCGGGCGGGCGGGCGCGGGATGCAGCAGGGGGTGCGTGACGGCCGACCGGGCTCCCACGGAGGGCGGCAGGACAGGGCTGCACCGCCGCCCCCATTCTCCAGTGGTCGAGGCTGGGAGGAAGGGAGACCCAGGGTCGGGGGTGGAGGCGGGCTAGCGACGTGCGGCCCGCACGGAAAGCGCCCTGTACAGAGGGAGTGCGGGACTCCACGTGTCCCAGCGCAGGACCAGGACCGGGTGTGGGCTCCTGCGGGAGGAGGGGATCCGGGATTGGCCTGGCCCACAGGTTTGGCGGGTGTGTGAGCCTGCAGTTCTGGGTAGGAATGTGCACGGTGCGTGGTGAGCATGGCGTGGGGGTCTCTGCACCTACAGGGCGTGGGCCGGTTTGTGGTGTGTGGGTGTGGTCGGCGCACATCTGCCCGAGAGGGCTTGTGTTCTATGAATAAGAACCGTCACGACTCTGTGTATTGTTGCCACCTTACTATGCACTTGACACGTCTTAGTTCAAGACCAGGCCGTCCCCATTTTACAGACCGGGAAGGAGAGACACGGAGAAGTCAAAGCTGTTTCAAATCCAGGCTGACTGAGCCATGGTGTGCGAGCAGGAGAGTGGGCGGGACCCAATCTGGGTGAGAAATGGGGGCATGGGGAGGGCGGCCAAATGTGGGATTCCCTACGAGGAGCAAGTCTGGGGAAGGACCTGCTCCACCCACGCTCACCTCAGTGCCTTGGGAGAGCAGCCCAGGACTGGGATGAGGAAGACTGGTGCCCTGCTGGTCAGCCCACACCTCCGTGCAAGTCAGCATGTCAGCTGTGCAGTGGGAGAATGAGGAAGAAAAGCGAAGGAACCTGTGGCTTTGGTGACACAGGTTGTGTTTCTCTGGTATGTCATTTTTGACAAGCTAGAAAGTGGTCTCAGACCCTAACCCCACCCCTCTGAGCTGGACCTTGGCAGGGCGCCTGTGTGGGCATCTCCCGACCAGGTTCTGGGGCTGCATCACAGGAGTGCTGGCAAGAGCACCTTGTGCAAGGGAAGGGCTGGGAGTGGGGACACACCACCAGCACTCACCTCCTGCCAGACGCCTGGCACCAGCTGGGCGACCATTCTGCTTCCCCTCACTGATACATGCTTCTCAGATCATCCTCAACTGAGACACCAGCTGACCCCAAGACCAGTCTGGGGAGCGAGGTCTGGGCTCAGAGCAGGAATGTGTGTGGGAACCAGTGCACCCCAACTTCTGCACCCCCCTTCTGCTTCCTGCCTTTCTTGTACATTGTCTGCCCGGGCCTAAGGGCCAGATGGGAGTGTGGGTATAAAAGTGAGCGCCCCCTCCTTGCTTTGCCAGCCACGGCCCATTTCCCCATATGAAGCCTGAAGCCCTGCATGTGCCTGACCCTAGGTGTGACAGTTTGGGACCTCCCCCCATGGCCACCCCTGTGGCCTGTGTCTTGCTGTGCTGCCTCCATGTCGAATGGCTGCAGGAGGCAGTCCCTGTCCTAGAGCCAAGGCACACAGAGGAGCCGTCGTGTCCATGCAGAGGCACTTGGGGTTCTGCTGGGGGCCAAGTGGGAGGCCCATGCACCCACTGTCTGGCCACAGCCCGACGCTGCTGCCAAAAGACCATCGGCCGCACCCAGCTTTTCTCATGCTTGCTGCACCTTCCCTTCTGTGCCTCGGGCCTCCTCACCCGAGCTTCACACTGGTTTTGGGACAGAAGGCTGGTGAAGCACATGCTGATCTGAGACGGTACCACTCGGCTGCCAGGCCAGGTCTCCTCCAACCTGAGCCCGTAGAGGGGGCCTGCCTCTCCTTCTGCAGGACCCCTCACTCATCACTGTGGTTAGGGAGGACCATGAAGGGCCCAACTGTGGCTTTCAGAGAAGGAGTTCAGCTGGCAAGGTGTGGGGCTAACCTAGCTCACTCAGGACACCATCTGGCTGCACGCCTCTCTAGAGAACCAGGGTCCCTTCCTGAAAAGAAGGGACTGAGTCCAAAGCTCCATTCCGGAGCCCCTCCCAAAAGGCCACTCCCTGACTCCTCAGAGACTGACCCCCTCTAGGGGCTGTCCAGGGCCTTGGCTGTGCTGATCATGGCAATTCACCCCCACCTGTTTCCCCCTCTGCTCTCCGGGGTCAGAGCCACTTTCCCACTGGGAGGAGGCACTCTCACTCCTGGACATCATACCCAGGAAGATCTGCTCACTTCTTCCCACCTGTCCACCTGTGTCCTGTTCTGGTACCTGGGCCCACAGGTTCCTCTGCACTTCTTAGTCTGCAGCCAGAGGCTAGAGGGACAGAATTTTGGCGCTAGAATCCGCCCCCCACCCCACCTCCTGCCTGGCGCACCGCAGGGAGAGCAGGTGGGGTCTGCGGCCACCGTCCTTCCTCCAGCCTGCGGAAGCCCCGCCCCTGCTCAACGGGCCTGGGCGGTGCTGTCGCTGCTCGAGGTCCCCCTGCTCAGGGCCCTCCGCCGCTGGGCCGAGGCCGGAGCCTCTGCTGCCGCCAGGGAGGGGGAGGGGGTCATAAATAACCCGCGGGCGGCGCGGCCAGCGGTGCAGACGGTGACCCGAGACGTCCCCAGGGAGCGCGGGGGCGGCCTGCAGACCCTGCTGCCCCCAACCCAGGCTCAGCCGGGCTTGACCGACCCCTGTGGCGCTGCTGACCCCATCCACAACTGGTGCGCCTGCCAGAGCCCTCCTTTCCACCCTGCAGTGCCTGCCCATGCCTCTATCCAGACTGCACCCCTACAGCCCCCTTTTCATCCATTCCTTCACGAGTCAATCATTTATTGAGCACCAGATGTGGTACAAACCAAGGAAGAGAGATCCAGAGGGGGGGGTGGAGGACCAGAGTCCCTAGGACCACCAGTGCCGAGGTGGGCCTGGCTGGCCGTCACCTGTGCTCATCCAGAGTGACCCAAGGGGCCGGAGACAGGCCTAGACGCGCCCAGACACATGATGACATACATGCAGGGGCAGGTCACACTGGCCCCACAGGTGTGCCGTAGCGGACACTGAGCTGTGAGGAAGCACACACACGTGCCCACACAGCACCCACAGCCACCAACAGACGCATGCATTCTCAGGACACAGCAACCCACCTGTGTGCTCACACCTAGACCCCCCGTGTGCATGACAGCAGCTCCAAGAGCTGGATGCACAGGACAGGCGTGCACAGATGCTGACATCACCAGAAACACGCAGTGTGTGTGCTAACTTACACACCACCTTACATGCTTCCCCCACACGTGGGCTCAGCGTGCAGGAGCTGGGGGATGGGAACCACAGGACAGGAACAAGCGAAAGGGGGCATGTGCCCTCCAGGGGCCCTGGGAGCAAGACAGTCTGTCCCTTGAATGGGCACGAGGCCAGGCTCCACCCCTCTTCCCTGCAGACACTGCCAGCCTGCAGCCTGGGCATGGGAGGAGCCCTGGAGGTGGCTGCTGCCCTGCTGGGTGGACATGGGCACGGAGGCCTGTGCGGTCCTCATCCCTGTGGCACAAGCCCCTGCAGCACCACAATCGTCCCTCTTTCAGATGCCAGGTCAGGGTGACAACCGGAGCTGAAGTGCAGAGCTGGTGCCCAGCACACAGCCTTGGGTGCCAGTCCCATTCCACACCACGTCCCTGGGATGTGCCATCCGGGGCCAAGTGTGAGGGAAGAGCAGGTCCGGACCTGAGATGAAGGGACACCCACGTGCTCAGGTGTGTCCATCCCACGTTCAGCAGATGCCCCTGCTCGTGTGTGCCTATGCTGTCCTCGTCCTGTGACCAGGCCTGCTGTCCACGTCACCTTATGCTCAACACAGATCCTGTGCACTGGGGACCCATGCTTCTCATTGTGGGGTCTAGGCCCTGGAGGGTCCATCCCAACCGTGCTGGACACACACTGACTTTGCATGTTTACTGGTCTTGGCCTGGGCAGACCTCCGAGCACTCAGAACCCACCATAGTCACAACAGCAACACAAAGCTGTGCTGTCTCTGAGCCACAGGGCATCATTCAAGTCCACGGGGGCTCAGGTGGGCTCTCAGGTGGAAGTTGAAGAAGAGGGGACATCTGGGTGGAGACCCTGGTTGCAGAAAGCCTTGAGGGAAGCTGGCAGGAGCCGAGGGGCTGGGGGGAAGAGGGTGGCCACAAGTGGCTGTCCCCAGGCACAGGCTGCACAGGGAGCTCCCTGCCAGCAGTTGGGTCACTGACAAACCCAAGTGTCAGCATTTGAGGCCGCATACAGCGCCATCCCAGTGAGGCCCCTCGCCGTGGCCTCCCGGCACCCATGGCCACAGGCTTCTTGAGCCGGGAGAGAAAGCTCATAAGCCCAGGAGACTCTCCGCGGGCCCATACTGGCGCTGCCCAGGCTGCCAGACGAGGTTGGAGCACAAGGACAAGCGTGGTGCTCTGTTCTGAGGTCCATGCTGGCAATGCTGGGGTGGCTCAGAGGCCCCAGGATGGCTCCCCCTTGCTCCCACGCCTGCATGAGGAAGCAGATGCAGACTCATGGTGAGGTCTGGAGATCCTGCACCCCAAGTCCCAGCCGTGACCGCCCGGGCATTCAGGCCCCTGTCCCATGCTCCTCCCACGAAGGGCCTTCAGGGTGCTGCGTGCAGGGATCATGGGGCATTTTGTTCTCCGTGGCCTTGGAGTGCAGAACTCAGGCACAAAGGAAGCTGATGAGGAGCTTCAAGATACAGACACGCAGCCTGAGGTTCCTGGAAACAGCTTCCTGGGTAACGAGTCCAGGCACAGGTCCCAGCACACCTGGAGCCCATCACATGTACACTTGCCCGTGCCCCAGGATGGCCTGTGACACAGAACAACAATGTCTACACAGGACACAAGAAGCATGCACCCCTCACGCACCCACCTGCCACCTCATGGCCAGTGAGTGGGGCCGGAGGTATTGAGCTCAGGAAACTCCTGTAGCTCCAGGTTCCCACCCATGTTTATTCAATGAACGTGGTGCCACAGCAGAGTTCTCAGGGGTGCCCTGTGCAGGTAGCTATATGTTTTGGGGTTGGCACACCCATGCAGGTAGGGCTGCAGCTCCCCACATGCCTGGTGGGGTGAGAAAGGGGGAACAGGCGGGTGTTCTGCCTCTCTCTCACACACAGTCCTACCGGCAGGGTCACTGGGAGGGCCAACAGTCACTTTGTCACCTGATTTGTCATGTCAGAGATTTTCATAAGTTGCAAGCTGAGTTGGACAATGAGTTTTACCCCATTCCCACCATAACTCTGGCCCAAGCTGGCTGGCTGAGGTCACAGACCTAGCCTGAGCCCAGGCGAGGCCAAATCCAGGACTCCCACTGCCAACGGGCCCGTCCCCCACAGGCAGGTTGAGTAACATCCTGTGGGGAGCACTGATGTCCGGGTGTGAGGGCCCTGTATTACTGGGACAGGTGAGCCACCCATGGGGCCATCTCGCCTTCTGTGCCTTTGTAGTGTCACAAGGGGGTGGCCCTGCACTTGGTGCCATGAGAGCAGGCACTCCAGAGTTGTGTATGGTGCCCCTGCTGTGCCCCCAGGAGTGGGTGGGCTGAGGGCCACACCCCAGTGTTGGTGGAGACCTGGAGGGTAACCCATGTCACAGGCCAGTCCTGAGCCTACCACGGGCAGTGATTCCAGGCTCCATCCAAGGCCACACTTTCCCCAGGGTGTTTAACAAGGTCCCAGGCTGGCTGTGGAGATGTCCCACCTGCAAAGTGGGGAACTGGGCAGACTGCTTGGAGGCCCCTGAGAAGTGGGAGGAGAAGAGGCAGGTGGCGGAAGTGGGGCTGGTGTGAGGGTGGTTTTAGTTCTGCTGGAGGGGTGTGGCACCCGAGTGTGGGACCCTGGTACTCTGCCCACAGAGGAGCCCATGCATGGATGTTCTGTGTGCACGCAGATGCCCGTGCTGTGGGCTCCTCTTCCAGAACAGACCACCCTTCTGGACCCGGTGGCCTTGCCAAAGCCTGCGAGTTTGTGTGCGCGTCAGCAGCTGAGAGCTGTCTGAGATCCAGTGGGTGAGTGTGGGCTCCTGTGCCCCTGAGGCCCAGACACATGACATGGGAATTCCTAACAGGGGCAAGGTCAGGGTTGGGCTGGGCCATCCCATCTTCCCGCTGGGACGTGGCCTCAGTGAATTGGACGCTAATGTTCTGCTTCCTGCCTCTGCCCCATTCGGGCCTCCACACCTCCAAGTTCTGTCTTCCCAGGTGGCGCCTCACTGGGTATGCGATGAGCTGCTCGCACACTGGGACTCTCCTCTCAGAGTCGCCATCCGTTCCCTCACTTCTTGTTCCTTCCTTCATGCCCTCTTCTGCCTCACCCACCCTCAAACATGGGTGGGAGGATGGGAGTTGGGGAATGATGGGTAAGTAAATGGGTGGGAGGTGGGTTCCACCCCAGTCACTCTTCTCTTTCTTAGGTACTTCTGCGGTTTTCTTTACAGATTATGGCCCCAAATTCCTAGCTTCAGTCCAGACACTCGAGTCTACAGTCTGCCGTATGCACCCCCCTCACGGTCCCCAGTGCCCCTTTCCTACTGCTGTGTTGTCATCACCATCTGACTTGCAGTCACCCAAAGAACTGGCACTCCCCTGGACTCCTCGTTGACCAAGCTGCAAGCCTCCTGTGTGCTCCCTCCTCGATCGCCATCTCCATCACTGCTTCCATGACACCCATCTTCTGCACCAGCTCACCCAGTGCCTGATGGGCACGTCTGCCCTCCCTGGGGAGCAATCCAGGCACCCTGCCCTCCAGGCCTGCCTCTGCCCCCACTTTCCGTCTGTCTGTGCGTCCTCTGTCTGAGCACACCTGAGTGGCTGCCTCTGCCAGGAGCCCCAGTCCCCAATATCATTGTTGTGACCCTTCTGCCTTTATGAGCCCCTCCTCCACTGAATATTTTTAAATCACATTTTACAACTATGTTGTTATAAAGACGAATGTAATCCATGCTACATTCATTATTCGATATTTGTTATTACTATATTCTTTTTTCTTTCTTAAAATGTTGTGTTCTTTTTTTTGGTCCCTAAAATTACTAGGGGTCCAGGTGCTATGCCTGCTGTGTCTGGTGGCAGTGCCAGCCCTGCTACCACCTACTGACCTGGAAGACTCAGCAACACCCCCTCCTCCAAGAAGCCTCCCAGGATTGCCTTGTCCTGTTTCCTCCACCACCACCCCCCGCCCCACCCGCAGCCAGTGCATCAGTACATACTCTGGCCCCAAAGGTTTCCTGACATGCTGCCAAGGCCTTGGGCAGACCAGGGTGCTCAGAGACACTCCAACTGAACAGGATCTTAGAGTGGTTGACAAACAGTGGCTCTGAGGGGCCAGGTGGAGCTCCCTCAGGGGTGCTGATGTGGGGCCTCACTGACAGATGATGCTAGCAGGCTGGCCCAGAAGCTGGCTGGAAGTGTCGGCAACCGGGGAAGGTGCTGTTGGCAGTGACTGCGTTTTTGAAGCAAGACATGACCTCCAGGGAGGCCCAGGCAAGGCCGGCAGATAGCGCCCCAATCTGGGTGGAGGGCAGGAGCCCATGCCCAGGATGGCCCAAGCTCCCACAACCTCCCCTTGTCTGCCTCTGGGGACTCTGGAGACAGTGTGTCTGCTGTAAGCAGAACTGGACCGGCCCCCACGTCTTTGGAGCCGGGGGCCTGAATTCCCTTCCTCTGGTGCTCCTCTCCCAGCCCTTTGGCCCCCAGGGTTCCCGGGCAAGTCCCCAACCCCAAATGCCACAGTCCACTCTGGTTCTGGCCACGGTCCCGGAGGTCCACCACAGAGGTGGGGCACACGTGTACCCACGCCTAGGAACCCTGAAGTGCCCATTCTGGCTGGCCAGCACTGGTTGCTCACGGTGGTGCTGTGGGGGTGGGGGGCCATGCCAGCAGGAGGGGCCTGACCCCTGGGCTCGGCAGGCCCCAAACAGCAGAGGGCCTGCAGAGCAAAGTACTCTCTCCCCCACCCCCGTTCTGCCTGCAGCCCCGAGGCCAAGATGGATAAAACACCCACCTCACAGGAGACAGCTTTATCTTGTCGATCGGAAGTCTGCCAGCCCAATTTATGATGGAACATAAGCTCTCCAAATCTGAATTTATGCGCTGTAGGATAACGAGAGGTCAATGAGATTAAAAGTGGACTCGGGAGAGGCCCATGGGCCGCTCACGCCTCCTCGCTGTTATAGAAAACCTCGCAGCCCAGGGGAGCTGACAGCCCAGCCCAACAGCAGGACAGGAAATGGGAGGGCAAAGGAGAGACCAGCCCGTGGGGATGGGGCGTGATGACAGGGGCAGAGGACAGGAGGTGTGGGGCCCAGGCCACTGGCACAGAGGCTGGCCCGGCCATCAGCGCCATGAGGTGGGCACCTGGCAAGAAGGGTAAGGACAGGGAGACAGTAGAGGGTCCCCTCCCCACCCCCAAGCCCTAGGCCAGCCCCTGGCTCTGAGAACAGGTGGAAGGACAGAGCCCCGAGCCTGCCCAGGGACCCACTGACGATTGCGGTAGACACAAGCAAACCCAGGTCTTCAGCTCAGGCCCCCCCTCCCTGACCCCTCTGCCTTCATCAACCCCTGGAGTCCTAGGTGAGGTGCGGGAGGGGTGAACTCTGTGCAGCCGGGGGCCTGGGCACCCAGCCAGCATGCAGCTGGTTTTCTGAACTCAGGCTAGACCCTGACTTCAGAATTTATACAAATAAATGAAATGAAAAGTGCTGGCAGCCCTGATCTGATTAGAGTCGTTCATTCTCTGGTCGTTAATAATTTGTGCAATAAAGGATTGCGGCTGCTGGCGTGAGGAGGAGGTTGGGGCTCTGCCTTCCCCCCGGCGCCAGGACTGCGGGAGCCGGCAACATAAATTATTAGTTTCTTATCGCGCATGCTGCCAGGGGTCCCGCCTGCCTCAGCCTGGCTCTCAGCTGCTGCTTGCTTTGGAAAGTCTGGGTGGAGCCCCTCATCGTCCTCACCCCAGCCGCTTGGTGGCCGGACCCCCAGAGCCAGGCTTAGACTTTAAGGCTGCAGCTGGCTCTGGAGCGGGGAGCTCAGTGGCTTCAGCTGTTGTGCTCTGAGCCCCAGACCCTCCCGCTGTCCGTGAAGCCAAAGCATGGAGCCTGCTGAACCTCACATGCCTGGTCCATGGCACTTGCTTAGTAAGGGTACTGGTCATTGCCATCAACACAACAGAGGCCCACAGGCAGACTCCGTCTACCCCTGACCAAGGGAAGGGAAAGGTCTGTGTGTGGGTCTGGGTCTCACCTGTACCTGAGTGCACCTGCAGACATGCCATTCATTCTCTGGTGAATTCTGTCTGCCCGTATCCATGTCCAGCACTGGGCTGTGGGCAAGACGGGCAGGCGTGGAGCAAGCACCACTTTGGTGCTGACAGAGGCACTCGCAGAGGGTGAGGCTGGGAGGGGTGGCAAGGCAGAAGTGCTGTGCCCCTGGGCCGTGCATCCACACCTGGTGGGGCAGCTGAAATTTGCAGAGGCTGCAGCCCGAGATTCAGGCAGCTGCAGTAATCACAGAAACGAGACCCTCGGGCAGGCCCTGTCTACTGCGGCTCCCTGGCTCCATCCGCAAACTGGGAGACTGAGGCTGAGGCAAGCGTGGGAAATTGGAGTGGGGGCTGCAGACTGCAGCCGTCCTGGACAGAGGTGTGGCAGGAACTGGCCAGCCTGGCTGTCACCTAGCGGCAGTGGACGCCAGGCCTCCAACCTCTCCTGCTGCATGTTGTGCCAGGAGGCCTCCTGCAGGTCCTGGCCTCGGTCCCCTCGCAGAGGTCACAGTCTGTCCATATCCACTCTCCCCGTTCTCTTCCCACCACTGCGTCTTCTTAGCAGCGTTCTCTTGTGATCCAGGGTGTCCCCACTCCACATGCGCACCCTCTATCCTCTGGCTCCTTGGACACCTGGACCCAGTGGTAACGGGTGCTCTCATGTCCTTGCTGTCACCCTGACAGCCAAGTCATGTCTGGATCAGCATTGTTTGACTGCTTTTCCTTCTCACCATGGGGCGTGTCTTCCTGCGTCCTCACGTGCCTGGGGACTTTACTTGGTGACCAGACTGAGCTTCCTTGGGGGCTGACTGGCTCCGTAACTATTCCTGCAGTGTACTCTGGACACCGGGAAGTTACGTAGAAGCAGTGCGGTCCCTTCAACGCAAGTGCGGTCTTGCGTTGAAGCTGGGCTGGGAGACCAGAGCAGCATGAGGTCTATGGTTAATTGTCCCTCCTTACTGTTGCAGGATCGCTTGGTCCTCTGCCCCAGTGAGGGGAGGCCGTCCAGCCTGGCCGCTGGAAGGGCACTGGGCGGGGCCCTGGGGGATCTGGACGCACTCCCTTCGATCTTCCTGCTGGGTCTTTGCTCGTGCACATGCGCTCCTCCACTCTCTGCACACTCCGGGGCTCTCTCTTCTCGTCTCCGTCCTGCTCCATCTCGTCACCTTGTCTGCCCGGGACTCCCAGCTCTGTCTCTCCCTCCAGGGACCCCTGAACCACCTGGATCCCCTCCCTGTGCCACAGCTGGGACGTCGCGAGACAGTGAGCTGGGTGGTCACAGGCTCACGGGATTGTTCCCGCCTCTTGGGACTCCCTCTCTTCATCTGCCGTTACCTTCTTGAGGACTCCGGTGTTGTTTCCAGCAGGAGGGGAAATCTGGCTGCTCTGTCTTGTTGGAGCACCTGTCCCAGGAGTGTGGCCCTGCCTGGTGTGGGGCCCGGCACAAACGAGGCTCTCCTCGAGTCTTGTGAGTGTGCCTCGGCTGCTCGTGAGACCCGGGCCACGTAGCCCTCGGCCTTTCACGCCACTGCAGCCATGGGCAAAGCTTTAGTCCAGGGAGGGGGAACGGAGAGGTGCCATGGTCAGGGCCTGCAGCACCCCAAGCCTGGCCTCCACTGGCCACTTGTATCTCCAGGACCTCAGGCCAATTCATGCTGCCTGGGCAGCTAGTGGCTTTACCATGGGAGCAGGAGGGCAGGGAGGAAGGGAGGGGGTCATCTGGGTCAGTTGTGAAAGCACAGCCTATGCCTGGAGCAGCAGGAGCCAGGAGGGGAGACTGATTCTGCTCCGGGGACTGGGAATCCATCACGCAGTGGGGCAGCTTAGGGACCAGTGTCCCAGACATGGTGCTGCCCGTGGGCGAGGAGCACAGCCTTAAAGACGCAGGGTTTTTTACCTGGAGTGTACTCTGCAGGCCCAGAAGCAGCAGCCTTGGAAACACACGTGCCACCCATGGGCATGCCTTGCCAACATGACTGAACATGAGGCATGGGCAGGGCTGGCCATGTCTGGCTTTGGCTTTCAGTGGACATTGTCTGAAACAGGGGCGGGTTCAGATCTTGGCCTGTCTCTGCCCAGTGGCTGTAAAGACAGCGTGTCGCTGACATGGGGAGTTTGTGGGGAACTCTCAAGGGCTGGCCCTCTGGCAAAAGGAGCATCCTGGGGCATAACCTGAAGGAGACGGACATGTGACCTGCAGGCAGACCTGGGCCTTGGCTCCCAGCTCCGCAGATGGCATCAGGAATGGCATGTCCAGACCAGGGTGGAGGGGTGGTGGGTAGATTAGAGCAGAGGGGCAGTAAGGGTGCCATCCAACCGGGTCCTGGTCTTAAACTGGGCTCTATTTCTCCTGTTTGGGGGACAGGTGGGACCCAAAGGCTCCAATGGGCCAGGCATTCTTTCAGTGGTAGGTAAAACTCTTTCTCACAGAGAAGCTGGGGAAATGCCAGTTCAAAATGCCCTCAGCCAGCAGCAGGGTGCAGCCTCTGAGGACCTCGAGACAGAAGCCTATGTGGGTGCGATTCCGCCTCCAGCCACCCCCAGGGGAGCTTGGAGGACAGCGTTACTCCTGGGAGGTGGCCTCCCTCACCGCCAGGCACTGCCCTCAAACGCAGTGACTTTAGGAAGCTCAGTCCACAAAGAGCACAGACACCATAGCCCCTCTTCCCAGGTGCCCCTTGCTCTGGTTCCACAGGCGTCCCTGAGTGTCTCGCCTGGCCTGGTGCGCGACCCTTCCAGGCCGCTGCTGTTTCTGCCCGGGCCTCTCCCACGCTGCCCAGAGCGGTCAACCTGTCATTTCCTGACTCATTAGCTCCACAGCTCTGCTGTCCGCAGGGTGAACACACATTTATTATTTCTGCCTGATTTGTTCAACCCGCACTGAGTCTGCCTCTGTGCCAGGAACAGTGGCACAGGGACAAAGGTGAGCGACAGCCCTTTCTTCCCATCCTGGGAGTCCGAAAAGCCACCTGTAGCCCTCCAGGTGTGGCAGGCAGACCCTCTAGGGACACAACCCAGGAGCGGTGGGTGGGCTGCCTGCCTTCCAGAACTGACTTTGACAGCAGTCCCTTCCATCCCAAATGCCA